>NC_141470.1:1200000-1800000 GCF_009769465.1 Tauraco erythrolophus
GACTGTTCCACATAAGAACAAGTATCTTGAGGGCAAAGAATCACAGGATGGCATTATTTGCATTAGTCCTGCTTGTAGGTCAACTACCTTTCATTTGGTCTTTTGGGGGTGAAACTTTGAGGTATATTGATTAGAAACTTTCCTTGCATATTCCCTTGCCTTTGTGGCTGTGCTGAAATATGAGATTATTTATTGTACTTGATTGTTTAATTGTACAGAGATCAAACAGCTTTACATCATTTTTGGTTCTGGCAGCACAGCGGAAAGCAAGCATCAGAATCAGACTGTAATTACTGACAGGTAATCGTGCTTAGTTGCTTGGTATTGTAGGCCAGTTCAGGCTGTGGCAGAGGTGCTTTATGGAGATTGAAAATGAAGAGGTAGTAGAGATTGTGCATGACATAAGACTGTAAGAAAAAAAAAAAGAGAAGGGTAGCAAATTACATATAACAGATAAATACTTATGTTTTGTACACATACTGGTAGCCATGAAGCATTCTTTCAAGTGCTGGAGAGAATAACATGAACATGTATATTTGCATGTTTATTAATTTTATTTTTATATTGTCCAAAGATGGTAAGTTAGTGGCATGATAGTATCACTTGCTAATCCACAACACATCTTGCAAGACTTGTTTCCAAGATGACATGATTTTATTGCCATAGTTTAAAACTGGGTAAAGGACTGTATCAGGCAAAGTTTTACTAATAACACAAGCACACGAGGGAAAAGTAGCACTCATAATGGTATTCAGCAGCATGTGTTAAAGTTACTTATTGCAGGAATTGTCAGCAAATTTGAATTATTGTCATTATACTTCAGCACACAAAACAGGCTTTAATGTATCAGATACCTGCTTTTCCAATATAGAGAGGAAGTATTAGATCTCGATTATCCCAGCATAAGAAGAAAAACCACACTGCTTACTTACTTAATGGTACACACAAATCCTGTCTGAAACAGTAGGTATAATTCTGAAGGACACAATAGAGTGGGTTTTGGATGTATTATTGCTGCAGAATAGCTACAACGTAAGAGAAATATTACTATTTTCCTAACAAATGAAGCCTTGGCTAAGATATTGTTCTCTTTGAACTCCTTTAAACTCTATTAAAAACAAGACCATAATTACTTCATTTACCACACACAGTTTTGTCTGATTTGCTATGGACATCTGTAATGGGACCTTCAATTACAGCACAGATAACAAGGTTCTATGTGTTGTAGCTGAATCTAAGTACCAAAGGACACATAATAAAAATCGAGGGAAACTCACGAGGAAATACTGTCTGCTGATTTATTTGCCCTGATACATCTTGTCTCTGCTATATATTGCTGCTAACCAGGCTTCAGCTAATTAAAAATATGAGAAAACAAGATTTTAAAGGACCGATCTTCAATTTTTAAAAGAATGTCCTGAAAGAACTGCGAGTGAATGTATCAGCACAGAGAAACTATTACACAGAACGCTAGGTGCTACTGCTCATTTCAAGAAGACCTGTGGATAAAATAAGGAAACAATATTTCAGCTCAGAGAGAAGAGGGGAAAAGATAACTAAAATTTATTGAGCTGGGTATATCGACAAAAGGTGGGTAAAACTGCAGCTTCATTTACAATTTTTCTTCTTATCATTTGGGAAATTATAAAAATCAAAAGTTTATGATATTAAGTGGGCTCATAATAATAGCTCATTTTATGAGGAATACGACCAAATCCTTCCATGCTATCTGGTATAACTGGATGGAATTTTATGCACTGTTAAGCAGTGTAGAAGTTCTTTAGAAAACTGTGAAAACAGTTTATCCATCATTAGCAACACATAAAAACAAGTATGGACAGCTTTAGCGGTCTGCTCGTAAACGCTAAAGAATGAGGGCTCAAACACATTGACCGCTGGAAAACCTGACAGACTCAGAAAATGTTTGGGTGGATTTTTTTTTTTTTTATATATATATACATATTTATTTTTTTTTAGATGGAAGTCTGCTGGCCAATTGGATTTTCCACATGAAGAAGAGGAACTGCAGGTTCAGCACAGTCTTTTCACACTCATTCTGCCTTTTCTGCATGTTGAACTTTCAGACATGACAGAATTGCAAGGGATTACCACTGATCCTTTCTGTTCCTTCAAATCTATATGAAAGCGTTCCCAAATGTTCCACCTGGTAGGAATATTAAGAATGACAGCTTTAGCAAAGCAGTGCTCTGATAGTGACAATCAAATTACCTTCCTTCTTCCATTTGCAATGTGAAATTAAAAAAAAAAAGTTATCCTCTTTCAGGTTCACAATAGTAATTAGTGTCTCTATATTCCCTACAATTTCCTATAGCCTCCGTTTTCTTAGATATGTACTATACATAGCATTACTGCAGGTCTGACACGCTGTGGTTCCTACACAAACATTTTCAAATCAGTTAGGAACAAACAATGAAAAGAAAAATAATTTGCTGGAAAACATTTTCTGTTACATCTGTTTTCATTTTACTACAAAATATATTTTCATACACGCATGTACACACACACATGCGCACACAAATAGAAAAAGCTTTTGCTTTGTCAGAATATGGACTGTCACTGAAATAAAAAAAAAGGAGAAACAATACACTGATGGAAGAATCACTATCCATTTAGATTCCTTGGTTTTTTTTTTTTTTTTACATTTATGCATAAAGGGGACTTGATACTTCCTAGTCCATCTTTGTTCTCTTATCTCGATCCTGCAGTGAAATCATAAAAAAAAAAAGGAGAAGAAAAAATCCAGCAAAGATAATTAGTCCATTTTACTGGCTTTGGGTTTCTATCACTGCTGAATACTTAAGAAAATTTGTGTTTACTGTCATAGCCTCAGGAGAGGTGCATTTTGTTTCCAAAAGCATCCTGCAGGACAACCATCATATAATCCTGCTCAAGTGTCCTTCAGAGCACTGTAAACGATGTAATGCAGGAGATTTATTACAAAACAGCAACACTGAACTGTTGTGATTTCAGTCTCTTTAACAATCTCGAGACTTTTTAAGGTCACGCATCAAGCAATGTTTTATCTTGTTTGCAATAAAAAGCGGGTCCTGGGACTACCCAAACCACACTGAGCTCTTCTGTATATAAAGAATCCGGCCTTTTTGCACAGATACTGCTCTCAAATGATGTGATTCTAAATGTCCTAATGGAACCAAGGAAATGCTCTTTTAGCTAGGAGATAACAGTCAGCTGATGCCGGAGAGACTATCCTTGACTGAGATTATGAACGCATCCTGGTGGGACATGGCCCTACTCTTGCAGTCAGTGCAACTCTTCAGTAAGATGGTGACATGCGAAGCACATATGCATGTTTTATTAGCAGAAGAGGTGGGACACGGCCCTACTCTTGCAGTCAGTGCAACTCTTCAGTAAGATGGTGACATGCGAAGCACATATGCATGTTTTATTAGCAGAACAGGTGGGACACATTTTAGCATCTGCCCTTTCTTATTTAATGATAACATTGGGGGCCTATTTTTGGAATGGAAAGTGCTAGATCTTCATAGAAGACCTTACTCCTCCTTCTACTCACAGATAGGAACATCTTCAGAGTCTAATGTGCCTGTTTGGGGATGCTTTATAGTAATCTGCTTACTTCTACTCCCTCCTCTACTTAATAATCCACGAAGAACTCAAGTATCTGTGAAACCTGTGTCCTTCTGAAGCCTCTTGCTCCCTGTAGCATGGGTTCCTCTGATGTTTCAGCCCTTAACTCTGTCACATATGATAATAAAAAAATCAAGTTGTATTTCTAGAAAAGTCACGGCTCACTGATCTCATTAGGAATGTACCTTGTTCTTTCTCAGCAGATTCTTTGGCTCTGGCTCTTGAAGCTGTTTGAAATTCTCTAGCAGCTCAGGAGGGAGGCTGAATACTGTGATATTTGTTCACTCCTCATTGCCAGTCTGACAAGTGAACAGCAGTTCACCAGAGTTCAAACATCTGGCAAACAGCTCGCTGCAGCTCTAAGCTGTCACACATTAATAAAGACCAATTGTTCCATCAAGAACACGTTGAGAAGTTTAACGTAAGAGAAGAGCCAAGGGGAAACGTGCTAATTAAAAGTATCTATATGGAGCTGTAGTGAATAAAGGATGATTAATTTAACTCTCTTAAAGATAAATCATGTTACAGGATCAGACAAGAACTTTGTTTATCCTGATTGAAGAAGAGCAGAGGCTGCCATCCTTACTCCTGTTGAATAGCACCTTAGTCACTGGATAGTTCCATGGGATCCCATGGGACTCTCAGATGTATTTCTCTGGCTGATGTTAAGGGAAAACGGATGGGCAAATTTTCATACCAATTCTTCCTTTAATTTTAAAATATAATAATCTGCTCCTGAAAGAGGACAGAAACATATCAATCCTTTTTGTTCGTGTCTTCAAACTCTGTGGTGCTCGTTATCTGTCAATACACCATACGTTACATATTACACAAAGTATTGGTTTTAAAACACACCTTAAGGAAAGGCATGTGCAGAAGGTCATGGGAAACATTCTCTTTATGTTTTGTGGACAATTCGTACATTTTCTGTTTCAAGAGATCTAACATTTGTCTCATCACTTTCCAAATGCCAGTTTCTCTGTTTTCAAATACATGGCTTCTGTATTACATTGCAACATTAATTTTTAAGAAAAATCCATAGTTTTGTTAGAAACAGACACAATATTTTAACTTTTAATTCCATTTTTCTGACCACTTCTCTTCCTAACAGCTTATAAAAGAAGAAAAATCTTCAAAAGAAAGATTCTTCTCTCTTTGCTTCAGAGAGGATGAATTCAGAAACACCTTTACATCCAGACTAATCTTTTAAAACATGCTGATATCTTAGGAACAATACCAGACACAGCCCACTCGAGAATTTTGTTGAATTTTGCCCTGCAAGAGTGAGAGATGAAGATGGCTCACGCCCTGGTTGTGCTTGGACATGAGTGAAGGATGGGGGAAGAAGAGTTTGTTCCACTCTACGTCTTTGCTGTCAGCGGGAGCTGCTGGAGGGATCTGGCAAGGATCATTGAGACCAGGATCATGTGCAGCCTGCTCATCTGGGTGAACGCCTGCTGTTGTGCACCTAGAGCTAGCCCTACTGTTAAGCAACTTGAAACAACTCTTACACAACATGTCTGAATAATCAGAGGATTTCATGTGGAAAATTGGTTTCTCTTGGAGATCAGAAATGGGCAAGGTATCTTTAACCCTTTGGATCATGATCTGAAATGGTGGTTTATAGCAACTGGTAGGAATGCTAATTTTTTGACAGTTAATGCTCTACTCGCAAACAGTTTTGTGGGAACAAGCTGCTCATCTTACAAATGCCAGCATAGGTCAGTGCAACTGCCAACAGAGACTAAAGACTAGAAGACATACAAGATGATGAATGACTTAGAAATTTCTTTGAAGGTGTAATATGGAAACTTTATTTCTACAAGTGTTGTACTAGTGCTGAGAATACAGACCTGCACTTCAATAAGCCTTTTTCACAATTTTTTTTTAAAGCAGTTTAAAATAAATGTGGAGAAGATTTTAAATATTTCTATTTATTTGATTTTCTCTGTGTCACTTATCTGAAACATGCCATTCTGTCTGATGAATGATTTTTCAAATCCGTGTCCAGATTCCTTTAGGCTCTGTGAGTCATACACCCTCACAGCTGACACCTTCTAAGATGTTCTGAACGTTGTACCATTTTTAAGACTGGCGATGTCTGTTTGGAGAGGTCTCAGTGCTAAAAGCACCGCAGGATATGGCCTCAAGTAGTGGCTCATGTTGTCACTTGACTGGACTCCCTGTTCCAGAGCTATAACAACTGAGGGACATCAGGAACTCTCTGCTGGCTAGAGGTGGGTGTGAAAAGTTCTGAAAGTAGAACGGAGCAGGGTTGTACTGCAGCTGCTAGCCCAGATTCTGCTCTTGAGTTTCAGTTATGAGATGTTTTTAATTAGACTTGTCTTTCTACTGTCACTGGCATGTTTGCTGCACTGCAGGATTATTAGTATCCTAGAATGGTTTGAGTTGGAAGGGACCTTAAAGATCATCTAGTTCAAGCTGCCCTGCCAGGGCCAAGGACACCTTCCAATAGATCAGGTTACTCAAAGCCACGTCCTACCTGACTTTGAACACTTCCATGGATGGGGCACCCACAACTTCTCTGGGCAACCTGTTCCAGTGTTTCACCACCCTCAGAGTGAAGAATTTCTTCCTTATATCTAATCTAAATCTGCCCTCTTTCAGTTTAAAGTCATTGCCCCTTGTCTTATCACTACATATCCTTGTTGTAAGTCCCACTCCAGCTTTATTGTCTTCTCAAGGTCTTCTCTTCTCCAGGCTGAACAACCCCAACTCTCCCAGCCTGTCTTTGTAGGAGAGGTGCTCCAGCCCTCTTGGATCATCTTGGTGGCCCTCCTCTGGATCCGCTCCAACACCTCCATGTCCTTTTTGTGTAGGGGGCCCCAGAGTTGAATGCAGTATTTCAGGTGGGGTCTCACGGGAGCAAAGGGGCAGATTCCCCTCCCTCGACCTGCTGGCCACGCTTCTTTGGATACAGCCCAGAATATGGTTGGCTTTCTGGGCAGCAAGTGCACATTGCCAGCTCATGTTGAGCTTCTCATCAACCAGCACTCCCAAGCCCTTCTCCTCAGGGCTGCTCTCAATCCATTCTCCATCCAGCCTTTCCTTGTGCTTGGGATTGTCCCAACCCATGTGCAGGACCTTGCACTTGGTCTTGTTGAACTTCATGAGGTTCGCACGGGCCCACCTCTCAGCCTGTCAAGGTCTCTCTAGATGGCATCCTTTCCCTCCAGTGTGTCAGCCACACCCCACAGCTTGATATCATCAGGAAACTTGCTGAAGAGCTCAATCTCTCTATCCATGTCACCGACAAACATGTTAAACGGTGCTGGACCCAGTACCAGCCCCTGAGGAATACCACTTGCCAATGGTCTTATTGTGCACCTTCATAGCAGAAGGGTGTCTGCCTCCTGAGACAGGTCCCCTGACAAGGCAAAAAGACTGGGCTGCTCCAGCCTCTTTTAGACATGGTTCTTTATAGCATGACACAACTGTGGTCATTTCTTCCAAAACTCAGAGACACAATGGGATTAGTTGGAGAGGGGGTTCAGGCACTGCTGCAGGCAGCTGCCAGACAGAAACTCTTGCCCTGGCAAGTATGGATTCTGTTGAGCTAAAAATGCAGAGTAGGAGGCATGTAAACAGATACAGTGTTTACAGTTGGAAAGAGTATGGGAGCCAAGTGATGATGATCATATGAGTGGTGGGAAATCCACTTTTCATACATGAGAATACACATGGGCTTAGAGGCCTTAACAATCACATGCCTATTTGTGATGAGACCTAATCTCCTCCCACATTGTGGGCAGTCTCATGTTTTACAACAGTCTCCCTGCCAATAAATTCTTGCAGCCAAGACTAAACAGGGGTGACTCTTTGCTCAGTATTTCTCATTGTTGGCCTTGTGATAATTAATCTGTCCGTCCACTGCTGCAGCTGATCCTCTGTATCTGTTCAATAGATCTTTGCTGAATTGCTGGTTGAAGATGAAGTGCTTAGATGTGGAAAGAGGCATACAGCTCTTCTTGGAAAGGTGTTTTGTCAGCCTTCCCATCTCTAACCTCATGTGTCTTCTCCAGCATAAGAGACAGCTGCATGCGGTGTCTTCACAAGATTTTGAAGGCATTTGAGATGCATGGTGGAGAGACTGCTGGGGCTAGATGAGGGCACAGTTATTCCAGGCCCATTGGGAAACAGAAGTTACGTGTTTCTGGTGGGGAGAGTCCAAAGCCTGAAGCATCTATGTTACTCATGGATGTTCTCCATAGGCATTGCTAGGATGCTCCCGTGACTAGGTGGTGTGAGAAGCTGGTCAGTGTGTCCCTATGGCCATCGTTGGAAGACTGTTGCAGGATAGTGTCACTACAATCTGGTGTCGGAGTCTACCAAATGGGAACAGCATAAACTTCCCTACATGGTGAGAAGAAATGGCTAAATACATCAAATACTATTGCAAACTCTGTTATGACAATAGATGTGATATTTGTTCATAAGCTTCATAAAAATTTGCTACAGAGTAGCCCAGATGTTTATTACAGTGCCAGAGGTGAAACTTTACTGGGAACAACTACAGTTTCACAACAACATAGATTAGTGGTTCCATTTCACTTCAAAACAGCAATATTGTTTTATAATAGTACCTAAATATGAAGTATCATTTTAAAATGAGAACTGGAATTATTACAAGTTGTAATTTGCTGTGAAACACATCGGATGTATTGTACTTGAGTGATCTATTTCTCCTGGTTTAACATCGTAAATTTGTTAACTTGAGTTTCATTTTGCCTTCAGCAGTTGTAGTATGGGGGATTTAGAGGCAGTTATCTTTGCTGTATATAAATGCATTAAAGCAGGTGAATCAAATAAATTTTAACATGAAAAACTGACCAAAACTGGCACAAAAGTAGTGATGTCTTCAAAAACCATATTGCTAACAGATCTGTGGCAGACTTTGCTTCTCTCCAAGATTTTTTCTATAGCAGCTGTACTGGTATCACAGAAATTCTCTGGTAAATTACAATTCATCCTGGTTTTATGGGGCTATTTTCCCCCTGGGTATCCTTGAGTTTTTATGAAGTCTCACTAAATATCGTGATTGTTTACAGTCTTCATCAAAACAAGTGATGTAAAGTAGCCTTCCAACACATGATTCACAACGTTATTGCTGTTAAAATAATGTGTTGTCTCACTTTCTGATGAACTAATTTTCTTCAGTGCATCTAAAGGAGGGTATATGATCAAAATACTGAGTGTAGGGTAAAAGAACACTGTGGGTGAAAGTTACTCAGCAACAGCAGACTTTTGAAATCTTGGAATCTCAGTTCTTTAGCAATAATATAATTGCTGATGATGATGTAAAGTTCTTCTACTGTATTTATAAGGTGACTATATTCAAGTGTCCCAACAATTCTTTATTATTGCTATGCATATAGCAATGCTTAATCCACAGCTTTTGGAGTGTCAGAAAAATATATTTAACAAAGTAGCAATGCAAGTTAATATTTAAGATGGAAAATGACTGTAATAAAAAACTGGGAAAAGGAAGCATGTGAAAAAGTGAAATTTATGATCTAGTATAAATAAGTGAGCCTATAGAGCATCTTCTAAGAAATCAGCACTGTTGATGCAACCTCATCATTTTATTATGAAATTACTCATATTGCCATTCTTGAGACTTAATTTTGCCATACGCTTTAAGGTTTTATGATTCATCATGAATTATTTTAACGCAGGACTTCACACTATAAATTTGAAAGAGAAAACAGCTAAAAAATATGGCCTGTGCTATATTGTATATTTGGTTCCAACTTGAAATATATAAGGGAAACACGGGAAGATATTAGTAACCAGTAATAAATTTGAAAGATCATGGTAGTTTTAAAGAATTTAGGCTTGGCAGAATGTGTGCTTTCACTGTCAGAAAGCTAAGAGGAAAATCCATGCCTTGGAACACCACAGGATCAAAATTATTTAAAGCAACAGAGTTTAAAATCGAATTTACTTGCAGTTTGGGGAAGGGTGACTGTTTTGTTCAAGAACTCCATTATGTTTCTCTAATATATCACTCTATAGACAAACGTACCTCTACACAATCAAGACTGCACAGAGATGGCCTGTTACTTACTGAAATCAGGGAGTCAGATCTTCATTTGGTAAATTGATACAGCTCTGATGATTTCACTCTGGGACTTGTAGAGACTGCTGAAAGCACGGAGAATTAAAACACTAAAACTTCTACTGATCTTGGAATTTTAAGTTATTCTCCTTCTAATTGTTGGTGATTTCCTCCAGCAGTATAGAAATATTTATAATAATGGCACTAAAATACTTGGCTGTCTAGTCACAGCTAAGGGAAACGGTAATAGTTTTTTGGATGTTTTTAAATCAAAGGTATCTAAAGGCACATCAGGTGAAAAAGAAAGTAGAAAATGAAGCGAGATAAGAGACCCAAAACAATTTCAGATCTATACACTAAGATTAGTAAGACTAACCCTGCTGATAAAAAGTAAATGGGAAATAGATTTGGGAAAGCAAATCCAAAATTAAATTGGGCATGATTTTTTTTTTTAGGAAGTACATGTATATATATATAACTCCCCCCTCAACCACCACATATCTCTCACAGACAGGTATCCCATAAAGTTCAAGAGGCACAAATTTATTGTTTAAAATTTTCACATAAAACAATTGGTTTACCCTTTATTATTGTCTCAGAGATTCCTATTCCTTCCCTGGACTCACAAAAATAGTTGGTTTTGTTGTACAGCAGAGCCACACATTTATGTCCACATGACCCCTCCAAGGCCCCAGTAGTGGCCAGGCAGGCAGGAACTGCTGCCTGTGGGAGGAAGACCTTTCCAAAGGTGCCCATAGCAATGTCTCTCCCACAGCCCCTTTCCATCCACTCAGTCTCACTCTTACACCCACGTAAGTTTCTGTCCTTCTGGGAGTGTCAAATCATAAATCAACTGTGTATGTCATCCTCTTTTAACTGAGGGTATGAAAACCCCTTATAGAGATAGGAGGAGAATATTAACTGACTATTGAAAATTACTTTTTGGAAGCACTTCGTGGCTGTACTCACAAGACACTTCAATCAGATTTTGTACCTATCATTTTGGTGAACCCTTGCAGGATGCTTCCCTGAAATGAAACTGTGTGAGTCTTTCTTCTTGAGAAGATGAGGTGGCACTTGGCTTTTGCAAGGAATAAATGCCAAAGGGGTTAGTGCTTGCATCGCTCCCAGGGGAACTACAAATTCTAAAGCGTGTCTTTGTTATGACTCCAGCTGGACGGGTCTGTGACCACTAGTGTGCTCTGCCACGTCTTGACGAAAGGGGTACTAAACGCCTAATGGTCAGTTAGTGTAACAAAAATAGCGCAAGACGAAAATATTCTCCTCTTTACAGAGTAAAAAAATACATATTTTAAACTACGTGTCCAACACCACACATATAAACCATTAGGGGGACCCCCTGTGATACAGAAACAGTTATAAACAGATATGTTGCAGATTTTCTATATTACTTTTGATAGAAGTATAACCAGAGCAGTATATCTCACATTTTTAATCAATTTTCCATTTTACAGCCTCATTTTCGGAAGCAGAGCTGGAGTTCTGCATAGCCATCACTCCGGCGCTGTTGAATGACCTCTTGGATTTTCTTTGCTGTAACAGAAATCATAACTAGTAAAAGTGTCATACTTATTTGCTGTTGATTGATATGTAGCTGTTATCGTGTTTTCATATAGATGAAAATCTTGATATCATATTAAGATGTAAGTAGGCAGAGAAAAAGCTCCTCTTGCCTGAGCAGCATGTGTTGTTTGGAAGAGCTCAGAGCCAAGCACTCTGCAGTTACGCCTCAGCTCCTTGGCTCGTACTTGTGCGGTGCGCTCAGCCTGGCAAAGACTCTCAGTGATGCAGCAGGGCCAGGAATTAGCAAGGCTGAAGGATAAAATCCATATATGCTGGGAAAAGGGAACTCAGACCAAAAAAGCTTTAACTTCATGGAACGCAAAACTATCGGAAAGGCCAATGCCGCAGCCCGGGAAAATTCTAGCCCAGAACTTGGAGGAAGGTCTGTCTCTGAAGGACACAAACATTTCTGCTCCGATGGCTGCTTTCTTTCCTCCTAATTGGTGCAAAACTGGTACCATGTACTTGCTGTCATTGTCCTTGTTACCAACAGGCCATCTTTCTGCAGGGTTTACAAGGTATAATATTATCAGCTCCAGTTCATAGAGTCACAGAATGGTTTGGGTTGGAAGGGACCTCAAAGATCATCCAGTTCCAACCCCCCTGCCATGGGCAGGGACACCCTCCACTACACCAGGTTGCTCAAAGCCTCATCCAGCCTGGCCTACATTCAATTTCAATGTTGAGATTTTTTGGCAGTAGATATTTTAAATACATTTCTAACTGAACATCAAATGCTGTCATCCTCAACATGCTCAATTCTTCATCTTCAGCAAGCAGCGGAAGACACTAACAGACTTGTACGGCATCTCAAAGTGAATGAAGACTTGAGATATAGTTATGGGCTACAACTACCTTGTTAAGAACACTGTTGTAGGCAAGGCACTGTCCAAGATAAAGAATGATACTGATACAGGAAAAAGAGATTATGAACGGTTACAATGAACTTCATCTGGCTGTGAGAAAGCTTCTGACCATCAGAGTGACAATGTTTCCAAGCAGAGTAGCAAACAAAAAAATCTGAACTGATTCAAAAGTGGAGCATGATAAGCTCCGAGTTCTCTGAGAGCCTTATCCAGCTGCCAGGCAAACTATTACCAGTGCCCACCAGGCCTACGGTGGCTGCCCAGTACCAGCTGGAAGGGGCTGGAGGAGGCTAGGAAAGGGCCACATCCTTCCTCTGAACCCCAAGGGGAACCGCTTTGGTCACTCTTCTGCTTTTTCAGAGTGTAACCCTTTGTATGACAAGGATATCTTCAATAGTTGACGTGACACTTAGGCACCAGAGCTATCCCTTCTAGACCTACGTTCTTAGGAGCGGTCAACTCCTCTCAAGTCTTAGAGGTCTTTGGTTCTATTCTCAGTGATCCTGGGCCTTTGAGGATGTTTTCAAAGGCTTCAGCAGCAGTCAGGCACGTAGTGAGATTTGCAATGGAAAGTCAATGAACGCTGCAGAACAGAACATCTTCCCCCTTAACTCACTCCTAGCTAATAAGGAATTTTGATGGGATGGTTTCATGTGACAGTGGTTGCATCTTGCACCTGTTTTACATGTGTGGAGATGACTGTGCAATGTATCAGGCAACACAAAAATCTGCTTTTTGTGTGTACATGTTTAGGCAACTAGATTTTAGAGCTTATTTATGAAAATTCTTTCATCCTCTCTCGCCACCAAAGGGGAGCAAAATTGGATAGCTTATTATCTTTAAAAACATATACTCTACTGAAGGAAAATGGGGCAAATAAGGTCCTCAGAACACTGTGATGGTTATTATTTTTGTTGTAAATCCATTTCTTCACCTCTTTTGAAATTATCTAACCCCTGCCAGGGACAGTGAAGGGAGTGACCTGAAAGTGTGAGATGTCGATGCACTGTCAATGAATTTTTTTTCGTATTGCTGTGCTGGCATGGACTCAGCAGGTACATAAAATACAATGTTCCAATCCATTTCACTCTCCAAGTTGGAGTGAGGTTCATTTTCACTCTCTGCACTCACTCACTGTTCTTAGTCAGAGAGTTGCTGTGCAATCTTGAGCTTCTTTTATGAGCTTAGCTGGGATGCTGCTGGGTATCGTTCTTCACTGCAGCTTTTTTAGTCTTGGCTTGCAAAATCAGAAGCTCTTTTCTGGCTGCACAGACAATTACCTTACTTTAGGTAAAGTCTCAAAAACCCTCAAGTATCTCCCATAGGTTCTCACAATATCCTTTTTTCAGTGCTTCTTTTTCTGTATCGTACTTGGTGTGCCCTTTTACTTCTGCTTGTTGGCTAGTGGTTGATGTAGTGGCCAGTCTATCTTTGATTCTGTTTATTATTGTATTTATCCTTTTTATTGTCAGAGAAACATGAGAACCAGATGAAAATATTTGCCCCATTTAGAGCCTGAGAACAGACTCTGTTCTCAAAAGAAAAATGTGCAGGCCAAATTCCAACAGCAGCAACAATTATAAATTATGGACCAAATGAGCAGTTTGCTTTGCTGCACTGAATCACGATGGTTTCTTGGAACATCTAGTAAGGTGTTTTTGGAAGACTGCAATGTCATTACCCTCTTGTTTTCACGCTTTAAAGAAGAGATTAAAAATAAACCATAACCTCAGACCCTAACTCTTCCAAATGGAGCAGAAAATCCAAGATCTAAATTTTGTCATAGACTCCTATACTGATTGTTGATCTCAAAAAAGTCTGAAATTTAAACTACTTCACATCTGATGAGTGAACCTAATTTTGGGTGTATCTTTTGCCTTACTCTTCATCTGTATTTTGAATCTATCTGGTCTTTTTAGAAGACATTAGGTTTGATGGATACCAGCCTAAGTGGCCTCTATCGTTATAGAAAGTGAACCCCTTGAAGACAGTTGGTCAGTTTGGATCAGCTGTCTCAGCTATGTTCTCTCCCAGCCTCTTGCCCAGCCCCAGCCTGCTTGCTGTAAGGGAAGGATGGGAAGAGCAAAGGTCTTGATGTTATGCAAGCACTGCTCAGCAACAACCAAAACACAAGTGTGTTATTTCACACACTTATTTGCCCCAGATACAAAGCACAGCATGATACAGGCTGCTGTGAATAAAGTTATCTCTATCCCAACCAGAACCAGTACCTACATTTATCACACACAGAAGTATGCTAATTGCTTTTCTGAGTATTTTCTACAATAGCTCCTCCTTCTAAATTTCATTATATTGGTCACCTGACTTTAACAGGCTTCAGTATCGATCACCTGACTTGAATAGACTTCAAGTATTTGAATTCTGAGGATATTCAGTATCACTGGCAAATATCAATTAATCTAGTATAATTATTTCCTGTGTTCCAAGGCTAAAACCACTTTTTCTTGAATATCATTATTGCTCAATAGATTGCATATTTTCCTTTTGAACAATATTAAATAATTGCCCCTCAAATTTGCAACTGAAAGACTGTTCACATTATGCATAATGTCTTATGAAATACTAATTGAAGGCTTTGTGCAGTGTCTCAATGGAGTAATTGCTTGTTTAGTGCAACACTTTCACTGCACAAATGCTTATTCTTTGCATCTTTTCTTTGTAAATAGTTTTCCTTCCACTGCAATATTTTCAGAAAGATTTCTGGTTTGGAGTAGTTGTACCATGATCTATGATATCATTTAATTGCTGAAGTATGAGCTGCATAGCCACTGCTTCTATTTTTTGGGTTGTCTACAGACAGCTTTTATACCTTCCTCTTTAAGATACTTCATGCTTGTATTTTCTGCTGCAAGATTTGCCATGCCCTATCCAAAAACTGGCTCATTAAACTAATCCTTTATCACCTTTCTTAGAAAACGGTAGTTCCAGGTTTGAAGGAAGACAGAATAAAGCCAGGGATCATAAGGAAAAACTGTCTTTCCATTTTTTTATTATCATAAAGAATTGCGATAGAACTGTTTCTGACTGGAAGTTGCCATCCCTAAACTTATACAATGTTAAATGGCATAGAAAAAGCTGCAAAAATCTAGATTGATTTGTGCTCCTGTGTAGATTTGATTGTTCAATAGCTTGTGTCCTGGTGGAATTCCTGTCAGTGTACCCAGGTGAGCAGTCAGGTTCATCAGACATGATTTTCCCTTGGTAAATCTCCTTGTTTCCTATGTGAACCTGAAGAATGCAAAACTTCTAAAATAAAAGAGTGGTGTACTATGTGTGCTTGAGATATCGCTGCGATTGTCCCAATGGGATGCAGCAGAGGTGCACAGCCAGAGTCAGTATTTGGAAAACGCTTCTAGGTCCCATAAAACAGATCTAGCATCAGTGAGCTTGAGTTTTGAAGGGACAACATGAAAATAGCCTGGAATGGGAAACCAAAAATGAATATGGCTATGAGAGACTACTTGGATAGTTCCTGGTAAAGACGGTATGCCTGATATTTGTCTTAGACCTACATGCAGAGTTATTAACTAGTAGATAGTGCTACAACTATATTTTTGTATTAAGGAAGCAACATGTTCTAATTCCCATAAATATGTTTTTACCTAATCATGTATTTTTTAATATTGCTATGAAATGAAGGGCTTAGTAGGTTCACTTTGCCTAAAGCTAAAATTCTTTTCTTATTGAGAGTATAAAAAGAGCTGTATGGAACTACATCCTCAGTGGGTTGATTACAGTGTAGATCATTAAATCCTTAAAGATTTGGCATGCAGTTCAATAATTGTTTATTTGTCAACTGTATTTAGATATTTTCAAAAAATGTATTTTTGTTTTTCCTAGGGAAAGATTAAACAAGAAAAAACGAACATTGTAACCTAGATTTAGCAGAAGCTTTATTTATGAATGATCAGGTGGCAGTTTTGCTTTGCATGGTATTTCAATTAGAAACTGTCTTGCTATGTTTCTTTCTCTTTACTCATTTTCATCATTGTACTCAACAAAGAGCTTTTCAGCAGTGAAGACAACTGGACCAAGTGGCACATATCCTGACAGTACATTTCAACTTTGCATCCGCATATCAATAAAACAAACCAAAACACAACAGCCAATCATTTGTGAAAATTTCCTGCTGGGATTAGTTCATTGCAGATGCCTTTAGTGACACACAAGATGCAAAATGTTAAAGAGCTCCATATAATCCTTCAGAAATTCAGTTCTGAAGTAAGTAGTGGGTATATTCTTATTCCAGTGACTTGTATATGATTCCAATTTGTTTATCTGTAGATAAATATATTTTGATTACTTTGGCAAGTTCAATATTAAGTAAATGAAAAAGTATCAATGAATAAATGATAACAGTAAAGAAAACAAAAATTATTTGGAGCTGAATCTTTCAGTTCACTGATCCTACATTTTAATCAAGTGTGCTCCTTTATATGTGTAACAGTATGAAAACCACAATTTTGGCTTTTTTGAGAATGGGATGGGCCACATGGCACCAGGCCTACTGGCACCAGATAGAACTTGCCTTTCTCAGAGGGGAACGAGGGTCTTAGCGCAACAGCTAGCAGGGCTCATCAACAGGGCTTTGAACTAGATTTGAAGGGGGAGGGGGGTAATATCAAGAATGATAAAGATATGCTGGAAGTACCTGTAGAACAGAAGAAAGGAATTCCAGCTGCTCCAGCCAGGAAGTCAGATTCATCTGGAGCTCAACTTAAATGCCTTTATGCCAATGCACGCAGCATGGGGAATAAGCAAGAGGAGTTAGAAGTGTGTGCGCGCCTGTTGGGATATGATTTTATTGGCATCATGGAGACGTGGTGGGATGAATCCTATGACTGGAGTGTCAGAATAGAAGGGTACAGGCTCTTTAGGAAGGATAGGCAGGGGAGAAGAGGAGGAGGAGTTGCCCTCTATGTCAAGGACCAGCTAGAGTGCATGGAGCTGCACCTGGGGATGGATGAGGTCCCGACTGAGAGCTTATGGGTTAGGATTAAAGGGAGAGCAGGGACAGGGGACGTAGTAGTAGGGGTCTGCTACAGACCACCTGACCAGGAGGACTGGGTGGATGAGGCCCTCTACAGACAGATAGGAGCTGCCTCACGTTCACGAGCCCTGGTCCTCATGGGGGTCTTCAATCACCCCGATGTCTGTTGGAAGGACAACACAGCAGGGCATAGGCAATCCAGGAGGTTCCTGGAATGCAGGGATGATAACTTCCTTCTCCAAGTGGTAGAGGAACCAACAAGGAGAGGTGCTTTGCTAGACCTTTTTCTCACCAACAATGAAGGGCTGGTGGGGAACGTGATGCTCAAGGACAGCCTTGGCTGCAGTGATCATGAAATGGTGGAATTCAAGATTCTTAGGGAAGCAAGGAGGGTGCACAGCAGGCTCACTACCCTGGATTTCAGGAGAGCAGACTTTGGCCTCTTCAGGGATCTCCTCACTAGAGTACAATGGGATGAAGCCCTGGAGGGAAGAGGGGCTCAAGAAAGCTGGTTAATACTGAAGGATCACCTTCTCCAAGCTCAGGAGCGGTGCATCCCAACAAAGAGAAAGTCAGGTAGGAACACCAGGAGGCCTGCATGGATGAACAAGGAGCTCCTGGACCAACTCGGGCACAAAAAGAAGACCTATAGAGGACCTATAGAGAAACAAGGACAGGTAGCCTGGGAAGAATACAGAGCAATTGTCCGAGCAACCAGAGATCAGGTTAGGAAAGCTAAAACCCTGATAGAGTTAAATCTGGCCAGGGACATCAAGGGCAACAAGAAAAACTTCTATAGATATGTCAGTGATAAAAAGAGATCTAGGGAAAATGTAGGCCAACTGTATTCTGTTCTGCATCAAAAGGAGCGTGGCCAGCAGGTCAAGGGAGGTGATTCTGCCCCTCTACTCTGCTCTCATGAGGCCCCACCTGGAATACTGTGTTCGGCTCTGGAGTCCCCAGCACAAGAAGGACATGGAGCTGCTGGAGTGGGTCCAGAGGAGGGCCATGAAGATGATCCGAGGGCTGGAGCATTTCTGCTATGAAGACAGACTGAGAGAGTTGGGGCTGTTCAGCCTGGAGAAGAGAAGGCTTCGGGGTGATCTTCTAGCAGCTTTCCAGTACCTAAAGGGGGCCTACAGGAAAGCTGGAGAGGGACTTTTCACAAGGGCATGTAGTGATAGGACAAGGGGCAATGGATTTAAACTGAAATAAAGGAGATTTAGATTAGATATAAGGAAGAAATTTTTCACACTAAGGGTGGTGAGGCACTGGAACAGGTTGCCCAGAGAAGTCATGGATGCCTCATCCCTGGAAGTGTTCAAGGCCAGGTTGGATGGGGCTTTGGTCAACCTGGTGTAGTGGAGGGTTTCCCTGCCCATGGCAGGGGGCTTGGAACTAGATGATCTTTGAGGTCCCTTCCAACTCAAACCATTCTATGATTCTATGATTCTATTTAATAGGCCAATAAAGATGAAAAAAATATTTTTTTTCACTGTCCTTGGTGTGTGGGAGGATGTTTTTAAGTTTTAGAAAAGGAAGATCTAAAAATCATTTTCTCAAAGAAGGCTATTAAAAATGCATTTGCTAGTAAGAAAATAATCTAGTATTTTGGCCATGTTGTCAGACAAAAAGGCCAAAAAGTAAATGACTGAGGACATCTGATCTGACTTTTCTATGACATCATGCTTTTTAGCCAGAATACAAATTTTGAACATATTATGCTAATATGCTGAAAACAAGATGAATCTTTCTGTAGGACTTCAAGGAGCTTTGGAACAAGATTTATAGAACATGCATAGTTTACGATATTTTTATGAAGAAATTTTCCTGCTAGATAAACTAAATAACCCTCATCTTCCAGCTGCAGAAATTAACTTCAGGATGTCCTAAAGTCCCTACAAAACAAGAAAGAGTGCATAGATATTCTTTTATGCATGGTCCTGAAATTTAGGCACATTTAAAAGCTGAAAGTACTTATAGAAGCTTAAACCGTAGCATAAGATTTTGTGTCACTATTTTTGTGCATGTGGGAAGTATACAATCCATCAGACTTCCATTCTGTTCTTTGGCAGGCTGTTGTTTATCCAATACTATGATAACTTCGCTGGTTTGGAAGCATAAATCTGGAATAGGACAGTTCCATTACAAATCCTTTTGAGCCCTCCAGATCTAACAGAATGACCCACTCTTCTGCTTCATTAAAGCTGTTAATTTAGGAATTACGCTAATCCCATCGCCAAACCACCTTAACAGACATGAACCATTTAGGTATCTAAAATCAAATTTAATTCTTTTCTAATATCTTTCTTGTGAAGGCTCTTCTTTTCTTTCTTGTTCAGAGTTACTGAAGCTTTCTACTTGTAGAACCAAACAACAGCTGGTAGTTTGTGCTTGAAGCTGTAGTGTTATTTTTTAAATACTATTATGATTATTTTTAATTTTATTTCAAAGCTTTTCTTTGCCTATCATTTCTTTTCCCATAAATTAAGCTTGAAAAAGTTTTTATCTGGTGAAAAGTTACATAAGGGCTTCAAATAGGAAAACAAATCAGTGTAGCAAATGCCAGATTTGTGCAGACACCACAAAAGTATAGTTTGAAGAAAATTACTTCACTTTCTTACACACAGATGCTTAGCCCTAGGAAGCACTAAAGGGTGAAAGAGTCCCAAACCCAGGGCAGAGTCAGATTGGATAGTAAAATATGGAAGTATTTGAAATCTTTTAAAGAGCTCCAGCCTGCATTTGCATAAACAAATGGGGATGTAAGCTCTTCAAGAACAGAAAGCTAGACATCTACCACTCGAAAGCTTACTGGATGGGAGACTACATGACAGTGTTTGTCCTTACCTTCAGGGGAAAAGACAAATCACGGAGCTTTCTGAAAAAAATATTCCAAGATTCTCAGCATTTCTGCATTATTTGTACTCTATCAGGATCTGGTGCTTCAGGGCATGAAAGAATGAGGAACATTTACCATTGTCCCAGTGAGTTTGCTGGTGTGACTCTGTAATGAGTTAGGGCCCAGCTCTTGCTCCCACCAGAGTCATCGGGAAAAGTCTCATTGCCCTGATAGTGCGTTAGTCAAGCTCTGAATGCTCAGAGAAGTGGAACAGAACTGACCTGGACAGACTATTATTTCTCATAATGTGACATTTTTGTACCAAGATGAAAAAAATCACATAGGAAAGATCAGAAACAGATTATGTTTTAGGACAAAGAGATAAATTATGAAAGATAGCCAAAACAACAATAATCCCAAGTACTTTCCAGCCTGGAAAAAGGCTTTGACATGTGGCGTTCTCTTGAGGTATACACATCGTTAATGGCTCGAAAAATGGCATTAGAAATTACTATTTCCAGTTTTACGAACTCCATCATCTAAAGAGGATTATGAGATTACAGTTTTAAGACAACTAGAAGAATGGGTTAAGCTTAAGCCAGTTCCTACTTTCATTACTATCACTATCTCAAGATGAGATTAAAGTTGTGCCATTTGCTATTTCCATTAACCCCTTAATCTGAGAAGTGAGTGTCAATTTAGACTTCTCAGGTTAATGTTTCAGGGAGTGGCTGTGTTACTGACCTCTGATTTCTTCATCCTTCCTCTCATAAATTTTGCTACTTTCTGCTTTCCCCCATGTACCTAGTTTAGGAATGTGGTGTCTCTGCCAATATTTGGTATACTTTGTATGGTTCCTTGTATGGTTTGTAAAGACATATGGTTTATTTCTGTTTGCTAACACTAAGTCTACACAGTCCTTGAGCGGCAGGCATGAGAATGACTATATGATGACCCACACGTGAAGCCATCCCTGAAAGCAAGACTTTCATGTGGGTGCAGATGATCATCCTGCTGCCATCAAACATTCTCCTGAGTCCTCAGACAGTCTGACGACATGAAATTCTGTATGCTTCCAAAGCTGACTTCTACATACACCAAACTTGTCTTAGATAACGAAAGGTCAGGAAAAGAAAACTTACTGCAATACATTTCCTGCAATGGATGAAGGTGCTTTCCTTCCAATGACAAATGTTGCAAGGGGAATTCAGAAAAACCTCCTATATACCTCTATCTTTAGAAAGAAGAGGAGAGAATAGCATTATTTTCCCCAGCACTCATTCCAGATTGTAATCTTTTGGCCCTCCTTGGCTGTTGTGCCGGCCCACTGTGAAGTGGGACAGAAAGTCCTAAGCAGAAGCAGAAAGATGTATTAGAAAACCTGGCAGAAGCAGTTTTCCATGCAAAAGAATAATGCAAATATGTTTCAGTTTAACAAGTTACTAAGACAAAAACTCTGGATGTAATTCAAATAAGCAGCAAGATGACATCCTAAGAGAAATTAAGGAGTGACGAAAGGAAAAGGTTTTACAAATCCCTTTAAAAAAATCTTACCACTAAAGGAGAGCAATACTTCACTCACAAATCAATCAAAACTTTCTGGAGCCAGACTTGAGCACACACAGTAGGGAAATGTCTAGCATAGTAGAAAAGAGCAAGGCTTTGCTTTATATATTAGAAATAAGGCTTCAATTTTTTACGTGAAGGATTCTTTCTCTGCCTTTGATTTTCCAGAAGAATCTGAGGTATCTTGTCTGAGAACATAGAAATAATAACAGCACCAGCAACACCATTTTTGCCTGTTACTAAAGGAAGCAAAATAGAGGAGACATCTGTCTTTCATTTGGAGAAATAAAAGGATGAGAATGATGCTCAGATTGGCTTAGGTGCACCTACGGCTGCTGAGGGTTTGCAAGTGCACACAGTAACCCTTTGTGCTTGCTTGTCTGAAACTGAGCTTCCAAATGCATCAATATCTGTAATGAATTAAAATGCGATCTGCTTTTATTTACATCAGCGACCTGAAGAATGCAGGGCAGCTAAATCAGGAAATATCAGGCACAAGGGAGACCTAGTTGTGTTTTTCTGTCTTTGACAGCATAAAGAATCTTGAGCTCATCCTCACTTCTCTGCGTTACTGCTCAAGGACCACAGGCAACTTGCTGCTTAGTTGTGTTCTTGTCTAAAAGTGAGGGTGCAGGATTGGGGGAAAGAAAGCAAGAAAGAAAACAAAGTGAAAATAAAAATGGTGGTCTTAAAGCACTGCAGGTACTCCCGACAGAGTAAAAGCAAAAGTAAAAAGCCAACCCAAATTGTTCATGAATATCCATGTGCACACAGGAGAATTAAATACATGTAAACACATCTTTATAGCTTTTTCTCTTCAAGAGGACAGAAGAAATAAACACAAAGTGAGAAAAAGGATCACAAGTGTGCTATTAACAGCCTCAGATGTTACGAGTGATACCTGGGGGGCAAGATCCACGTGGGGCATAAGCAAGGTCTTTAAATACCAGAAATGTTTTTGTAAGAGCTAGATGGAACCATGTGTGGCAGCAGCAACGACAGCAGATGTTTTACTTTGCTTTCAAGGGTGACTACTGCAATGTCAGAAAACTGAAAATAATTGGCCAAACTAAGTCTACAGCAGTGTGCAAATCACACTCCCTTGAGGCAATCCCTGTTACTAATTTATCTCAGGAGTTGTGTGGGTAGTAATTACACTCCTCTACACTCAACTTCTGTCCTGTTGGAACAGAAATTCTACCTTGTACGTTTCTGTAACATGCTCTTTCTGAACAAAATCTTATGTACCATGTGCTTCTTTGTGCTTACATTCTGCAGAAAATGTCTATTTCAATTGGACAGAAGTCAATTTTCATCTCCAGCTCCAAAGTAAGTCTGCTGAGTTATAGAAGAAAAGTATGAAAAGATCAGTACCAGTTCCCAAATCTTCTGAGAATGATTGTCTTCTGATGTAACATGGGGGTCTGGTAAATAATACCTCCTTTATAATAGCTGCCTTTGAGATGAGAGAGTGAGCCACAGCAAGTTGCTTGCATCAGCTTCATACTCATTCAGTCTTGTGCTTTTTCACTAATTTAATACTATTCAGAAAAGGAATTTTAAAAATGTGCCATAAACGATGGTATTTTCAGAAGAACAGCACAGCTATCGTTTCACTGAGGTTGTGGAAGAGTTTGCCAGCATTTTTTGTGTTTCATAATACCATGTAAGCTACTAGGAACTGCTTTACTCACTTCAGTCACTGGAAAACTCTGGAGCTGGTTTCAAGTGATTTTCCCAGCTCAACACGATGTACTGACCCGTGATTCCTGAAGCTGATTCAGCAGAACGCTGTCATCTGCATTGATATAAACTCTGAAAATATACAGCTGCTGCAGAAAAAGAAGCAATTTTAAGTGATAGGCAGAAATGCCAGAAGGTTGAAAAGGTTTTTGTTGCTCTTGTGAGAGCGAGCGAGGAGCCAGAGAGGAAGTCACAGCATTGCAAGAGTGAGTGGGAACTGAAGTCACAGAGGATGGTGAAAGAGCTGAGGCGTGAAATGAGTACTTTACGAGCAAGAACACTAGAAGATGCACCAGCTGAAACTGACTGTTGTATCCACTATCATGGCTGACTTCAGGGCTAGTGAGGCACAGATATTGAATAAGTTAAAAGAAGTTGAAAACAACAAATCATCCATGCTGCCTGAAACCTTGAGGCTTTAAAAGGTGATTGAAATAGTACATGGCTCAGGTAGGCTGGTCTTCCCTCAGCAGCTACAAATGCCAAATTCACAAATAATAAAGAGAAAACTACTGCAGACCAAATACCATAAAATCTCCATTACAACCTTGTAACTACAGGAAGTCCTTGCTGAGTCAGATCTGATATTTGTTTTCCCTTAGTAGAGGGGTTTATTTACACATTTAGCTCAGTATGTTCCACTCACATGAAACATGCATTTCCATAGTCATGCACATTTGAATATTTAAATGAGCCTTTCAGTAGCAAAGCATCAGTGGTGCTTATGGTGAGCTTTGTGACACATGCCATGTGATGCACATTGCATCAGCCACATCATTAGTTTACAGAAGGAGAAACTGAATTAAACAGTGAGGAAGTGATGCTGTCCTTCTTTTGTGGTGTTTTCTTCCTGTTTTTCTTTTTCTTTAGTAGGGAGAGAGAGGGGAGGAAACCAAGGAATCAGTCTCAGAAGTTTACCCATCATCTCCTTGGAAGGAAAGATACACTTCCTAGAAATGATCCTTGTCACCTGTGGCACTCATCACACACGTTTTTTCCGAATAAAAAGCCCTGTGTGCTTCCTCGGTTCCTGAGTAGCTCTTGCTAAGCAGAAGCAAGCAGATGACCTACTCACCACCTCCAGAAGACACTTGAGTCTATCTAGCTGACCATGGTGGCCTGGTAGATCCACCTCTTCTTCTTTTTTCCATTTTGTTTGATTGCATGCAATAATAAGCTGAATTATACTTCGTTCAGATGCCCAAAGCATAATAAGATGTCTGCTAAGGGGGCTGTATTTCAATATGTCTTGAAAGATCACTTCCCTTGTCGATTTTAACTGCAGCAAAAAGAATATGTAGCCACATAGCTAGCAGATGCTGAGTGAAATATAAATACAATGGGAATTAGGATGTTACGTAATGCAAAGGAAGGCATCGCCAAGCACCACTGTGTACAGCAGAGATTTACTTTCACTCTGAATGGCCACAGCACAGCTAATTAGAAACATTCTTCTTCCTCATGTAGGCGTTAATCCAGTAGTCCTTATTTACACTAGTGGTATCACTCTTGTGAATATGAGCTGCAAGATAAGGTCTGTGATGATTTGTGCTTCAGGTTTAAGCTCATATCTGTGAGCTTGTTTCATGTTGTTATATAAAAATGATCAGACCATTTTCACACAACAGAGTAATGTATGTCATCACTGAACTTCTTAGAGACAAAATAGTTCATAAAAAACCTGTTTAGTTAACCTCCAGTTTGACACCAGAATTAGCTATAGAAGAACCAGACATACCATGCTAAAATTTGAACAAAGCATTTTCTGTTTGAAATGCTTACAGTTTATTGCATAAGATTTAAACTTTTCTATTTTAAAAAACCTTTTAGTGAAATGAAAGTATTTATTTTTCATCAGGAAACACACATTTCCAGTCTAAATCGAAATTTCCACAGGAGATGTGTTTCCATTTCAAAAAGTTGCTGTTCTTTTCCTAAAATATTTTAGTTAGCATATTTTCACAGCTCTAGTAATGGAAAAGTTGTGACTGCCATTCTGAAGCATTTCTGACTGTTTTCCTAAACTTTGCAATTTGGAAGAGAAAAGCTCAAAAGTAAAGGTAGATATATGCATGTGTTTATGTACATAACTATATACAGCTGATACTTTCTCTCTCTGATTATACCTACTTGTCCTTGGTGAATCATCCTTACTGTTCTCTGGGGGGAAATAGAATGAAAATGCAGGATAGGTACAAAAAGAGAAGTTTCAGACCATTGACTGTTCTTATCTCCTATCGCTTTTCCAAAATAGATTCATTTTTTAGCTAGATACATAAACTGAAGGAGGAATAGAAGAGATCCTTGTATGTATAAACCTTGAACATTCACATTATTCTTCAGATCTATTGACATTATGGTATGTCTGTTGTACTTTGTGTTATATAGGCCAGTAATAGAAAGACAAGCCCTGCTCCAAATAATTTGTACATCTTGGTTAAAGATAAGATACAAAAAATCACTGGTATCATATGCAATATTTGCATGAGGTGAAGATTTCTGGATTAGAGTAAGAAGGACTTTTTGCATGTTTTAATGTTACTATAATTTTTCAGCAATTTAGGTAGGAATTGGCTATCTGCACATTTCAAAGGCCTAGGACTTAATTTTCAGCAAAATTTGAGACCATTTTCTTCCTACTCATCAAAGAAAAATGAGTAATGTTAAAAAAACCCTTTCTAATAGAGGATAAAAGTTCTTCATGCCTTACTTTTCCAAAGCCTCTCTGAGCTTTTCAGCTTACTGTCCTGACAACTCAGCCTTGTCTTTTCACTTTCTTCCTTGAGATAAACCAAAAAAAATCCTTCAAGGTAATTGTTTTGCTTGGCTTGTTATTAAGTGGAATAATTCTTGAACCCTCATCTCTTTCCTGCACCCCTTCATCTGGTATATGAGAAGCAGTTTTGAACAGCAACTGGTCCTGGGTGGGCTGTATCAACCCAACACCATCTCCTAATGCTGTTGCCTTCAAATGCCTTCCCTGAAATGGTACCAGTGCTGAATGTCTCTGCACAGCAGTATTTAGCAATCAAAATCCATCCCATAGAATTTCTATGGGCAGAATGTGATTTCATCCAGAAAGAATTATGCTAGCCTTTAATCAGATTTGCTCCATGGATTTAAAGAAATTTCATGTGTAGAGAGTAACTCCATCCATTTATAATATTTCTGAAGAACAACTGGCCTTTTTGCTGCTCTCATCTCTCATTTGGCTGTAGGCTCAGCTGCTGAATCCTATAAGTCTGTAAAATGCCAGCTGCCTGGTCCTTTACCGCCTGCTTCCCAGGAAAGGATTTTTGTACAATATAGGATTTAACTCATAAACTGTCATGAAAAATGCTGAAAGAAAAACAATAGCATTTCTCTCTATCTCAGCAAAACATATGACCATGTGAAGAGTGATATAAAGGTTTTAGTTATGTAATTCTGGGGTGAATCATATTTTTAAATGTGTTATTGGCATAATGAACATATAATAATCTCCATAGTTGTAAGGAATAATGTTACAATGAAGGTGTGTGTTTGTCAGCCCAAACTAGTGATAAGCCTATTATATACTGTCTCAATATTATTGTTTATTGGAAATGTGGGAGTCCCTATCGGTCTCGGAAGAGGTGGCAGTGTTGAACAAGCACAAATTAAGGGATAGTCTGTGCCCATAAAGGGCTTATTATCTAAACTAGTAAGGTTTAGAAAGGGAAAAGGAGGATTATCATTTTCATTTTAAACACAGAGCAGACTGAGACTGTGAGGAATGTAATAACTTGTCGTGTTTTTGCACAGTGTGAATGTCAGAGCCACTCTTGTGTTCAGCATGTTTCACTGCACATTGTGCACAAAAGTTTTTAAACAAAATACCAGACACTGCAGTCACTTTCACATTTATATACATGCCTGTGAGAAAAAGCAGAGGTTTTCCAAAGTATGAATCACAATACAATGATACTATCGGTGAAGTTTTAATATCTGCTAGTGAAATCTCAAAAATCTTTTCGCAGCTTTGTAGGCTTCTATCTCAGTTTCTTCCATTCTTAGCTCAACTTCATGTTTTGGAAAAATGGAAACAGTTGCTATAGAATGATTTATTGCGCCTACTTCTGTCTCAGTGCTCTACCAGTTCTAGTTACTGGTTCATAACCCTAGCAGGGCTTCAGGGATGCATGCTACCCATTTTTCTGTTCAGAAGAGTAATTGATGGCTTATTTTGAAAGAAAGAATGAAGAGGGAAGAATTACAGTTTATGGGAATGGCAGACAAGTTACAAAAGTAGTGATTTAAAAAAAAAAACTGTGTAGGGGAATTGCAAGATTCCCTGAGATCTGGAGTATGATGTATAGTCTTGTCAGATATGGATTAACAGAAGAAGTTCAGAAGTGTATAGAATGCAGTCAAAAGTCTACTGAAAAGTTTTTGTCATATTTGTTTCGTGCACATGTCTGTGCTTGTTCATATACAGTGTATTTGCACACAATGGCCACTCAAATTCTTTCCACAAAACCAAAAGATATGATCCTTTGGCACCGCTGAGTTTAGTACCAGCTGTGTCTGTCCCTAACCAAGGTGACAGATTTCCTGAGCTGCACTTGCAGTGTGTTTGTGAGAATCTCATGGGGATGCCTGGATTCTAAAGGAATGAACAGCTGAGAGGTGGTGGGGCAGAGCTCGTTCTGCCTGCACTGCCTCCCTCCTCCTGCGTGCATAATACGGAGGATATCTGTATACTTTAACATCTCAGCTATACATCAGCAAGAAGGGAAATTTTAATAACCATATTGCAGCTGCTCAGGACATCTTACACACCAAAACCCACCAAATTAAGGAGATGAATCTGGTGCAGATTCTGTAGAAAGACATAGAGGTAACTGAAAATTCAAACAGATGAGTAAACCCATTTTATATACATGCACAAGTAAACACATGCACAAATACACTAATACTTTTTTCTTGTTGGTTTTGTTTCCTGTCACCTTAGGCTATACACAACTTCCCAAAAGTCGAAGAACATAATATCTAAGATTACAATCCCCATCCAAAGATTACATTATCTTAACTTGAAAATTAGATACATATTGCATTGCTGGGGTTGACGGATTCACACATCAGATCCTGACTATCACCTTGAGATGAGAGCTCCAGCTGATGGAGGGTTTGCTCAAAATAGTAATTAGTGACAAAAAATCATCAGTGAAGATTTTTTATTTTAGTGCTGCTTTCCCCATCATTAATTTCAGGATCTGTAATCTCATTTGTTCTCAGGGATTCAATAAACTACATGAGAGAATTCATTTATAAGATTTAACAGGGAGATGAGAGTATGGCTTTGTTTCCCACAGATCAGGCATCTTCAAATAAGCAGAGTACAAACTGCTTCAAAGGCTGTCCAGCAGGTAATGTGGAGGCAGCGATCTATGAACCAGTGATGCAAAACTATGCCTGGGATCACAAACAGCTGAATCCCCTACCTGAGACTTACACAAGGGCATAAATCACTTTGGAAAAAAACCAGCTGTATCAGTTAAAGATGTTGCCTATTATCACGGTATGCTGAGGCACCGTGTCTATTTTGGAGCTGAAGTATTAGAGCTCTTCCTAATTCACTACGGAAAGACCTGGGCTTTCTCTCTAGATCCTGTGATACAGCCCCTTTCTGAGAACAGAGAGAATGCAATCTTTCACTTACAATGCTATTTTAATTCAAAGCTAGAATAATCTAGCATTAAAAAGAAGAATAAAGACATTCCTTAGATCCAGGTTAAGAAGTTGAGCTGAGCTTTCAGAATGTGTGCTGAGAGTTTGCTTTGCTTCACTTTGAACACTAAATTAAAAATAAAAATCTTTTGGCAGCAGGCCATAGGAAAGAAGCAAAATGCTAACTAATCATATTTAATGTTAAAATCAATGGCACAGTGTTATGAAAGCCTGAAGGAACAGAAATGTCTTTTCTTAGCATACACAGTAATAGACTTCGGGGTCAAGAAATGATATATTACTGTAATATCTGCTGCCTTTTAAAATGACATTTGTAATAAATGGCATAAATTCCTCTTATAATTTCTTTATTAGCAACACAAATTTCACCATCTGTTATTATCATCATGGATGGCAGATAAAAAATTCTCCTCTGCCAATGAACATACCAGTTGAGTTACACCATGGAGGCATGTGGCTTGTCATGCATGCAGAGAACTCGGCCACAGTGGTTCCTTTAGAGTCAGACAATAGCAATTATAAGTATCTTTACTTGACAGGTGGCCCCTAACCTTTCTAGGATTCTTTGAGCAGAGTATCACAGGTAAGAGAATACACCAAAACTGGGGACTGTTTACTTTCCCTATCCAAATGGCACAGTTCTGAGGATCGGCAATGGACTTTATTCCACAATCAATTTCCTTTCTGTCTTGATTGAAGGAAAAGTATGACTTAGCTGCAAGCTCTGTTGAATTTCCTACCGCGATCTCTGCAGATATGTAAATGAACATTAGCTACAGAATATCAGATTATGGAGCTGCTTAAAGAACATTATGGATCGAGGAAGAGGAAAAAATAGTCTCTTGCTAGCAAGATACTTTCTCTTTGAAGGAAACACTTGAGTGATATGAAGATGAGGCTAAAATATAAATTAAATATGAAAAACTGAGAGAGAGATAATTATTAAAATGATTTGGATTAGATGGAGAAATTCAAGGCCTGTTTCAACAGAGAGCTTGCATGAATGCATTAAGAAATATGTGAATTCATTGTCAGGCAGTGACTTTCAGTGAATTGCCAGAAAAGAAATAGTAATATCTACAAACAGAGCATAAACGCACAGGAATTCAAATGAATGTAAGGATTTCACTGCAGTATGAGTGTGACCCATATGTTATTGCCCCAGGACTACAGAGGCTTTTATCAGTTGCCCAGACAAGGGTTTCTAGTGCTACCTGAGGTGCCTTGAGGTCTCCTGAGCCCCCTCCTCAGGACAGTGCAGGGCTCCTGTTACTCCTGTGTCACCAGAACCCTGTGGGCATCCCATATATACCAGGGCATCTCTCAAGCTTTATAGACACCCCTGGCTGAATTGAGCAGCAAAGGACACATTTCAAATGTGGAGAATCTTGATTAGAAGCTAATAAAGATATGTTACAGCAAAAAGCTGGAGATCATTTACTACTCTTTCACAACGTGCTGATCATGATGTTGGCTGATTCGCAAACACAAAACAGTAGCTGGTTTCAAATATTTACATTACTTTCTGGAGATAGATTTTTTCCCTGGTTTTATCCAATACCTTAGTCTGGAAAAGCTGTTGGTTTGTTTCTGCATGTGTGCAAATTTCAAAATTATTCTTTCTTCATCTAGATGTGGTGGCTTTTTTCTCAAAACACTAAATTTTTTCAACCCCATATTTTTTTAAACACAAGTAATGAAAAGAAGAAATAAAAGTTCAAGTAGGAAAGAGTTGAGAGGACATGTTCAATAAATTTTACTCAGTGTTTCTGTATTTGGGTTCAAATGATGTCGACATCACCTTAAAAAGGTCAAAGACAACAACCTGGATCACTCTCTGAAACTATATATAAATTCTGATAGTCTGCCAAGGAGAGTAAAATTATGTTTGCGTTTTCATGAGTGTGATCAGATTCTGGATCTACAAGTCTATACAAAGACATCTGTGTATTTTAATAGGGATCATGATTCTACCACACACACATGCCTTTGCAGAAGTAAATATAGGAAGAATTATTTTCCTATTCCCCACTGGAATCCCATCTGGCACTACTAATCGACCAATTACCTTCAACAGCTAGTGGATGAAATGATAAAGAAACTGTGCTGAAGGACTATATTTTTGGTTACTAATCTTGAACAGAATAAATGTCAACTACAGTTTCTGGCTCTGGAAGCAAACAAATTTCTGGATAAATTTTAGTTAATCACTTTTCTGACTGTAAGGAAATAGTTTTCAAAGAAAATTTTATATTCTAGTGGTCTGTTTGACTTGGCTTCTTGTTTTGACTCTGATGCTGTTGTAACTACTTTGCCACCCTCTCTCATCTGCTAATGAACCTATCCTTAGTGGTCCAAGTTTCTCCACACTGATGGCATATGCTCTCACAATCTTGATTCACCGAGCCAGTACATTTCTAAATTCAACTTTTCTTATTTCAAATGTTATGATGCACTCAGGAAATGAACCAACAGAGACATTCAGAATACCTACCTCTCAGCTTTCTATAAATTTTGACATACATTTTCCTGATTCATTTCCATTTTGTTCCCCTGATCATTCTGAATAACCTATATTGACCTATTCTTTAAACCCTGTGATCTATTCTGGAAGCTTCCACAAAGTCCATTAAGTGTCATAGATTTGGTTGTATTCTAAGGCTGAAAAGGACTCTTACTTTAAATGATTCATATCATTATACTTGAAATTGACTCATGAAAAGAACATAGCTACCTTGGAGCAAACATTGTGAACAACATATTATAAAATGCTATTTGATCAACTTGAAAACAGTGTAAGAAAACATTTGCTTTTAGCTTTGAAATAAATATCCAGTCCATGATTCCTCATAACAAGATGTTTTAAAGTTTTTTGTTTTCTTTTTTTTTTTTTTGTGGGGTATTTTGTAATGTTATTTTTTAAAAAACTGCATTTAATGCAGATGGATGTTAATGCTTTTGAAAAGAAAGTATTCAGTTGTGGTTTGTTTTTCTTTTTTTCTCTCTCTCTTTAAATTAATCAGATTTAGGGGTATGAACAGCTAAAAACCTGCTCAGTTTAATCCCACAGAATTGCACCTGTGATTGAATGACACCAGCCTTTAAATGAGCTTGTGTCAGCCCACTTAGACCCTGAGCATCTTAATTAAAGCTCTCCTTTCATTTCAGAAGGTCAAGTGTCAAATCGGTAAGAGGACAGGCACTCTGCTGTGTACTCTGTTTTCTGAACATAAACACACTATTATTGGTCCAGATGTTTAACCATTTTGGTTAAATGATTACTGGCTTCCTATCTTGGTGTCATTTGATTCTGAGAAAAGAAGCTCCCTGTATTCACAAGTCAGGAATACTCAGTGCTTGAGTGAGCTATGCTATGCTTTATGATACTAGCTCATATTTTTTAAAATGTTGTACTTTCCCATTTTTCCTATGATGCCTATGGAATAGCTCTCAATTTATAATTTCCCATACATGTTTCTGAGTTTCCTGAATTCATTATGTATTTACTAAATATTCTTATCAACTATATATCCTGACACAAAGTAAGTGCTAATCGGTTCTAAAAGGAAAGATGCGGTGTTAGTACAGATGAATAAAGCGTCCTTGAAGTTCCACATTCCCAGAAAAACAGAGAGGAAGCAGAGGAGGCTTAGAAGCAGCACGAATGATAGAGTGAGAAGTGACACTTGCATTTGTTCTTTGCTGCCATTTCTCTACCAGAAAAGCCCAGGTGGTGCTGGCTTTTATCTCTCTTTGAACTTTGGCCAACCTTTTCCTGAGTAGATCAGCCGACACACTGGCAGTTTGCTGATCTTCTAGGCCGTCTCATATGTTGTAACCTGAATAAGACTCTGCTCAATTATTTGTCTCATTAAATCTCCCATAACTGATTGATTCAGGTCCTTTTCTGAAGATAGAAGACGGATCCCAGACTTACCACTGTGTCACTGAAACCAGGTTTCAATTCTCAATGCTTTCAAACTTTCTTCCATTGGATTTATTCCAGAAAGGAGATGTAGGAGGACAGTAGATATGAAGAAAAAAGAAGAGACTGTTTTACCTTCTCCTGAGCAATTTCTGAGTTTTTTGCCATGGAGAGGTAGTTCACTGTAACAAGCCTTTCAGCAGAAGTAAAATAATTTAATGTAGAGTTTTTTCTTCAAAGCATGCTGTAAAATTATAGTCCATGGTAGAATTTAATTTAGTTTTGGAAATAACGTAGAATGTAAATACAGAATATTATACAGCAATGAATTTAAGACTAAGTGGCGTAAACACAGATTGATGAACAACACAGTAGAGCATTTCTTCTCGCAGAGGTTTCTTACACCTTATCTGCCAATTATGCTAAGTAGCAATAAGACCTGCTTGAAATAAAACATTACTGAAGATTATTGTATTCTTGTCTTATTATATAGTGGTAAACATTAATAGCACTTGTATGTTACTTATCCGGTTGAAACTCCCCAGTCACCGCCTGACAAAATCTTTTCTCGTGGAATATCTCGCTATTCTCCATGAAGTATTAGCTGTTCAGGACTAGTGACCCACAGCTGAGGAGCTTATTTCTATCCAGGGCCAGGTACTACTAGAACATGAGCAACGTACTATTTGAATAATATTTAATATCTGGAACTGACTCTAGATTTCACCAGATATGAACATTATAAAAAAAAGAGGTTTGATTCTGGGTCACATTCAACTTCGAGCTGTTTGTATTCTTAATGTTCAGTCTGGACACATTTGAATTCACATCTCATGTGAATATGGAGAAAGAAACCAGTGCTGTCAAAACAGAATGAGAATCATAAAACCTGTGCTTCTGTTGGAAACTATAGTTTTTATACAATCCACCTCAAACCAGAGCAGCTCTTCAGCCAGACCTTCACTGTTTTACTATGTACAGGAAAAACATGTATGTGTGTATAAGTGTGATTTCCAGCAACTTCCTACAACATTTATTTTTCCATGAAGTGGTAATAGAGTGGGAAAGCTTTCACAGCTTTCACAAAGTTTTAATAGTTTTTAATGGTTGTTGGAGTAGGGAAAATGCATCAGAAATTTCTTTCTAACCTCAGCTTTTCAGGGCTTATTGTTTACTAATCTCAAAAGAGATGGCAGAACTAAATTATTTTCTTGGTTCTCCAATTGAGGATATAAATAACATGGCATGAGCCATGTAGAGTATCTTGCATTTCGTCTGCTTTGCTGTGGATATGAAAGATCTTCTGGTGTGTCACCAGCTATAAATTTATCTTATTTGTTCTGCAGAACCTTACTTACATAGGGCACAAAAAGCAGACTGTGAGTATTGCAGAGCTTAGCCTACGCATAAGATCTGAAGGCACTGCAAATAGCCTATAGGCATGGAAAGAGAGTGAAAGGAAAAGTGGTGAAATCCTCCTCTCTCTCCCTTTGTATATTACATGTACTATTTTTCTAGCTCACCTGCAACAGCAGGTCAAAAAGCTAAAGGTCAGAAATGCCAAGTATAGATACAGTATTATATTTTTTGGTACATAGTTAATCTCTTTTCTATCTGAATAGGAGGTGTTTTCTTTCCCTTAATAACTTTGCTTCAAGGAAAAGAAGAATTTCAATGTACTAACCCACTACTTCCTTTCCACAGCAGAAGCAGAGGTGGGGAATATTATAATGATTAAAAAGAAAAAAAAAAATTTCATAAGAGATGCTGAAAGATTTGAAATCCTAAATTTGACCAGCTCTGGCTAGCAAAACCTTGCAGTGAATACTGTGTGCTCTGTGCAGGGAGACCATAAGATGAGCCAGGAGAGTTCCAGAAACCTAATGCAGATCTGAATTTATGCATCTTTCATAGACGGAACCAAAACTGTCAGCCTGTGCATTTTTACTTAAACTAGAGGTCTAAAATTTTGCTGTTTGGGTCCACCTCTTCTTCAGGCTTTGATCAATTATACCCTGATTTTATTATGCTGAGGATTTTAACTTTACACTATATCATAAACACCTGAAAAAGGGGAGCTGGAAATTTATGAGACAAGCACTAAGAGCCCCTTTATCTACAGTGACAAAATTGCCACCACCAGAATCTTTATTAAGTGCTACAAAATTACAGTGTAACAGCTCTGAAATTACATGTGACATCTGCATGAATACCAAATCGATTCATTATGTTCAGCCCTATTACAAAAAGCACTTACTGAATTTGTACTGATTACAACTCTTACAAATTAACAGTTACCCAAGCGAGCTTACTTCCCAGTGTACATACGTTATTTAAAAATCTCAGCTCGGTCAAAAGAAGGTAACAGTGCAAGTAATACTGCCACTTAGCATGGAGTATCATATCTGAGTGAAGTACCCCAATATTTTAAAACTTTTTACTCAGACAATCTAGCACTTTAAAAGTACCCTAATATTTTAAAGCTCTTTTAAAGTGCTAGATTTTTAGAAAACTATCTTTTTTTTTTTTTTAATTTTTGATTAAACGTGCCATGTCATTCTTCCATCCAGTCTCTCGAGAAATGAAGTCTAAAGAGGGAAACACTAAGAAAGAATAATGATAAATGTTCACATTATGCAGAATTTGCCTTTTTGAAATCACATTCCCCATTGTGCAAGCCAGAATTTTATAGAGATATAAATCACAAAGAAATAAGAAGCCAGTAATGAGATAGAAGTATATTTGAAATATGGATGCCAATCCTCACCACCTGCTGAGTGAAAATAGTCTGCAGGGACTGTCCTGAAAACTGAACTGCCATTAACATCTTGTAAGCACTAAATTTGCAGCAGAAGAATGCTGGAGTTATATGTCTGTGAAATGTCAAAGGCCTCTTTGATTTATCTCTAAGCAGAATGTTTCAGCTACATCTACATAAATATTTTAACAGGAATTTAATTTTCATTTTAGTCACACAATAAATCTTTTTATTGCACAACATCATCTTGTCCTAAATAAGTTACCTTTTGCATATGAGCACAAAGACGGTTGTGTTCATTTTTCTTCTGGTTTGATGAACACTGTTTGAATATACAATGTATCAGTGCACTTATTTACATAAAACCCTGGCCATAGTCTGTTTAATATTGTCTAGAACATCTATTCATTCAGACACAACTTATCCAATGACTATCAATTGCCTTATATTAAACTCCAGCTCTGGACCTCTCAAGGGTACACCAGAACAGAACAACAGTGAAAAATAATGAAAGGAAATCTAGAGTAGGTATATTGGCAGCTGTGCATACACTGGCAGAGGAAAAACATCAGGGTTTTAATGCTCATTTTCTTTCCCGTGCATTTTATAAACAGCAGTAGGAACTCAGGCAGCTCCCGTCTGACTGAATCTTACTTACTGGGCATTTCAGATATCATTGCTGTTGCAGTTTGTGTAGTGTTATATATAGTGAAAATGTTTAGCCAGTAGCTTACAATGTCTCCAGAGGACAATAAACGGGGCATGGATTACTTTTTCTGCCTGACAGGATGCTGGAAATAAGCTCTTAATGGTAGAAAGTTTGTCATGGTCAGGGCAGTCTGGTGCAGACCTACCCGCCTTTCCCAAATCTGTTTGGCAACATGGAGCACAAGCTCCAGAACCAGGAGTGTTGACGGTACCGATGAACATGAGCATCTGTACATAGACTTTTTGCCACTGTTTTTCCAAGCTCTTTACTTGCTTTCTTGCTGAAAGAAAATTGTAACGGAGCTACTGTAAAACTCTCTTCAGGCATGTGAGCTCATTCTGCACAAATCATACTGATCTGCCTGCGAATTGATTAGAGTCTCTGGTTTATTCAATCTCAAAATTACGGCATAGAACATTTGTTCTAGCACTCAGAGGAGAACAGGCACAAGTATAAATAACAACTGGCAGCTGGAACTAGACTGTTAAAGAAGAGATTTTCAAAGGCTTAAACAGAAGCTAATATCGAGCAGTTCTAACCAAGTCTTTCACTGTGAGCTGGGTACCTACCACTCACTTTTGCATCTGAAGATTGTCCCATAAAACTGTCCTGTTCAATAAGTTTTCAAAATCGGAGATAATCATATATGCTTACAAACCTATTGGCTTATTGTTTTAAAATATGACTCTAAATTGTTACCTAAAGAAGTTTCAGGCTGAAAGCCAAATTGACATAAATAAATTGAGACACATTATTATAGCCTTCCCCAATGTGGTCTCAGCTCTGTAGAGAATAAAGAGAATAGCAGATATTAAGGTTGTCTAAACAATATCATTTAGCAGACCTACGGTGATTATAAACTTTTTAGAAGAATAACTGGACATTATGCAAAAAACCTTGGGCATCTTTAAACGTCAGATGACTGTACTACTTACTGCATGTGAATGTATGGTACCTAAGCAGATAGATAGCAATGGAAGCATAGGTACAAAGACAGCCTGTTGAAAGATAGGTTCTAATATAACACGAGGCACTGCAATGCAATCTTTTTTCCATTCCTGCTTTGAAAGGTAATTTTTAGTTGTCTTGGTAATTATTCAGTCACTGACTTCTCTATTATGCCTGTTAAGCCTCAGATCTCTTCTTTCTTATTAACTACTTCAGTTTTCCTTTCGTCTTTTCCATTTCCCTGATTGTCATATAAGCTAAACAGACAAGAGTCTAAAAAGAGCAAGAAACAGTAGTCTACAGAAGACAACATGCTTCTCCTTGGGCAGGTTTTTAAAAGAGGCTTATGGCAGAATCTGAGGGTGAGTTGCCTTTAAGCCACTGTGACTGTCACAAAAACATCTCTTTTCCTTCTAAAGTGCCTGATGGAGAAAGGAGAAACACAGCAAATACACTATTGTACTTCACACACCTTAGTAAGAAGTTAATTGACCTACTTAGGAACAGCGACATGCTCGGACAGTCTTTGTGCTTAATTAATAGAGTCATTGAATATCTGGTTGAATGAGATCTTTGGAGGTCATCTGGTCTGATCTCCATCCTGAAACAGGACTATTAACCAAGACTGAGTCTGAAGAGCCCTGTCTTTTTCTAATTGCATCTCCTTTCTGCTGCAGTGTCACACAGTTATGCTGTATGAAAGTCGTCTGTCTTCCTCAAAGCCACTTGGCACATTTTTAGAAGCAGGCCACCAGCTCACCAAGGCTTTCTTTAGTTCAGATAGACAATGCTTAGTCCTACTTTTATTTCGCAGGTTCTTATATCTTTCCTGAATTTATGGCCCCACCTGTAAGCCATAAAACCTTCTTACCACAGGGTCAACAATTCACATTCTGAGGGATTGTGCAAATGCCATGTATTTTCCACTTGGATTCATTTGCAGTTATTTAGTGTGGGTATTTCTGTAATTGTAACCTATTGGGAAAGTTCAGTGCTCAACGGTCCTTATGCTCACTGTTCATTTTTTATAGTAAAGTGAATCACAATAGACTCTATCATAAAGCCTGTGGGAGTACTGGCTGATTCCAGACCAGGCAAAGAACTCTTATTCTCTGTTCCCCTTCAGTCGCTTGTACGTGACTGCTCATTTTCACTCTGCAAAATCCACTCCCAGTCACCTAACACGTAATAACTCTTTTGCTCTACTCAGGTACAGCAAAAAATTCTGAGCAGATTCATCAAGGAGAAGGCAGAGAATTAAATCCATGTTTTCTTGAGCCCAGGGGAGAAGTACTGTGGAATTAAAAATGTTCACTTAGTTGTAAAGTTGTAATTGGGTGACAGCAGATTGCCAATACTCAGGAGTCAAGTAGCTGAAATTCCCACAAGGGAGTGCAATGCCTCCCAGAAAACAATGCTGTGTTTGTGTTATATGAAATTTCGCCTGTCCTGAAATTCTTCCATTTTGTTCACAGCTGAATTGAGGGATCTACTTGAAGCTGCTGACACAGTTAGCTCACCAATGAGTTTACTTTGAACGAAAGATCCCAGTTGAACTCTTTTTCTTTAGATAGGAGGTTCTTAGCTGTCATGGTTTGATGTGGGGGAGGGAGGCTCTGGTGGCAGAAGCTGCCCATCAGATCGGACTCCCATTCCCCTCGGGGCTTGAGCCAATCAGCGCCTCTGCGAATTGCCCTATTTACGTCGGACAAAGGAACCGGAAACGTGTGCCTGTGCCCAGGAGCAAGGAGAAGGGAGGGGGGCACGGCCCCTGCTCCCTGGCACCCGGCCGGGTGGCGGCCCGGACTGGGCCGGGGCCACTTGCTGGGGATGGCCCCGATGGAGCCGTTTGGGGAACTCGGGGAGAGCCCCACTCCCGGGGTGCCCACTGGGTCGAGTTCACCCAGAGAGGACTGAGATCTGAGAGAAACGGCCACACACATCATACAGGTCAGTGAAGATGGAACGGAACAACGTGTGCCGCGGCTGAGTCCCCCTTGCCAGCAGCTCCTTTGCAAACAGTCCTCGGTGGAGCAAGCAGAGACCCACTTGCAGCCCGTGGAGGATCCATGGCAAGAAGAGATGCCAGAGCCTGAGCACGGTACGTGTCTAGAGTCCGTGGGATGACCCCCGCTGATGGAGAGGTGCTTTGTTAAAGGAGATGCCTGAGCCTGAGACTGTTGTGAATCATGGGCACGGGTCGAGGCGCATTGACGCATTTAAAGTTTGTATGGAGACGCGTTTAAGGTCGATATGACGACCCACGCTGGAGCAAGTGGCTACAACTCCTTAAAAGTTCAGGACTGGTAAAGCCCGCACTTGGAGCAGTCTGATGAGGTAAGGATTGCCCCCCAGCGGGTAGGATTCACGCTTTCGCCGTGAGTAGGGGATCCACTGGAGCAAGGGACAATGGTGTAAGGACTCCTTCTTTTTAAGAGAAGTGGCAGTAACAACATGGAATGAACTGATCTGCACTCCCCCATTCCCTGCCCATGTGCACTACTGGCAGGAGGAGGTAGAGCCGGGAAGAAAAGGCAAAGGGGGGGGGAGTGGTGTTGTTTTTAAGATTTGGCCTTGTTTTCTTGTTATCCTCTCAAGTAACTGTTTTTGTTTGCTTTTGTCTTTTTAGGTAGCTGTTAATAAACTCTTTTGCTTTAAGAAAACAGTCTCTTTTGCCCAGGACCGTGGTTGGTGGGTGCTCCTCTGTTCCTGTCTCGACCCTCAGCTCTTTTATTATATTTTTCTCCTCTCCACTTTACTGGAGTGGGAGAGCTGTGTGGGGTTTAGTTGCCGGATCGGCCTAACTCACGACATTAGCATAGTATCTTCCTGAAAAATTGAATAGTGACAAAAGTTGCTTGTCGTCAGGAATTACGAACTTTTAATATCAAAAAATCCAGATTCAAATGGAAAACATGAACTGTCTGTGGCAAATTCAGTGAAATTAGCGGACAGACAATGACGCTTTAGACCAACAGAAAGTTTATTCCTTTGAACCTGCACAGCTCAAGAAAAAAAATATTTTTTTCTTCCTCTTACCTGTCTTTCATTTTAGTATATAAGGTTTTGAACTTGAACATTTCCTGGAAAGAACTGCAAGACTAAATTATGTATCAAAATTTTGGAATAATTTCTGGGACAGATGGGGTCACAATTATGTACAAATATATAGCATGAAAAGGAGAAGACAGCTTGTCTCGCCACATACAGCAGGTATGTGTGACACCAGCACCAGTATCTTCACAGGGAAGGTAGACCAAATGAAAATGGAGCGCTGTCTCTCCTACCAATAGAAATGGCAGAGCAAATACTGCATCTGTTTAAAGAACAGAGTAAGTGCTAAACTTCAGAAGTACTAGAAAAGATATACAAAAGACATAAAAAAATACTGGGGTAGTACCCATTTTTTCCTGCCCTGGACACCGTAAAAGGAAAAATCTTTTGTCTAAGATTCGTAATGGAGGTATCAGGGTAGAGTGCAAGGTCTTCGTTGGTGAAATGACTGAATGGTTTCCTTAACCTGCTTTAAATTATGCTAGTCATCATTCTGGTTTCCAGATTTGGGAAGAGGAACACAAACTTCTTGCTGTTCCTGTTGCAAACCACAAGCCCGGCATTCTGTTTAGAGACCTTTTACAATGCAATTCCCCAAAATACGATGCTTCATTCAAGGACTGGATAATGAGGTTTATAGATATCTCGTGCACCTCTCCAAGAGAAACAAACTAGTATTGTTCAAGGCAGGAGGGAGAGTGAAAGAATTCCCTGGAATATACTTCACATGCTAAAGCTGTTGTTGAAATATAGGTGCCCATCTAGCTCAGGATCTCTGCTCAGTAGAGCAATTGTACAAATTGTCTCTGACTAATGACAATAAAAGGCCTGAATCTTCGTATTTCCATGGCAATTTAAAATCTGAGTTTTGTATATTGTGGTTTCATTTCTGAACTAATGCAATTGTATAAAAGACATTTTGTTTAAAAAAATGCTTTGCTGTAGAGAGAAAAGTACAGGAGGTATGTCTCAGAATGTAATCGACCACAGGGGCTCTTAAAAGAAGAATAATATAGGAAAGAGCATTGAATTTTACCTGTTTATCACAGCAACAATAAGCATTATTAATTGTTATTTTTATACATTTGGGCCATATAGTCTGGTAAGACATGAAATCCTGCTGAGTGATTTCTCAGGGACAAAGAGATCATTTAGACTTAGTATTATATTATTTAGAAAAATATTCATACAAAGCTAAGTAGTCTTAAGCAGCTCTCACTGGTTCAGATATCTCCCTGTTTGCTATGGTGATAGCTTCTGTGTCAAGAAATTTTTGGCTTTCTCGTGGTCACATTTACACCTTTAAAAATCTGTAATACGTATAGTCTCTTTACTCCTGTGTGTACAGCACAGCAACCCTTTCAATGCACAGGAGTTAGCTCTGATCTGGCAAGTCCTGGGCAATAGCTACCTCAGCTTTGCATATATTTATTACATAAAAGAGTCTGTGTGCTGCTTCTGCAGATTCCACAAGAGAATGTGGTCTGCGGCTGGCTTCAGATCCCACACTGACCTAGCAGCCAATACCACCTCTGAAGAAAATGTTATATCACTGAATAATTACACTCAGCTAGAGCCCAGAGGCCTTGATCAGGATCTGTACTGCAGATATGTAAAAGAAGATCTCACGTCTACCTCAGATATTTTTGAGTCTGAGGTTGCCAGGGGTTTATAATGGAAAGGAAAAAGTCAAAACGGAGGTGCTCTTCATGTACGAATATATTCGTATAAAAACCTGCTCCTCAGAATTTCCTTAATTGGTTGACTTCATGTAGACATCACAGCAAAAGTATCTTGAGAAGGTAAACTACTGCAGTGAACAGGTAAAGGTGAATTTCAAAATATTCAGGGTTCAACGTGATTTAGAAAAGCTCCAAAGGAATGCAGAGATCCTATAAAGGCCACTATAAATGTCTTCAGTGGCTTCTTCAGCATGGAGGGTGAACTGAACACCTGCTGAAGACAACCTGCAGCACAGCAACTTCCTCCCTTCCATAAAGCAAGGCACAAAACCTCTTCAGCAAAGAAAATGTGAAAAATGTGGTGGGGCGACAATACATTTTCTTTTCAGTGGGATATACATGATGTAGTTACCAGTATTTCACTGTGGAAATACTTTTGATACCATACAACACTTTGAAGTAGTTCACAGAAACCATCTAAATTCTCAATTAATTCCCAATCTAGTCTGTATTTCAAGGTCAATGATATGTAACACTAAGTTATTCCCCCTGTCCTCTGCTCCCTTATAATTCTTCATAGAACCTGCTTTAAAAGGAATGTCAACGTGTCAAAGTGCTTTTTAAAGAGGATATAGCTATCTATATCCTGCAAATAAATCAGGGCTCTCTTTCTCAGGTTACACCTTAAAAGACGCAGGTTTTTGCACCAACGAAGGAACCTCAGCAGCAATGTAATCTTGTGGATTAGATTAAACTGGACCAATTGAGGGAGTAACTGAAGCCCTGTGAAACTAATGGATGTTACTGAACTTTGATATTCACATAAGAGAAATGAACGATGAACTAATTACAATTTCTATTCTGTGTACTGTCATTTATTTCACAGCTTCCCCGAGTAACGTTCCCTCAGCAATCATGCACCAGCAAACTGTCCCCAAAGGTCACATGTAAAGTCATTATATAGAATCTGATGAGCATTGTTGCTGAGCTCTAATTGGAAACTACATCATTTTGACTTGTCACAGCCTGGTTGTGTGTGTGCCTATCGGTAGGTCCATTCATGTCTATTAAAACTCTTGTGGTCTTAAAGACCTTACAATGTTGAAGGAGCTTGCTGAGTCAGGATGTCTCACATTACATGGTCATTCATTTTGCTAACTAATGAGGAAAAAACATCAAATAAACGCAATGGATGAGAACTTATTCTATCATTTGTTCAACAATGCCAAAGCTCTTTGGAAACTAACTTTAATTAGTGCTCCATGGTGAAGACAAACATAATTATCCTCATTTTACAAAGTGAGGAAAATAAGATTAAAGGTCTGCCCCGATGTCATGGTGAATCAATGAAAGGAGCTTCCAGGAACCCACTGTTCATGAAGCCTGTAAATAGTGCCAGACTTTGGCAGAATGCAGCAGTAGCTGAGTCTGACAGGGTTTGCCCAATAGTTGTGCTTTTAAGCCTCAGCAGAACATAACCTTCTACCCAATAAAAGTATTTGATGAAACTTTATGCAAAGCACTAAAAAGCTAGTCTCCCTGGACAACAAAGCCTCGAGTATTACATTATTCAGCCATCTCGCTAATACAGGCTCCTCCTGTGGATGAGAGACTGCAATGTATATGGTAGTAGTAATGACCCTGGGAGCAGGCACCTAATGTTCTAGGACAGCCATTATGAAAGATAAGCACATCACTGCCTCTCTCTGCAGTGATGTGCTTGGACTACCCACTGTAGCCAAGCACTTGACTAGGATCTCAAATAATTTCTTTTGAAAAGCTTAGAAGGTGGTTTTCCCCCCTCTTTTCCGGTATATCTTACAGCCAAAGAATTTTTAGTATTTGATCACAAAGGTGCTTGCAAAGGAAAAAGGTTTTTTTGTGTGTGTGTCTGTGTGCAGATGTTACAAACACCCACCTGCCAAGGAAGTTACTTTTGAAAAACTGACAAGAAAGTAGCTCCTTCCACAGCTTTTAAAATCACTCTTAAAGTCTAAATTCATAGAAGGTAATCTGATCTCTGCTTTTAGTAGAGAGGAATGAGGAAAAAGAAATAAAAGGCAAAAAAGACTAACTGCAGTACGACAGACTCAGAGAATGTATCAAAGAGACATGCACGCAGATGGTTCATGAGTGATTTGAAAAAGATTTCAAATGCTTGTACCTCAGGATATGTCATTATCTGCTTGCTATCGCATGGAACTGAAGTTTATATTAAATCAGTCAGCTTCAGTACATGCCTAGTAGACAGTAAATCTTTATATAACAATCAGTGGGGCTATTATATCACAGTTTCGCAGTCTTCCTCCTAGCTGTTAAGCATTCTTTTTCTCTGTGTCAGATCCTTAACATCAGTTTCCCCCCTATTTCATCAGAGGAAGGTGTTTAGCCTTTTTTGTGGTGGAGTACTTTAAAAAAATCTATTAATTTCTCAGCATGACTGGTTCACCAGACCATTCTCACATGCCAGCCTCCCCTGTTCCCATCACGGTCCAGCTACCCGCTCACTCAAACAAGATCTAATTTCTTCCAGCGGATATTAACTTTAAATCCCAACTGCATGCTTATCCACTGGCTGTTATTTCAGCCCAGCTCCTTGCTTGTGCTGCGGCTCTAATTAGTTAAGCTGGCCAGGGTCAGGGCTGCGAGCTTCTGATTTCAAGAGGAAATGCCAGCACAGTGCACTAAGCTCCTGTACCAGTGCTGAGCCCTGTTTTAAACAAGTGTCTCCGAAGCAGAGGAATGAGAGAGGAGTGTGCCTCAGCCCAACTCTTTCCCTCAGCTGATTCAGTTTGTCTGAGTTTTTGTTTACGGAGAATCTTTAATGGGCTTCGCTATAGATAAGGCAAGAATTGTTTTCCGGTGAAAATGCCAGGGGTGGGTGGGTGGAAGAGGTAGCAAGCAGCTGTGCAGAGCCGCTCAGGATGCGGCTGGAGCCGGGAGTTGCCAGGCAACGGGACCCCAGTGCGGCATCCTGTGGGCGAGGGCTCCGGGACACCCCGCTCCCCTCCGCCGGCAGAGGCTGTGGGGGAAAGTGGGGTGCAGCAGGGTGGCAGGAGGTTTATACTCATTTTCTACAGTCTGTGAGATGTCCAGGGATGTCCTCGTGCCAGGGCTGTGCTGTGCAGCAAGGGTGTTCCTAGGACAAACGGTTTTGGCATTTGGCATCATATCTTGCTCAAAGGGAACAGTCCTGTTGCTGTTCTCTTCAGAAAAGTGATTGCTAAAGAGCATTTATAGCTACAGTAAGGTAATGTACACTCCTCTGCATGATGAATTACACCAGCTTTTCAGTTAGATGTCCTTTATTATGCCTGATGTTGATCTAACACAGGTGAAATTATTTCAATATTTCCGTGAGGAAAGGTATAAGACCTTGTTTGGGCAGTAGAACTGCGCGTGTATGTGTCAGCAGATTTTCAAAACCGGAGTTTGGCTCAGGTAAAATCATAGATGTCACCCAAGGCAATTATCTGGGATACTCCTCCACATATTCAGACTGCTGAATGTGGTCCAATTCCAACTCTCCAGCTGCATATTGTCTGTTTTCTGGCTCTTCTGTGTGTGGAAGTATAGAGGTGGTAAGGAAAGAGTAGCTAGAAATTTGTAAATAAGCATGAGATTGTGGAGGAATTTTCTGTTTCAGTGGATTTGTTTGGGAAACCTTGAATAGCCAGCACCTGGAAACACTAACAGCAGACTGTTAGATTTGATGATAGATTAATCAGGTAGATTTTCTGAGAAAAAATCTGTGAAGAGATTTTTGCCCAAAAGACAAGACCAAGAATCACGGACAACTGACACAACTCTGCCAAATTGGTGCTGTGTTCCTCAGTTGTTTTTGGCCAGCTATTCTCAATGGGGTCTCAATCTTCTGGGTTTGATCTATTCAGCTTTGCGCAAATCACCAGTTAGGAACTGACATGAACATGTGAACCAGGCTGCCCCCATCCTAGATGATGTCTGAGCAGCTGGGCTAAAGCACCAAGATCAGCGGGCCTGTCTCTCATGCTCTGCTTCCAACAGCTGAACAGATGAGCAGGACTAAGTCGTCCACATCCCTTTGACAGCGGTTCAAGAGGGACATGTCCCTGCAACAAATGCCCAGGTCCTGGCACACACTGGGGCTGTGCTGTTACCACTAGCTGACTGGTGCCTGGGGATCACACACATATATTGCCAGCTGCATAGAGTGAGATTTGTGTAAAGGAGGATGGCTTGCTTACTCTCCTTGCATGTGGGGTTCTGCTTGCTGTTAGGGTACGCTGTTTTGTAATATAGTCTTCTTGTTTACCTCCAGCTTTGTATAAAGCTCCCTTTCACTCATGAATCTGAATAAATAGCACCACTTAAATATGACAAGATTTACCAATTACTTTCTGAATTTTCAATATTCGTTTTGGTGTTAACATTCAGCAAAGAAAAGAAACGATGTTTATAAAACTATGTATTTAAAATCTCATCCATCATCTTTTTTTTCTCCTCTCAGATTATTTCTCATTAAGTTCCTTATAGATTTAGACCACTGAGTGTGCTTTCTTCGGCTGTGCAATTTATATCATGTAGAGACAGGGCTTTCCTTCAGGTATTCAACTAAGCAATTAACAATCCCCTGGATACAAACAACAGCCTTATGTGATGGATGTTCACATTTGTGCCTCTTCTTACTCTGTTGCTGTTCTGAATCCTGTGTATTCATTTTCCTTTACACTTCCCTGGCAGGGATTTGTTTTGTACCACTGAACTGCATGCACAAACAAGTTAAATATAGCAGGGAGTACAGGAAGAGCAGTAGCTCTGTGGTATCACTGGTTGTACCAGGAAGCAGAGTATCAGGGAGGCCTAAAGCAACAAGAAGCTGCCCTGAGCATGATCATTTTCCTTCAGGTCCACAAAGATACCCTCTGATACCATATACCGCTTCCTCCTCTACACAGCTACCTTTTCAGTGATGACTGCAGCCTTGAGGTAGGTGCTACAGAAGACTAAGTACAATATGCTGGCTCTTGTGGGAAAAGAGGTGCTCAGTCTCAGTTCTGTAAGAGAAAAGGTCAATTTTTACTCCCCTCTGCAGTTGTCTGGGACCAGGCAAAGCCCATAGGAGGGATTATTTATCCCCTACTGGTATACGGAGAACCTCAAGTCTGACAAATAAGTCTCACTATAGATGCATCTGACAGAAAACAAATCAATTGCCAAATAGAAGGAACTGTCTGTGGGCTGCATGGAGACTATTAGGCTGTCAGCTCTTGCCTCTTTTACATGCCAGTGGTTATTGCAGTCTGATTCTAGCCAGTTCTTAAGGCATCAGAGAAGCTTCAAAGCAGCACAAAGGAGTTTAAAATCTATCTGTCTGTCTGTCTATCTATCTATCTATCTATCTATGTCCTGAAATACCACAGCCAATGATAGTGAATGAAAAGGCTACCTGTGGTGCGGCTGATCTGAGGCCATGCCAGCTGGCTGAGTTCAGAAACAATAGCAGAAAAATAGGTCATCTTCACTTCTTAGTGTTTCTTTCACTTCTTGGCCCCCTAGCAGAGTGCTTTGTACTAATGCAAACCCCAAAGCTAGCTCGCAGTACAGTCATAATCTTCATAATGGATGCAAACCTGTAAAAGGTGAAGGGATAAGAAATTAGTAATTCAGACCAGTTTTGGCGGGAAGGGGGAGGAAGTGTGTGGAAAATCTGGCAGGAAAAGACCATTTCCGTAAGCTTTTTCAGTACATCTGGATTTTGAATTGGCTTGGAAACACTGAGAGGACTCTCATTATATTTTTATGTATCAATGTTTCTTGAGAGAATGATTTGGAAATTTTACTTTCCCATCAGAAATGAATATTTTCAAATTATTTAGTTTTGCTTTCATAGAGCTAGTCTAAAATCTCAAAAATCTAGGATCTTCCATATTGGTCACATGCAAGGTCTGTTTACTTTAATCATGTCTCTAAAAAAATGAGGTCTTTTCTAAAATAGACAAAAAACCCCACCTCACAATAAATACATGTAGGATCAATCATCCCTCCTCTAAGGAGTATGTCTTGATTCAATGTCTGCTGATTTCATGGCTTTTCTCTTGAGTAGGCACAGCACACTTAATCTCCAGGTTTGGTGATGACTAATTGTTTAGAAGCAGTGGTTTCCCTTAATTTATTTCCAGTGTTTTTTTCAGTCAGTAGATATCCGGGCCTTTTTTCACATGTCATTAATCAATGGAGTATTCCACTTCCTTTCATATAGCGTGCCTTTATAAGCAAAGAACAGATTTTGGAAAAACGAAAGAATTGCTTGCATAGTCTTAGAACATGCAGATTAAAACAAGGAAGGCAATAAGGACGAGAAAGATTCAAAAATGTCTCTATTACAAAATGACTTCTTGGCAGACCAAGCAATTAAAATGAAGAGCAGCCTCATGGAGGAAGGGGTAGAAACTTCCTTCATCAGGACACTTGAAATTAGAACAAATCAAGCATTATTTGAAAAAAAACACCTTTGTACTAACAAGGTGTAAGCCAAGATTTTCTCTGCATCACTATTTCTATTCTTAATTAAGATTTTTGAAACTAATCCTTTGACTCTCTAATATTCTGCCTTTTCCCACAGCACATATTCCACCCTGGCTTTATCATGTCACCTAAACCAGAAGGTAAAAGAGGTTAGATTTCAGGTTGGCTGTTTGGCCAGATCTCAGCATTTCTTTGCAACTGTCCTGGTCACAGCACAAATCTTCTATGCACCAAATATATTTCGTTTCTCATAGCCTGCAGGAACCCGTTTAATGCATCATTCACTACTGACCTGTAGATGATTTCCAGTTTGCTTTCTTATATGTACATGTTAAGGATGCACCAATGCACTGACAAGCTTGTTGTGCAATGGACATTTCCAGCCCTCTGCTTGGAATAACGTTTTTGAACAGAGTGTTTTATTGTGCTAGCATTTCGAGTGCCAGTGTGCCACACCACTGGCCCCTAAAATTAGGAAAAAATAGAAAAAGCAGAATGGCCAGTGGTTACGATTTGGGGTTGCCCACCAGTGGTAGCTTCGTCGAGGAGCAGAAGGGAGCACCTGCTCCTACCGTTGTGTGTTTTATATTGGGTAAAGACTGAAAAGCAGGAGAGATTAGAGGGCAGACTCTGTCCAGAGGCAGGTCTATGTCGTGATTTTTTTCTCCTTCATAACGGTCACCAGATTACCAGTTTGATGAAGTAGTTCCCAGGCCCCTAAAAGGAATTTGATCTGAGCTAGTGATTCCTAAACAGTGTTACATAGCACATTTTCACCCTGCAGCCTACAGTCTGACCCCACTGGAGATCCAGCCCTGGCTACTCCTATAACCAGTGCTACTGTTTGCTGCTGTGTGGTGGTTTAACACAGCTGGCAAATAAACATCACGCAGCTCCTTGCTCATCCTCCTCCATCCCTGTGGGATGAAGAAGACAATTGAAGGGGAAAAGGGGAAGACACTCGTGGTTTGAGATAAGAACAATTTGATCATTGAAAAAAAATATACTAAAAGTAATAATGATAAAAAAATAATAAAAATGATAATAATATATACAAACAAGCGATGCACAGTGCAATTGCTCACCAAATCCTGACCTGTTCCGGCTAGCAAACCTGAAAAAAAGAAGTCCCAAAACTGCAATCCTAGAAAACCAAGAGCCCTGAAGAGAGATCCAAAGAAAACAAGCTTCCAGACCAACTCCCATCTATATACTGAGCATGATGTTGCATGATACGGAATAATCCATTGGCCAATTTGGCCCTCAATCCTAAACCTAAACTTAAATCCTAAACTAGGAATTGTGGGTCCTTTGCTCTTGCTATGCTCCCTCCCAGCCTGTGGTGCTCCTGCACACTGGAAAAACATGGGAAGCTGAAAAGTCCTTGATGTCGTAGCAAGAACTATAAACACCAGTGTGTTATCAGCATTCTTCTCCTACCAAATCCCACACTAATTCCAAAACACAGTGCTATTCTGGCTACTAAGTAGAAAATTAACTCTATCCCAGACGAAACCAGGACACGCTGCTTTGGGGAAAAAAAACCTTTCTTTCTAAATGCTAGAGCAAAGAATATGAAATACCTGCTTCTCCCGCATTTTTGCCTTTTTTTTTTTTTGTCAGTCAAAGCAGTTGCAGTTTAAATTTAGATCTAAAAAACAGTAAAGCCTCACTGATGTTTTCAACTACTTCTGTGAGACTGCATTCTTACTGCCCTTAGAAATATCAGTCACAAAGTCTTGCTGCTACCTGTGCACCGCCACAAAAATACTAATTTGCTTCATTTTCAGTGCAATTTTGCAAATGGATCTTAAAAGTCCTGAAAGAAGCGTTATTGCTTTGTTATATGGAAATACTATACTCTCCTTTTATTATCCAACTTATGAAAAAAAAAAGTTAAAATCACCACTACCTATAATCAAAAGGAAAGCTTTGGCCTTTGTGGCTTAGGTTTGTAGTTGTGGGTTGGGGTTTTTTTGTTTGTTTGTTTATTTTTTTCCCCTGTATAAAAAGATAAAGCAAGAAAAGAACAAATGTGGATCCACTTTCTTTAACATATTCTCTGATCTCTGAAGGTCAGGGAACCAATTCAAAGAAATAAATCACTAATGGTTATTATTGCAGTATGTCTATAGAAGTAGCCTATGTTATGAACCATAAACAGAGCTCCTCTACCTCTTATGGGAGCCACTTCCACAAAGTCTGCAGGACGCGGCAACAGCGTCAGTCAAACAGTGAATTGCAGCATGTGCCAGAGGATAAAGGCTGAGATTAGAGCTTTTAAGAGAGAGCAACAGGACTATACTTCATTTTGTTAGTTCAGCACAGACATGACAAGACTAAGGACAGTTGCTCAATGAGTTCACTGATACTAGAACATATGGAAGACTGTGTCTGTCACAATCTTATTAGTATGAGGATTTTGCTGTCCTTTAGACAGCTTTGGATGGACTTTAGAAAGCAAAGGCGATAAAGCTGTTAAGCCTCACCTTTCACCTTGGCTAGGGAAGTTTCTGAGAGAGCAGATGGTCCTGAGTTCCAAATCATGAATCACTGTCACAAAGTCTCTGCTACGTAGGGCAGTGTGGTCATTTTACCTTGGCTGGACGCCAGGTGCCCACCAAGCTGCTCTATCACTTCCCTCCTCAGCAGGACAGAGGGAGTAGTAAATAAGATGGAAAAACTTATGGGTCAAGATAAAAGCAGTTTAATAAAGCAAAAACAAAGGCCACAAACGGGATCAAAGGAAAACAAAAGATTTATCCTCTACTTGCCATCAGCAGGCGATGTCCAGCCACTTCCCAGGAAGTAGGGCTTCAGTATCTGTAGCGGTTTCTCCGGAAGACAAACACTGTAATAACAAAAGCCCCCCCACCTCCTCCTTTCTTTTAGCTTTTATTGCTGAGCAAGATGTCATATGGTATGGAATATCCCTTTGGTCAGCTTGGGTCAGCTGCCCTGGCTGTCCCCTCCCAAGATCTTGCCTACCTCCAGCCTACTGGAAAGACAACCTTGATGCTGTGCGGGCACTGCTCAACAATAGCCAAAACACTGAAGTGTGATCAACACCTTTCTAGCTACCAATACAAAGCACAGCACTGTGAGGGCTTCTGTGGGGAAAAGTAACTGCGTCTCTGCCAGATCCAATACAGGCTGATAAAACTCAGTAGATAACATTTTCATTACTATCAGTATCACTCTGATCAAGTATCCTTGCTGCTGAGATGATCTTCGTTACTGCAACACTAAAACACAAGAACCAAAGAGCAAGAGTCAGAAAGTCACACAGATTTGATGCCACTAAGCGACGGAAGTAGAGTAGGAGCGCAGATTCCTTGTATTTATTCAACTGTATTAACATCTGTAACTAAAGAATAGAAGAGAGCAGGACAGAATAGAATAGAATAGAATATTTCATCTGGAAGGGACCTATGACAATTATCTAATCCAACTTCCTGACCACTTCCGGGCTGACCAAAAGATAAAGCATGTTATTAAGGGCATTGTCCAAATGCCTCTTAAACAAGTGACAGGCTTGGGGCATCAACCACCTCTCTAGGAAGCCTATTCCAGTGTTTGACCACTCTCTTCACAAAGAAATGCTTCCTGATGTTCAGTATAAACCTCCCCTGGGTTAGTTTTGAACCATTCCCACAGAACCATTCCCACAGAACATTCCAACATATTGTGACAACCCGTTTGCTGTTGTTTTGGAGGAAGCATAATAATGCTATGTGAAAGGCAGTTGCTCCTGATGCATTTTTGTAGATAAATTCTCCATCTTCAATATCCTTTTCTCTGTCAGAGGACACACCCAAACAAGTATTATGAAATGCAGATAAGAGACAAGTCTTTCCAGATCTATAACAAAAGCAGTAAAAGTGTTTGGGAAAAAAAAAGTAAATGCAAGATGAATGAAAACAGTGGGGAAAACAAAAACTTGACTAAGTTCATGATTGTGTTCAGGGACAGAGAGCAGAAAAATGATGTCAAAAATTTCAGGGAAAAAATCTCTTCTTTTTTTGTGAAAAGAAGCGTGAAGATAGGAAGCAGAATAGAATTATCTGTTCATTAAAAATTGCTTGTAGGTCTTGAACTAGATGTATGTAAATGATAAGAACCTGGACACTTGTCTGATCTGAGAAGTAAGTCCTGAACAATTTAAAAACATTTTCTCTTTATAAGAATTATAACTATCAAAATGACATTTCAAATGCACCTATGTTTCTGTTGATAGGCACGATCCTGACTGTATACAGCAGTGGTTTCCAAAAGCTGAGGAAGTTTCTCCCCTGCCTTGCCTTCCTTTTCCTTCCTTTCTCTTCCCTGTAAATGTCCTGTACACTGTTGGAATAATTAAGGCTCTTGACTTGCTCTAACTATCACGTATGACCCCTGCTGGGGAGAAGGTGTGCTTTGGCAGTACAGTAAATCCTTCTAGGGGCTCTGCTGCTGGAAACAGTTTTCCTTTGCTGTGAACATGCTCCCTGCTGCGCTCAGGTGGCTGGTCTGACATCCTCCCCAGTCCCAGGGTGCAAGTGCCTGTAAGCTCTCTTTTCCTTAAGAGGGGTAAAGCATGGCTTGGTTTAAGGAACACCATAACCTAAGGGATGAATGGGATGTTGCAAGATATAAAAAGCCAAATTTGGATTTAATTTCACTGAAGAAATATGATCTTCAAAGGTATTGAGAAGAGCTGAACTATATAGTATGCACCAAATCAGAAAACAAATGTAAGACAGAGTTTCTGAACAAGTTGCGTTCAGGCTATGTGTCCAATTGAGTTTGTTAATGTAGCACTAGAGCAGCGTGTTTGATGTTAGGTGCTTGCACTGCGTTTATGTGGCAGGGTTTTGGCAGTGGGGGAGAGCCTATAGGGATAGCCCCTGCAAGGATCTGCTAGAAGCTTCCTCAGCTCCAAGTCGGACCTGCCTCTGGCCAGGGACGAGTCAATCAGCACCTCTGTAAATAACATATTTAAGAAAGGACAAAGAAATCCCCTCCATGTGGGACTCGCAGTGAACAGAGGGGAGGGAAGTAGGGAGGCCTGGCCCTTAGACTCCCACACGGGTCGCTGCCAACACTGGGCCACCACCACTTGACTGGTGGCAGCCAGAGCAGAGTGGCTTGGAGCACCCTGAAGTGCCCCTTTGCTGGGGCACCCACTGGGTGGAGTTCGTCCTGCCGAGACCACTAAGGTTTGTAGGGCTGGTCAGGCCCAGTGTGACTACAGAGGAAGGGGAATGTGAGGGAAGCAACTATGCAGACACCAACGTCAGTGAAGGTGGAGAGGGAGGAGGTGTGCTGGAGCTAAGATTCCCCTGCAGCTTGTGGTGAGATGGCAGGCTGTCTTCCTGCAGCCCATGGAGATTAATGGCGGAGCAGAGATCCACCCACAGTCTGTGGAGAACCTTGGAACATGTGGTTGTGCCCGGAGTTTGTAGAGAACTGTCTCCCGTGGGAAAGGACCCCATGCTTCTGGAGATTGATGGTGGAGCAGAGCTGCATCTACAGTCTGTGGAGGACCCCACACTGGAGCAGATGGCTGAGTCCTAAGAAGCCCTGACTCCATGGTGAAAGCCTGTGCTGGAGCAGTTTGATGGGAAGGACTGGATTCTGTCAGAAGGGCTCATGTTGGAGATGTTTGTGGATAACTGTCTCTCACGGGAAGGGACTCCACGTTGGAGCAGGGGAAGAGTGTGAGGAGTCTTCCCCATGAAGAGGAAGAATTAGGAGAAACAACATGTGATGAACTGACCTGCAACTCCCCCATTCCCTGTTGCCCTGAGCTGCTGGGGAGGAGATAGAGCCGGGAAGAAGGGAGGGGTGGGGGGAAGGTGTTTTTAAGATCTGGCTTTGTTTCTCATTATCCTCTCCGAACGTGACTGGTAACAAATTAAATTGATTCGTCCCCAAGCCTAGTCAGTTTTGCCCGTGGCTATGGTTGGTGGGTGCTCCCTCCCTGTTCTTTTATCAACCCTCAGGCCTTTTGTTGTATTTTCTCCTCTCTGTCCCATGGGGGTGGGAGAGTGGGGGAAGGAGTGAGTGAGCGGCTTCGCGGTGCTTAGTTGCCACCTTGGACTAAACCACTATGGCACTAATCATTCTTATCCAGCTGGACTGAGTTGAGCTAATGAACTACTAATTAACCACTCAACTTAAGGTACCTATCCTGCCTACAAGAGGCAGGCCATTTCCTCCTGGCTGTGGAGGATGCAACAGGGTCCCTGGTGCCGCAGCCCAGGCTGGTGAGCAACAACTGGTGACCCCGACGTGATACATCGATGAGACCCTGGGAAGCCCCGACTCCCTCGCCGAGCTGAGAGCCCTGGCTGCAAAGGAGCCCGAGCCAAAAGAGCCGGAGCCGGGAGCTCGAGTGAGAGTCCTTCGGAGAAGAAGGTAAAGCCGCAAGCCCCGATGTGGTATTCGCCGAAGGGAAGCGTGCTGGAGTTGGATGAATGGGCCGGGTCTCTGCTCACCCTTAAAGCCTTTGTGAAGACAAAAATACTAAAACAAAAAGGGGGAATTATGGCACTAATCATTCTTATCCAGCTGGACTGAGTTGAGCTAATGAACTACTAATTAACCACTCAACTTAAGGTACCTATCCTGCCTACAAGAGGCAGGCCATTTCCTCCTGGCTGTGGAGGATGCAACAGGGTCCCTGGTGCCGCAGCCCAGGCTGGTGAGCAACAAACCACAACAGTGCTGTTTGACATGGGGTGCAGCAAAAGAAATCTGCAGCTTAAGACAACATGTAAAAACAGTTGGTTAAAATCAACATTACAGTTACTGCTGAATAAGTTATCTGAGGAAGACCATACCTGTTCAGGTGGACAACATTAAGCAGCTACTTCATAAATGGACTCTCCAATATGATGAAAAATACAGTATTACATATGCATTATCCTTTACCTTCTTGATAAAAGTGCATGTAGCGAGTGACCCAGCACATGGAAATGTATTTGATTCATGGAAATGTACCCAAAGGGTTAGGAACCAAATACAGGATTTTACAACTAGACTTCCAAAATAAAATTCTAAAATAAATTTACTAATACTACCTTACAACTGTAAATAGAAAGTGTTTTTATCTTCCAATTTACTGAAAAGAATAGTAAAAACAAACATCTTTTCATTTCCAGACAGATCTTTTTATGAATCACTGTTATTTAAAAGTAATAAACCAACTTTCATATTAAAAAAGTTTCTGTTATGATGTGCATTTCTTCTGAAAAGTTTAATTTGTCACTATTAAATATCTTTCCTTTCCAGCCTATATATTTAATAATGGCAGTTTGTAAAATGTTTGTACATGGGTATGTGCACGCACAGGCTTTTGCCTCCTACTTTTTTTTTCTGAAGGCACAAAAAATCCTTGTCCTCACAGCACACCTGAAACTGCGTTACAAATGCATGAAACAAGGCACAGGACATCAAAGGGCTGGATCTTCAAAGTTCTTTTTGATAATCTAAGTGGAAACAATTCACCTAATTGCTTTTCTCTGTGTTTTAAATTCCATTAATTTTTTCCCACCACATCTTCTCTCTAGTGTGGCGTAGATTGCTCTTAACATGAAGCAGTAGCAGATGAAAGAAAAAAAATCAAACAAACATGCTAGAGTCTTTACAGATAGCTACATTTGCAAGCAGAGCCCACAGTGTATGAAGTCACACGGCCAGAAGATTTCTTTTGTACACTCTGTCCATTTGCAGCTACAAAAGACACTTTCAAATGGGTTAAATCAAGCCTGTGCAGAGGGCCAGCACTTGGCCAATGTTCCATTTAAATGCCACTTAAGCTCTGCCCACCTCTGCCCTTTCCTGCAGCTTCCTGTGCAAGAGTTAATCTAGCTCAAGAGGGAATAGCAAACCTCAGTATCAGGAGAAACAGAGAGAACAAACTAAGGTTTTGAATAAAAATGGACTAAAATCTGACTAAGAAGTTTCAAAGTGAACTTAGTAGTTTTTGCACAGTAAAAGAAATCTTTCATTTGGAGCCAGAGTGAGTTTCTTCTGCTTTTACCATGTGAAAAATCAAGAGAAGTTTTTTTTCAGGCAATGACCATTTGGATTTTGATATGTCTGTAACATCATATCAATAGAGAAATTAAAACAAGATAGGGACAGATAACGGGCCCTTTAAATAATTTTGACATGTTTTCATGCTTTTTTTTCCTAGTGATAATTCAAGAGATCTATCAGATAATTACTTAAATATATGAGATGTGCTACCCATCTAAGGAAAAGGTTAGTGCCATCACAGGCCATGTAAATCTTCTTTTATGAAAAGGAACGCAAACGAAATGATCACATAAGTCAAGGTTTTATAAAATATTGACTAGGATTATGTTTGCTTTGGGAGTAATTTTATTTTAATTCCTCATTTGAAATTCTATTCCTATTTACATTAGACGATCAATCAAGACATGTCATAGAAAAGCAAGTGGGAATAAGGTCAAAACTGCAATATGCTTACTTTAGGAATTATTGAATATTTCTTTTATAGACTTGCAAATAATGGCACAGATCTTCATCTTCTGCATAGATCCAGCTGTGTGGGAAATGGAGAATATGCTGCTCCCAATGGATGCAAAGACTGATCCCTGACTGCTTCTTGCCAGTATATAATATAATTGCTACTACTTAATTTCTTTTGAACTAGACCAGAATTTTAATTTCTAAAAAGATAATATTTTGAGGCCTTTTTAAGGGGTTTCAGCATCTTATATTCATTGAAAATCCAGGCTTTTATTTTGATGTCCTTTTGTAAGTGAGGCCTCCCGAGAGATCTGACTCCTTCCCACTTAGACCCTGAGCCTGCTTAAAACAGCTGACGTCTATGGTGGTTGCATCTGGGCCGCATTCCAGAATGCAAAATGCTTCATGATGACATTTTACTTGACAATAAAATGTAAACCCCACACTGCTCTGGAACTGTGCAATTTAATGTGAAAAGAAAGCAATCGTCTTTATTCTGTAACTTTTCAGTCTGTTTTAGATAGAAGAAAGGTTTCAAGAAACCCAAAGGAAAACAATCAATGTGGGATAGGAATAAGAAAGAAAGTGGTAAATAGATGTATTATTCAAAAAAAACCAGCTTCAACAGCAGTTTCTGAGGTCTGAATTTGGTGTTGTGGTTCTGGTAGTTTCACAGTTCCTGCAAAAGTCTGGTCCATCTATGTATGTTTGAGTACCACAAACACACAACAGTTAAATGTGTTGCCAGCCCAACTGATGTGTTTTGAGACCTGAGACGCAGGACATTGTACCTGAGTGTAGCACTAAGTGCAGTACCACAATGGGGAGTGAGAGGGAAATCCTTGCTTTCACTGGAGCTCAGTCTTCACCTCTAAGATACAAACTTGCGTATCTTAGTTCATCTATACCAGGTTGACATTTGGACGTAGAAGCTTTCAGCCCTAAAAATTATTTGCGTTGAATTCTCTGCAATTTCAATACCTTCTGCAGCAAATTTCCAAGTGAAAGTCGGTCATGGTTTGAAGTGTGTGTGTTGGGGGGGAGGTCCGGGTGGCAGAAGCTGCCCATCAGACCGGACACCCATCCCCCCTGGGGCTTGAGCCAATCCAGCCTCTGCAAATTGCCCTATTTACATCGGGACAAAGGAACCGGAAAGGTGTGCCTTTGCCCACCGGCAAGGAGAAGGGAGAGGGGCACGGCCCCCGCTCCCCAGCGCCCGGCCAGGCCTGTGCCTGCTTCGTTGAGGATGGCCGTGACAGAGCCGCTTGGTAAACTCGGGGAGAGCTCCGTTCCCAGGGTGCCCACCGGGCCGAGTTCACCCAGAGAGGACTGAGATCTAAGAGGAACGGCCACACAGATCATCCAAGTCAGTGAAGATGGAACGAAACAACGTATGCCGCGGTTGAGTCCCCCTTGCCAGCAGCTCCTTTGCAACCAGTCCTTGGTGGAGCAAGCAGAGACCCACTCGCAGCCCGTGGAGGATCCACGTCGAGAAGAGATGCCAGAGCCTGAGTACGGTATGCATCTAGAGTCCGTGGGATGACCCCGCCGATGGGGAGGTGCTTTGTTAAAGGAGATGCCTGAGCCTGAGACTATTGTGAATTCTGGGCACAGGTCGAGGTGCATTTATGCATTTGCTCATTTAAAGTCTGTATGACAACGCATTTAAGGTCGATATGACGACCCACGCCAGAGCACGTTTAAAGTCTGTATGATAACCCATGCCAGAGCGAGTGGCAACAACTGTTTAAAAGCCCAGGACTGGTAAAGCCTGCACTTGGGGCAATCCGATGGGGTAAGGATTGCATCCTGTGGGTAGGATTCACGCTTTCACCTTGAGTAGGGGATCCACTGGAGCCAGGGACAATGGTGTAAGGACTCCTTCTCCTTTAAGGGAAGCGGCAGTAACAACTTGGAATGAACTGACCTGCACTCCCCCATTCCCTGCCCCCCTGCGCCGCTGGGGGGAGGTGGTAGAGCGGGGAAGAAAAGGCAAAGGGCGGGAGTGGTGTTGTTTTTAAGATCTGGCCTTGTTTTCTTGTTATCCTCTCAAGTAACCGTTTTTGTTTGCTTTTCTCTTTGTAGGTAGCTGTTAATAAACTGTTTTGCTTTAAGAAAACAGTCTCTTCTGCCTGGGACCGTGGTTGGTGGGTGCTGCTCTGTTCCTGTCTCGACCCTCAGCTCTTTTATTAAATTTTTCTCCTCTCCATTTTACTGGAGTGGGAGAGCTGCATGGGGTTTAGTTGCCGGATCGGCCTAAAACCACGACAAACTCCCAAGAAAAAAGAACCTCTGCAGAAAGGTTTTTGCAAGTTTAGCAAATCAGGTTTCATGACCTAAATGAAGCCCAACAGACAGACAGCGACTAGAGTTTTAGTACTTAGTTGCCAATAAAAATATCTAAGGCTTTGGATAGTGACTTTGGTGTTGCATTACATCTTCTTATTCTGAAACAAAGTAGCTAATAATACTTAAAAAGATGGTTCGAAAATTAATTGAAGTATGTTCAGCAGCACTAAAAAACCTTAACATCTCATGTCACTGCCAAGTTCTATTATTGTTTTGGTGGGATGAACAATAGCATCAGCCAGAGATTGGGGCGATCTAGGACTAAAATTATACAGAGATAAGGACATCCAGAAGCTTCAAAAGAAGCAGCCACCAAAGTTTATGCTGAAAGGAGAGAATGCTGGTGGCACACCAAGAGAATTTACTAAAGAATCTGCACCTTTCCCAGTTAATGGGTTCACAGAAGTTACTCATTAGGCTTTCCTTTGAACAAAAAAAAAGGGCTCTTTTTTTTTCTGAAAATTCCTTTACAAAAATAAAGCTTATAGATTTTCTTCACAAAAGCACACAAAAGAGTTCTTAAATCTTCCTACACTTTATTTTCACCTGCAATCATTCCAGGAATTTTCCTCACCTTTCTATCTCACATGGGTTTGTAATTATTGTCTGTCATATAGCAATTTGTACGTCAAGTTCTGTGTTAAAAAATGATGGATGAATCAGTTTTAATGATTGACCTAAATTTGACAGAGCTGCGTAGATGCATTATAATCAATGAAGTTCTAAATAGTATGACAATGTATTTTTTCTGAATGTAATGACAACGAGGAGGCATATGATTAGTATTTATTAATAGTGAGAAGCTTAGAGAAATAATGCTATAAACCATGCCACGCAAAAAAAAACCTTTACGGAGATGTCAGATCAATCCTGAAAGCTATGCCTGTGTCACACTTCACAAGAAGTTAATAATGCTTACCTGAGCACTGTACTGAAATATCCATATTGCTTTCTCTTCTGAAATTAGCCAGATTTCTGTTGTCTCACCTCCTTTATGCCATACACCAACATAGACAAAGTCACTTTCTTCCCCTTTTTATGAATCACATTTCACAGGTGCAACAGATTTAATTTTTATCCTTGCATACCTGCATCTGAAAAAGACCTAAGGAGACATTTTAAATCATCTAGATTGGGCCTGCAAATTTGCTAGTACAATGTAGACTTGGTTAAGGATGCACAGAGGTGTGTCTGTTAGTGTACTTAGTGCACATGCAAAAGCACATGTACATATGGCATCAGTTTGCTAATTATATTTCTTGGAATTTTACCTGCAGTATTTTAACACTCCTAAATGGCACTTGCCACTTCTTAAGTCACGTTTGACACTTTTCCTATGACTTTTTACTTTAATCATGTTTTTAGGTGACAGTGTATAAGGACATCACTTCAGGAGAAAAATGAACTCTCAGTGTTGGAGTCCATTTTCTGCACACAAACACTTTTTTTATGGATGTATGGATGGCAAATTCTGGAATACCATTAAAATATTGCTATCTAAGGATAGCAACAACTGAGTTTTGGAAGGCTAAAGGAATAATCAGTGGTATGCCTATTCAACTCTTCTGAGAAATTTATTTATTTCTCTCAAATATATTATGAGAGCTGTACCATACCTTGACTATGATTTTGCATTGTTCAATGCAACTGAGCAATAATTCACAGCAGGCATTCCTAATATAAGGGAAATTCTGAATGATTAATTATGACATGATTTATAGACATTTTTGAATAGTGAAAAAGAAAGATATGCCCTTTTTATTGGGCATTTAAAAAAATGGTCTAACTCTTAGAAAAATCCTTCTCATACCTACTGATGATTCTTGAAAGCTCCTTTTGCCTCCTTCCTTGAAAGCACTCCCAAACAGGCATTTTAAACTTTCAAACAAGTTTAAGGTTTAATCCACCTACTGTGTGTTGAAATAATCCCATTTCACTGTGTTTAAGTATTAAGTTAAATTAAATGGAATCTAAAGGAGCTTTCTACATATTCCTATTTAGACGCATGTGGGGAAAACTCTTTCCAGGTTGTGTTTTTAATATAATTGCCCTTCCTTAAGTGTTGATTCCACTGTTTTGTAGACTGGGAGTACCAGTTAGCAAGGAGGTTTAGCTAGCAGTTTAACAGGGTGATAGCATTTTCCCAGTATTTACAGTATTAGTCATAATGGTTTCTTCTAGAACCAGTTAGAATCTCAAATATAGTATAAATCTCAAATTTAAAAAAAAAAGGAAAAAAAATCCCAGAGAAAATTTGATTTGATTTGGTTTTACAGAAGTGAAGCTATTTTCATGACATGATCTCCTGGCATGTACAGAGAAATTCAGAGTAAAGGCTTTGTTGCACTGTATTATGGTCTTCCTTCAGGTTTTGATTGGCAGCAACAAAAACTTACAAAAGTTTCAAGCACTGAGTCAAATTCTGTGCTCTCTACTTAATTCTTTCTGAGACCTTATTTGAAAATATCCTATTAAATACAGAGTGTCTGAATGTTTATGTTAAAACACTTAGGGAACAATAATTTGCTAAAGATATAAAGTGAGCATGCATTGTGTCACAGTGGAGTCCCTTTCTGAATCCTTTGGTTCACAAGCACATTCCATTTGCCTTAGCTTAAATCCTCGTTTTGAAGGAAGTTTTAGGATCCCTGTGGACAGTTTGGCTCAGTGGGTCTGCACTGCCAGCTGTTCTCTTAGGGCCACGCTGACCTGGCTGTATGTTAGGTCAGCAGTGATTAAACGATTAACAAAGCTAACGACAGGAGGGAAAAAAGGGCATGTGTTTAAAACACATTAGGAGCAAGGAATCTGCATGCATGGCTGAAGGCACCTCTAGATCACCAAGAGGAATTGTGGCATGGTGGGCAATTAAAGAATAGAGTGAAATAGCTCAGCAGCTGATGAAAAAATTTCTTTTGGTCTCAGTTGAAGAAGCCATTGGGGAAATTCCTATTCCAAGGACACTTTTCTAATGGAAATAACAGCATGGTCTTGACAGAGATTGAAGTCTCAGAGGAAGAAGTTATGGAGCGAGTCAGCAACTAGGACAGTGGAATATTCATTTGAGGGGCTTGAAGTAAGGAAAGTGCGAAGCAGCAGAGTTAATGAAAAGGAATTTATCCTTAAAATGGTGACTGTGCTTGAAATAGGAAAGTCACTTCTTTGCTTCCGCCAATTGAAACAGGACCCAGGGAAAATCCTGTGAATTACACCTTGACAAATTGTAGTTTTGCTCAGGGGAATGCCCTGAAAAGCGTAATTAGAGAGGAAGGTAAGTAAATGTAACCTGATATAGTCATGCCAATCCAGCTCCTCTAAGGAAAAGTGCAACACATCATGGAGAGTTGTTTGAAACAATTAACAAAGAGGATAGAAAAAGGTGAATATAACAGTTCATTGGGATGCTGGCAAAGATAAATTCTTAAAAAGGTTATAAAATATTTTAGGAACAATCATGATGATTAAATACCTACGAAACAATTATCCGAAAATGCTTGTCATTGGGCATCTATACAGATGGCACTCTATGCTTCAGGATTTTCAGGTCTGTGTAATCAAATATCATGTGATTCCTTTGTCCTCAGTCCTTCCCTCCATTTCTCTTTGACACCAAACAGGGCAAGGGAAGAATTTTCCCAAGAGAAACATGAGAGGTTTTGATGGAGCTGATAAATCTCAGTGCCTGCCCTGAATGCCAGAGCCCATATATAACCAGGTCCTTGGCTTTGGCCAACTGTTTCCAACAGTAATCAGGCATTAGGCGCAGCAAGCCAGCTGGGCATAACCTTGAAGGATCTCAGCAGCAGGGGACTGGTAGGAGTTTCACAGGGACGAAAGAAAGGAAGTGGAATAATGGAGACAGGCATCCATCTGTTATTCCCCATGTACTGCCGCTTCTTGCCCAGTTTTTTCTTGCCTGTCTCAAGGAAGAGGCTGTCTTGTGAGAAGAGAAATGTACTGCCAAATACAGGGACAGTGTTGCTGTGAGAATGAAGAATAGCTAGTGGGTAAACTGGGAGATGAAAAAGAAGAACAAACTGTATGGCCTTGAGAAGTGCAGCAATGCAAATGGGATCAAATGCAATAGCACAAAACCAAAAGATCATGTACTGAGGAGGAAAGAAATTTCTGCTACAAGCTGGAAGCTGATCAGCCAGAAGTGACAGAACAGAAGAAAGATGTGGGTGTATGAAGCAATTATAGAATGACTCTGAGCAACCGTCATGATACGGCTGTAGAAAAAGATTAAATCCATACTTGGGAATATCAGAAAGGATGTGTCTCTCACAGAACAGTGTACGACGTGTTTTGTATAAGACTCTGGTAAGGCCTTGTATACATAATTCTGTCTGTCTTTTTTTTTCAGGAAAAGTGAGGGAGGAAGAAGAGATTAAAACTAAAGGACAACGGCAGCATGACAAGGAGTCTGGCTTTGGTCTCTTCCAACTTATGTTTCTGAATGAAGGGGAGATGACCAGCTTGGCTCTATTAGCATATATGAGTTTTTTTCTGAATCCATGTATAAAGCATTGTTTTTCAAGCATTTATACAGTATTTTCACTAGATTAATTTTGTATGTCTTAGTAAAGCCTTATAATGCAAAATTACAGATATTTTAGGTAATACAGATAAAACTAAAGTAAACTCTAGACAACCTACCTTTCTGACTAGTTGATGATGCTGTTCAGACAGTGTCTCATTTCCTTGGGATGAAAGCAGCTGCAGTTATTAAACACCCTCTGGTTTAAGGATAGGTATTCTTCCTTGGACAACTTCTATTTGGAATAAATAGCATTTATTTAGCTTCCACCTGTCTTTCTCCATCGTGGTTAGTTTTTGATTCAAGAAGATTCAAAGAAACCTAATCAAGAGTTAATCTCAAAATATGTACCCATAAAGCCATTTACAGCAGGTCACTAATTTCACTCTTGCCAAGCTATTTAAACAAATTCCTGTAGTTAACATGATTTCAACAAATCCTGAGGATAAGGCGATTTCATCTGTCTTTGATATTTACCATTCCTTTTTTTTTTTCTCTGCTGATCTGTCAGTCCATGACCTTGAAATCATTATTACTCAGACTCTAATAAACTCTAGCTCATTAGGGTTTCTTTTCTCCACAGGCAGCAGATAGGTTTTTTCTAAGTTTTAAATGTTGAAGTTTATAATTAATGTAATTTAAATTACAAGCCACCTAATTTTAGTACAGCAAATAGAAGAAAATTTTAAATCTTTTTTGTGCCCTGGAGCTGGGATTATTTATTTTCAGAAAAGACTTGGTTTTCTAATCATCTGACTCTAGTGGTAGAATAATTTGACTTGTATGGACACACACTAATTGGTGAAAACTGCATTGTTAAAGAAATGACCAGTTAAAGAAGAAACTTAGAGATCTGCATTGTTTAAGATTGAAATCTAAGCTTATGACTTTGAAAAAATGTCACAATCAAATGATCTTAAAAAATTTATTGCAGTCAAATTCTTTGACATGGCTAAAAGCATGGTCAGAATAAGTTGCCTTGCTGGTATTTTAACCAATGCTAAGTGAAAGATCATTAGGAAAGTGGGTGTAGAGTATTGTCACCTAATGTCTCACAGTCTTTGTGACCAATAGAGTAAAATGTGGTCTTGGAATAGTGGGATGATGATCCAAATTATCTTTTTGTTTTGGTTGGTTTGTTTGTGTTTGTGTTTTTTTTTTTGTATCAGTTCACAGAGCTAAAAATAATAATGTGATTCTGCAGAGGAGAAAAGATTTCTGCACCAGTATAGAATAATAAGATTCTATTTGATAGTGAGACTCACCCTGCAGAGCCTCAACATACATTGGCAATTGCATGCAGTACAGCCTTGATAGAAGATTGTGTTAGTCACTCAGTGCACATGGTACCCTGGCAGGGAAAATCAAAATCAAAAAGAACTTATCTTAGTCCAGAACATCCGTTATTTTTGACAACTTGGAAGGAAGAAAACTTGAAGATTTCTTCTATGGTTATTGTGGGTAAGGGACAGTGTTCAGAGACCTTGACAGTATGGAAGAGAATTCAATGGAAATCTTTATTTTCACCTTGAATCAATGAAATCTGTATTGCTGTATTCTTCCCAGAAGAAGATTGCTTGTTTTGTCTTACTTTTTAATGGATGGATTTCAATTAAAAAATATGAAGATGCATTCTGGAATTTGTATTTAGGAAAGCCCTTGGATAGTGATATACCTTCTATGCTTTCACCTCTGCGTTCTAACATCCAGATGGTCAGGGCTAAGGCTTTGATAAAGTTGCTGACTAATGAATTTGCCTGATAATACTCCATTCAGTGTTTTCACTGACTGTTCAATTATCGATTCTGAGCTTGTCATCTCACTGTGGTACATAACCATCCCTTTCACTTCTTAGCCACATCTGTCATTGCCCGACATGGGCCTGCTTTCTTCAGAGATTTTAATTTTGATGTGTAAAATGTTTATGAATTTGGATGATAAAAATGTTTATGAGTAATTTTCCATGCATGCTGGAGTATTTAAAATGGCTTATTGTGTCTGGCTGTACCATCTGCAGAGAAAGTCACTAGACTTTTCAGTGGTTGTCAGGGGAAAGGACTTTTTTAAGGCTTTGGTTTGATCTAGTCAATGCATTTGCCAATGCCACATAAACTGCATATTGAAAGTAAAAAAAAAAATTTGTCCTTAAATTCACTATTAACTACAACTAAGGAGTTAAGCATTTGGATTAATGACGTGCTAATTAATACTGAAATTCCATGTCCTTCTTTAGGAAATACAACGTTAATGACATCAGCTCTAGCCCAGAGGGAATCTTCCATTTCAGTCAGAATAAGCACAAAAAACCTGCTAGAAGCTCTTCCCTTAGATTTCAGTTATGTGAAAGCATCTTTTTAACATCTTTGATTGAAAAATAAATGACTATGCAAAATGTCATTATGGGGCTGTTCGTATTTGTCATTGTTCTCCTCCAGTTACACATAATCTCTGACCATTTTACACTTCAAAAGATGTTTTTTTTCCCCCATGTCCTCATAGTACAGGATTCTGAGATTCCAGCTGCAAAAATATACTGTCCCAATGTAATAAGATCTACCAGATCCTGAAGAAAAGCAATGTGGAAAACACATACATTTTTTTTTCTAATTAGCAATACATCATATTTTGAAAACATTAGTATCATCACAAAGATGTGATTGAAATTATGACCATTTTAATAACTGGGATATATGACTTCTGTCTGTTTTCCATCTCCAAAATGAAAGTATTAATGCTTCTTTTGCAGGCCTTCTCTGAGAAAGGGAGAGCAAGAGTTCTAATTAAACAAAGTTACTGTAACACTACTGTAATATGTCTAATAATGATAAAGGAGCATAGATTTTAATTCTATAGGGGACACATTTACAAATCCTGGAGTGGTTATTTTATCACTATTTCTGTAAGACAGAGATTCCCTCTGCAAACAGCTGTATCACCTACAGTGTTCCTATGAGCTGTTTTTTATTGCCCGCAGCTCTACTAAAGAAAAGAATAAAATAAAATGAGCATTTCGAGCAGTCAGACAGGTTAGAATAAATACCATCTGAAAGTGGTTTGGGCTAACTTGAGTGACTGTGCCTGGAGGACAGAATCGATTTATGGAGTGATGAATAACTTGGGCTGGGGGAATGTGTGTAATATCTTCAGCTGGCACAGTGAGAGTCAGAAAAGAAAGTGTGCCTACAGCCCAAGTCATACAAGCTGCAATAAAAGGATGCTGGGACTGAATCTTTCTCACCTTCATTAGTGTACACATCATATCTATGCAAGGGGGTGTAAAAATACAAGCAAACAAGACTTCCCTACTGATATTTATGATAATAAGTAAACACTCTTATCTGAAATTATGTATTAAAAGTTACCAAATAAGGGAGAATTAGGCCTATCTTTGCACTCCTTTAATATAACAGGCAAATTATTTTGGAGATTATAGGGAACGTTTCCAATCTCAACTAAACTGTTTAACATGCTGAATGATAAGAAATGCAGTGACTTGTTTATAAAGCATATTTAGGTCATGCTCTGCATTAGGAAAAATCTCATAGAACAGCTAATGTCTGATGTGCTTCTCTTCTCTCCTCGCAGTGATTTTAGAAACAAAAAAAATGCAGAAGGCAAATGAGGGATGAAAATGCATCCAAACAATGAAATGCAGTGTTATTAAAGTAACATTAATCTCTGCAAAGTTGGAAGAAAAGAAGGATGTTTCTCGTGTTCCTTGCAAAGTATGCATGTACTGAGTGTGCTGTATAAACTGTTTCATACTGAAAGTATATAAACAGGTTAAACTTAAAAAATTTTGGCATGCTTATAATGTAGTTGTATCTGGTCCGGTTCTGACCATATCGGTTCTATTGATATAATTTTCTTCAGATATAAGAAGGAAAAAGAAAATTCCTTTTGCACAGCTGAACATCTGCTGCAGGGTACAAATTTTGACAAATTGACACATTCTGGTCTGTAATATTTTATGGAAAAGAAAAAAAATCCTCCTGAGTATTAAATATTTCATGCAGTAGCTGAAAAGAAACATGTTGGAAGTAAGTTGTACTTATTTTCAGTTTAGAGCTAGCATCCAAGGAACTTACGAATTCATGGAAAGGATCAGCAGAGTTAATTGTTTTTATTTAAAGTTTACTTTAAGGATGTGAACAACAGGTTTCCTTTGGAGAACTGATACGGAAACAGTAGCAGCATAACTTTAAACAGGACTGTGTCTGGGCTGGCAAGCATAAAATGCAGAAAAATCATGCAAGGAACTGTGCCTGGTTCCTTGAACTTCTTCAGGGGAACTATTTGCATTCCTAGATCCTGAGTAAAATAATTTCCTTTTGCCTGACAGCTTTCTAGTAGGTTAAATGGATTTAGTGATATTAAGGGACTCTAAAAGTCTCTAATACATATGCTGCAGGAATATTTAAATTACATAATGTATCCAAGGCCTTTCCAAAGCCTGGAACAGCTTAAAGCCATCCTAGTTCCTCTTTCCTGCTGAGATACCATTTCAGATAATCAAATCTCCTACTACATGCAGAAGCTAGGTGCAGATGACACCTAGCTTCACATGCCCACAAGTAAAAAGAGATTTTCTGTCATGCAGAGGTCAAATTGGTTAAAAAACCCAAACATAAAATCAAAAGACCAGCTGACTTGGGTTTCCCACACACAGAGAAAACCAAAATAACTTCCCTTAAAAGAAGAAAACACTTCAACTTCACCTGCCAGGTTGCAATCACAGGATCATGTTAGATTCATCACTGTTCCAAGATGGATAAAAACAGTAGGAAGAAATGTTTTCTGTCATCACTGTCTTGCCAGGACCAAGCCCTTGTGACTATGATTCAAGTCATCTAAAGATTACTTGGGACCAGTCTAATACTGAAACTGGTGGAAGAAAAGGCAATGATTCATAGATTCATAGATTCATAGATTTCTAGGTTGGAAAAGACCTTAGAGATCATCGAGTCCAACCATCCTTAATCCCCATTAAACCATATCCTCAAGTAGCTCATCCACCCTATTCTTAAACACATCCAGGGATGGGGACTCAACCACTTCCCTGGGCAGCTTATTCCAGTGGCTGACAACCCTTTCAGAGAAGAAATACTTCCTAACATCCAACCTGAATCTCCCCTGACTAAGCTTATGCCCATTTCCTCTTGTTCTATCTCCCATCACTAATGTAAAGAGCCCTTCCCCTACCTCTCCACCATCTTTTCTCAAGTATTTATAGGCCGTAATCAGGTCTCCCCTCAGCCTCCTCTTCTCCAGGCTAAACAGCCCCAACTCCCTCAGCCGCTCCTCATAAGTTTTATTTTCCAGCCCCTTGACCAGTTTAGTTGCCCTTCTTTGGACTCGCTCCAGGAGCTCAATATCTCTCTTAAAGCGAGGGGCCCAAAACTGGACACAATATTCCAGGTGCGGCCTCACCAGTGCCGAGTACAGGGGCAGGATCACTTCCCTGCTCCTGCTGGTCACACTATTCTTGATACATGCCAGTATCCCATTGGCCTTTTTGGCCACCTGGGCACACTGCTGGCTCATATCAAGCCGGTAGTCAACCAACACCCCCAGGTCCTTTTCCGCCAGGCAGCTCTCCAGCCACTCCTCCCCGAGCCTATAGCGATGCTTGGGGGTTTTATACCCCAAGTGAAGGACTCTGCACTTGGCCTTATTAAAGCTCATGCCATTGGCCTCAGCCCAACGATCCAGTCTGTTCAAATCCCTCTGAAGGGCCTCCCTACCCTCGAGCAGATCGACACAGCCTCCCAGCTTGGTGTCGTCCGCAAATTTACTGAGGGTACATTCAATCCCCTCATCCAGGTCATTGATAAAGATGTTAAACAGAACTGGACCCAGCACTGAGCCCTGGGGAACCCCACTGGTGACCGGCCTCCAGCCGGATTTAGCCCCATTTACCACCACTCTTTGGGCCCGGCCATCCAGCCAGTTTTTAACCCAAAGGAGGGTGTGCTTATCCAGGCCAGCACTTACCAGTTTCTCCACCAGAACACTATGAGAAACTGTATCAAAGGCTTTACTGAGGTCCAGGAAAACTACATCCACAGCCCTTCCCTCGTCAACCAGGCGGGTCACCCTGTCATAGAAGGTGATCAGGTTTGATTGGCAAGACCTGCCTTTCATAAACCCATTCCTCTCCATTAACACATGCATCCTTCAAAAGTGAAAATAAAATATGTGTGAGTAGGCTGTATAGACAAAGGTCATCTAGATAGAGTAATGGCAAGGGACTACTCATTTGGGGTAATGTAGACTCTCGACCTACAAATGAGGAAAAGAACTAACCTTTCCTCCTTACTTTTTAGACATCTGCACTAAACTCTTACCTAAGTAAGTGGCAGTTTATTATTCAGGCTGTAGAGCCTACTAGATTATGAGGTTCCAAATGTTCTTGAGGTCTATCTGTTTTTGGAACGTAAAATGAAAATGGCACCAATTCTTTTCTTGCTGTATTAAGTTCAGTGAGTCCCTGAAGGCACTAATTAGCCAAATGTCACAATAAGCAGTTTTATGTTTTGCTCTTAAACTTGCCAGTCACTTAAGCTAAGATATAAAAAACGGTGAAACAATCCCAGAGCTTTATTTCAGGAAAATGGAAACCTCTCTTCGGAGGAAAGCACGTGCCTTTTGCAACGCTGATGTCCTATGTCAAACATACAAGCCAACTATGACAACAAGTGGTTAAGTGCCCTTCTGAACTACTAAGGCCTGAATTTCTCCCCACACCATGTGTGCATATGAATATCACTCAGTTTGTGTGTACATCATACCGTGAAAGTATATTTGATGGAGAAAAAAGCAAGGAGCATTGCAGTCCACAAAATACATTAGATTACGGAATGAAGTCGTGCAGCAGACATTCAGATCAATACTACGAAAAGCATTGTATGTGTACACTCAGATATTGAAATGATCTTCAAGACAATTTGGGTTTTCTCTGTCTGGTTTTCAAATAAACCTTCGAAATCATTAGAAATTTGTTCTAACCTCCTTCTCTTTGCTAAGAATGCCTTTATTTTGATCTGAGGTATTTGCTGTCAGTAGTTGCACAAACAGTACCCGAGCGTAACTAGTTATCCAGAGTATTCATGGGACTTTGTGAGGTTCCATGAAGTTTAAGAAGCTCCTATTCCTCAGCCACTTGATATTCCTTTTCTGCTAAAATATAATGATTTCAAAAAATGACAGGCTAAATTCCTGGAAAAGAAATGCATCAACAGCTATTAAAAACAAACATCTCCGGCTTGGATAGTCTTTGAGCTTAGCTCTAGGATGTGATTCTAACAATAGCATAACATGTATGTGAGCTTATAAAATGGGTGATCTAAAATGCTCTCCAGAGGCATCAAATTCTTTCTAATTTAAGTGCTTAAAGTTAAGAAGCTTGAAAATTCCCATGTGCCTACAACAACCTTCGGGTGTCTTGCAGCTTTTCAAGAGAAAGTGTTGTCTCTGTGATAAATATGGACCTGAAATAGATTAATCTTCTGCTGTGTCATAGATCTAGTAAATCACAGAATATTTATTTAACAAAACAACACATGAATAGCAAGATTTATTTACTTCAGATTACTTTACCTATCTTCATTAATTAATGTACGAAAATACTTAGAAATTAGTAAATGAAAAAAGGCTGCCACATAAAAATAAAGCAGCATTATTAATGCTATGACTATTTTTTTTGTGTGTCTTTTGGGTATGTCTTAGCATACATATATCCTCTTCTACACTGTAGAATAACTTTCTCCCTGCTGCTCTTTACTCCTTGATCTTACAGCCTCTTTGTGAGACAGTGAAGAATTTAGAAGTATGGTTTGTATAAAGGGCATCATTTCAGAATATTTTTTTTTCTGATTTTTTTTTTGCTGCATGACATGAATGAACAATCAATCAACCAAATTAGAGTCTCCTTCTCAAATTTGGAAGCAAAACAGTTGCTTGTTTGCAATTGCCTTTTCTTTTAAAAGACTCCATCACAAAGGAGCACATTCTTCACTGTTAATGCTTAGTCAGATGCTAATTTGTGTCTGTTTTTTTTTTAATAAAAGAATGAGTGACATCAGAGGTTTCATTTCGACCAAAGATAGAATCCAGTCAGAACATGACGAGTAACAATAATACAGCATAATAAATTCTCATCTACCAATGACCTTGAAAGAGAATTGTAGTTATTACCTTAGAATAGTCCCTTATTTATTACCTGTCTCATCATTGAATTCCAATGCCTTTATGTAGCAAAAATATAGATGCTTGGCTTCAAAACAGAGAAATATGATTTAAGTATTATAATGGCTGCAGGCAGTGAAGTCTAATTCAATTTTTTTCACATTATATAGCATTTTTGAAGATGACGGTGGTTACTAGACCAGGCAGTTCACTGGAGAGGTAGAATGAGTTTATATCTTCAGGCTAAATTAATTATAAAAGGGTATTTTCTCAGATCTGGCAGACGTTCATTAAACTGATTAGGTGTGCTTCTTGGATAGCAATCTAAACTATTACTATTAATAAAGTCCTTTACATTGTAAGCAAAAAGACTGATACTGAGATGTGAAAAGTTGTTCGAACATTCACCCTTTTACAGAAGTAAGTCAACCAAGTCCATCTTCAGTGGAGCAAAACTCAGTGGCAGAATTAGTTCTGTCATTTTCTGATCCCAGGCACTTCCAAATGTCTTTTATTTCACCCTCTTGGTCCCAATGCTCTTGCAGTAGGCACAGAAGTTCAGAATTCTTTCTGACATTACAAGCTGGGAGGTTTTACATTGTAGTTAACTCCTTGATGGCGTTCCCATGCTTCAGCATGTTCTACAGCTGAGTATTTTCCTGGGTTGTCAAACAAACGTTGACCTATTTGTTCTTCAACTCAACTTCAACATGATGGCAGGTGTTGTTATTCCTAAACGGACAAAACTGGGAACAATTAGCAATAATTAAAATGAAAAGATGTAATCCTCTGAAGGAAAAGTTCATGCAGGCAGTAACTTCTTGAAGGATACTTAGACCATCTTGTTTATCATAAAAATTGTATCTTTAATATATTCTGTTTTACTGTCTTGTGAAAAAAGACATAGATACAGAATCCAACAAGTATTTATATCACTGAAATGCAAGTCCACGATGCTAGCCTTCAAACTGACAGTTACAAGTTAGAAGATTTTGTAATTATCACTGACAGTTATTTAAAACTATTGACTCAGTCAGCAGCAATGGTTCAAAAATGGTGGATATCATCCAGATATCGAGAACAAGGGCAGAGGATGTAATTTTTCCTTTATATAAAACTTTGATGTGGCCACACTTTGAGTGCTGTATTTGGTTCTACTTTTCACATTTCAACAAATATCTAGCGGGGTCAGAGACTACAGAGAAGTGAAATAAAAATAATCAAGGGAATGAAGATGCTGCTCTACAAAGAGAGCCTAAAAAGGCTGAGATTCTTCAAAAGTCTGTGGAGAACAGAAGGGTAAGGAAGGACATGACTGAGTTTACAAAGTCATAAAGAATCTGGCAGTGGTGAATGCAGAATGGCTAGCCACCAAGTGGCATTGTCTTACAACTAAGGGACACTTGTACAAACTAGATGGGGATTTATTTAAAACAGATAAAACATAGCAACAGATAGAAAGTATCTTCCTATATTTCTGCTTCTATCCATCAATTTCTAGCTACTAGCTTTTTCATGGTGGCTAATGAGCTGGTGGAATCTTCTGGCACAGAAGCTTGTAGAGGCAGATAATATCAGCAGGTTCAGAAAAGGATCAGACCAATTCATGCAATGGGTAAATGAGAGGGAATAGATAGGATATATCCTCTAGGGCTGGTCTGAGTGCCCTGCCTCACTAGCAGCACCAGTGACTGTAGTCAGCTCAGAATAATTGGCCAGGTTGAGCTGACCCATATCTTAAACTCTTACAAACGTTATTCTGCTCAAGTTGCTCATTTGTTTGTTAAAGGATTTTATCTTCTAATTCTCAACTAGCTCATAAAACTTGCTTGTGTGGGCTATCTCTTACTATGTTTTACCATAGCTCCTAGGGGAATGGAACCTCAGTTACACAGAAACCTCCAGGCTTAATTGCAATATTCCTACTAATTCTTATATTCATAAAAATATTTCCATTTGAATATTCAATCGTATGTACCTTGGATTACTCACAGAAATGGTACAGACAGTTTAATGCTATATACCAGGAAAATATATAACTTATGCTTCTTTAAGAAAAAAGGTAGCTACATTCTTGTTGCCATAGTGTTCTCTGGAATAAATGGCATGGGTAAAATAGACTAGTTTGGTACAGAGTCTTTTCATGAGGTCATCATGATCTTTCAAAGGCATCTCCTCTCTGCAATTGTAGTTCCTCAAATAAAGAGTAGCTTGTCCGTTGAAAATGATTTTCCAGAAGTTAAACTGAGTGATTTAAATTGCAGGCTCCTGGTTAAACTTGATCAGCACTATTTAAAACAACCCAAAAGCTAATCTGCCCAAGGCTTTGTAACCTCATGGTTAATGAGTCTTGTTTTGATTCTGATGAGAATTTTCTTTTCAGGGCCAGTATAAGTTCAACAAATCATGTTTAAAACTATTTGAAACTACACTTATGGGCCTTTGCCCTGTCTCCTTTAATCAAGCTTTGCAGAATGAAGCAGTTAAAGTCTGGTCCAGCATTGTTGTTTGGGTTATTACTTTGCTGATAGTCTACACTCCTTTAGCCATTTGGAACACGTTAGAACTATCCTACTGATAGGAGACCTAGGCTATTCTTTAAGGCTTCACACATACGAACCACGGCAAAAAGGCAAAGCAAGTGGAAAAAAAAAGGACCGGGGGTGTCATACTCAGGCTGAGATTGCTGCGAAGTAAAAAGGTCATTTTTCACTCCAAATCTTGTGTGCAGAAGGGGAGAAGTGAAGTTATGGGAGGCTTCACTCTCAAAAGCCATGTATCATTCCTGTTAGTGGATCTCAGTAACATGGATAGCTCCCATCCAATGGTCCAGGGCACAAAGCAAGAAATGTTCATTATATTTGTCTTATGATCTCAAATATTCGCACCAGAGTCGGCATAACTCACAAGAAACCTCGTGGAAATCTGCTGACCACCCCGCCTCATGGCACATGAGATTTCTTTCAGATAAATTCAGATTATCTCAACATAATTTCTTTCCTCCGCTCTTAATTGCTTTCCTGAACTGTTGTATATTGATGAGAGTGCTTCTTAAAGTAACTGTTTTTATTTGTATGTGTGATAGTTTGATGTGTGGGGGGGTGTTCTGGTGGCAGGGGAGGGGATTTGCTGCCTGTGCCACCAGATCTGAGTCCCATCCCCCCCGGGGGAGGTTGAGCCAAGGCGGCGCCTCTGCGAATTGCCCTATTTAAGTTGGGACAAAGGGGCGGGAAAGGGCTTTTTGCTCAGGAGCGAGGAGAGAGCAGGAGGGCGCTGCCCTCGCTCCCGGCTCCCGGCCGAGCGGCCGCTCTGCCCGGGCCGGCGCCATGTGCTCAAGATGGCGCCGGGGGAGCCGCATGGGGGACTCGGTAAGCGCCCCGCTCCCGGGGTGCCCGCCGGGCCGAGCTCCCCCAGAGAGGATTAATATCTAAGAGAAAACAACCACAACGACCGGGTCAGCAAAGATGGAGCAGGAGGAGGTGTGTTGGAGCTGAGGCTTCCCTTGCAAATCGGTGTGAGATGGCAGGCGGCCCCCCTGCAGCCAGGGTGTACTCGGCGGAGCAGCGACCCACTCGTGGCCCATGGAGAAACCCACGTCGGGAAGGAGATGCCTGAGCCCAGGAGAGGTCGTGGAGCAGGGGATGCGCGACCAGGTACTGTTGATAATGGGGCATGGAATGCACGACGAGGTCGTGGAGGCATCTGGAGACCGTGGGACGACCCACGCCGACGCGAGTGGCAGCAGCTCCCTAAGAGGCCGAGACTGGTAAAGCCCGAACTGGTGCGATCCATGGGGAGGATTGCAATCCTGCAGGCAGGACTTACTTTGGAAAAGTTTGGGGACTTTTTCTTTGTGAGTAGGGGATCCACCGAAGCAAGGGAAAAATGGTGTAAAGACTCCTCCTCCTTTAAGAAAGGAGCGGCAGTGAACAACATGGATGAACTGACCTGTACTCCCCCATTCCCTGTCTCCCTGCGCCGCTGGGGGGAAAGACAGAGCCAGGAACGAAAGGAAAATAGGGGGTGGGGAGGTGTTGTTTTAAGATCGGGCCTTGTTTTCTCTTTCTCCTCTCAAGTAACCGGTTTCGTTCCCTTTTGTCTTTTGTTTAGTAACTGTTAATAAATTGTTTTGTTTTTATGCAGAAAGCCTGAGTCATGTTTTGCCCGAGACCATGGTTGGTGGGTGCTCCCTTTTCGGTTCTTGTCTCGACCCTCAGTCCAAAAAAAAAAACCACGACAATTGTGGCGCCCAACGTGGGGCTGAGGAATTCGAGATAAGAATAGTGATTGGGAGAGGTAACGGGCAAAACATGGACTCCAGAGTAGTGAAAACAGAGGGACCTTGGGAAACTTCGATTGTTGTGTTTGGTGAAGGGACTAGGGGTGGATTGTTTGTGAAATGTGTGTTCTTGTTCAATGTTTTAAGTGAAGTTGTGCCTGAATAGGGAATTCGCAGAGGCGAGGGGTGGAATGTGATAGTTTGATGTGTGGGGGGGTGTTCTGGTGGCAGGGGAGGGGATTTGCTGCCTGTGCCACCAGATCTGAGTCCCATCCCCCCCGGGGGAGGTTGAGCCAAGGCGGCGCCTCTGCGAATTGCCCTATTTAAGTTGGGACAAAGGGGCGGGAAAGGGCTTTTTGCTCAGGAGCGAGGAGAGAGCAGGAGGGCGCTGCCCTCGCTCCCGGCTCCCGGCCGAGCGGCCGCTCGGCCCGGGCCGGCGCCATGTGCTCAAGATGGCGCCGGGGGAGCCGCATGGGGGACTCGGTAAGCGCCCCGCTCCCGGGGTGCCCGCCGGGCCGAGCTCCCCAGAGAGGATTAATATCTAAGAGAAAACAACCACAACGACCGGGTCAGCAAAGATGGAGCAGGAGGAGGTGTGTTGGAGCTGAGGCTTCCCTTGCAAATCGGTGTGAGATGGCAGGCGGCCCCCCTGCAGCCAGGGTGTACTCGGCGGAGCAGCGACCCACTCGTGGCCCATGGAGAAACCCACGTCGGGAAGGAGATGCCTGAGCCCAGGAGAGGTCGTGGAGCAGGGGATGCGCGACCAGGTACTGTTGATAATGGGGCATGGAATGCACGACGAGGTCGTGGAGGCATCTGGAGACCGTGGGACGACCCACGCCGACGCGAGTGGCAGCAGCTCCCTAAGAGGCCGAGACTGGTAAAGCCCGAACTGGTGCGATCCATGGGGAGGATTGCAATCCTGCGGGCAGGACTTACTTTGGAAAAGTTTGGGGACTTTTTCTTTGTGAGTAGGGGATCCACCGAAGCAAGGGAAAAATGGTGTAAAGACTCCTCCTCCTTTAAGAAAGGAGCGGCAGTGAACAACATGGATGAACTGACCTGTACTCCCCCATTCCCTGTCTCCCTGCGCCGCTGGGGGGAAAGACAGAGCCAGGAACGAAAGGAAAATAGGGGGTGGGGAGGTGTTGTTTTAAGATCGGGCCTTGTTTTCTCTTTCTCCTCTCAAGTAACCGGTTTCGTTCCCTTTTGTCTTTTGTTTAGTAACTGTTAATAAATTGTTTTGTTTTTATGCAGAAAGCCTGAGTCATGTTTTGCCCGAGACCATGGTTGGTGGGTGCTCCCTTTTCGGTTCTTGTCTCGACCCTCAGTCCAAAAAAAAAAACCACGACAGTATGTCAGAGAGAGAAGAAATTATTTATATACAGCACATAAAGTTAATGGATTCTTCTGGACTGTAAAGAGATTATTTCTTTACTCTGGGAATCATAGAATTGTAGACTCATATAATGGTTTGGGTTTAAAGAAACCTTAAAGATCATCTAGTTCTAACCACCCTGCCGTGGGCAGGGACACCCTCCACTACACCAGGTTGCCCAAAGCCTCATCCAACCTGGCCTTGAACAGTTCCAGGGATGGGGCAGCCACATAGAATCATAGAATGGTTAGGGTTGGAAGGAACCTTAAAGATCATCTAGTTCCAAACCCCCTGCCATGGGCAGGGAAACCCTCCACTACACCAGGTTGCCCAAAGCCTCGTCCAACCTGGCCTTGAACACTGCCAGGGATGGGGCAGCCACAACTTCTCTGGGCAACCTGTTCCACTGCCTCACCACTCTCAGAGTGAAAAATTTCTTTCTTATATCTAATCTAAATCTCCCCTCTTTCAGTTTAAATCCATTGCCCCTTGTCCTATCACTACACACCCTTGTAAAAAGTCCCTCTCCCGCTTTCCTGTAGGCCCCTTTTAGGTACTGGAAAGCTGCTATAAGATCACCCCAGAGCCTTTTCTTCTCCAGGCTGAACAGCCCCAACTCTCTCAGCCTGACTTCATAGCAGAGGTGCTCCAGCCCTCAGATCATCTTCGTGGCCCTCCTCTGGACTCGTTCCAGTAGCTCCATGTCCTTCTTGTGTTGGGGACTCCACAGCTGAACACTATTCCAGGTGGGGTCTCACGAGAGCAGAGTAGAGGGGCAGAATCACTTCCCTCGACCTGCTGGCCATGCTCCTTTTGATACAGCCCAGGATACAGTTGGCTTTCTGGGCTGCCAATGCACATTGCCAGCTCATGTTGAGCTTCTCATCCATCAGCACTCCCAAGTCTTTTTCCTCAGGGCTGCTCTCAATCCATTCTCCGTCCAGCCTGTACTTGTGCATGGCATTGCCCCGACCCACGTGCAGGACCTTGCACTTGGCCTTGTTGAACTTCATGAGGTTCTCACAGGCCCATCTCTCCAGCCTGTCAAGGTCCCTCTGGATGGCATCCCTTTCCTCCAGCGTGTCCACAACACCACACAACTTGGTGTCATCTGCAAACTTGCTGAGGGTGCACTCGATCCCACTGTCCATGTCTCCAACAAAGATGTTAAATAGCACTGGTCCCAGTACTGACCCCTGAGGAACACCACTCGTCACTGGCCTCCACGTGGACATTAAACCGTCGACCACAACTCTTTGAGTGCGACCATCCAGCCAATTCCTTATCCACTGAGTGGTCCATCCATCAAAACCACATCTTTCCAGTTTAGAGATGAGGATGTTGTGTGGGAGACAACTTGTCTCAGTAACCCGTTCCAGTGCCTCATCACCCTTGGAGTGAAGAATTTCTTCCTTATCTCTAACCTGTATCTCCCCTCTTTCAGCTTAAAGCCATTACCCCTCGTCCTATCACTCAGTGCCCTTGTAAAAATCCCTTCTCCAGCTTTTTTGTAGGGTCCCTTCAGGTACTGGAAGGCTGCTCTTAGGGGTCCCTAGACCCTTCTCTTCTCCAGGCTGAACAAGCAGAGCTCTCTCAGCCTGTCTTCATAGGAGAGGTGCTCCAATCCTCGGATCATCTTGGTGGCCCTCCTCTGGACTCGTTCCAACAGCTCCATGTCCTTCTTCTGTTGAAGTTCCCAGAACTGAATGCAGTACTCCAGGTGGGGTCTCACCAGAGCTCAGTGGAGGGCCAGAATCCCCTCCCTCGACCTGCTGGCCACGCTTCTTTTGATGCAGCACAGGATACGGCTGGCTTTCTGGGCTGCCAGTGCACATTGCCAGCTCATGTTGAGCTTCTCATCAATCAATATGCCCAAGTCCTTCTCCTCAGGGCTCCTCTCAACCCATTCTCCTCCCAGCTTGTATTTGTGCTGGGATTGCCCCAAACCATGTGCAGGACCTTGCACTTGGCCTTGTTGAACTTCATGAGGTTCTCACAGGCCCACCTCTCCAGCCTGTCAAGGTCCCTCTGGATGGCATCCCCTTCCCTCCAGTGTGTCAATCACACCACAGAGCTTGGTGTTGTCAGCAAACTTGCTGAGGGTGCACTCAATCCCACTGTCCATGTCCCCAACAAAGCTGTTAAACAGCACCGGCCCCAATACTGACCCCTGAGGAACACCACTCATCACCAGCCTCCACTTGAATGTCAAGCCCTTAAGTGCATCTCTTCGAATGTGACCATCCAGCCAATTTCTTATCCACTGAGTGGTCCATCCATCAAATCCATGCCTCTCCAATTTAGAGACAACGATGTCATGCAGAGGACAGTGTCAAATGCTTTGGATAAGTTCAGGTAGATGACATCAGCTGCTCTTCCCAAGCCATTACATTCGTCAGGCAGGATTTGCCCCTAGTGAAGCCATGTTGACTGTCACCAACCAATCCCTTATTTTCCATGTGCCTTAGCATAGTTTCCAGGGGCATCTGCTCCATGATCTTGCCAGGTACAAAGGTGAGACTGACTGGACACTTAATTGACACATAAATCCCATAAATTTCCCTGGCTAAAGATGGACTGCAAGGTGTGAAAATTACTTGATAGCATATAGCAAGCATTATAGTATTTTGTAGGGTAGTACCTGAAAGGTTGTTTTCTTCCAGCTTTTGCTGCATAAGGTGAAATGCAGTAGGATACTACAAAGGCAAATATAACATTTAAGAATATCTGATACACCCACTTAAGCTGAACGTAATGTTCTAAGAAGCTATTATTCCTTTTTTGTCTACATCTTCTCGGTACTGAAAAAATGGGCTGTTGCTTTGCAGACTTCCCTTCAGCAGACACATACAGCATTACTTTGGCATGCATCAAAGTAGCTGCCTACACTGGTTCTTACAATATCCCTAGAGATATGTTTACCTGTTTAATTCTGAAGTCATTGCTAGCCTTGTAGGAGAACATATTTACATTTCCTTTTCTTCTCTGCCAGCAAATGTATGTATCTGAAAATCAAAGATGATTTGCATGGGCTGATTTTTCACGGCAGCAACTTAAAAGCATTGACTCAGTTTACCATAAAAGCCATATCTGGCTTTAAACACAGTTTTGCTATCCACGAGAAGCGTTTGGGAAAAAATGTGGTTATGACATGTACACATATGACGTACATACATGTGATAACATATCACAAGTGTACGTGTCATATGCTCTGCTGGATAACCGTACTGTTAGCGTACCTTTGTGTAATTATCAGTTGCATCACAAAGATTTGAAAATGTCATAGATAGCAGATATAGTCATGTATAAACTGAACATCAATTATTTGATGTTTATAAAGCAAAAATCTATTCGCTGTCATCACTATTATACTAGTGTAAGGTTTAATTATCTTCACAGACAAAAGACTGAAATGAATTGGAAACAGTGTGAGGCTCAGAGCCCTTCCATATCAGTGAACCTTTTAGACCCCAACCTCCTTAGAAGAAAAAAGGTAAATATTTTCATCAGTTATTGCATCTAAGTTAAATAAGAATTGATTTTCCAAAACAAATCTATTGTCACTTACCAGGCACATAATTAATAGATATTTTTACACAGCTATAATTCAGAAAGCACTCAATTATGTTTCACAAAATGTAAAGCCTATTACATCTATATTGAATCTTTTTGTGATACATTTCATTTAAAATGTCACTGCATTTGTTCTTTCTAGAGAAACAGATTTTATGCATTCTATTTAGAAGATTTGAAATAGAAAGCCCTATATGTACAGCTCATGGAAGAAATATCCTGAGGGAAATATATTGCATAGCTGGCTTTCTCCTAAACTTGACCTGAATTTTTAAAAATATTTATGATGACATGTCTTCCAATTGATTTTTCTCATGACTGGAATCTGAAGCCTTACCTCAGACACTCAACACAGCACAGAAGTTAAAGGGTGTTTGTTGGGGGTTGTGTACATGTTAATGTCTGTCTAAGCCCTCAAGATTTACTACGGTGAACTAAAAATAGGATTGTCTTTGCAGAGAGGAAAATAATTTGGAAATAGTATTTTAGTTTTCTTGCCAAAACATTTTTTAAAATTCTGTCATGGAGCTGTTGGCAGGAGACAAAGTATTGAGTTATATGCCATTAATAAATGATGGCGGGGCTGAACCTTCTGCTTGAGAAGCTCAAGGAGGTGAAGCCCTGCATAGCAACTTTCCCAGCACGTTTTGCATTTCCAGACTCTTCTCTTGTGTGATCAATGGAGCTGAAAGACACACGTTTTAGGTGAATGCGTCTTTACATCTAAACATTTATCTGAGTTTATATTCAACTATCCAGTATATCAGTCTAACATATATAACAACAGAATTTCAACTGAGTAAATACTACTTGATATGAATATGTCTGAAGAAATTCTTTCACACAGAACATGTCAACGTGTTGTTGGAGATTGTACTTGGTTCCTAGGAGTACCGCCTAGATACAAAATTATATTGAGATGCCTGAACACCTGTTCCTTCTAGTGAGGAGTCTTGTGTCCAAATAAGATTAGGTATCTACATTTTGGACCTCTTCCCTAAAGTACATAGTACTTTAAATACTTGTTTCATCTACATTTGGAACTTTGTGCTGTGCCACCTGCTTTTGCTTATCTCTATTTCAAAAATACCCATCTTCGTATGTTTCCACACAAAGTGTTTTTCTACTTTTTCTTATAATGCCTTTTCATTGTGCATTTTCTGCCTTATGTCAATATTTTCAAGCTGCAGTAGGGAAAGCTGGTACAGGATAAAACCCATAATTCTTACATTTCAGGGAAGTAGCAGGAATTCCACATCACTTGGATTAAATCTACTAAGTGCTCAAACTTTTGTAAGTTTCCATATTCATTGACAACTTTTAAATGCTTGGAGTCGCATATTTAAAAAATTCTTCAGGGCTTTTTGATTTTAACCAATCTGTATTCTGAAAGGAATCCAGAGGTGGCAATCCAGGAAAATATGTCTAAATATTATACTTACTGTGTCCTTTGAATGAAGAGAAGAAAGAATATCAGACCTTTGTGATCTGAGCAGATTACTCCTTAAACTTGACAGGGAAGAGAATAAAAGCAAGCTGGTTAAAAAGATGAGGGAAAACTTAAAATTATCCTGATTTTGAAATGATCACTTGATATTATGCCTACCTGGAACTTATTGCAGAATTACAGTGACTGAAACATTGAATGATTTGGATGGTGACAGGAGCATGGTTGTCTGGAGTTTTTGGATCTAGTCTGTAGTCTGAAGAGTCCCTTCTCATGCAGTAAGCCGAATGTCATCACAAACAATCTGTGCACTGATACTACATTCAGACTACATTTAAAACCATTAGATATTTACTACTTTAAAGAAGAGATCTTTTTAATTAGAATTTTGGCTGCATCTTTTTGTTATTACATGTCTTGGCCATTATAAAATAAAATATATTATTACTAACAGTAAAATTAATCCAAGAGTGCCGTGGCTGACACGATAACAAAAGCCAGCAATAGTGCACGTTTCTCTAGTGACTTTCATCACAGGATTGCAAAGTACTTTGGTGCATAAACATACTACTGAGAAAACACTAAAGTTATTCTGGGCCAACAGTACTGCTAACAGTTTTTAGGAGGGGAAGTAACGAATAACTTCTTTAATTGAAACTTTAGGAAAAATCAGAGAGGGACAATATAATTACCCAACTTGGAATTTAGCCAGTAAGCTAGCTTTAATACACCCTCATTGATATGAAAAGTGCCGTGAGATTGTCTATAACCTGACTCCAGTTTCATTTCTTATGGAAAGACAGAATTTAGAGTGTCCTCCTGTGGCCTCTAGGAAGATGCTGGAAGAATTTAAATCCGGGACAGGCCAGAAACGCAGTTGCTATAGTAGTAAGACAGTTCCTAAGACATGCTTAATAATGTCTAAGAGATAAATAACATTGGATCAAGTGAGAAAAAACTTGCTGGATTCATTCATCCTTTTTGTCTGTAATTCAGTTTAGTATCTGTCAGCACCAGTAATTGCCTCTTTGGAATCCCACTCAAATCAGAAGGATTTCTTTTTACTTTTCTAGAGGTCTTAATATACATCAAGACATTAAAGAAAAGTAGTGGTTGTGATAAATTCTTTGTTGTCTTTCTCCATCTAGTTTGGAGCCTTCTGTCACTGTGTCTTGAAGAACATTTTTGAGACTTCGGTTGTCTCTGTAATACTGTGTTGCGTGTCATCTCCTGGCATCAGACCCTGCATTGTTTTCTTGCCAGTTGACTTTTTAATGTAACAATCTGAATCTGAATTGTTTTGCTTTTCAGAAGAGCAAAATGTGAAGTGTTTGGCTGGCTATGAAAGGCACATCTTTCTCATACTGGTGAGACAGATGTTTTCACAGGTTGTCATACTTTGCCTTTTTTCTCTTCTGTCAGCAATGTTGTGATCTCTGATCCCATCCATATGGATGGTGGAGAAGCTTGCTCCCAATGCATGTGGCAGATTGCATGTATATCATCAAAATGAGGATAAAACCAAAACGCCAGATCCTCATACGAAATTGTAAATTAAGAAAACAGGTAAAGGTTTACAAATGAGACAAGTCTGGCTTTTTTGTGAGGGAGAAGGATGTCAACAGAGCTGAGGGATCCTCCATGCTGGTGCATATCTTCAGTGCAGAGGAGCATAAAAAAAAAGGAGCTGAAATCTCCTACAGATGCCTGGGGTATATCTTTTTCTTACTTAGTGAGGGTAGATGTGAGGAAGGGTCACACAGCGTCTTAGTAAGCAGCTAGACTCCTCTTGCCTGGAAATTCTAAAAGGTAATCTGGAAGAGATGGAGCTTAAGCCTTGCTCTTTGGCCTCCAGGCAAACCTCCCAATTTAATCCACATGTGGAGTGGAGCTGCAGGGAGCATTCAAGTTCACACAGCTGAGAGATGGAGGCAGATGGCGGCTCCTCCCAGGAGCTCCTCACTTGTTATGCTTCATCCCATCAGAGGTTTTCTCTAACTTGTTTGATGAAGTAGAGTAGAGTGAAGCACCTCTCCCAAAACATATGTAGGTCTCAGCTGGCACCACCCCTGTTAGTGTGACTGTCTAACAGAACACAAAACAAGATCCCTTCATCTTCCTGATTCCTGGAAAGAAGCACATGAGCCAGCACCTCCTAGATCAAAAAAGAAGAGGAATACTCTTACTATGGTGCTTTTTTAGTCTTGACAGAAAAGTTTGTGACTGAATCCATTCTTTCTTAGATAAATTCCTGTTATCTTCTGAGGATGGGAAATCACGTGAGCAGATGCACTTGTGTAGTTCAGTCCCATTCTCAGCTGGAAGCAAATGATGTTATTTGCCATATCCTACCTGAGCTGGGAAAAATTTTTTTCCAGTGATCCTTCTCTGCTCCTTGAAGGCTACAGAGATGGCTAATAGTTAGAAACAGCATATTAAACAAGCTCAGTTGTGACTTGCCATCCCACTCTCATTTCCACTAGATGGGCTGCATGGCCACAGAGCAGGGAGAGAGGGGGAGAGGGAGTGGGGAGAGTTGTGGTCTGGACCTTCAAGCCCAGGATAGCAGGCAAGCATTTGGGAATAGTGTGAGCACTCCATTGTGGTAGATATATAGATAGTTACATGGATGGATAGGTACAAAGAGATATATGTAGGTGGATAGCTATTTAGCTACCTTGCTAGATGGATAGATGAATGGGTGGATGGATAGACAGATGGAGAAAGGCAATTTGAATGATGATATCACAAACTATACACTTTCTGGTAATGATATATATGCATAATATGTCTTTTTGCAAGCGTTTTTGGTTTGTGTTTTTTTTTTATTGTCAGAGAACTCTGTCTACAGAAATAAAAGATATTAATTTTCTCTAGTATCGAAAGAAGTTGTCCTGATAGAGTATTTGATCAACAAAGATGTCTAGAGGGATCTATAACATTCATCTTAAGTTTCAGAATAATTTTCACTGAGAGAATGAAGAATACTGTTTCTTTATTACTCTCTCATTAACTATATCTATCTCACCATAGAGGACAATGATTCCATTTTCGATTCTGTGTAATAATATCAGTGACCCCTGAAACACATTTCTGTGGATGAATTCTTGTATGTGGATGAATTCTTGTTCATAAGAAAGGTAGAACTCCCATCAATTTCCATAAATCAGTTATGTTACTGTGATAGTTTGATGGGGGGGGTGTTCTGGTGGCAGGGGAGGGGATTTGCTCCCTGTGCCACCAGATCTGAGTCCCATCGCCCCCGGGGGAGGTTGAGCCAAATCAGCGCCTCTGCGAATTGCCCTATTTAAGTTGGGACAAAGGGGCGGGAAAGGTCTTTTGCTCAGGAGCGAGGAGGGAGCAGGAGGGCGCTGCCCTCGCTCCCGGCTCCCGGCCGGGCGACTGCCCGGGCCCGGGCCGGCGCCATGTGCTCAAGATGGCGCCGGGGGAGCCGCATGGGGGACTCGGGAAGCGCCCCGCTCCCGGGGTGCCCGCCGGGCCGAGCTTCTCTAGAGGGGATTAAGATCTAAGAGAAAACAACCACAACGACCGGGTCAGTCAAGATGGAGTAGGAGGAGGTGTACTGGAGCTGAGGTTTCCCTTGCAATCGGTGTGAAGATGGCAGGCGGCCCCCCTGCAGCCAGGGTGTACTCGGCGGAGCAGAGACCCACTCGTGGTCCGTGGAGAAACCCACGTCGGGGAAGAGATGCCTGAGCCCAGGAGAGGTCGTGGAGCAGGGGATGCGCGACGAGGTACTGTTAATAATGGGCATGGAATGTACGACGAGGTCGTGGAGGCATCTGGAATCCGTGGGATGACCCACGCCGACGCGAGTAGCAGCAGCTCCCTAAGGGGCCGAGACTGGTAAAGCCCGAACTGGTGCGATCCATGGGGAAGGATTGCAATCCTGCGGGCAGGACTCACGCTGGAAAAGTTTGGGGACTTTTTTCTTCATGAGTAGGGGATCCACCGAAGCAAGGGAAAAATGGTGTAAAGACTCCTCCTCCTTTAAGAAAGGAGCGGCAGTGAACAACGTGGATGAACTGACCTGCACTCCCCCATTCCCTGTCTCCCTGCGCCGCTGGGGGGTAGGTTGAGCCAGGAATGAAAGGAAACGGGGTGGGGAGGTGTTGTTTTAAGATCTGGCCTTGTTTTCTCTTTTCTCCTCTCAAGTAACCAGTTTCGTTCCCTTATGTCTCCTGTTAAGTAACTGTTAATAAATTGTTTTGTTTTATGAAGAAAGCCTGAGTCATGTTTTGCCCGGGACCATGGTTGGTGGGTGCTCCCTCTCGGTTCTTGTCTCGACCCTCAGTCCAAAAACCACGACAGTTACTTATAGAGGCACAAGTACATTTCTAAGTTCAAAACAACCAGTTTCAGTTTTTCAATATCTTGTCCTAGATTCCTCATTTTTCATGTGCTTTTTGTGAGGTTGCATTAGACTTACACTACACGTTATGCACATATGGCTATACCAGACGTATGAGTCTTAACTGGCATAGATAGAGTAGTTGAACATATCTTTATCAGTTTTGCTAATATCATTATCTTTTTGCTCTGATTGAGAGTTGCTTTACAGTTTTGTTATAAAGATTAGACTTACTCATGTTCTCTCTGACTGATAAAGGAGCTTGATGGGGTACAAACAAGAATTCAATGCTGCTGAACTTCAGGAAAGTTTTGCTTGTGTAAAGGCTATATGGTTGCAATCATAGCATAATTTTCAAGGAGAAAATACAATACTTGATGTGAATCGGTGTAGTTCCGTGTAAATTCCAAACCATGGATAGAAATGGGCTAAAATTGAGCAGATTGCTGGAGAATAAACCTTCATTAAGTTGTCCCTGGCTGTGGGATACGTATGTACTTTCATCAGCCTAGACCCTAGAGTATCTAAACACCAAGTTTTCAGTATGTTCCTAGAAAGAGCATTCATTTCCTTTTACACTGTAGTTCAAAAAGAGTACCTACTGAAAGCCTTACTTCACTAATATATTGCTGGTTGTGTACAGGAAAGGTTACTACAGAAAGATTTGTCTTACAGAGGTCTGAAAGATCCCAAGTGAATGAGACTTTTACTACTGGTGTCAAGGAGTGCATAGTCAAATCCCAAGCAAATCAAGCCCCATGATAATTTCCTACGGTGTCTACATCTAGATTTATATTTTTACAGGATTACCTTGATCTCAACAGCACCTAGCGCTTTTGCATTCGTCAGCATAGTCTCTGCTGACCATCCTATCCCCAAAATAACGTAGAAGGAGAGGTAATTCCTCACATCAAAGCTGTTAATGGAATTCAGTAACAGTGATAATACTTTGAATTAGAATGAAAGCTTTTTATCCTTTTAAAGAAGATATTTTACAAGAAAATGTCTTGTAAGTATTGATCTAAAACCATCATCAGGATAACTCTACTGAAGTCAGTGAAGTTATACTCTGTGTGAGTTTGACTTCAGTGCTTGGAAAAATATTTCCTTTAATTTTACTACTGAAACAGATTTAGCAATGAACTATATATTTGCAACACACATAATTCTTCCAAGGGATTGTAAGAGCTATTTGTTCCCAGCCCTAAGGAGTCTTCAACATACTAACATAATTGCTACTGCACGCATATGTCCAGTTAATTTAAATCACATGGAAGTGCATCATTGTTTCTTAAGGTCTCACTGAAATCATGTTGCAAGGTTTTAATTGTAACATTACCCACATCAGTTGATCTTTCTGACAGGTATCTAGGCATGTTCCCTGCTTCCAAACCTGAATCTAGTCTCATTATTTGACATGAAATAAGATTACTGCTTTTTTATCATCTCATTTGAATCACAAAACAAGGAATGTAAAATTTTAGGAAGTTGGCTTGTAGGCCAGCCTAAGATATATTTAAAATATTTCTCGCAAAGGAAGAAGCTATGGTAAATGCTAGACATTTTACATTACATAGTATGTAGAGGTAAAATAATACTTGCATATAAGCCTCAGGTGCAACATTAAGAAGGAGGAATAAAAAATCATTAAATGTGCTCACATACCCTTCGAGCAACTATGTATGAGACGACAGTCAGCCTAATATATCCACTCAACAGGGACATAGAAAATCAGATCACTTTTTATTCAGTCCTCAAACTGGCTATCAGTCAAATCTGGGAAATAAATGAACAGATTTTTGACCATCCACTATGTACGTGCACACGCACACACGGAGACAGACAGTATTATTCCCTTCCAACAGCAGATGTCCGGCCCTTCCTTTGTGGATGCAAAAATGACTCAAATAAATTGTGTAAAACTGTGAAACACTAAAGCTTTGTGCCAATAGAAAAAGCTTACTATGTATTACTGTAGCTTCTGCTAGCTGTGATTTTGGTGTCAGGGACAAGGCCCTCTGTGTCCTGATGCTTCCCACCTTCAAGGCTGTTGCTAGAGGGGAGGCTGTGGTCACCACGTCTGCCATGGCCTTGCTGGCACGGACATGCAGCTTACCTCTAGGGCAGTCTCCAAATGCAGCAATGACCAGTGCAGGACAGTACTCAGGGACCTCAAACACCAGACTCCTTATTTTGTGAACTAATGTGAACGAAAAGGAAGTCCTAGTGTTTCAGATTGTCTCTGAGGACTTGTCCTATGGCTAAAACTTACACCTAGAGGTCAAGGTGCCTTTGTGAGTCAATTCTATTCCACATTTTTCTCTCTACAATTTAGCAAAAAATACTTTTTCATTTTACAACCTCAATGTTGGGAACTTCTCACCTGTATCAGAACGATGCAATTGTAAAACTGAATTAATGCTTACAACTTTGAAAATCTTAAAGGAACAATGCTGAAATTAGAAACTAATATAAAGAGTAAAGGAGCTAATTACAAGTTACAGTCTTACAAATGGTTGGATGAGGCTTTGGGCAACCTGGTGTAGTGGAGGGTTTCCCTGCCCATGGCAGGGGGGTTGGAACTAGATGATCTTTGAGGTCCCTTCCAGCTTTAACCATTCTATGATTCTAAATCTGGATTTAGGATCCAGTCAACTATGCCAATTTGTCACAAATGGGCAATTTAGGCGGCTTAAAGAACTGTTGTCAAAAGTATCAGTAAAAGTGGTTTTATTGAAATACGATGTTGTAAAAGTGCAACTTCACAAAGTTTGATGGCAAGGTTCACTCTATGACTGTACTGCACAAAGGATATAACAGCGATTCAAAGTTACCAAGACAGAATCAAAATTACCGAGACAAAATCAAAGTTACCAAGACAAAAATCCAAGTTAGCAATACAAAATCTTAGTGCACTATAATACAAGGTTATGTGCAATATCAGTTATTTACCAAGGATCTGCAGTTGGTAAGAAGTCTCTCTGCCTTGAGGAGCAACCTTGAGAGGCGTCCTAGCTCAAGGTGATCACTGCCATGCTGCCAGCTGCTTAATAGGGAGAGCTCAAAGAAGGCTCACTTAGGCTGTGATATTTACGGAATAAAGTGGTTGGTTTGTAGTCAAATTACATGTGATGGAAAAGGTATACATAAGGTTCCTTGTAACCACAGCTTTCTTTGTTCCTTGATAAATGAGTCTTGAAAAAGCTACTGCTATTGATGTATTAATGGCAAGATTGGTATTCCAAGCTCATATGCATTGCTGCTCACTGCCTTACTCTGTTCCTTTGTGGGTTTTCAGAGAATGGATTGGAACTAGAGAAGTTCTCGACCCACTTATAGATTAGGCCTATACCTCCTTTGGAGCCCAAACTACTACTAGCTTGGTTAATGAGTTGAGTGCATCCATCACACATTCAGACGATCTGATTTTCAAGGATGCTCTTTAAAAGCAAAGAAGAGACCCTATCCAGGGTACAATGCCTGTGAATAAGCTGTGCTAGTAAGAAGTTATCAATTTATTTGCAAAAATTTACATAAACCCTTGTGACTTTGTTCTAAGAGAGTCTCTTAAAACTACTCCAAGAACATTACCTTGAACAAAGCTTTTATTTATTTTGCAGTATAGATGGAAACTTTATTTGTTTCTTTTCTTTTTATTCCTGTTCTCTTTAAATCTTTTGGGGCCCTTCACCTCTGTCCTTTCAGCAAATCTCTGTCTGGGAAGTGCTGTTCTTTTTTTGAAATATGCAGCCCATGGCTTTGATACAGTGAGTTATAGAAAGGCTCAGGTTTGACTGGTCCTGTCAGATGTTTAGCCACACTCAGTCCGTAAACTAACCATGTCAAGTAGAAAGTTCTCAGAACTTCCCCAGTAAACATGCAAGACATAAGCTGAGAGTCTTTGATTTTTCTCAATACACTGGAATTTGAAACTGAATTAAGCAATATACCTCACGAGACTGTTTCCTCCCTTACCTTCTAATCATATATATGGAGATAACTACCTGCCTGCATGAGTCTTCTATTATCCTTACTGTTTTTGCCTTAGCTGTATCATTTGAAAGACAATGTACTATTGTCCAGTAATTATAAACATTGAATCTATAAGGTGCTGCAGTTGTGTACGCTCGGTTTTCATCCCATTACATGTACAATGTCCTATTATTTCAAAAAAGTTAAAAAGAGAACAAATAGCTATTTCTTCTACCCCACCGCTTATCACTGAGGCATTTCAGGAGTTATTGGATTTTGAGGAACAGATGATCAGTCTTCATATCATTTTTTGACAATATACTAAGAATAACCTTTTTATCATTTGCAATAAACAAATCCTCTGCATTAGTGTGGCCCTGGAAAGAGTATTAAATGTGTTGTCATTGGAGTTGTTTGAAATTCCATGCACAACATTTTCTCTGTGCTTTTTCAGTTGTATCATTTTTAGCAAATAAATGGCTCAAGTAGCATGTTCTACAAGGAATGATGATCTAATACTATGGAGTTTGTAGACTCCTTTCAAATCTTACACGAAATGTCAGTCCAGATATTAGCTTTTCATAAGAAAAAACATGCTATTGGTTTTCTTATCCACTTTTTCCGTTTTCTTATCCACTTTTTCCTTTTTCTATAAAATATGTTTTGAAAAAAAAAAAAAAACCAAAAAAGAAGCTGGCCTTTGTATATACAAGTTGATACCTCATTGGATCAATGTTAGTGGATGTTAGGTTCTCCATTGCATTCTAGAAGGTGGGGAGGCAAGATAGTCTTTGGATATAATATTTATTAATTTGTTACAGATCCTTCAAATTATACAGGACAAATGACTTTCCAGGAACTAATGTTCTCTGCCTGTTCTTGGTTATATATAGGATGTCAGTATGCTCGCCGTGTCCTAGAGAAAAATAACTGTGAACATTAACACAGACAAGAAAGCAGAGTGGAAAATGAAAACACTAGCACTGAAACTACGCTGCTATGAAATAACAATGCTTTCCAGATAATGGAAACAAACAAACAACCCTTACCCCCAAACATTCCTGAAAAACAGGTCAAAAAATTAAAAACATCAGGACTTATGGTTAGTCTTTTCTCAGGTTAGAAGACCAGATATATTACAGAATGCTTGGAAATGAATTATGCAGACCTGAAAATGCTGAACACCTGTGCAGATCCGTGTTTTGGGATATTATGAGTGGTCATTGTTAGCAGAACTTTAGCACTGTATGCTTGAAGGTGCTGAGATATCCAACTCTAGTACAGTTAGACATGAAGAAAATACCTTTTTCTAGTTAATTGGAAGAGATATGTTTTATTTTTTCAACCTGCCCTGTGGTAGTTCTAATGAAAATTTGTGACTGAGAGAAAGAGCTGGCCCAAACATGGGTTTGGCATTAAAAAAAAATCACTGAGTACAGACTGAGTTACAAAAGCAGATCTGCATGGGAGACCAAAACATCAGAAGAAAGAGCAAAGCTTATTTGCCTTTCAGCTTTAAGTACTATGTTTTCGTCAGTAGTACATTCACTAACTTACTTGTATATGACATATAAATGTCTTAAAAATCCATACATTTTCTCTTTTTCTTCTCATTCAAGAAGTGAAATTAGTCAAAACACCCCTGTCCAGAATATCAACTAATCTATTAAATAAAGAGAATGATTTACATGATACTGCAGCCTTATAGAAAGTGTTAGTTCAGGCATCTGAACTAGGAGGCAGAATCACAAGAGGGGGATCTTGTCCTTTGCTACTAGGTAAGGCTGGGTTGATTCACTCCATATATTCCTAATAAAAAACTCCTCTACACATTTGACCCCCGCCAGAGACAAAAACTCATTACATGCTATTGCAGGTATTTCATTCTGGAGGAACCGAGAAAAGCCTGAATAATCCATACTTTTTCCAGGTGTAATTCTTACTGCTTATTGCACAATGCAGCTTACCTTTTACTAGCAAAACAAATAAATAAAGCCACACACTGTAAAATACTTATAGAAAATAATCCCCGAAGGGGAGAGCTGTGTATGCAAGTTGGTTGCTTAGATGAGGATCGCAAATTGCCTCTGTTGGAATGGGAGTTGCCTCTGTGTCAGCTTCAGAAGCCAATATCGTAACACCACTTTGTGCTCGAACAAAGCAGTACCTTTCATTAGGCAGTCTTCAGAGCTTGAGAAACCTCGTCTAATGAAATCTCCCACCAACCTTGTGAGGTAAGTAAGCAGGAATATTAAACGCATTTTTAGTACTAATTGGTACTTCACGTTTTCGTTCCTGTAATTTGTGATTTTTCTCTTCATTCAGCACTGGAAAGAGAAGCCAACATTTTAAAATTGTCTGCAAGAAGGGTTACAAGAAAAAGTTGTTTTGGAAATGCCAAAAAGACCTTCCGGACACATTGAACTGTCTGCTTTTGCTTTTGTCTGTCTTTACAAAAAACAATTAGATAAAATATGAACAATCAAAGCAACCGAATTGAAATTATTCTTTTTTTTTTTTAAACATAGTGTTCTTATGAGAATGAAACAAAATACATTGCCACTATAAAAAATATTTCCTTCTTCCAAATCTATACATGTAACAAGTTCTGATAAAACATTATGATTCCAAATTGCTGTGTATCTACTTATACCTATATCTATATAACCTGTATCTATACCTATATAGTCTATATCTATATGGCAATATATGTATTTGACATGCACTTTTCAAGAAGGTGACCTTCGTGTTAGGCATAACCCATAGCTGTGCACTCTTAGTACAGTGGAACCCACTGGCAGCTCTACACTGACTTTGTTCGGTTTAGGTTACGTCATTTGGTGAAAACAGGCTAACATTTGAATCCTCATCAACCACATTTGCCATACACTTCTCTCACATCTCTTCCACCCATCTTCTGGGCCATATTGTGCATTCAAAAAAGTAGGGGGTTAAAGGGCAAAACATAGAAGTGTACTCCAACCCAGCAAGGTTTTACCTTGCTCTGTGGTTTTTACCGTAGGCTAAAACCTGAAGGCTAATGAAAGTCATTCATATTTGTCAGATCTCCTTCAAGGCAAAAGCTTCCTTTGAAGGATATTTCCATTGCTTGTTGATTTAATTTAGTTTAGCTGTCTTGTGTATTTCTTTTTTTTTATATCCCAGTCTTTCACCACTATTTGATTAATAGCCAGCCAGTGCCATGTCATTGGAGCTCCACTTTTTTGTTCATCTGGCAAGTGTGATCCATAGATACTTAAGTGTACAGTATAAGAAAAGAGAACAGTTACCACATGTTCCCTGCGAAACGTTATATGGTTCTTTTTAATGACAGCACTTATAAAACAGTGCTTGCTAGGTAACCGTGGAAAGGTAATCAAACATTTTAATATTTTATGCTTTTTAGATATATGTCTCATATCAATTGGATTTTTACTGCCGGTGCTCTGATTTTTTTCCAGCTGTCAGTCATCTAATTCACAGCAGTGGCCACTCAAATTGCTGTAGTCAATATGAGAGCCAAATTACTTTACTTGTCGACATTCTGCTTTTGTCTTCCTTCTAAATATCATTCAACCCTGAGAATATTGTCTCTGCAGGTGCAGGAGTGAGTAGGAATGCCAACAGAAATTAAATGACATTTTATCACTTGTGAGTTAGGATGTGATTTGTTTTTAAGAGATTATTGCATTTTCTACACATATATCATCAACTGGCATTTCTATTGCTTCCTGATCCAACTTCCCCTGAAGTCAATGATAATTTTTCAGAGACTTCATACAGAGCTGGATTAGGCTCAATGTGATTGGTAGAAAGACATTAACGAAATACAATAAATTTAACAATTAGGTTAGCAATCATATTGCCTCGGTACATCTTAGATGCTTAAGGAAATAATAGGTATTTAAACAGATGAAAATACTGATCCTATTCTAGTACCCTGTTCCTGGCAATGAGCATCTGATTCAAAAGGAAATATATTCACATTCTGCCTGTTGAGCAGAAGTATAACTGTTTACTTCCTGACTCTCACAAGTCTTTGCGTATGTAACCCGTGGAAAAAAGAGGTTAAATGTTTCTCTTCTCAATATAATTTTCCTGGTCACCGTTTTTACTAAAGATCAAGAAATAGCCAGAATCCTCAGTCTGAAAGTAATTAAATGTGGTGAGATGCAGAGACTGAGTGGATTGCATGTAGAGAGGAACTGTCTTTCATTCACTTGTAAATTTTCTGCATTCTGGATGTGCTTTTCCTCATCTCTTGTCCTCCTCTGCACAGAGTCAGTACTCTTACTTTACTCATGACGTGTCAAGGCAGCTGCCAGGTAATGAATCCCCAAACTTTTGCTTCAATAGTGACAAGAACTTCTAAAAGCTCACTCCATGTGGTAGATAGCTGAAGGACTAAGCTAATGTAGCCATAGCTTGTTAAAATCACATTGTAAAAAATAATCCCCAATGCAGGTTTATTGATGTCTGTTTAAAACTAACTTGAGAGCAGATGCTAATAAAACTCAGTGCATGAATGCTTGCCAAAAAAAAATCATACAAAGTATTCAAAAGAATATCTCGTGAATTCATGTAGCTGTTGAAACAACTATCCATTGAAAAATGGTTTTGGTATTAGTTCGGCTCTTGCCTGAAGTTCACAGTTGGCTCGTGAACCAAAATGCAGAAAGGAGTGATCTAAAATACATTTACCAGTAACAGACACGTCTTTGAAAGGCTACTTTTGAGTAATATATTCAGAAGCAGAAATACTAGTTCTGATAGTGTTGTGTTTTTAATGATCTATTTATAAAAATGTAGTAGTGCTGGTGAAATGTGGTGCATGAATTTTTGCTGGTGTTTTTAAAGTGGATGGTTTCTTACTCCTCTGATTGTTCCATTTATTTCAATGGGAATAGGAAGTTGCTTGAAGAGTAAAACATTATTCAGCATGAATAAAGATGACAAGTTATATTTTGTTTTAGGATGAGGAAGACCATCTGTCAGGTAATGGAAACCTTTCAATCCACAGTATGATTCACTCCAACTCTCTCACAATTCTGACTACCTTTAAAGCTTAGATGTTTTACCACACAAGACACAAACTCATGGGCAAAACTCTATAGAGTAGAAAAACGCTTGCAGAAATAACCTCAAAATGACAAAATACTTATTTTGAAACTAGATGCTTTTGCATATTAGTTGCAAAATATTTCTATGAAATTTCAAATCACCTACTCAATTAACTGGTAGCTGAATTCTTTACAAATATGAACTTATTGTCCAAAGAACTCAAGTAATCAATAATTTACATGAAAATCTTTTTTGGTGGAGCTAGAGTTTTTTACAAACAGCTTGAAGAATACCAACATTTTGAAGAATACCCTTGCAAATAACTCTGATAAATATTTATTTTGCTTGGTGAGGATGCTGATGTCAAAAAGCTGTGACTTTATACAGGGACCAGATTTACTGGATTTAGGAAATTCAAGGGGTTTTGTTTTGTTTTGTTTTCTGTTTGGTGTTTTTTGTTTTGTTTTATTTTGTTTTGGGTTTTTTGTTTGTTTTTGGTTTTTTTTTTTTTTTTAATCTGAACATGAACAGCATGAAAAGCTTAAAATTTTCAATGTTAAAATATTTTAAAAATACATATTTTTGATCAAGCAAACTATTTACTTCAACAGACTTGGTTTATAGCTGAGTTCTCAGTTACATAAAGCTATCTCAAAACAATGTGAATGACAAATAGCCCCATTAAAAAAAAATTGCGGTTGAGACATTCTTTTTACATAAAAATTTATTTCCAAACTTTTTAGAGAGATAATTTTATTTAAATGATCACAATAGTGCATAACATTCTTAGGTTCAACAAATGTAACATTCCTGGAGAATAACATTCTGCTGCTTTTCTTTTTAAACCAGCTGTACACTCAGTTTTAGTCTTGGGCGTATTAATTCATGAAAAAGTACAACATAGTGGTAAAAGAAGTTTTATGTCAACCTAAAACAAAACAATAATCAGAAGGAATATGGACACATAAAGTAATAATACTCCTTAGCCTTACAGAGCAAAGTAGACGGCAAAATCCACAGCAGATGTTAAAATCAATGTGGCTAACCTCAATCCAATTAGTCTATGCTGATTTACACCAGCTGAGGTTCAGGAGGTGAATGCCTGAGGTACAGACGTGAACTATGTAAGCTGCTCCAACCTTTACGGGCACTTTTGTCTTCAAGTCAATAATGTGTTGCTTCAGCACTTTGATTATATTCGTATTTATCTCTTGCCATTTACATGAGATAGATTGTCATGACAGCAGTTCTCCACTTACGTAGCTAATACTATTAGTTTCTAGAGTTTTTCACTAGTCTGTTTTTCCCAATCTATGCATATCTGTCGTGACTTTTCAGTGCCTTTCCAGATTTAACTAGCATCTGAAATGTGTCTTCTTCAAATCTGTGCCACATATTCCAAAGGTCATAGCTGAGCTGAAGCTTTCAGATTTATGCAGTATAATTCTTCTGGTTTTGCACATATTGCACTGAATCCTTGTGAAATATTGTATTGATTTTTATAATTCTAATGTGGCTTTTTTCAGAATCTTTCTAGTCTTTCTTACCTTAACTGACCAGTTAAATGACTGGGGCCACAAAGATGACTAAGGGAGTGGAGCATCTCCCTTGTGAGGAAAGGCTGAGGGAGCTGGGTCTCTTTAGCTTGGAGAAGAGGAGACTGAGGGGGGACCTCATTAATGTTTATAAATATGGAAAGGGTGACTGTCATGAGGATGGAGCCAGGCTCTTCTCACTGGCATCCAATGATAGGACAAAGGGAAATGGATATAAGCTGGAGCACAGGAGGTTCTGCTTAAACATGAGGAAGAACTTCTTCCCAGTAAGGGTAGTAGCAGAACACTGGAACAGGCTGCCCATAGAGGTTGTGGAGTCTCCTTCTCTGGAGATGTTCCAAACCCGCCTGGACGCGTTCTTGTGTGATCTGATCTAGGTGGCCCTGCTCCAGCAGGGGGATTGGACTAGATGATCCTTTGATGTCCCTTCCAATCCCTAACATTCTGTGATTCCGTGTGATTCTGTGACTGAGTTATTTGCATCTTTCTTTTAGTTTATCCATTTAAAATTTAACATATTTAAAACGGCTTTCTGTGCGGTGGTTTCTAACCTACGGAATATCCTCTCAAGGGCAAGTGAGCCTGAAAACCTCATTGCTACTTGCACATTTCAAGGCCTTCGTGTTTGCAGTGCTGCCTTTTGCCTTTGAAGCTTTGCCGTTTGCTTAGCCGTATCGAACAGATTGCAATTTACTTTGTGTAGATTACTGTCTATAAACTTAGTTGTACAAAAATAGGAAGGGTGATATTCACTATTATTGTATGAGTACCTGCTACAATGTGCAGCTGTCTAGAAATCACAGTGAACCTTTTGAAGCTGTTTTAAAGAGAAGGTACTATATCAAATATAAACAGCTGCTGCAATTACATAAGGTAGAATTCAGTTTGCAAGAGCTGTTGAGCTCTGGAGCACAAGCCAATTACCAGCAGGAGTCAGAAATTGCTCCGCCTGGAACAATTATCTGAACTATATGGGAGGTAACAGGGATTTCCATCCTAAAACATTTTAAATTCTTTCAGTTTTGAGGGAAACAGTTTCTTACCTAGCACTTGCAATCATTCCAAGGCATTTATCTAGCCAGGGCTATACAGCTATGGTCTGTGTTCCACAGCCATTGAAAAAATAATCAACCAGTGGTAGTATTACACTTCCCACAAAAACTTGAAATAAACTCTGTACCATGTGAAGAGAGCTCAGGGGCTGTCTCCCTTTGGCTCCATGGTTTCCAATTAATCAACTTCTCTTTGCGTGTAGTGATGGTACTGGCCTCTTGTCCAAGATCCAAGCTTTGGTCATTAATTCAAACTTTATTTTCTGTGTTCCTAAAGCAAAACATAGGTTGTTTTTGCACTATTTTCCCCTTGCACTGAAAGAGCCCAAACACCAACGCGCAGGATGGCAGAGCAGAGCCAAAGTCCAGGTGTGTGCAGAGCCCCTGGCCCCTCGTTTCCTAGTTCTTGTCCTCCACAGTACTGAATGAGATGCATTGGTGTTATTTCTTTACAAGACAGAGATTTTGCATGCATTAGTACTACATGGGGGCAACCTGCCCATAAGGAAAAAGGTCCATTTGCATCAGAAGCCCCATGGCTATTAGCGGAAACTAATTTTCTGGCAGGCCATGGAGGAGCTCACCTGCCCTTCAGGGATGTTTTTGCCATGGCGTTTATGCACATATGTAGTAGACACGCTTGCCCAGTTTTCTTTGCTTCCCTGAGCCTTTATAATGCACTTCTTCAAGTCCAGCATCCAGCCTTACCTCCTGCACAACAGCTGCAGTCCTCCTGTTTTTGCTGTCACACCCTAACTTGCAAGGCTTAATTTGACAATCCTGTGGCATGGCTTTTTCTGTAAGTGCCCTACGGAGACTATTATCGATGGTAGTAATATGTTTCTTGCTGTTTGAAAAATGCAAGAGTTGGCAGGTGTACTTGAAAACAAAGTACATCGAATACTGGCATAGTTCAGAAGAATCAGTTTAGGGAGGGCTGTAGAGCTGTATGTTAGACTGCACAGTTCAACACTTTGGCTATAGAAATCTACTTCAGAGATTTTCAATTATTTTCTTCTCTTAGTGGATTTATGACTTTTGAAAGGCTCCATACTGGTGGCCATGGAGATGGAAATCCTTTATTCACAAAACAAGTAGTGGCAATACCACCTTTCTGACACTAATATGCCTCAAGTGCAAGTCTGTCCTAAAGAAATTATTGCAGCATTTACCTTCTTTCATGACTTTGCTGGGACATCAGCAAACATACTGTCGTGGTTTAGCCCAGTTGGCAACCAAGCCACTACGAGGTCCCTCACTCACTCCTCCCCCTCAGTGAGGTGCAGAGGAGAGCAATATAACAAAAAGCCGGAGGGCTGAGATGAAAACAGGGAGGGACCACCCACCAAGCATGGCCCCAGGCAAAATGGACTCAGTTTAGAGACAAATCAATTTAATTCATTAATGACTCATTCAGAGAGGCTAACAAGAAACAAAGACAGATCTCAAAAAAACCTTCCCCCCATCCCTCCCTTCTTCCCACCTCTACCTCCTCCCCCAGAGACAGGGGGACAGGGAATGAGGGGCTGCAGGTCAGTTCATCACACTTTGTTTCTGCCGCTCCTTTCCCAAAGGACAAGGACTCCTGACACTCTTTTCCCTTACCCAGTGCATCCCCTCCTCATGGGAGAGTCCACAGACTTCTCCACCGTGAGTCCTTCCCACTGGATGCGATCCTTACCCATCACATTGCTCCAGTGTGGACTTCTTCCCCACAGAGTCATGGCTTCTTAGGGAGCTGCCACTCACTCTGCTACGGGATTCTCCATGGGCTTTGGGTGCCTCTCCACCTCATCATCAGCCTCCATCAGCTCATGGAGATCATTCTTTATTACTTCCTTCAGGCACAGGCATCTCTGCTCCAGCGTGGGGTTCTCCAAAAGCTGCAGGTGGATCTCTGCTCCACCATTAATCTCCATGGGCTGCAGGGAGGCTGCTGCCATCTCACCATGGGCTGCAGGGGAATCTCAGCTCTGGCACACCTCCTCCTGCTCCATCTTCACTGTCCTTGGTGTCTGCATGGCCATCTCTTTCAGGTCTCAGTCCTCTTGATGACCCTCAGCAGTCCCAGTAACACAAACTCCTCCCAGCGGGTACTCTGGGAGTGGGGCACTTCCGAGCTCTCCATGCTCTCTCTCTTCAGTGTAGGTCCAGCCTCCATTTGGTCTCTGTTGTCCCTGTCTTAAACCCTGGCCTGAGGGGATGGGGAGGGTCTGACCTGGCCAGAGGCCAGTCTGACCAGTTTTGGAGCCTGGGAAGCTTTTCACAGCTGTTTACAGGGGCCAATTCCACAGCCCCTCCTGTAAACCCAACACACATGCTAATAAGAGCCAGATGAATGCTTTCTTTCATTAGGTCAATACATATTCAGTGTGGGTAAGATTTAGATCATCACATGCATTCATACAGTAGGCTCCAGCCATCATATTATGGAGATTTCTAGCCAATACATACTCGAAAGAAAAGTCAAATAGTAACTTACACCCAAAAATGCTATCCTTTGTGTCTGGGGAAATCTGCTATAGATGCCCCAAGACAGAGGTGGTGCTTGTGGCTCCAAGAAAGAGTTGAGCCCTGTGCTAAAGGCAGGGCTAGACTTAAGAACAGCAACAAAGATGAGAAAACAGGAAACGTGATGCATCAAATACTTGTATCTTTTTTAACATTTCCACTAAAAAGAATATCAGTGGGGAAAAAAAGCATGTTTACAACAGGAAATCTGTATGAAATTCACATTTTTTTGTGATTTTTACCTAGGTATTATGACAGCATCTATAATACATGGTATATGGCACATTTCATAGAGAAAAAAAATCAAATGCACATGGAGCAATGAGTAGGACTTTAGAGAGAGTGTGTATCTATCTATCTATCTACCTATACATACACACATGGATATAGTTTACTTAGTTCATCCAATAAGTTATATTCAAAACCTCCTCAGAGAAATTAGGTACCTCGCACTGTGATAACAGAATGTGGATGCAGGGAGGTGCTTCTACACCTGGTGGCACAAACAGCAGTGTTTCCTTTGTATCATTTTTTCTCTGAACTATCTGCCTGCATAAATACTCATGGTATAGCTGAACATCTAGGTCACCTTTAAATCTTTAAACAATGAGGCTCCCTAAACAGGAACAGTTACCAAGCTTTGAAAGCAAAAATTGTTCTGTCCAATCTTGTCTAAGGAAGGACCTGAAGTTAATAGCAGCAGACACTCCCTACCCTGCACTGTTTTCCAGGCAGTTAGGTTGATGCCATTCCTGTTTGATTTTCAAGCAGACTTTAAGCATGGTGCCCAGACTGTTATGGTGGCCCAGAGGTCCTCTGCTCACAACTCTTAGGTTACATGCAGCTTTTCCAAGAGATTCCCTTGTAGTTTCTAACTGAAGATTACAACACAATTATTTTGTTTTCTTCCATATGGATCCTTCAAGGTGACATTTTAAGCTTAGGAAAATGAAATTAAATGAATTTAAATGAATTGAAATGAAATGAAATGAAATGAAATGAAAGAGTTAATCCTTTGTGAAGCCATATGAAATGTTTTGTTCTGTTGTGTTGTGTAACACTTTCCATCCAAAGAAATATTACATGGATGTAAGTTTTCCCACTGTAAAAAAAAGTAACGTGAGAACTTGTAAAAATATGTAAGTTTAACCATCTGTGCAAATCATAATAGTAACTTTGGACCAACTGTGTACAGTAAAAATCAGCTACAGTCAACAGTGGCACTGTTGGCCTTGACCCAGAATGCTGGTCATATTTAAAGAGCTATCTTTCTAATTATATCTCCATATGTATGAATTTCTGTTTTCCTCTGACTACAGACTGCATCCCTACCTGACCATTATTATATGCTGATTCCATCCCTCCTTGTCCCCCAGATAGGATGACAAATGTGTAATTGGAAAATAATGACAACAGTACTGTGAATAACCCCAGTAGAAACTGAGAAGCTGGGTCGGATGTAGAAGACTACTTAATGAATACACGACTGCATGCTGCAAAACATGTGTGTGTACACACACACACACACACATAATGCAGAATTTCCTTCTTTAACTTCTTTTTCCCACGATGAGTCATCATGGGGCTAAGAGTCTCGGCTCCTCCTGGTCTGATCCTGCAGAGAGGAGCCACGACAACTTACTACTGTGGCACTTTCCAGACGCAGGACTTACCCTGTAAGGCTGTAGACAGCTGAACATAATTTAAGGAGCCCCAAGGCTTTTCTAAATTGCCCTGAAGACTAAAGAACAACAAATATGATTTATATCCCCCCTGTTTTTTCCTCCTTTCCTGAGCCATGCCAAGCTTATACCGCTTCAGTTTAAGCATTTAAATTAGTTCTTTTTATACTTTATTCATGCAATTCATGAAAAGCAAAAAAAGTGAGGTTGTTTTGGCCTTGTAAATCTCCACAAGAAAGATAAAACTGTGTTATGTAAGTTTTATGATATTACCAACCCATTTCTCAAAAATGCAGCCGATTGTAACTGTGTTCCTTGTAACGGATCTGCAGCAATGACAACCACATGTTCTCTGCTTTGAATAACCAGATTTTTAAATCATTAAAATCATTAAGTGTTCTTACAGGTTTGTAAAGAAAAAATATTGCAGTAATAAGAGAAATCAATAATATAGATTCCTTATATATCAGAAATGAGATTTAATTAGCTGAAATTTTGTGACATGGTGCTAAATGGGGTGTGTCACAATCTACCCCACAAGAATTTAATGCAAGATCAACATTTATTACATAAAAATTGGTGCTATAAAGCTAGGTAGTTCTACCTAGCCTGTGATACCGTGAAATGACTCTATGGATACATCTATAGGGTTGTTGTAAAGATAGAAAAGTGATATGTATTCTGTGAGGAAAAAAAGAAGTGAGAATTAATGCTAAACAAATAAAGATCTTAAGAACCTGATAAATATGCTATTTTAGTCCAGTTTTTCATTCACTCTCCTTTCTCTGATCTTGTGTTCTGAACGCTTACTGATGTGAATAGCTTTCCTGGTTGTTATATTTCCCTTTTGTAGTCTATGGGTCCAGCTTAGAAGGGACCATGGAGCATATCCCACTGGAAGAAGACACATTTCTGCTCCCCTTGAAACTAGGTGACTTCAGCAGGAAGGAATTGGGTCATGCTATGACTGCAGGAGAACAGATTTCCTCAACTTAAGCATCAGCTGTAACATCCAGTGGGATAAAACTCCACTGGCAAAAGTCTGTGGAAGATCTGTGGGTTCTGGTGGCTACAGCCTACTTCATCATCTTGTTACCCAGTTTAACACCTATACTTTTTGCCCAAGAAGAAGAATTTCCTTCTTTGTACTGAGAGAAACCAGTCTGAGAGTAAATTGCACTTTGAACTCAAATTTCCTAGAGTCTTTTTCAGTGTAAAGACTTAGCTTAGCAGGCTGTTGGATTTATTTCCTTTCTAAATTCCTGTCTAGTTTAAATCATCATGTAGTGATCATTGTTTAAGTGATCGTCTTAGTTGTGCCATCACACATCAAAATAACCTTACCTAAAAGATCAAGGTAACATGAAATGCCAAGTCTTTCACATATCTAGGCATTAAGAAGAAAAGAAGCCATAGATTTACAAAAGTCTTGCTAAGAAATACAATGGCACTGTAGCCTTCCAAGAAAAAAAAAATCCATAATGAATAGTAAGAAATCTGAGTGTTAATCTCCCACTCGTTTTGGTAGTGTGAACGGGTTATACAATTTCCCAAATGTTACAAATTTCTTTTCTACAAATTGCTTGATGATGGAGGGATGTAGCTCATTCCATGCTGTACTTTTCAAACACTCTGGCAAAGACAAATGTCACAGATAAATCAGTATGAGTGGATCAGAGTATTTGCTACCACAGGGTTGAGGAGGTCTCTTTGGGATAACTGCGGTGCCCAGAATTGCCAGCAGAGCCCAGAAGAACATCACTATGACAGAGACAATTAATGCACAACACAATCATTGGTCTCATACAATCAATGCTTCCCAGAAAACTATAAAATAGACTACTTACAATTACATAAAACCATCCAAATAATTACTATTTCTACCAGCAACCCTTTTCTTGCAATTTGACTGGACGATCTCTCAACTTGGTCATTGTCTCATCCATTTCAAGGACTTTTGGCCTTGTGAAATAATAGTATGTCACATTCAGGGACAGAATATCCTACAAAAATCAGCTGGTCTATTCACCTATTTTAATTAAAGTCTAAATGTGCTGACTTCATGAGCTTTATTTCTTGTTTATATCAGTGTCTTAGGCTCATAATTTAGTCTCTGCTCAAGTTTAATTTTATCGTGCTGGCTGGAGACAACAAAAACAAGGAAAGAAGCAGATCTTAACACTGTTGTAATCATTGACCTCTGCGGAAGCACATCTTCTGGCAAAGGACAGAAGATGTTAATTCTTCAAACTGTGGACATCTTTATTTTATGTGTAGTGTTTTCATGGTTCTCAGGTCACGAGTTATATAAGTCCAAACTTTATGAATTAAATTAATGCAAAAAGGCCATTTGTATGAAAAGGGTATGGAAGACTGTGACAGAAGAAAAGTATGCAACAAGAAAAGAACTCAAGGAAATGCAAGAGCAGTAGCATCGTTTGTGTTGAACAGTGGCAGCAGGACTTTATATGCCTTGTATTTTGGGACAGGGGACAGAAAGAAGTCTGTGACCCCAATAGCCATGCTGTGCTTTTTTCTTTGCCTTTGTTCCAGATTTACCTTTCTGTTGAGAGTCTATTTATGGAGATGATCTGCAGCAGAGCTTCAAGAAGGTGATATGTCGTGCTGTGGTTTCTTTTTGGACCAAGATTTTCCCCTGTATGGAGAAATATTGATAGTTCTTGCACGTCATAGACGGCAGGGAAAGAAACTGAGTCAATTGCTTACTCTCTAGATGGAAAAGGATGTTTTATTTTACCTATTTGGAAGGAAGAAATAACTTGGGCTCAGGAGATAAATATCTCTTTCCTTATTTCTCTCTCACTTTGAACAGACATAGAAACTAGACAGAGCTCTTTTCAGTTATGTCTTCCTAGTTATACCTTACCAACAGATTTGTGCTTGTTAAGAATTGGCATAACTCATAAAGCCTTGAAAAAAGCCTCCAAAGAAGCATAAGTAGGAACTTTAAAAGAAAAATATTTAAAAGGACTACCATTCCATATAAGTGGTACGTCTGCAGCATCCCAAACTAAGATGTACTGGGTGGCACTGGCCTGGAGAAGTGGCTCCAATCTGTAAATAGATCTGCCCCAGGGCTGTAAGTCAGTGAAGCAATTCGAAGTCACCAGATTGGCGTGAATTTTATGATTGAATCTTAGCATGGAACAACAGGGATACTCTTAAATGAATGCATGGAATGAAAACTAAAGGCAAATTAACTAAAATTAACTCAAGAAATGAAAGATTGAAGAAGATGTTCGGCTAACAAGGCCTCTCCTGGCAGTAGAAGAAAATAAAGTATATAGCCTTTTGCTTTCTTCCTTAGCCCACAAAAGTCTTGCAGCCAAAACGTTGCATCTAATCCTAGTTTCTGTTTTGGTGTGTTTCACTAACCTATTATATTACTGATTAATAATTAGTAAGTTGATTTTTAGAGTTTGTTTCGAGTTAATTACTTTCTTAAAAATAATGACAAAATTTAATCTAGTTGGAAGTCAATAATTATTTTTGGTATTTAAAATATACACAGCACAAGTAAGTGTGCTGAAAAAAGACTATCTTCATCATAGTTTAATTAAGCTGCGGAGAAGTAGCTAGTTGCTATAATCCCTGATTTTTTTCTCTGTTAAAGGAATATTCTTTACTTATTAAATTAGCTGTTCTCCAGTTTTGAATATACTGATACTAAGCTGATAATTCCTTTCACTCCCTTTTAGGATTTTTTTTTTTAACTGAAACATTTATGTCTTAAAAAATTCTCATGCAATTTTAATTCTCCAATCTGAAATCTCAGCTCTGTGCAACATAGCAGAAAAGGTCTCATCTATTTTAGTAGGATCAAGATTTCATTTTAGCACAGAATTATATCTGAATTCACAGCGTTGCTAATGGACACTTGTGTTTTACTTTTCTTTCTAGGTTCAATATTAGTACACAGATTCAAGTAAAACCTTCTGCACCAGCCATCAAAGGAGTTACGACAGCAATAGCTGGGTTATTAACTGAAAGGAGAAGATGCCTATTTGCTTTCGTCTGGCCTCAGTGGCTTTCCTTTCTCAAAGAATAAGGTACGTGCCAAAGAAGGGCTGTGGGCTTCCAGAGCCCAGATAAAGAGGAGACAGTGGAGAGGAACTGACAGGGATGTTACAAACATTAAAACTTTACAGAAGTCAAGCTGCTTCATTGTGTCAATGCAGAAGATAGCCCAGCTGAGGGTAAACAATACCCTGAATATAATCCATCTACTGTCTTTATGCATTGGTCTGAATGTGTTGTGCCTTTGAGGAATGAACAAACCATAGTAAGTTTTGAAGAAGCTGCTTAGGCATCACGTTAGTCAACTTCTGTCATGTGTCTCCATTTGGACATATTTGCAGGACCCAACCTGGTTGACTCCGCTGAAACAGAAGTAGCTGGTACCCATGTGACTGCAGTACCAGCTATGGTCCCAGAGAAGATTAATGACAAATTTCTATTTTGATTGTAAGCTTGAGATCTGACAGCAAGGAAAGAAAGAGGAAAGGGGTAGAACATGACCTCAGGCCACCCACAGCTGTGCAGGGAATTTAGATCCTTGAAGTGAGTTCTCTAAACAATACCCAAAAGCTTTTAAACAAACAAAAAAAACAATCCCAGTTTTAGTAGACTATAAAGTAGGTTAATTAACTTTTTAAATACAGAAAACTAAGATGGAATAGTAATAGAAAGGGATTATAAACCAACTTCTGCTTGTCCACTGTGTGTTTGTAGGCAGACCATTGTCTCAGCCAGCTCAGTGGCTTTCTGAAGTGCAGCAAACTGCTTCAGAGAAAGATGACAAAGAACTAGTTTTAAACAATTATGGAATAAACTGACCATAAAGGATGTTTCTAACCACTTTTAGTTAGAGATTATTTCATGGCATAAGTCAAGGGTTTACATTTTTCTAATTACATAGCCCTTCTATGCAACATAACTGCACATGTTCTCTCTGGGCATATAAATGCTCAATTTTCTTTAATCATCTAAAACCTTATTTTCAAAGTTGCCTGTGGCTGTGAGCTAGAGTCAGTTGTTTTATATTGTTTGAAAAAGTGGGGATTTTTTTTCAGTTTCTCATAGATCAACTTCTTTTTTAATGAGAGCTCTATTTTACATTATCAGGAAGAGCAAACAGAATCCACTACAATCACCTGTTATTTGGCATGTCTCTACCATATCTGGCCTTACTTCTTTCCTCAAAAAACTAAACAGACCATACATTTTTACATTCACCTTGTCCATATGTCGGTCCCTGTCTGTATAAACTCTGACCTTCTCCTCTAAGTGCAGCTATCTCTCTTTGGAATGAGATACGAAGACGATTTGAACTCTAGGGTGTACTGATTGTCATGATAATGACATCACATCAGCTTCAATATTTATTTCTAACTTACCTACATAGAGCAAGATAAGGGAGGTGAGGGTGTGGAAAATATACAAGGAGTGAGGATGCAAAAAGTACAAAGGTAAAAAGGAAATAAAAATGCTGACAATTACAGCAGAACATTATATTTTAAAAAATGTAGAACAAAGTCCTTTAGTTGGCTCATCACAAGAGAATAAAACTAAAAAAACTAAGAAAAATCCATCAACTAAACACATGCTCAGGAACCACTTAGATCACACAGACAGTGATTGGACAGTGGCACAGATCACCAAATAGACCTTGACAGTCAACCCGAGAAGTCATGTAGGATTTTTTTTCCCTTTTTCAGTCTTCCTAAACTAACGGTGTCTTTTGTGAGCAACTGACCTACTTATTTAAATGACTAACTGCATTTATTTCTTTTCTGAGTTAAAGACTAAATCACTGATGTAGTAGCAAGAACAGATTTGGGGGCACTTATGAAAAAATAATTAGGTAATTCTTGCCAGGGAGTTATCACAGGTTTAATCTTGATAGTAAGATAAGATGCAATAATAACAATTTTTCCCCCTTCTAATAGAAATTGCTGTCATAATATTAATTATCCTCTTGTACATGAAACAATAGTGTTTGAAATAAAAAGAAAGTAAATAAAAAGAAAGTAAATAAAAAGGCTTTTAATGCAGAATATTTCTCACAAGTCAGCTGTAATCCCATGTCACACAGAGAATAGTAAAATTTCAAGTAAAGCCTGAACTCAAACTTCAGTGAATATAGGATGGTTAAAAACAAAGAAGTGAAAAGATACTATAGACTTGATATTTAGATCAAGATATCAACAGAATTTTATGTATTTACACTGCTGAGTTATGGAGCATTCACTTTTTTCAGTACATTAAAGATGTACATTCTTGATAAATACGAATACATCAAATGATAAATCCAATAAAATACATATGATGAAGTCAAATACACAAGCATACAACAAACCCACAAAATCTATTTTTTTCAGGATTTTAAATAAGTCCATCTTTATTTTGTTTGTATTATTTAAAACAAATATTTAATAAGCAAATTTTTGGGCAGCAGTGCATTCTGGAACAGCCAGCTACAAAATAAACATGTCAGTAAATTTATTGTAAGATTATTTACACTTTGTAAATAAGATATTAAACACTTGGTCAAAGACCAAGACCAGAGCCATGCACGAAAATAAATCCATAGACATATCTCTTGAGTTCTAATTCCACATCTTAGCTGGGAAGAATATGCTCTTCCTGCTCAGAGAAGAGATCTTGGGAAAAGGAAGAAAAACCTCATTTGAACCACTTTTTCTGTTCATTTCATAAAGGTAATTGCAAGCTGGTCTAAACCAAACTATCTCTGCCTGCTACTGTTAGAGCTACCCAAATTACCAGAGAGTAAAGTTCAGAAAAATGAGCAGGGTTCTATTTTCACCAAAAATTATACGTTACTAATATGTCTGCCAAAAAGCCAAAATTATCTCTTCAGTTTGCTAAAGAACAATCTGCAGAAAATGTCTAAGACACTTAGATACTTAAAAAGAATCAAATTAAATGGGAGTGGAGGGCGAGGGGAGCAGATAATTTTCACGGGGGCTAGTTTGAAGGGGAAAAATGGACCTGTAAGTGATCTTGCTGAAATCTAATTCATATCAGAGACTCAATCTCCAATCTCATTGCACAGAGCTTTTAGGGGGTGACGTATTAGCAGAGCCATGGTGCAGCCTGCATGTAAAATGCTCCATAATTGAGTCTTTATTCATTTCTGTTGTAGGATTACTTGTAATTGCAGTGGGGCCCTTGGTCGTCTAGTGGTGGCCTACTACAGAGAGATCGAGCATCCAGTTGAATTAAGGCAAATGTGCTCCAGCAAGGGAATTAGGAAGGAGAAATTGAAGAGAAAATAGACAGAATATTGTATTAATCAGGGGCATGACTTTACTGTGGAGGTCACTGTACATAATTCAGATCTACTGACTAACAACATACAAACTGGGCTGAGTACAATAAATTGATGTGGGCAGTGCAATAATTGCAGGCTCAGAACAGCACACACTGCCAGACAGGTCTTTGCAGGGCAGAGGATCAAACAGAGGTTAAGTTTAGGATTTACACGACGCAGGTTCCTGTGACCTTGGTGTTATCTGTGGCAGTAAGAGCACAGCTGTGAACCCCAATAGGTGGCTAAAGCAAAAAGACTTCCAGAATATGAGTTCATCTTGAAAACATCAAGACAATTTAAACTGTTTTGTTTTATTTTTGACAAATACAATGAAACTTCAAATTAATAATCCTCCTCCCTTTTTTACTTAGCCTATTAGGACTAGGACCACTGCACTCTATAATGATACACTCGGTTTCATCAGTGAGCAATGATTGTTGCTCCTACTTGCATGGGAGACCTTTGAGATTACCCCAGGTCATTCTTGAGAAATACTGTAGTCGATAAAGCACTATAAGGGTTCTTGCTTGAGAATAAGCACTGAGTTAAAATCCTACTCTGCAACAGGCACTGATGCTGTTTTCAGCTGAGACATAAAGCTGACATAGCTCTAATGGACTTAAGTCAACGGATTTAAGTGGGTTTCAAACTCAGTACCAATCACCCTCATATGTGGTATAAAAACTTACCACTCTAATTAATTTATTTTGATTCATTAATTTTGAGTTTTATTTTCATTCATTAATTTCATACCACTTATCATGCTGCCAAAAATTTTCACAACATAAATATTTTTGTTAAATATATTTAATGTAACCTAGAAAATTATCACCATCTGAGTAGCCCGACTGACAAGCCTAGATTATTTCCACTCCTTTCTGTCAGACATTCTAGTTCCTCTGATGCTAACAATTCAGAATAAGAAAAGGTTTTGCACTTCTCTGCTGTATGAATCTCCCACCCACAGCCACAGGCAGCTTGCATGGATGCTAAAGGTATTTCAGGAGTCATTAATTAACAGTCCTAGCTTTACATAATTTGAAACAGCATTTAAAACAGAGATGCATCATAAACCAATGCATCCTCCTGTCTGTGATTTCCATTTTCATTTGAGCATAACAATCAACTCATATTACTCACCTGAATCTTGTATCTTAGATACGAAATTCATAACATTTCCACAAGTATTTTACAGCAAACAGAGCAATCAATTCCTTAAGCCAAAATAAAGTCTCTCATGAAAGCAGAAATGATCAAGTCAATTAACATGTGCAAAGCGAGATAATTTGGAATGGGAAATGATTATTGCAAAAGCATTTTTGGAGAAAAGCACAAAATAAAAAAATATTACTGTAATAGAACCTTTCTAGTTAGTAATCTGATCTCAAACCTGTGATTACATGGGGAAATTATTCTAGAATGGTCGAGTTTTTATAATATATGTGTATCTCACAATGGACTGCAAACATGATATGCATAACTAGAGGAAGAGAGGGAAACAAATTGACTAAGTAGTGAACCATGCCACAGCTCAATGTTAGAAGCTGTTCTCTGAATTGAATACAATACGGTACTCAATTTCCATACATTTTATGCTATAGAGGTAGGCAGACAAAAGGAGTTAAGGGAGAGTTATAAAAGCCAACATGGTGAAGGCAGCAACGGTCTGTAGCCATACACAAAGAAAACACCATGAGCAATGTTAAAAGCGAAAATGTTAATACTTGAGTGGAAGCATAATTAGCAAAGTGAAAAATAGGTGAAAAGAGATAACATTGAAATTAAGACAAGAAAAATATAGTCTTTGCTAAAAATCTTCTGATAGCAGTTATATGAACCTGTAGAGTAATCTCCCATAAGAAATACTAGAAAATCAATAACTTGGGCTGGTCAAAACAATAGGAAGCATCTGACCATAAAAGACTGTATGGGAAGAGGGACAAATTAGGTGTCCTACTATCAACCCCTTTTCCCTTCCAAATTCAGTGAGCAGATGCATCTCAGAAAAAAAAAAAAAGGAAATGGAATATAGTTGAGCTTAAATATTTGGTATAATATTTGGTATAATATTTTTCCCTGTTTTTCCGTTTCTATGAGTAAACATACTGCAAGATAGTTAAAAATCACTGAAAGCTTGGTGACTACTAATACATGTAGACTGAATAGGTCTGACTTGAAGTTATATTAGGCTAAGACAGCAGTAGGAGTTGTGAGGAGCTGATCTTGACAAGTCCTTCAGGCAGTCTGTCTTTGTAGCTGTAGCCAGCTGTGCTATCTTTGGTAGCTGTGCTTATGTTCAGCTCCTCTGGGCTGACTTGTGTTTGCCCTTCTGGCCCTAATTTGCTCATTGATCTTGCACTTAAATTCAGTAAAGCCAAATTAAGGCCACTTTCTACCTCATACAGGTCTCCCTGGTGACTGATTCGCTCCTCTGAAACCTGCTCCTCTGTAGTATGCACAACCCACGACCTGCTGGTACAGCCTGTACTGATGCAAACATGGTGCTCCCCCACTAGTGAGGTAGCTAAGGGCCAAGGGGTTTGTTTCAGGCCTAACTTTTCGGAAAAGGCCACATGCAAGAGGAGGTGAAGGCTCCTAAATTATTGCTAATGTCCCAGCAGGCAGAGTTAGAGCTGCAGTTTGTCCAGTCTGTTTTGCCTAGAATTCTTTCAGGGGAAAATTCAATGGACAGAAAACATTCGTATGAAAATGACTCCCATCTGGTGCTTTGTTTTGATGTCTGCTTCAACAACCCACGCACAAACTTGAAAACTGTTGTCCAATGCCCAAAGATTTCATTGGCTTCTGTATTGTGGCTATCGGTAAGTGGACAATCATATTGAGACACCAAAATTCATCATTAAGGTTATCATAACCATAGAGTCATAGAATGGTTTGGATTGGAAGAAACCTTAAAGATCATCTGGTTCCAACACTACTGTCAGGGGAGAGATACCTACCACTAGACCAGGTTGCCCAAAGCCTCATCCAACCTGGCCTTGAACACTTCCAGGGATGGGGCATCCACAGCTTCTCTGGGCAACTGGTGCCAGTGTTTCACCACCCGCAGAGTGAAGAATTTCTTCCTTAGATTTAACGTAAACCTCCCCTCTTTCAGCTTAAAGCCATTACTCCTCGTCCTATCACTACATGCCATTATAAAAAGCCCTTCTCCAACTTTCTTGTAGACCCCCCTTTAGATACTGGAAGGGTGCTATAAGGTCTCCCTGGAGCCTTCTCTTCTCCAGGCTGAACAATCTCAGTCTGTCTTCATAGGTGTCATGGTTTGATGTGGAGGGGGGGGGTGGTTCTGGTGGCAGGAGAGGGATTTTGCTCCCTGCGACCTCCCCGGTTTCGGATCCGGGTTAGGCTTAGTTCTGGCCACCGGATCAGACTGCCATCCCCCTCGGGGTTGAGCCAATAGGGCGCCTCTGCGAATTGCCCTATTTAAGTCGGGACAAAGGGACCGGAAAAGGTGCTTCGCCCAGGATCGACCAGAGAAGGGAGGAGGGCACTGCCCCCGCTCCCTGGCTCCCGGCCGGGCGGCTGCCTGCGTCGGGCCGGCGCCGCCCACGAAGAATGGCGGCGGCGGAGCCAGCTGGGGAACTCGGGGGCATCCCACTCCCGGGGTGCCCACTGGGCTGAGTTCACCTGGAGAGGACTGAGATCTGAGAGAAACAGCTGCATCGACAGCAGGTCAGTGAGGATGGAGCGGGAGGAGGTGTGCCGGAGCCGAGTTTCCCCTGCGGCTGATGGTGAGATAGCAGGCTGCCCCCCTGCAACCAGGACGGCCTCGGTGGAGCAGCGACCCACTCGCAGCCCGTGGGGAGAAGATGCCTGAGCCCGAGGATGGTCGTGTTGGGGGCACGGCAAGGCAGAAAGGCATCTGGAGTCTTCGTGACGACCCACGCCGGAGCGAGTGGCTACAGCTCCCTAAGTACCCGAGACTGTGGTATAGCCCACACCGGAGCAATCTGTGGGGAAGGATTGTTTCCAGTGGGCTGGACTCACGTTGGAGAAATTTGTGGATTTTTCCTCGTGGGTAGGGGATCCATTGGAGCAGGGGAAAAGGGTGTAAGGACTCCTTCTCCTTTAAGAAAGAAGCAGCAGTAACAGCACGGAATGAACTGACCTGCACTCCCCCAGTCCCTGCCCCCTGTGCTGCTGGGGGGAGGAGGTAGAGCCGGGAGGAAAAGGAAGGTGGGGGGGGGAAGGTGTCGGTTTTAAGATCTGGTTTTGTTTCTTTCTGTCCTCTCAAGTAATCGGTTTTTGTTTCCCTTTGTCCTTCTAAGTAATCATTAATAAACTGTTTTGCTTTGAGAAAAGCGCTGCCTGTTTTGCCCAGGACCATGGTTGGTGGGTGCTCCCTCTGTTCTTGCCTCAACCCTCAGTCCTTTTGTTTTTTTTTTTCCTCTCCTCTCTACTTTATTGGAGAAGGAGAGACTGTGTGAGTTTTAGTTGCTGGATCAGCCTAAAACCACGACAATAGGAGAGGTGCTCCAGCCTTCAGATCATCTTCGTGGCCCTCCTCTGGATTCGTTCCAACAGCTCTGTGTCCTTCTTATATTGGGGACTCCAGAGCTGAACGCAGTACTGCAGGTTGGATCTCACAAGAGCAGAGTAGAGGGGCAGAATCACCTCCCTCAACCTGCTGGCCATGCTTCTTTTGATACAGCCCAGGATACGGTTGGCTTTCTGAGCTGCCAGCACATGTTGCTGGCTCATGTTGAGCTTCTCATCAACCAGCACTCCCAAGTCCTTTTCCTCCAGGCTGCTCTCAATCCATTCTCTGCCCAGCCTGTACTTGTGCTTGGGTTTGCCTCGACCCATGTGCAGGACCTTGTACTTGGCCTTGTTGAACTTCATGAGATTCTCACAGGCCCATCTCTCCAGCCTGTCAAGGTCCCTCTGGATGGCATCCCTTCCCTCCAGCGTGTCGACCACACCACATAGCTTGGTGTTATCAGCAAACTTGCTGAGGGTGCACTCAATCCCACTGTCCATGTTGCCAACAAAGCTGTCAAACAGCACTAGTCCCAATACTGACCCCTGAGGGACACCACTCGTCACTGGCCTCCACTTGGACATGAAGTCATTGACTGCAACTCTTTGAGTGCGACCATCCAGCCAATTCCTTATCCACCGAGTGGTCCATCCATCAAATCTGTGTCTCTCCAATTTAGAGACAAAGATGTCGTGCAGGACAGTGTCAAATGCTTTGGATAAGTCCAGGTAGATGATGTCAGTTGCATTTCCCTTATCCACCAGTGCTGTAACCTCGTCTTAGAAGGCCACTAAATTTGTCAGGCATAATTTGCCCTTAGTGAAGCCATGTTGGCTGTCATCAATCACCTCCTCCTTATCTTCCATGTACCTTAACATAGTTGCCAGGAGGATCTGTTCCATGATCTCGCCAGGTACAGAGGTGATATTGGCCTGTAATTCCCTGGGTCTTCCTTTTTTCCCATTTTCAAAATGGAGGTTATGTTTCCCTTTTCCAGTCAATGGGAAGGATAAAGTTGTGAAGTCTTAACAGATTCTTCCTCTACACTGCTGTGTCAATCATGAAAGTTATTGCTAAACACGGATCCACGTGCGTTCAAAACATGGGTTCACATATTTAGTCTGTTACCCACTTCCAAAAGCTATAACTGTAAACAGAAGAAGATATTACTTCCTTATAGCATAAGGCCTGTGAACATTCACAGCCATTTCATGGATTGTGAATACACAGGCTGTACTGGATTCATGGAAGTTCTTGTGTTTTCAAAAGAAACCAATTTTTTTTTTTTATTTTTGCTTTTAACCTGTTCAGTCTCAGATACTGCAAAAGCCCTGGCAATAGGGGATAAAGGCTTATGACATGGGCATTGCTCCAAACTCTCTGCTGCTCTTGGTCATTTGCTTGGACAAAACTGAGTAAAGCTCTTCAAGCAAGCACTCATTTCCTGCAAGGCATCTGTGGAGCCTGCATTCAGATAATTAACTACAAATGGAGGATTTTGTATAATTTCCTGGACTTCATTGCGTTAAATTTCCTCTAATTATTATAACATCCTCTGTGCTTCATAACTTCTTTGATGTCCTTTTGAAATTGTTCGAACAGGAGTCTTCTCTGATGTCACTCAAAGTATTTTAAAATCTCCCTCTGCTGACTGATGTAAGCAATACTTTAAAATCTCACTCTAAGTCTGCCTTAATAGAGAGGTACGTGTACAGGGGACAATTTCACCCAGCACACGATAGGAGTATCAAAGAAATTACACACATGAGCTCTTCTGAAAACTGTGAGTAGCAAACTAATAGCACATTTCCTATTCTTTCATTCTGGTGGTAAGGGTGTAAACTGGCTGCCCAGCTTTAGCTGTGAGCTAAAACGGAAAGTTTTATGATTTTTATAAGTTTTACCCATTTACAGGATTTTTTCCATACCCCAGTGAGGAGTTCGACATGGCTGTTCCTTATATCCTATCACACCACTGAATGGGGAAGCATTATTGTCCAGAGCACATTAGTAAAATCTTTGAAGGTACATAAGCCATACGACACACAAACCAGTATCTCCTGTGGATGATATAAGGCATAGTTTAAAACCTGACTGGAAAGCAGAGGCTCCTACTTTGTAGTTTGTCTTAAAGTTTAATGAAAGCCGAACATTTGAAGTCAATATCTTTCTGGATGGACCGCTTTTCTACAAAAAGAATATCAGTATTTCGAAAGAAGATGCTGCGTGATATAGTCCAAACCTTGGACACATTTACCCCTTTTTAAGAAGGATTTTGGTGCAGCACGCTGTCTACACCGAAATAAAAGCAGCTTCACAAACAGTCAGAGTGCATATATCTTTAGTATATTTAAGTCTGTGATGTTTGACTTATGCAGCACAGACAAATCACAGAATTGTACTTGTAAAAAGCAGCTCTTTTCCTTCTTCTTTTATGAGATGGGCAATTTTATTTTTTTTTAAATTGCAAATTAATAGTCGACATTTCTCTTCCCTATCATTTCTTAAGCTGATTAATTCTGTGAACGAATTCCAGTAAAGGTATCATGCCAGGCTACATTAAGTGATAAGGATTACACTAATTCATCTGCAGCATCTAGATAAACAATCTTTCAGTGACGGATGAGAGGAATTGAATTTCTACCAACTATGTCCTGAATTCCTTAAGAGTTTTATGACCTACTGAAAAAAGTCTTGAATACAGACATATAAACTGACTCCAGTGAACTGAAGCAATCAAAATAACTTCTGCCTGATTACCAACTGCAAATCTGCAAGCAGTAGTTTGTGCATTGGTGGCATTTTATGCATGAACAATAGTAGATTTATTGGGACACTTTACAGGAATTTTGATACTCCTTTTTCATGGATGTGGTCTCCAGTGCTGTTCTGAAAGGGCTTAGCATCTCTCAGGATCTGCATCTTTATTAGGCCATGATTCGCATACTGAACTCCATCTAACTGGGAAAAATTACATAGAACAAGTTTCACATAAAAGGAAATATGATTTTTCCCAACCAATAGGCAAGCCCGAGCAAGACCATCTCAGTCAGCATAAATAATTTTAACCTAATTTTACAAAAATACCGCACTCCAGTTATGATCAATTATCCAGCTGGAATAAAGGCAGCATAAAAACAATACCAGCTGATCTGGCATTACAAATTTCAGTGTAATAATAACTACAAAGTAGCATATAATATGAATGTATTTCATTTATCTGTAACACATACAGTCTTATTGCTTTCACTGATTTATCTTCAAGTATTTCTCTGCATTATGAAGTCCACTATATGTATAATGTGTTCATATGTAGAAGATACTTCGTAGTGGTGGGCTACGCAATAAATGTGCATTTATCTTCTCCACTCCAGTACTTTAAAATAGGTTTTTCTCCATGACTAATATATACCCGAGACATTTCAGACTAACCTCACTAATCTTCTTATCCATTGTCATTCCTAATAGGCAGATCTTCAAATCCTTTGGAAGGAAAATATCAAACATTTAGTCTGTTGTACTACCCACTTTATTTGAAATTGAGTAGTTTGGAGATGTTTCTCTTTTCAGGAATAAAAACTGGGAATCTTATTTTGCATTTGCTACTCAGAATAGCACGATAATGAAAAATGCAGATGAAAGATACAGTGAGACATAAGAAGTTAAAGAGTAGAAGTGTGTACACAGATTTCAGCTAAGGAGCCACACCATAACACGGTGCTGCCACTAACTGATTTCTACACTATAAAAAAGAAATAAAAAATTAATTGTTAGGGCATTCATCTGAATATCTAGTTGCAAGTAATCCTTCATTGCTTGCTCTTCCTCCTTACCTAACTGATCTTGTATCTTTTAATATTTTTATTAGAAAATTGGCTTAAATACATTAGCTGTTATGGAGTGAGTTTTCATGTTTTGTAATATGAGTGATTGTACTTCCACTTGAAATGTTACTCGTACTATTCACTGCCTTGTACTCTCAGTTTTAACTCTGAGCATATTCAGGCCTTTCTTTCACTTGTTTCAAGCCTGAATCAGAATTTCATACCTTTTCCTTCTCCCCCCGTTCCACCTCCCCAGTTGTCTGGAGTGTCTTTTCCAGAGGAATGATGACATTACTTAGATGCATTAAAATGCATTACCGAATTATCTTTATGATAATTATTATGAAAATACATAGGCTGAAAATAACAAAGTTAACACTGACTTCAGGAGATTGTTAGGATTTGACAAGGCTAGATCACTCCTACAAACCATCTATTAAATGAAAACTATTTCTATAGCTGATTTTAATTATTTTTTTCATTGATGTCAGTAGTATTCTAGTAGTTTCCAGTTTCTTACATAATGAGCATGAAAGAGAGTCTTGCATTCAAACTAGGGCTTAAATAAATGCAATTCCGCATGAAACCTCAGCTATGACACAGTGTAAAGATTCAATGACATTAAAGCAGAGCTGGTGACTCCTCTCCTTTGCAAATATTGCTGAACCAGCACAATTTGTTTTGCACAATAGGTTTTATCTAAATTAACTTTGTTTCACACCCAATTTGTTGTGCATAGTTTAGCCTGCCTTTCATGCCAATTAACTTCCAGAAATGCTTGGTGTGCAAAATGAGGAATATCTAAATGAATTAAATAGGAACTTAATTGTACTATGTGATAATAGCAGCTTTGTAGTTTACACAGAGGTCTCTTAACGTATGTGTGTTTTATTAAGTTGCATTTTTAATGTATTCAGCTCAGAACCATCTGGGAAGTCAAAGTAGGGAGCTGTTTCAAAAGCCTGAAATCTGTTCTGTTGTTATATTAAAGAGAAAAAAATATTTACTTGATAAATCGGCAAAGATGCTAAACGTATCACTTTGAGAAGAAGTTACATGATGCCAAGTGGGAACAAAATCACTTGTGATAGTCAATTGTCTTGTCTGTTCATCGTTAGTAAGTGCCAATTAGTTAGCAGAATGTCCATTCCCTTGAGGTGTGTTATGAACACAATTGAGCATCATTAACTTGCCAAGACTGTAATAACCTCAGAGGTAAACAGATACATTTTACAAATGCTGGCCTAAATATTAACAGGCATTTTCCACTGGTCAGAACACCAGTCTAGCAGCCAGAAATGATGGACATTTATGCCTGGCTCCTCCATAAACTTAATCTGGTTATTGCTGAAATTCTCCACCGTTAATCCAGGAAATCTATATGTACATATACTTAAATATATATTTTTTTTTTCACAGAGATTAGTTAATTGTGAAAGTCCTTTAAGATCTGTGGGTGGAAATTTTTGTATAGGTCTTGAAACAGAGGTAAAACATCTGCAGAAATATTAAATGAACTTATATGAATCTGTGATCTTTATGAATGGTTTATGAATATTACAGATTTATCTGACCGAGAATAGCAGTATTTAACTAGATATGAACTCTTTGCTTACATTTATAGATGAATATCATTCACTCCCATAAGGACTATTCTGTCGCTGCCCATGGCAAGGGGGTTGGAACTAGATGATCTCTAAGTTTTCTTCCAACTCGAACCATTCTATGATTCTCATTGTCTGCACCTACAATGCAAGACTGATATACCCAATGTGAACATAACCTGCGAGGTCATATATATTAGCTGTGAATTGCCATGCTGGAGTGAGCTCCCTGCCCATTTGTCTCAAGCCCTAGTAGTATAGGACCTCTCAGGAGCAGCACGAATTCCTGTGACGAAGCAAAGTCTGCTGTCCTGGCAAAAAGGGACTGACCATCTAGTCCTGAGAATACAGAACTTCCAAGATCAGTTATCTGTTGCAGTAGCTATTTGTTAGCATTTTGTGTATCTCTGAATAAGCTGAAATAGATCTTGTAACATTCAGGTGTTAATGTACTTTATGAAGGTTGTAACAGGATAACATACGATGCTGCTCTGTTCAACTGATGGAGCTGAGATGCCATCTCACCTACTATTCCTAGGGGATGTGTACTGTAATGGTGATGAATGTGGCATAAGCATTAAAAAGAGAAACACAAAAAGACAGAATCAGACAGACAGATGTTTTCTTCCTAATCCATATTGGAACCAGTCTTGAACAGAAAAACCTGACAGAAGTTGTTGAAGTGAAAATATACCAGAATTGATGTTTTTGATTCTTCTTTTAAAAAATTGAATGCAGCACTCTAAATTTACCTGAATTCTGAAATGTACCATCTGTGAATGTAACCTGCAGAGAGATCTCGAGTAGGTATTGATATGTGGTTATGCAGTACATAAAGTGTATGTGTAATACAGATCATGTAGACATGACTCTATGTTCACACATTGTAAAGCAACCTAAGAAATATGCCCCCTGGCCACTTCTGGACCTCAAAGCTCCCAAAGATGACCACTGTGAACATCTTTTCTAAAAGATTGTGGCTACAAATTGAAACTGAGTAGTCTTAGCCTTTTCTGGAAATTCTTCAACAGAAGTTTGGATCGCTCTGTGGAGAGGTATCCCATGTTTTCCCCCGTGGCCAGAAGAATGACTTTAGTGCAACTCAGAAGTACTGGAACTCATACAACATCTCCCTCACTGCTGCACCTCTTTTTGTCTGGCTCCTTTACTACTTGGAAAGGAGAGCTGGTGATTCCTCTTCTCCCTTTGCTTGACAGCTGTCACTAGAAGCTGATAAAAGCTCCTTACCGGATGAGCACCTGAGGAAGCACAGATCCCTCCATCCTCAGAGGCATCCAGAAATGATCAGGGCAGCAGTGGAAGGAAGTGCTCTATGTATTTGCACAAGTGTTTTGCAGTGCCACTTCTCCTGCTGGTAGAAATGAACCAAGAATTGCAAATCTTCTTCTGGTTCCCATCCTGGATGGCCAATATTCAGAAGTGAAAAGTCATACAGATACTACTAAATTTAAAACTGTGATTGTAAAAATAGTCTTTAGAATGTGACATATGACAAATATTTTTTGCCATTTGTAGCCTGTTTTTATCCTCCATTTCATACCACACGATTTTGAAGTGGCAAACAGGACAGGATTTAGCCCACATGATACAAGAGAACAACTTACTGGGAAGATTTCTGAGAGATGTGTGTTGTGGTTTAGCTCCAGCTGGCTACTAAACACCACACAGACTCTCACTCACTCTCTCCTGGCGGGATGGGGGAGAGAATCAGAAGAGTAGAAATGTGAAAAACTCATAGGTTGAGATAAAGACAGTTTAATAGGTAAAGCGAAAGCTACACACACAAGCAAAGCAAAACAAGAAATTCATTCACTTCTTCCCATCAGTGGGCAGATGTTCAGCCACCCCCAGGAAAGCAGGGCTCCATCATGTGCAACAATTACTTGGGAAAACAAATGCCGTAACACCGAACACCCCTTGCTTCCTTCTTCCCTCAGCTTTTTACTGCTGAGCATGACATCATACGGTATGGAATATCCCATTGGTCAGTTGAGGTCAGCTATCTCAGCTGTGTCCCCTCCCAGCTTCTTGTTCACCCTCAGCCTACTCGCTGGTGGGGTGGTATGAGAAGCAGAAAAGTCTTTGACTCTGTGTAAGCACTGCTCAGCAATAACGAAAACATCCTGATATTATCAATACTGTTTCTAGCAGAAATCCAAAACATAGCTCGTACTAGGTACTATGAAGAAAACTAACTTTATCGCAGCCCAAACCAGCACAACATGGCAAACTGTCTAAAAACTCAGTGAAATATTTTGTAAAATGTAAGAAAGCTCTTTACGTTAACATTCTCAGAAAATAGGCCTACTTTACAGTGCAACATGAAACTGAGAAGGGCTGTTTCTTAATGAAATCCAGAGAAGCCAAATTAGAAAACTCTGTAGTTTCACAGGATTCTGAGGTATCCACTCAGATATCTACACTCTCACAAAGAGTAATTGATGGAGTGTAATATGTTTGCCTGGGGGCACAACTCATATCAGTGCTAATTTTGCAGACTGAGGGAGCAAGGAGTAATTAGACTTAGACAAGCAGGGGCATCATTAGAAGGTGGCACATTTTCCTTTTTTTCTCATAAATTTCAGATGCAGTCGGGTTGTTTATAGAGGAAAGAGGAGTCAGTGCCTGCTGCATTATTAAAATTTTGAATTATATTTTGAATCTTAGCACACACCATCTTTCCCAAGACAAATGACTACAGCTAAACACCAGCTTCAGCCATTCTATGAGATAAACAAGGTAACTAGTTATACTCACTTTTCAGCAGAGGCAGAGGTTTATCTGTGCCCCTTTAAGGATTTGCCGAAACAAAACTGTGTCTCATTTGCAGCCACAGTAATCAGCTTACCTTTAATCTTTTGTTTTCTCTATTAATAATAAAGATTTATTTGCTTTGAGCTGTCTAAAACCGGAGCTACCACAGATCATTCAAGAGCATTAATCTTCGTTCTCAGCAACCTGATTTCTGAAAACTGGAGGCAAAGCAAAGAAGAAAAGAGGTTTTCAAGTGCTTACAGAAAGTTAAATAAACACATTTCTTTCCAGATTCTAGGGCTGTTGTCACTAAGTTAAGGTGTGAGGAAAAGCATTTTTCTCCCAGCAAGCTGCAGTATTTCAGTTTAAGAATAGTTTGAAGTAAGTCACTATTGATTCAGAATTTTTTTTTTTTTAAATCTATCTCCACAAAATTTGTTGTCAAGTTGCTGTCCTTTGTTAAAATGTCTCCTCCCAGAATACTAAACACCAAGCAAGGATGAAAACAGTCAACCAGCAGAGTCATTAATCATGCTGATGAGTGTCAGAATTTGGCAACACTGGTGGAATTAAGGTTTAAGCTTAAAACTGAAGCAAACCGGATATTAGCAACAGAGTTGGTATGTTACAAACCTTAATTAGTCTTATTAATTTCTTGCTTGGTCTAGTTGGAATGATAATTAATGTAGTTATAATTAATAAAGGGATGGCTAATTGGTATTTTTCCTCACTTCTCTATAAATGTGTATCTATCTTTTTTATTTAAAGACAGTTTTTTGTGTAACTTGTTTTGCATGATTCTGAAGCCCTGATTTATTCTTCCTCCCAAGCAGCTTATTACAAATGTGTGACAAAATTATAATTACTGTCAGATCTGGGTAAAGCATCTCACATGTTCCAAAATATTATTTAAATCTATTATTGCATATGTCAGCTTAGTTTGTGCAAACAAGAAATTTCAGGAAGAGACAAAAACAATGTCAATACAAATGACAAAAATAATGAAAATGATAAATACTGTAGAAGGGTCCTAAATCAGGCCATCTGACAAGGGTAATAACCTTTACCACTGAGACTAGGTTACCTACCAGAAGGCAATAATTAATTTCAGTTGTCTAAAATCAATGCATGTGAGCATCACAAATTTACTGAACAGTAAACTAATCAGAAAGCCAAGTGCCTCACATCTTGTGTTAACTCTTCCAGTGAACTTAACAGAAGCTTTAGAGGCTTAGAATCAGCTGAAAGGATTACATGAGACATCGGCATTATTCTCTCTTCTGGAGTGGTAGGTGTATTTCTGTCTCTTAGGAGTGATGTTAGTTTAGTAAAGTAGATCAGTGCACTCTGAATTTTGATCTTTCAGTGCCCTTTAGTGTAAACATGTTGAATATTGATAAGAAGTTTGTTTCTTATTCCATCGAGAAATAATGGAACTTTTTAAACATCCAAGATTTCTTTTGTTGGAGGTGAAACTGTTCCCTTTGACCTTTTCCAGACCACTATGTTCTTTGGCTTACTGAATCGTGAAGCTATCTGAAAACTATTGATCCTCCCCACATGATGATGTATCATTATGAGCAGAAAGCATTAGCATGCTTTGATGATGTCAAAGCTGCATCATGTGATGCTGTTCCTAATTATGATTTTAGTATGAATAGATCTTTAGTCATAAAGTTCTGACAGTTGTCTTTCATGATTCACCAGCTGGTCAGTTCCATAGATGTTATTCATGTCCTTTAAACCAACAGGAACAAATGAAAGGTGATCTCAGGATGGTCCAACAGTTCTGAGCCCTTCCTCCAGTGGATTTCTAAGATGTTCTTCAATCTCTCAAGATAACATTATGCATTTTCTGACATGACAAAGGGCTTTTTTTCAGGACAATAATTCTTTCTGAAATTCCTGTATACAGTTCATTGTGTAAATATACATTTAACGTTTTTACAAGATCCAATATATTTTTCCTGACAAGATCTTAAACTAATTTTTAAGCAACTTCATTCATCTTGGCAAACTGATTTCTTTTACTGGGAAACATCTGATGATTCCAGGCTATGATGGCCGATCATTTTACTAGATTTTATTCTATGCAGGATTTGACCTGTCACTGCTTGGGGGGAAAACTTTGGGGTGTTGTGTTTGTGTGACTCATTAAGGTTACTGTATTGATGTTATCCAGATTAGAATCAGTGTTTTAATATGTAGTTAAAATGAATATTTGTGCTGTTGCAATTGATATTTGCCAAATGCCTTTTAAAACAAAAGCCTTGACCACTTGTCAATATGGAACATAAGTTATTACTTTTCATATACAAGACAGTGGTGACTAGATGTAGTGGTCTTGTTCCCACACAGGAAATAATTTTCCATTTTCTTCAAATTTAATACATGTTTTCCAATGGTTGTGGTGTTTTTTCAAATATCCTCTAAGCTGTTGACTAGTGTTTCTGTGTGCTATGGAATAAGTAATGTGTTCTGTCTCAAACAGGGCTACATTTCAGCTATAGAAAATTGGCCTGTTACACACCCACAGAAAAATAAGGTATCATTAAAAGCTCACTATTCTCTGCTCTAGGTAGCTGCAGTAACCATGGTACCGTTGTACACATAACACTAAAGTTACAGTACAACAATCCCCGTGGAATGGCAAATGTTGAATTTTAATGACTACTGTTTTATTTAGGTTGTAAAGTGCTTTGGGATAGGTATCCTTCAAGATGAAAGGTAGTATGGAAACGTAAGCTATTGCTATTATACTTTGAATTAATCACTTGATTTCCCCTCCAGAGTGATACAGAAAAACTTCTTAACATATATTTTACTTGCAGGCTGAAAAAAGAAAGAAACCTTCCCCTTATAAAATAGAATAATGCAAAATAAAAAGCTCGTTCAAATCTGAGAAAAAAAAAAACAACAAACACAAACGTTTCATATTGATATATAGTTTTCATCCAGCATTTCTTGAAATCGATATTCATCTGGAGGAAAGAGAAGAGTGAAGGAAACAGGATTGAGTTCTTGGTTATTAAATATCATCTCAGAACAGATTCTGGCTGGATAATGTCTGTGAGCCCCTAAAGCAGGGGAACCGAGGAGAGAAATCCTACCATCCATTTAACACCGGCAGTGTGAATGAGATGCTATCGTAACGAATAATAATTATGGTAATCAAGATGCAGACTCTTACTTAATTAAACTTCACTGCAGGTATGAGGAGCAATAAATTTATACAAAATAGAAGTAGAAATGATTAAAAACCAGACTGGATAGCATATTCATGCAAGTGGTAATAAAATTTATGTATATGGACACACTGATAATTAACACTTGTAAATCACTCAAAGGGGATCCTGTTTCAAATGTGCACTGGCACACACGTGCGGTTACACGTATGTATCAGTGATTAATGGGATGTAAAGCAGCCTTTGTTTATTTGAAAAGAAAATTGGAATAAGAGAAACTAGAGAATTAACATTAAGGCAGGGACATCATGTTATTATTACGTCTTGTGAAAAAGCACAGAATAACCAGGAAATACCCTTGTATTGTACAAATTTCCAAGAAAACAATTGCTGCCATCCCACTGAATTTATAATCTGAGTGTGTGTAGGTGCAGATAAGGAGTACAAGAAGCAATGAAGTGTTGAGGCAAGGTTTGCTGTTCTGAGGACTTTACCAGCAAAGACTAGCCATATAATTATGTAGTTCATATAATTTATCACAGTTCCCCTAGAGCAAACAAACGGTAACTTCAGAAGGGCTTTTTCAAATATATAATTGCCTCTGCTCTTAAGTTTTAACCACAGAGCTATATCAGTGTTGGCTTGGAATTTTTTTCATACTCCGAACTGACAAATCTTTATGAAGAAAATTTTAAGAATGTAATGATTACTTCTGAGCACGACAGAGAATGATTCCAGCCACCTGTTACAACCTCCTTGTTGCTAGTATATACTTCGTGTTGGCAGTGATCAAATGGGATGGCACCTGAAGCTAGAAAACCGAGGAATGATATTTTTTCACCCAAATACATGTAGAGATTCAATTATAGACTAAGTCTTTGATGTGCATCTTTGGCCATGAATTCCTCAAATCAGCCTTTTCTCAGCTCCTGTGTTCTTAGAGCCAATGTTCAGGAATAGCCTGTTCAGACAAGCAACAATGTTCAGACAACATAAATGACATTTAATCCAGGTTTAGAAAAATCTTTTGGGAGAAAAAAAATCTTTTGAAAGGCCAGAATGCAGATGAACTGGAGGCTTCTTTTGTGTGTGAAATCCTCTGGATGTGGGCATCCTCTGATGAGCTTCCTGTATTACTGCCGAGGACTAGAATGGTGTTGTCAAGCTGGAAGATCTAGCTAGTGATTTTCAAAAACATATATCTGGTAGGCAAGTACTCCTCCTGATGAAAGCTGTCTGTACGGCTACTGCAGACACAAACAGGTTAACACCTTGTGTACAGTATTCTGTTTCTCCCTTTTTGCAAAAATCCCCATATACTCTGCATTCTGCACAGGTGAGATAGTCTAATCACAGATTCGTATAATGGTTTGGGTTGGAAGGGACCTTTAAAGATCATCTAGTGCACCCCGCCTGCCATGGGCAGGGACATCTTTCACTAGATCAGATTGCTCAAAGCCCCATCCAATTTGGCTTTGAACACTGCCAGGGATGGGGCATCCACAACTTCTCTGGGCAACCTGTTCCAGTGCCTCACCACCCTCATCGTAAAAAATTTATTCCTTATTCCAACCTAAATATACTCTCTTTCAGTTTAAAACCGTTGCCACTTGTCCTGTCACTACAGACCTTGGTAAAATGTCTTTCTTTGTCTTCCTTATAAGACTCTTTTTTATATTGAAAGGCCATAACATGGTATCCTCAGAGCCTTCTCTTCTCCAGGCTGAACAACCCCAACTCTCTCAGCCTTTCTTCATAGGAGAGGTGCTCCGGCCCTCTGATAATTTTTGCTGCCCTCCTCTCGATCCAGTCTAAAAGATCCATGTCTTTCTTGTGCTGGGGACCCAGTGACTTTGGTTTGTAACCTTGACTGTAGTGGAGATCTAGCACTGCTTTTTCCGTTCTCCTACTTAACACTTGTGGGAAAAAGATGCTTTTTGTTACTACGGAGTTCATGGAGAAAAGGTGCTCACCTCACCCATCGTATCCAGAAGCCCATGTGGGAACTAGTGGTGGCATTGGAAAGGAATACAAACGGAGATTTGAAGGACTTCCATACTAATTTAACTTACAACTGTAGAAGAGTCACCATGATTTTAGATCACTTCTTTGACTGATTCAAAACTGGTAGGACTAATTACAGACATCACAGTAGCATGGAGGCTAATCTATAGCACATACTCCATCATAGCACTCAACAATTATTCTGAGTCTTGAACTGATGGGGCACAGGAAAGTATGAAACATCTCTCTAGGCCTGTTCTTCTATTCTTTGTATATACATAGGTGATGTAAATATCTATGTGGCTAATATATAAGCAGCTTTAGAGACTTTCAGTCACCTGAGGATTTTTTCTCTGAGGAAGGTTCCATCAGCAGATGGCTTTTGTGGTGTCCTGATGGACAGAGGGCCCTGGCTTTGGCTTTGGGTGTCTGTGAGACACAGTTCTAAAAATGTAGGTCAATGAATCCGTGATGACTTACACAGATTAAATGAAAAAAAATCACAAAGGAAAATACAGCAATGGAAACCAGTTGGCTACAGTTACATCAGTGAACAGCGTCTGAAATATAGCCCCATCCTGCCACACAGATATATATTTTGTACTTCTGCAAAGTCATATCAGAATCAGAATTTCTGCCTGGCTTACTGAACCAACTTCAATCCCTCCTATACTGGACTCTGCTTAGATCAAATGCTTGCTTTGAGCAGGCTCCTTCACACTATGTACACAATGCAAGGATGCACCAAAGTTAACAGTTCAGCATACACTCCTGGCTTACTGTAATTTTTCAAACACTTTGTCTGTTGTTAATGTCTTCTTCAACCCTTCTTGAGAGTTTAAACATGTTAATGAATATGTTATTTACTATAATAAAGCCAGAGCCTGCTGTTAAATTAATAGAGCAACTCAACCAAAAATCTCATAAAAGCTGTTTATCCTTGCTCTCCATGCAACTGAGCTCCAGCTAGTGTGGGTTTGGCCATCTGAATTCCACACTATTCCATAGGCATTGTATAAATACTGTTCAATTATAGATATTTATCATGTTAAACTTAATTTGATTTTTTTATCCCTCTTCAGCCAATCATTTAAAGCAGCAGTTGGCAATTGAATCTATGTTTATTTCACTCTGTCTTCTTTACCTTTAAATAATCACTTTCCATTTCTTCCTACAGATGCAAGATGTGTCAATGTGTCTTGAGTACCTCATCATAAAGTAATAATTTGAAGTACCTTATCATAAAGCTAAATCCTTTTCCCAGTGCTAAGCAAGTCTAAAATCGGGTTTTCCTAGATCTGGGAAGGTCTCAAATGCCCATGGATACTTTCTCCAAAACCGCACTTAAGCCTGAAGGCTGGAAGTTTTTTAAAATTCCACATCTAATTTTCCATGCTACCTCTGCTGCTATTTCTATTTTTGCTTCTGAAGAAAAGAGTCAAAAGAAACGCACTTGAGTCACAGAGGTTTTGTTTCTTCTGAGAGTGGAAAAGAAGGGATTTAAAAGGCGGCACCCACATCGCTGTCTTCTCCATATTAGCAGCCACAATTTGATCACCAAAGACACGCTAGTCAGAGTGGACATCTAAATAGAGACTCAGGTATGAATAGCTAAGCAAATTTATTCTGAAAAGTCCCCAGTATTGTCTCTGAAGTGATTTTTCATTATTCCAGCCTTCTGGGTTAAATGCTCGGGTGGTGTAAATTGCATGCAATGTCATTGACTCTAACGGAGTCAAACTGAATTAGATGAACTGTGTGTCTGAACGTCTGTCACAATTTACTGAACCAGATTCTTTGTACTAAAAACTGCCTTTTCATGTTCAGACTTGATTCCCAAATAAAGATGTCATGTTCAGCAGGAAATCTCAATTCTTGTGCCGGAGACTTTGTGAATGTTTCTCAGTATCTCCTGTCTTGCTGGCCTTGTCTGATGCCTTGTTAAACAGTGCATGAAACTGGTTGGACAAGTGAACACAGTGAGCACAGGGGAGAATTTTCATTTGTCAGATGGTCACAGCTTGCTTCCTTTCTAACATAATAAACTCCACACTTCCTAGACCAGCTTCCTTGGAGAACTGCACATCCAAAATCTTTTAAACATCTGAAGTCTAAAGGAAGAAAAATAAGCTATTTACCCTTAAAAATGATGAGCCCAGTAGAGCTGTTCCCAAGGATTTGAATATCCATCTGCTAGCTGAAAAATTGAACTGTTGATCTAATAATATCAGTGCATGGACATATAGTCTGCCTCTCTTCAAGACTGCCATGTTACTGTTGTATCAAGGAAAGTCTTTGTTAAGGATTTTGCAGGTCTTTGAGGTTGAATGTGAGGATGTCAGCAGGATGGCTGAGTGACCTCAACCAGAGAGGACTTTTTTGCCGTGGCTGAGTCGGCCTGAATGGAAGTTTACATGGAGTAGAAAGAAGAAAGTTATCAGCTTTTGTTATTTTGTAATAAACCTTGTATAGTTAGTATCACTGAAAATCTAAATCTAACAATTACTTGAGACTATCATGTCTCTTTTCTTTATCTTTTTGTTTTCTCTTCATTGGGGTTGCAGACAAAAATCCTGAAAAAAAAAAAGGTAATTTAAATGAACTTGAAGTCTCCAAAACTAAAATCTAAAGGAAATCACAAAGACATTACTATTTTAAGTCTTTTTCCCCCCTCAAATAAAAAAAAATAATAAATGATTAAGAAGGCTTGACCTGTGACATTTCAATGCTTGGTTTTAGCACTTCTTTTTATCCTAGACTAAAGGGTATTCGTTGAATGCTATATAAGGATGAGGTTTTTATACCACTCTCAGAGTTTCTAGGGTAAAGTTTTTTTAAAAGGCTTCATGGCCAAAATGTATTTGCACTATTCTGATCTTCCAGTGTACTTTGATTTCTTGTGACACTTTGTAGTTAGTAGAATTCAGCAGCTAAAACTCAGAGCAAGGAGGGAGGGTGATGCATCAGCCTTTAGAAAAATGGATTGTAAAGGTGAGTCTTTGGTCCATTTCCACAGACAGAGTTCAGTCCTGTTTGCGTAATGCATATCCTAGAAATCAAGCTATAAATACTGTAGAGAATGAAAATGCTAGTAAAATCTATTTTTTTGTGATTTCCAATGCAAAACCGGAGTCTGTTTAACAGGAGAAAATAATCGTGATTTGGATTTTTTGTTTTGGTTAGATCTCTAAGAAGTACATCAGGTTTAGCATTACAATTCACCCTGAGAATTTTGGTTTTGACAGCTCAGCTTTGTCTAAGCAGTGCTCTTGCTGTGGTTACCTGTCGTTTAGAAGTAGCATGTCTCTACTGATTTCCTCAGCAGATGTCAGCCACACAGCCCATCAATCACAGTTGGGTAGACAACTTGCTCAGATAGAAAAAGAAAAGAGAAAATGAAAACACATTTCTAATTTTCCAACCAGCAGCTCTAGTGTATGAAATCCAACTCTTAAATCCTAATTCCTGTGAAGAACCTTTCCCTGTCCCCAGCCACCACCAGCAGGCCTTGTAGCACAGGTGTTAATTACTGGCCATAATGCAGGTATAATGCACATTTTCAGGTACCTACCAATGAGTTATTGAAGGCAGACAGATGGGAATGCACTGCTCTTTTTCCCTTGTTAAAATCATGAAACCTAACAGACAGGCTTCATAATCCACTCACTGGAACAATTCCTTATCTCATTTTTTAAAAGATGCAGGTGTGTTCTGCTGTATGAACTCTTATCTTCCACTGCGACCCCCGTCACAGGATAATTGCTTGCTGTTGTGTGAGTATTGCAAATCCACTTGCATGGATGGAGCTCATATCTTCCTTCAAGGGAAGTATTGGCCTCTGTTCCTATAGCTTAAGGAGCACATCAGCTTTTAGTAACATACAGGCAATGAAATACAAAACTGTTCTTAATTTTTCTAGGAGGACATACTGATATTACTTATCAGCTAATAATCATAGAACCATAGAATAGTTAGAGTTGGAAGGCACCTCAAAGATCATCTAGTATGGCATCCAGTCATTATTAGCCAGCTGGATTGAGTTGAATATAATGAACTACTAATTAACTAATCAACTCAAGGTACCGACCCTGCCTACAAGAGGCAGGCCATTTCCTCCTGGCTGTGGAAGATGCAACAGCATCCTTGGTGCCGCAGCCCAGGCTGGTGAGCAACAATCTAGTTCCAACCCCCCTGTCATGGCCAGGGACATCCTCCACTACACCAGGTTGCTCAAAGCCTCATCCAACCTGGCTTTGAACACTTCCAGGGATGGGGCAGCCACAGCTTCTCTGGGCAACCTGTGCCAGTGCCTCACCACCCATAGAGTGAAGAATTTCTTCCTTATATCTAATTGAAATCTCCCCTCTTTCAGTTTAAATCCATTGCCCCTTGTCCTATCACTACACACCCTTGTAAAAAGTCCCTCTCCAGCTTTCCTATAGGCCCCCTTTAAGTACTGGAAGGCTGCAATAAGATCACCCCGGAGCCTTCTCTTCTCCAGGCCAAACAACCCCAACTCTCTCAGCCTGTCTTCACAGTAGAGCTGCTCCAGCCCTCAGATCATCTTCGTGGCCTCCTCTGGACTTGCTCCAGCAGCTCCATGTCCTTCTTGTGTTGGGGACTCCACAGCTGAACACAGTATTCCAGGTGAGGTCTCACGAGAGCAGAGTAGAGGGGCAGAATCACCTCCCTCAACCTGTTGGCCACACTTCTTTTGATGCAGCCCAGGACACGGTTGGCTTTCTGGGCTGCCAGTGCACATTACTGACTCATGTTGAGCTTCTCATCCACCAGCACTCCCAAGTCCTTTTCCTCCAGGCTGCTCTCAATCCATTCTCTGCCCAGCCTGTACTTGTGCTTGGGATTGCCCCGACCCACGTGCAGGACCTTGCGCTTGGCCCTGTTGAACTTCATGAGGTTCTCACAGGCCCACCTCTCCAGCCTGTCAAGGTCCCTCTGGATGGCATCCCTTTCCTCCAGCGTGTCCACAACACCACACAACTTGGTGTCATCTGCAAACTTGCTGAGGGTGCACTCAATCCCACTGTCCATGTCTCCAACAAAGATGTTAAATAGCACTGGTCCCAGTACTGACCCCTGAGGAACACCACTCCTCATTGGCCTCCACTTGGACATTGAACTGTTGACCACAACTCTTTGAGTGTGACCATCCAGCCAATTCCTCATCCACTGAGTGGTCCATCCATCAAATCCATGTCTTTCCAGTTTAGAGACAAGGATGTTGTGTGGGACAGTATCAAATGGTTTGTATAAGTCCAGGTAGATGATGTCAATTGCTCTTCCCCTATCCATCAATGCTGTAACCTCTTCATAGAAGGCCATCAAATCAGTCAGGCAGGATTTGCCCTTAGTGTATTTAAGCTCTCTTTTTGCACACAGAAGAAAAGCATTTACTCAAATTAATAATTATTTTTAATATTAAAGAACTAAACTAACTATAAAGGTTGTTTGATGTAGAAGTCCTAAAAAATGAGAAGGCTGCATCTTCAACAGAAGCAGGGAGACAGACCTTTCTTGCTTTATGAAACTGTTCATAATTCAATAATTTGTTTCTTGAAATTATTTCAGAAGAACGAACTGTAGTTGGAATAGGCAGATGTTACTTTTATCTGCCAGCAAGAACTTTGTAGAAAAACTGTGCATCTTCTTACAGTCTCTCAAGACAAGAATATTTTAAATACATTTTCAGAAGAATATTACTTTGTGAAGAGATATCTGTGTTTTATTAATCATTATTTCTATTTCTCATTATTTGTTCTATCCTCTCAGAAGTTCTACTTATTTCAACACAGATCAAAAATGGTATTTTGTGACTTAATGTTCAGTCTGCTAATTCAGGAGATGAACTGCAAGAGCCTTGCAATCTGAAAATTATTTACTCAGTGCAGAAATACGATTAATTTATGAACAGAGTAAAGGATAAAACCCATCAGATAATTTCTAGAGTGAGTACACTCCACAAGTTTCTTTCAGTTATCAAGTTAGTACTACTGTACTCTTGGAAATATATATAATTTTCAGTAATTATATCCATAAAAATATTTACACATATAACTGAAATTAACTTTTTAACTGTACTTTCTCTGTTTCCATTGATTATACTGACAGCTTCAGAAGGAAATTGCAAATTGAGCATTCATACAACATTTTATATTCTTGGCTATCAACAAGTGCTTTTAAAACCCTCCTAGTCCTTTAAGAAAGAACTGCAGAAACAAAAGTTGTTCTTCACTACAGAACTAAAACTTATAATTTGGTGGCTTTCAACATACAAAGCAACAAATCTGATTCATAGAGAGAAGGTGAGAGGGGTGCTAAATAAGGATAAACGTACCAAGGTACTTCAAAGACTAACAGTCCTATCAGAATTCATAAGGATTCTAGAGTAAAATACAGGGATTTGAAGTAGCAAACACAGGATAATATGGATGCTGTACTTACTCATAACTGTGATAGTTCTTATGCACATAAGAAATGATATACACTTTTTTCCCTGACTTCTGTTGAATGATGTTATTTATTTTTTTCAAATCTCTTGTGTTCATTCAGACTCATATCAAAGTAGCTCTTACCAGAATCGTTATTAGAAGGGGGAATATACACTTTCTATTAATTTCTGTTATTCTGTCAGAATGAATTTTTCCTCTGGTAACATGCTCATAAACTTCACATTTACAATCTAGTCTTAGCACTTTGTAATAAAACTACAATCACATTATGTAAATCATCTCTACAATGATATCTGGGGAAAAAAAAAAAAACAACCAACCACAACAACAACAAAACAAACCCAGAAAAATGCTTCTGCAGGTACTTAATGACTTCTATGCTAGTATCCCAAAGATCAGAGTTTATTTCTTCTTGGAGATGATGTAGGCTTCTATCATTTATGCTGAGAACAGTTCAATATTGTTGAAAACAGAGAATTGTGGTTAAAGAAGAAATATGATTCTATACCCTGTCTTTCAGCACAGCTCCCAGTTCTAGGTCTGATTCAAAGTTACTATGGTCAACGGTAGCTGGTCCTTGGAGTCCTGGTTCTCAGGACCTTGTGCTCCATGGGAACAGCCAGGGGACCATGCAAGTACTTTGTTATTTCTTTCCTAAATATTTTCTTTCTTGCAGTTTGCCATTTCTGGTACTGTTCATGATAACAAGGACAGATTTCACTTTCATGCCTTATTTTCTTGTTCTCTCTGAGTTTAGCAGCCCACGAAGTACAGTCGCCCCATTCCTGACCATCCTGAGGGGCTGTATCTGTCACTCACTGAAGTCAGGGTTCCTTATCCACCAACAGAAAGACAGAAAATAGCCCTCTCTGTAACTCTATGTGGCACATGCAATAAACTGTAAAGCAGAGACCGTACCTGTGTAATGATAGCTGGATGACCAGGGAAATTACGCTCTTTAAGCGTCTTTGACAGACTGATACCTGGAAGCCCTGAATTCTCACGACTGGAGGGCACACAGCCATGTCCTTGCAGTAGTTCACAGGAATAGATCATTTGCACTCCCTCCTAAGTAAAACAAGGCTGCTAAAAAATATCTATTCTTTTTTGTTTGCAAACTCTATGAAGAGATTTATTATTTTCCTAAAGCCTTCTGCAAAAGCAGTTCAGTTTACAGATCATTTCCCACCAACTGAGCATAAATGTTTGATATGCAAAATGTGAGCAGTGTCACTGGGCACAGAATTCACATAAGTCACTGGTACGTTCTTTGTGAGTCAAGCTTCATACCCAAATGGTCACATTAATACTGATTTCAAAATGAAGTTTCTGAAAATATCCTTCAATGTCTTCCTTCCTTGTGCTGGTTGCACTCACCATAGTAATCTCACTGACCGTTGGATTTGCAGAAAGTAGTACTAAAAGGAAACTAATGGCAAAAAGAGGAGCAAAAATTAAGACAAAGTTCACAGAAAATTAAGACAAAGTTCACAGAAAAATATTTGCAGTATTATCTAGCATTGGTTTTCAGCAATGAATCAAAGCCTGCCAAGGTCAACCTGAATTTTTCATTGATTTATTGGACTTTCACTGTTTCCCTTTGTTTAACTAACACACTGTGTAATTTCTGGTCAGTACGGAGAACTCACGGCAAGATCCAAGGCTCTTTTTTGTTCTGAACTGCAGTTGATAGCAAGCAGATGTACGAGGCATAAAAGCAGTCTGTTTCTGCATAATTGGAGAGATGTGGTATAAAACTGTAAAACATGGTCAGAGGGATGCGCCACAACGATGATCCCAGTTTGCACTCTCTGCTATGAATCCTGCTGTTATGAAATTTTGGGTATTTTTTTAAACTTCAAACAATAAAAGAATAAAAGCTGTGACTGATACACGTAGATCTCATCTTAACGGTAGTTGTTATCACCTTAGTTGTCGAGAAATCCCTCTCAGGTCACGGTGGCCTCTGCAGGGATAACTTCACTATTTATAGGGGCCAACAGACCCTTTGCAAGCTACACACCAACTGGTTCTAGTAAAGCAGCATCTACCTCTGTTTTACTCAATATATAATTCGCAGCATCATATTTGCTGTAATTTGCAGCAGTTTAGACAGCTGAGCCATCTACTCAGTCAAGTGGGGATGAATAGTTGAAGGCTGGAACTACAACCAAAAATGAGCCATTTTTTTCTCATCAGATCCCTTTGATTCACAAAGCTGTCAGGAAACAAAGCATCTATAATTTTAAATAGAAAATGACGCTATGTTCTTGTAATGGAAAAATATATTTCCTTCATTTGTAGTGATGGTATAACATACCAGTGTAGGACTGAGAAAGCTACTATTTTATTCTTTTCCTAATTGAAAACAGACCCAGAAGTGTCCACATTTTTTTTTTCTGAAATATTTTTTGTCAATGTTAGTCAATATTTTTATGTCAGACCATTTAAGTGTCACACTAATGAACAGACTTTGTCCACATAAGAATATAATAAAATGATAATTACTTCATTTTGACTATTCATTACTTGGGAAGAGTATCCAACTGAGAGAACATAGGAGTGAGAATGAAATATGTTTTCTTGTGCATTGTTGTAGTGACTACTTCTTGTAGAGACAGCCATGACAGTGTCCAGGCACATTCATTTACAAAGGTTTAATTACACCCTGATCAGCTAACTTAGCTTACAAGTTACCATCAAACAGTTGATGGAATATTAATTAAGAAATACTTTCAATGATGTTAGGTTCATATTCACAGAAGGTATTTCTTCCTGTTTTTTTTTAGTTCTAATGACTTCCAACTTGAATATTCAAGTGTTTAGCATCCTCTAAAAAGTGAAGATTCACACATCAATACAGTGATTCCAGTATCACTATTTACCATATTTGATTTTTCTGTTTATATAAATACACAGTAGGAAGGAAAGATATACAGAAGCTAGTTCATTAGTGTCTTAGACCTACTTTAAATCAAATAGCAGTTTTAGGTGCAGCACATGGACCTCACATAGGCAAGTTGTGATGGACTGAGTAGTAAGATGCTGTTGCTCTTGCTTTTTAGAGATAGCTAAATTACACTCATTAAGATATAGAAATAACACTCAGTCAGGCATTACAACACAGCAAATAGTTTAGCAAAATACCTCTCTGTCCAGCCGCAGGACCTGCTGAGGACAGGACTTCTCTGGGGGCCCCCAAGATTTCTCGGGAGGACTCCCCAACTCACTCAGATCACCGTGGGAACAGACAAGGACCATCATTGGCGGACCAGGTATGTTTTAATTTAGTAAGGGAATACCTGTAAGGTGTGAGGCGACGTCCTACGCGAGGGGGTTTGGGGTTTGAGTCCCCATAAGGGTTTGGGGTTTGAGTCCCCATAATACGGTAACTGGATATGTTCTGTACCACGGCTAATGGTAACTTGAGTTGTATGCGGCATTGCCATAATCCTAGAATGGTTTGGGTTGGAAGGGACCTCGAAGATCATCTAGTTCCAACCCCCCTGTCATGGCCAGGGACACCCTCCACTACCACTATACCACGTTGCTCAAAGCCTCATCCAACCTGGCCTTGAACACTTCCAGGGATGGGGCAGCCACAGCTTCTCTGGGCAACCTGTGCCAGTTCCTCACCACCCGCAGAGTGAAGAATTTCTTCCTTAGATCTAATCTAAATCTCCCCTTTCAGTTTAAATCCATTGCCCCTTGTCCTATCACTACACACCCTTGTAAAAAGTCCCTCTGCAACTTTCCCGTAGGCCCCGTCATCTGTTGTAAAATCTGGTACCGTGTACTTCGTAAAGTTTATACCATCCAAAGTTCATACTATCTAACATTAGCGTATATAATAAGGCCTTTGATGTTTGTACGAGTTTGCTGGGCTAGCCCTGAAATGTAGGATTGTGTGATTGTGCTGCTAAATCACTGAGTGAGTGTTTGAGCGAGTGGAGACAGCCCAGCTGCGAAGCGAGTGTGAAGTCTGATCTGCAGTTCCGTGTTTTCCGCGAGGAGAGTGGCCGGAGACGAACAAAGCGTGTGACATTTCACTTCTGACATTGAAAATTGTACTCTTGGATCTTGCAATTTTGGTTTTGTGCTCTTGGATCTTGCCATTTTGGTAATTTTGATAATGTAGAAATGTACGTGTGAGAAAGTGAGAGGCGCAATTGTGCACGAAGTGAGTGCAGAGTCTGAATCCGCAGTTCTGTTCTCCCATGAGGGAAATGGCCAGAGGCGGACAAAGCGAATGACAAACTTAGAAACTGTATTGTTATATACACGAGCATCAGGATTTTCGTGCAACCAAATATATGTTGTGGGTGCTTTGATAGTAAACAGAATGTTTATGTGCAGTTAAAAGGGAGAAACGGAGTCAGTGTTATATGTTGGTGTAGCAAAAAACTGGAAAACTGGTCTAATTGGGATTGAACATTCAGGCTACCAGGTATTTTGTGGAAACTTAGAAGTGTAAAGAATCGATAAGAGGTGCACAAGAGTGCCTCTGGTATATGGAAGGAAATTTGGGGGGACTAGCGTTGATACCATTCGGCGTGTAGCACAAACAAGTGTCCACCCTTGTCACTGGTGGTGTTTGTTTGTGCTCAGTGTTTGGAGTGTCATCGGTATCTTATTTCTTCTAACAGGAGACAGGAGTTTTGTCTCGACAATTGTCTTGAATTTAGGTGCATTTTCTGCCTTGAGTAAGGTACTATTGTCATTTTAACGGGACTGCATCCTTTAATTAGCAAGGGAGGCTTTTGTATTTGTCACTGAAGATAGACATTAAGCAAGTGTTATGGGAGCCAAGCAAAGCAGTGGAAGAGCGAAACGGAGCCCTTTAGGCTGTGTTTTGGCTCATTGGAAGGATATAAGATATAGGGAGGGTGGATAAGAAAACTTTAATAATAGAGTATTGCAACCAGTGGTGGCTGTTATACAAATTGGAAAATGAGGAAAAATGGCTGAATAATGATACTTATAATGGAATTATAATACTTTATTGCAATTGATGTTGTTTCTCAGAAGAAATTATAAATGGAATGAGGTGGTATATGCTGAAATCACCCTGAGTTGCAAAAGGCACGTGGTATAAATTTGGCCACTCAGGACCCCCAGTTTTGGCATTAAAAAAAATGATAAAAATAAGCAAATAAAAAAATTGAAAAATACTGTTCAGCAAGCAGCATTGAAAAGACATGTTTGAAGTGTAGTGGTGAGAAAGAAAATTTAGAATTAACGGTTGCTCCCTGATAAAGATGGGGAGATGCTGATAATAATGATGGTATTGAGAATGTGCAAACAATAAAGAGGAGGGCGGCAAAAGAAGCCGTCAGTGTTTCAATCAGTGGGGAAGAGCTGCCTAGTGGGACAGTATCAAATGGTTTGGATAAGTCCAGGTAGACGATGTCTGTTGCTCTTCCCTTATCTGTCAATGCTGTAACCTCATCGTAGAAGGCCACCAAATTAGTCAGGCATGATTTGCCCTTAGTGAAGCCATGCTGGCTGTCACCAATCACCTCCTTATTTTCCACGTGCCTTAGCATAGTCGCCAGGAAGATCTGCTTCCTGATCTTGCCGGGCACAGAGGTGAGACTGACTGGCCTGTAGTTCCCTGGGTCTTCATTTTTCCTCCTTTAAAGATGGGGGCTATGTTTCCCCTTTTCCAGTCAGTGGGAACTTCATCAGACTGCCACGACTTCTGAAATATGATAGATAGCAGCTGTCCTGGTGGAGCAGGATGATGTAGAAATAGTGGTTACTAACATTGTCAATCCAGCATCTTTCCTTAGCGGGATCACGGGAGGACTAGTATCACATGACTACTTGGAAAAGATTGAAGCAGTCTATTCAAGTCGACCCGATCTAAAAGAGGAGCCGCTGGAAGATGCTGAAGATTCCTGGTACACGTACGGAAGCAGTTTTTTTTGACAAGGTATCCGCAAAGCAGGATACGTGGTAACCACTGCAGATAAGGTAATAGAGTCCAAAGCCCTTGCCCTGAATACAAGAGAATTAAGATTTGGATGTACTCCAAATATGCTTTTGAGGAAGTCCATGCTCATGGAGCTGTATGGAGAGAGGACTCCTATCCATCCAAGGGAAACATATAAAACATGCTGAAGATATTCTTAAGCTCCTGGAAGCGCCACCTGAAAAGGTGGCTAAAGCTCATCGGAGAGGAAACACCACTCAGGAATTGGGCAACTCCATGACGGACCGAGAAGCCAGAAGGGCAGCTGGAAGAAGTGATTTAGGGGTGCAGTCTTTGGTCCCAGATGGTGAAATACAAATTGATTGTGAACCCAGGTACTCTAAAGAAGATCAGAAATTAATTGAAGACCTAGGAGTGAAGATAGGAAAAGATAGGTGGACAAAAAAACCTCCACAAGGTAAAATAATAATAACCCTTGCATTGCTATGGGCCATAGTTATGGACCACTATCAAGCAAGTAACGCAGCAGTTCGAGGTTTGTTTGCAGAATAATCCCAAGACAGGAACAAAAGCCTAGCCCAGCCAAATAGGGAAAGGGAATTATCCAGGACAACAGTGGCAAATTGATTTCTCAGAACTCCCAAGAAAAGAAGAGTTTCGATACATCTGAGGAACTTGAGGGTGCACAAGTCCATGGGACCTGATGAGATCCATCCGCGGGTCCTGAAGGAACTGGCGGATGAAGTTGCCAAGCCACTGGCTATTGTATTCGAGAAGTCGTGGCGGTCTGGCGAGGTCCCCGATGACTGGAAGAGAGGGAACATAACCCCCATTTTTAAAAAGGGGAACAAGGAGGACCCGGGCAACTACAGGCCGGTCAGCCTCACCTCTGTGCCTGGCAAGGTCATGGAGCAGATTCTCCTGGGAACCATGCTAAGGCACATGGAGAGCAAGGAGGTGGTGGGTGACAGCCAACATGGCTTCACCAAAGGCAGATCGTGCCTGACCAACTTGGTGGCCTTTTACGATGGGGTGACAGCATCGGTGGACAAGGGTCGACCAATGGATGTCATCTACCTGGACTTGTGCAAAGCTTTTGACACTGTCCCGCACGACATTCTTCTCTCTAAATTAGAGAGTCATGGGTTTGATGGATGGACCACTCGGTGGATAAGGAATTGGCTCAATGGCCGCACTCAGAGAGTAGTGGTCAACGGCTCAATGTCCAAGTGGAGACCGGTCACAAGTGGCGTCCCTCAGGGGTCCGTGTTGGGCCCGGCCCTCTTCAACATCTTTGTCGGTGACGTGGACAGTGGCATGGAGTGCACCCTCAGCAAGTTCGCCGATGACACCAAGCTGTGTGGTGCCGTCGACACGCTGGAAGGGAGGGATGCCATCCAGAGGGACCTTGACAGGCTGGAGAGGTGGGCCCGTACCAACCTCATGAAGTTTAACCAGGCCAAATGCAAGGTCCTACATCTGGGTCGTGGCAATCCCAGGCATAAATACAGACTGGGTGGTGATTGGATCGAGAGCAGCCCTGAGAAGAAGGACTTGGGAGTACTGGTGGACGAGAAGCTCGATATGAGCCGGCAATGTGCTCTTGCGGCCCAGAAGGCCAACCGCGTCCTGGGCTGCATCAAGAGGAGCGTGGCCAGCAGGTCAAGGGAGGTGATTCTCCCCCTCTACTCTGCCCTCGTGAGACCTCACTTGGAGTACTGCGTCCAGTTCTGGAGCCCCCAACATAAGAAGGACATGGACCAGTTGGAGAGGGTCCAGAGGAGGGCCACGAAGATGATAAGAGGGTTGGAGCACCTTTCCTATGAGGACAGGCTGAAAGAGTTGGGGCTGTTCAGCCTGGAGAAGAGGAGGCTCCGGGGTGACCTTATAGCGGTCTTCCAGTACCTCAAGGGGGCCTACAGGAAAGATGGGGAGAGGCTGTTCAGGAGGGCCAGTTATGATAGGACAAGGGGTAATGGTTTTAAAATAGAGGGAGGTAGGTTCAGGTTGGATATTAGGAAAAAATTTTTTACTATGAGAGTGGTAGAACACTGGAACAGGTTGCCCAGAGAGGTGGTGGATGCTCCATCCCTGGAGACGTTCAAGGCCAGGTTGGACAAGGCCCTGAGCAACCTGATCTAGTTGGAGATATCCCTGTTCCTTGCAGGGGGGTTGGACTAGATGACCTTTGAAGGTCCCTTCCAGCCCTAACCATTCTATGATTCTATGATTCTATGATACCTGTTGGTCTTGATGGATACCTTTCAGGGTGGCCAGAAGCATTCCCTTGCTGAACTAATAAAGCCAGGGAAGCAACCAAAGTACTACTGCAAGAAATAATATATAATTCTGCTAAAACAGCTTCGGCAAATAGAGAAGCTGGCTTTGGGGACTAGAGCCCAGGGTCTTGACGGACCTGTGGACAATATTGAACCTGGTGATTATGTATATGTTAGATTTCTTTTAGGTTCACCTCTGGAACCCGTGTGGGAAGGTCCGTTCCAGGTTTTGCTAACCACTTACACAGCAGTCAAGATTAGAGAACAAGCATGGTGGGTACATCACACCAGAGTGAAGAAGGCCCCTAGACCACGATGGGAATCAGCATCTACTGGACCACTGAAACTCTGGATTTCATGAAAAGATGGACAATAATTGTTGTTATCATTCTAGGATTTTGTCTGAACATGGGGAAAGCATGGGAGCAGAATTTGTTTATACACTTAGCCACGAGTATTTCTTCAGCTGTCAACTTGTCAGATTGTCACCTCTGAACTTTGGAAAAAGCTCATGTCTTGGTTACCTAATTTTGCATGGCTAAAGCAACTCTTTATTGCATTTATTACGATTATTGTGTTAGGATTGCTAGTTTCCTGTATGTTGCAATGCTTCATGTGGCTGTGTAAACAGACCGGTAGAAGGCAAAACATTGAAAGTGGCAAATATTTTGCCAAAACCCTCAAAGGGAATGGAGTTATACAGCAAAAGAATTTGCAAAGGAGAAAAAAAAAAAGGGGGGGAACTTGATATGGAAATAACACTCAGTCAGGCATTGCAACACAGTAAACAGTTTTGATAAGAGGCTCCTGAATGATGACATTAGGGTGGCTTGACCTGAGAAGGAGCAGATAAATAGCCATCTAGAGCCATAAAGGTAACGAGAACTGTTAACTGGAACCCTATTTTTTGTGAGGAATGACCTGAGAAGGAGCAAATAAGATACATAAGGAACTGTTAACGACCATCTGGTCATTATAAATAGGAGCTTGTTTTGCCATACTGTGTTCCCATCTCTGGAAGTGTTCAAGGCCAGGTTGGATGAGGCTTTGGGCAACCTGGTGTAGTGGAGGGTTTCCCTGCCCATGGCAGGCGGTTTGGAACTAGATGATCTTGGAGGTCCCTTCCAACCCAAACCATTCCATGACTCTATGATTCTAAGTTTGTGGAGGAGAGATCCCCCTTGCACCCAGCGCTGCAATAAACATACCTGCTTTATAACTCTCCAGGAGTTATGGAGTTCTGTTTCCGTGCATCAGTTGCATTCCTAATGCTACCTTTTCACATAGTTTTATTTGAATGCTGATGGAAGCAAAGGTGCTTTTTCAGAGCTGGCTATGGAGAAGCAGTATCTACAAGAAAAATAATTACAGATGAGATGTTCATTGTAAAATTTTTTTGCATTTCTGGAAGAAGGAACAGATTATTAAATCTTATTATTTAAATGACAGCATATATGACAATATTTGTCCTTTACATTATTCAAAATAAGAGAAATATTCATTTTAAAAGCTGAGAGTCTAAAAGGCAGATACTGAGAAGAGAGGACACAGAGTCCTGTAAATTGCAGTCACTAATACTTTTTTAACATTAACTCACTTCATGATAGTATCATGAAAGATGTATTTAGCAAGCAGTCCAGATATGAGAGATGACTTCCACAACTGGCATGAATATTACACTGTGCAAAGACATGGGCTCATCAACAAATGGGCACTTGATGTGGCAAAGCACATGGAAAAGCTATGTGTCCTCTGACAACTCAGATCCTAAGCCTGCCCTTGGTCTGTCCATGGTGTTTACTGAACAGCTGGAGGTTGTAACAAAGCTCTCAGCTATGTCTTCGCTCCTCATTTGCAGCAGGCAAACAGCTAAGCTCCCACTGTGGTGCCTGCCTCTTGTGCCCATAGACTTGCCTCCTCTTTGGGCTCATCCTCACTGTAGATTGTGACCATTAAACTTTGCCTAAAACTTGTGTGTTCATTTGTCGTGGTTTTAGGCCGATCCAGCAACTAAAACTCACACAGTCTCTCCTCCTCCAGTAAAGTGGAGAGGAGAAAAATATAATAAAGGGACTGAGGGTTGAGACAAGAACAGAGGGAGCACCCACCAACCATGGTCCCAGGCAAAACAGACTTGGCTTTCTCAAAGCAAAACAATTTATTAACGGTTACTTAAAAGGACAAAGGGAAACAAAACCGGTTACTTGAGAGGATAAAAAGAAACAAAGCCAGATCTTAAAACCGAGACCTTCCTTCCCCCCCTCCTTTCCCTTTCCTCCCGGCTCTACCTCCTCCCCCCAGCGGCGCAGGGGGCAGGGACTGGGGGAGTGCAGGTCAGTTCATTCCGTGCTGTTACTGCTGCTTCTTTCTTAAAGGAGGAGGAGTCCTTACACTCTTTCCCCCTGCTCCAATGGATCCCCTACTCACGAGGAAAAATCCACAAACTTCTCCAGTGTGAGTCCAGCCCACAGGAAACAATCCTTCCCCATCGTATTGCCCCAGTGTGGGCTTTACCACAGTCTCGGATTCTTAGGGAGTCATAGCCACTCGCTCCAGCGTGGGTTGTCACACAGACTCGAGACACCTCTTTGCCTTGTCATGCGTCCCAACACGACCGTCCTCAGGCTCAGGCATCTCCTCTCCACGGGCTGCGAGTGGGTTTCTACTCCACCGAGTCTGTCCTGGCTGCAGGGGGGCCACCTGCCATCTCGCCACCAGCTGCAGGGGAAACTCAGCTCCGGCACACCTCCTCCTGCTCCATCCTCACTGACCTGGTGTCAATGTGGCTGTTTCTCTCAGATCTCAGTCCTCTCCAGGTGAACTCAGCCCAGTGGGCACCCTGGGAGTGGGGCACTCCCTGAGTTCCCCAGCTGGCTCCGCCGTCGCCATCCTCAGTGGGCGGCACCGGCCCAACGCAGGCAGCTGCCCCGTGGGAGCCCGGGAGCGGGGGCAGTGCCCTCCTCCCTTCTCTCCTTGCTCCTGGGCAAAGCACCTTTTCTGGTTCCTTTGTCCCGACTTAAATAGGGCAATTCGCAGAGGCACCGATTGGCTCAACCCTGAGGGGGATGGCAGTCCGATCTGGTGGCCAGAACCAAGTCTAACCTGGTTCCAAAACCAGGGAGGTCACAGGGAACAAAGCCCCTCTCCTGCTACCAGAAACCCCATCCCCCAACACATCAAACCATGACATCATTGTTCACAGCTGCTCAAAGATCCAGCCTTGCTCCTTTATCTGTGCTTCACCTTCTGATTTCTCTCTTGTATTTTGGCTGACAAATACAGTCTTACCATATTAATCCTCACTCAGAGTGCTTATGCTGTAAGAATTATTCTTCTCTCTACTCCCTTTGGCAAAACCTTGTCTCCTTTTCTAATTTCCCCTCTAGCTTCCCTTTCTCCATTGCCTTGAATGTGAGTATTTATCAGTGTCTTCCCTACTTAAGAGCTGCACTCACTTCAGCATCAAAATGATGCTGAAGTGAGTGCAGGAGGTGGGGAGGTAGGGGAAGGGCTCTTTACATTAGTGATGGGTGATAGAACAAGAGGAAATGGGTATAAGCTTAGTCAGGGCAGATTCAGGTTGGATGTTAGGAAGTATTTCTTCTGAAAGGGTTGTCAGCCACTGGAATAGGCTGCCCAGGGAGGTGGTTGAGTCCCCATCCCTGGATGTGTTTAAGAATAGTGTGGATGATCTACTTAGGGATATGGTTTAATGGGGATTAGGGACGGTTGGACTGGATGATCTCTAAGGTCTTTTCCAACCTAGAAATCTATGAAATCTATGAGATGGCACCACTCTCAGTCATTAGTTAAGTTTTCAAAAAAGAGCTCCGTCTCTTGAGTCTTGCTCGAGATTAGAATGGTATCCATCACATACCAACAATCACTAGAAACAGGTCTGCAGACTTTTTGTACTATCTTCCCCTTTCACTATCATTTCACAGTTTTTCCCGACCGATCTCAAAGTTCCTTTCTCCTCTTTTGCAGATCTTGAACTTAAAATTTCTGTACCTTCTCTGTGTTTGGGTCAGACCTTTCACCTTCGTGCAGCACATGTTCAGTGGTTTAATTCCAAATAGAGGAGTACCTTAGTTTTAAAAGAGTGACTGATCAATAGTTTAATCAGTGATTTTGTTTCTAATTCTCTCTGTGCTGCTGTTCTGTTTCTTTACTTTTGAATACCGCAGATGCAAAGTCAAACTGGGGTCATGCTGAGGCACAGGGACCAATGAGCAAAGAAATCGAGCATACCTTGCTGCTGAATGTCTTTGGAGCTGCCAGATGAAAGCAAACAGGGTATGTAAATCCACATACCTATACTGACTCTTTGTCTCTGCCTCAGGAGCTGTTCATTCTTATGTAAAGATCACAAAGTGGTTTTAATGAGTAGGAAGCTTTCAGAAGAGGGAGAAAAAGAGTGACAGTGTTAAAGGAAATTAAAATGTGTCCTTTGAGTCCCTCCGAATGAAAAACTGGAACTCCTAGTTTATTTCTCACTGAGGTTTTCTGATTTACAGAGTCTAATTTTGGAGCTGTTTACATTTTTTTCAATTGATTAGTGTGAGCTGCTAAAATATGTCTGCAGCAATCTTATTTCTGTAGTTGCATTCATTGATATTTGCCAGGTAATTTATGCCAACACAGAGAACATTTACAGCTGTTCACTTGCAGTACTAGCACTTACAGATGTTTTGTCAGTCACTTAAAGATAGAAGCTGTATAACTAGATTACTTAAACGCTTTAACTATTACTGTTGCTAAAGAAATGATGGTGATGAGCAGAACATATTTTTGAATGATTACTCATAATAAATCTGTCAATAAATCTGCCAAAAAATCACATCTGTGGCTGCTGTAATATGAAGAAAACAATAATCTTCGATAGATCTGTAATGATTTTCACCAGACTAGGGTCTGATACACAGTATGGCATCTATAACGAAAGCATTGAAAGTAATGCAAGATGTGGCTCTGAAATGTTTAGGATGGGAGAAGGGCAAACTTCCAAATCTCACCATCTCAAAAAATAATCAGTGTTCGTTTTATGGTGTTGGTTTTGCTCATAACAGAAACAAATGCCATTTTACACTAGCCACAGACATTTTTTCCTGTCTTTTATTTTAGCTGCCTTTTTAGACCCAGTCAGATCGCTCGCATGTCAGAACTAATCAGTAGTGAATTAATTACAATCATGGATTTAGTAATTGCTTCTTCGCTGGAATTTAATATTTGCCTTCCAGTAAACTAGCAAGGGAGTCAGCACTGCATTGTTCAGCATAGTTCCAAGGGATTAAGAAGAGTTTCATAAATACTGAATTTTCAGTCTTTTGGATGACATGTAATTAACTGAAGCATACAGTACAAACACTGTTTCAGTAAAACTTGTCGTTTTTCTAACCTGGGAGAGGCCAATTGCAACTTTAATCTGTTTAGAATATCTTCCTCATTCTGCAAACACCTGTGTGTTTTTGAATGCTGGTAGAAACTCTGTAGATTTATATAGATTAGAGAGCACAGAAAAAAACCCAAAAAACCTCTCACCTGATATGTTGTTGTTGCTTAAGGTGTTAAAACTAGATCTAACAAACCAATACTTCGGCAAAGCTGCATGATTTTTAACAGTCATTTCATTATTACAGCTAATGGTCTTCATAAAACCAAATATTTAGGATAGTAATAGTCTATTAATCTACTCAGAAAATATAAAAGATCATGATCAAACAGAGGGACTGGCAAGGTACAGGTTGGTAGCAAATACAATGTAATATGCTCAAAGAATTCTTGCATAAAAGCAGTGAAATCTTTAAAAAGGTGTCCTGTTTCAGAAGAAATGGATTTCTGCTGTCTCTGGAATTAAAAGGGACATGACTTGGCAAGAAAGAAGGTTTGGGAGCACAAGAAAAACTGCTATCATGCATACAGTGGCACAAACCCCCTAGTTAAGGAACAGCTCCTGGAGGTCCTCTGAAGAATTGTAAGAGAGAAAGCTGAAGTCCCAGAGCATTACTGTCCCTACAGGTTCTTTCCTCTGCTTCAGTGAGGCTTCAGCTCAGAAGCAGACTCAAATTTTTTTGGAAGAGCATTTTGTTGTCTTAAGCACCACCTTCAAAAAGAGGGTCCCAGCTGATTGAACATTGTGTTCTATAGTTTTCCTTTAAAAAAGAGCACAGCTGTTTCCCCAGCCAAATCCATTAGCCATCTTAATTTAATAGCCTCCATCTAAAAGTAGATTTTAGAGTAAAAAGTTATCAAATCACTGGTCCATTGGAAATACTTTTTTCTAAATTCCATTATTTAGAGGTTGATTTCTGTCCTGAAGCAGCTTCTTACACATATATATTTCTATGCATTTTAATATTTTAAATTTAATTTTCATGAGAAGAAAAAAATTACAGATATTAGAACTAAGAAGAACCAAACCCAGAAATTAGCTATTGCATCAGAAGACCACTCACCTGCTTTTGCAGTTGAATTTATATAAAAAAAGAAAAACCTTTGGGAACAAACCAGTAAAACATTCTCTACCATTTGACTTTCTAGAGTTAAGAAACAAAGAAAAGAAAGATGAAGGTTATAATTCTTGCTATTTGCTTTGTTTAGCTGGCATAATTAACTGATGGATGGCATTAAAAATGTCTGTTTGGCCAAGAATATTTTTGGTCAACAGTATTGTGGTTGATTGAACAAAAAATACAGTCAAGATACAAATCAACCAGATCATCAAGCAGCTGTAGCTACAGTAACACCTGCCAGCTGAATGTTGTGCCCAGTATCTTGAACTGATTGAAATCAAATAGAAGTATCTCATTAAATTTAATGGACGTCCTTTTCTTTTATGAAAGATTGAATATATGAATAAATAAATGAAGTTAGAGGGAAGGTTTTCCTCTTCAGCACAGGGGAAATGTAAGGCCTGTAGCATTACTTAGAAGAAAGGTAGACAGGTATACTGATTTAAATTACTCAAAATGAGGGTTTCTGACATAGGGAAGTTTTGGGTTTTGGCAAATCAAAGCAGAGTATTGATAGTACTAGTCTAATGATTTTAAATATACATTGAGTATATTGAAATACTTGGACTGGAAACATTCTTTTACTTTGATTTCAATAGAAAAGAGGTAGTAAGATGTTATTTTCAAATTATATGCAAAGTGTTTTGAGGGGTACGAAAGTGTAATGTGCTATTACATTTGTTTTAAACTCGTGAGGAATATTAATATGAAACATCAAGAATTTTTCTTGGAGGCTTTCATAAGCTGTGGGCGAGGGTGTATATTATGTGAAGCTGCATACAATATTTGCTTCTGAATAGTACTGTAAATTATTGCCTTGGAATGATGCTCATTACATAATATTAAACTATCTCGGTCTAGAACAGGAATATTTTGTCCTACATTTACTTATATGTTGTCTATTGTTGATTGTTAATTTGATATGTACAACTAATACTTTAAAATACTTGAAACATTTTTTTCTTATCTACTTAATACCTACAGTGTATTTGTTCATCTCGTTGCTAAACAAGGCAGATAAATCCCTTTTTAACGTCCTCAAAGTTGTTCCTAGACCCAAGAGTGCGGTCGGTGAGTTCCCACTGAGCATGGGAACAGCTCAGGGAAATGGTAGCACCTGGAGCCTTCACTAATAGTTGGGCATCCAAGAGACAAGGAAGCCAGTCTGGCAAAATAGACTCACTGGTTCTTCTGTGAAATAGGTGCTGTGTTACTTTTGCCTGCCCAACCATCTTTTTCCTATGATTTATTCTGAATTCAAGTTTCCTAGGTTTGGTAAATTTTAGGACTAAGTGTTAAAATTTGGTGGTTTGGGGTTTTTTATTATTTACTTGCTCAAGCACTTTCTAACCTCCATAGAAAAGCTGGAGAGGACTGTTTTTAGCTAGAGAACACTCTTCAGCAAGGCACTAGCAATGTTCCTTGCTTCCCAATTATCCTTGATCTAAGAGACAAGTAACATATCTGTTAGTGTATAATGACTCCTACACACAGGAATTACATAAGCTTTACAAACTTTAAATAACTCTAAACAGAATTTCTAAATGTAAATGTGTATTTATTCAGAGACACTTTTTACAGATTATCAGTGTGAAAAATCTCAACTTTAGAGAAATAGGTATTGAATTAAGATGCATATTTTTATTAACATCCATTGCTTCTCATTTTTTAATATTGAGTATGTGCCATGAGATGTCTCAGGCTTGACACTGAATTCTTCTCACTCTTGCTACAGTAAATTAGAGTTCTGGCTACCAAATATTTCTGAAAATCAGGCCTAATTGTCATCCTCTAAAAGGACAAGGCTGATAAAATCAGAAAGGTGATTATGTTGGGAACTGCAGAATAGAATACGAAGCACTGCAATTAGGCAAGTATCTGTGGGGGCTTGAGGAGGAGACCTGGGTCATAAGCAAAAGCAAGTCAGATCATAACTGATCAGGATGGATAAGAACATTAGATTGGGATAAATGTTGTATGTTTTTTCTACCTGTAAAAAAAACCCATGAGGTAAAATTTGACTATCACTTGGTGGTATTCTTCTGGACATAGACATCCAGTAAAGAATACTTAAAGTCCACTGTAATAAATGACACAATCTTTCATGGAGGTTGTACAGTCGTAAGTGCTTCACTGTGAAAGAAAGCACTTTGCATAGCACAGTCAAAGGTAAATTCTCATGATTGAATGCTTTATATATTTCATATACTGGCACTTTAGTTAGTGATCTGTAGCAAAATTAGCAAGAAATTCTGGGGTTTCTAGTAAGAAAAGAGAAAAAGATTTGTTTCTGAATTTGGGACGTCCAACATGTTTAGAATGAAGAAAACCAAAAAACCCCACTCTCTCTTATGACCGAGCATCATAGTAGATGCCATTGGATACAAGATCAGTGCATTGTTAGAGGAGATTGAATTAGACCAGAGAATACTGGTCAGTGCTATGTGCAAGAAAAGGTACAAGGGATGCCTAAAATAAATGTGTTGTGCTACTACCAGCAGGTACAAATGTTTCCCCATTGGCTGCCCAAGAAAAGAATGTACACTTGTTTAAATGGCTGAACATAGCTGATGCGTTCCAACTTGAATGCATACCTTGTAGGTCTAATTGAAATGGATTTTTTTTTCAGTTTTGAATTCTTTTTTTCTAATTTTGAAATTCTTCACTATTGTGATTCTTGTCAATGATGTACGCTAAAATAGAAATGGTTAAGAAGATGTTTATATCAAGTTTAAATGTCTAAAATCTAGCTGCACTGTCCACCGTGGATTCTAATGATAGCATGAAGTTGTTCACAGGCTTGGAATCTCATGAACTCTACTGTTAATATTTTGGTCCAAACTTTTGGTTTAGTGATGAAAATGATTCTAATTTTTATTCTTATGATGTTTTGTGCTTATTATATCATCATTTATTATTTTTCACACTAGAAGCTGGAATAAAATCATCAAAAGGCATAAAAGAATGTGGAATACAGCTTCATGTAAGGAAATTAATTCTGTTGTCCTATTAAAAAGGTTAGATATCCAAAACAATATTTCACTGATTTAAAAAAAAATATTCAAGAATGGATTATGGAAAATGTAGACTAGGAAGGGCAGTCAAGAATTCTTTACAACCTTCCCCTTCTTCCAGTTAATCTCTGAATTATAACAATTTCCATACAATCGTATCACTTCTCTCTATTTTTCGAAGCTTTCTTACAAAAGCCACAAATTATGAATCATTCCAGAGTTTCAGGAAGGTAATTTACGAAAGAAACTTCTCACTGTCATGACGGCTCGACTCACAACAGTTCTGGAGCCCAGAAAGATGCCTGACTTGAGTCTTCATCCGCAAGTGAAAAGATGTTGCTGTGTCAGAAGAACATCAAGGCAGTGGACATTTCTTTCTGACTGATTATTCTGCTTTATTTATTTAAAGCAGTTGCTATTGTCTGTGACTTGTAAGGAATTTAGGATAGCTGTGTTTTCTCTGAGTATTTCTATGCTCCATCGTTGATATGACCAAACGACCTCGAATTATGGTAGTCTTTATCTAACATGATAGTTACTGTGCCTTTGTGGCTGGAAAATTGTTGCTGTATTACCCAATCTTCGGCATTCTTTCAGGAGGACGATAAATTTCACTGTCTTGGACTTTCTTTTCCTTTCTGTCCCTATCATTGGACTATTCAGGACTTCCTCTGTAAGTAGAAAATATGGCACAAATCTCTTCTATCCTTTTTCTCTCCTTGCGAGGTCTTGGCATGGCTTTTTGCTTGTTTGCTCTGATCTTTTCAAATATCAGATTAAGCATGAAAATAAGGGTGCAGCTAGAGATTGATACTATCAAAGACACAAATAAGTTAAGGTTTAATTTCAATATGTTAATAATTTCAGAATTTTTCCTGATATTTCAGGTAACTTTTTAACTCTGGCGTGATCATCGGTGGTTTTTCATCTGTTCAGTTGTTGCTGATGACTCCAAGCTCGCATTTCTGGCATTCTGTGGTAGTATTTTGCATTTAGTTGCTTTTAATGTAAGAACCTCAAAGCACTTTAGAAAATAATAAGTATTACATGCATTTTGTAGGTAAGAAAACTGAAGGAGCGAGAGAATGAATGATTGGATCAAAGCCTCTGAGCAATTCAATAACAGAGTTAAAGGTGCAATTTAAAAATCCCAGCTCCTGCTGTATTTCAAAGGTAAAACACAAGGCTACACAGAGACTGTGAGGACGCTTGGAACAAAACAGATATGGCAGGTGATGCACAGCAAATGAATGTACAACAAGAACTACAGATATCTACTGAAATCTAGCATTATGAGTGCAACTAATTCACAATGAATGATATAAAAAAATTCTTATCATTGCCACTAAATGTTAAAACTTATTTGTCTCTGGCTTTTTGAAAGGGTGTGTTTGAACTTCTCTGTCTGATACATTGAAGAAACAAGATTTCTTGGATAATTTTCTGAATTGTCTGATCACTGATGATTTTATCACAAAATGTGAATTAGAGAACGTCTCCAATCCCCTTTTGAAGTTCCTAGTAGCTCTAGCTACTGGACTAATCCTTTCTTCCATTTGCTTTATCTGCTCACACTGCCATCCAGTTTCTCAATCTGTCTGTTATCCAAGAGCTGATGTGGGGATGTTGGTATGTCTCTGACTTCTCAAAGAGTCCTGGCTGGAGATGGTGGGTTTCATTGAGCACCAACAGACCTGAAAGTGACATAGGCAGAGCTGCCATCAATCTTCTGAGCAAGAGCAGTGGGGGATAACCATATGCAAGTAAATTATATCTGCTGTAAAACGACTTTTTTAACCCAGACATTCGTTACTTGACACAAATACACTCCAGTTCCACAAGGCTGGCACTTCATATAGCAGCAGGGTTTTCAGGTGATAACATAATAACGAACAATCAGCCACATAATAAGCAAAATTGTGTACTGTGAATTTCTGCAGCAGCAGTGTGAAATACATAAATGTCTCCTGACAGCTGCTAGCTCCTGTCAAGACTCAGGTCTTGGTATGCACTGATCATCTCAACATGTTTTCATCATTCCAGCATTAGGGTAGATTATCCCATCCAAAAAAACATTTGAACATATAGTACATGCTGTTAGAAATGTTCACAGCTCAATGAATGTTAGATGACATCTTTGCTTGGTGTCTGCCTTATCCCTTTTACTCCAGCATTTGACTCATTGAAAATACATTAATGAATTACTTAAGTGCAATTACCCTTTAATGCCTGTTAATCAAACAGCCCCAGGAAAATGGACCATTCCTTGTTCAGTTTTAAAATCCATGGAAGCTGACCTTATAGCAAATATGGATAAATCATTGTTACGTACCTGAACAGTGCTGTGAACCTCAAACTGCTAAGGATACTTGATAGCCCAAATCCTACACATTCAGGAATTCACAGCATCCGCTCTTACTACTACGGGAGTCTGTGTCATAGATACGGCAGGTCAAATATTCCTTGTAGCTAACGTAACATGCACTGGTGCCACCCGGTGGGTTTCAACACAAACACATTGATACAGCTCAAAAGGAGAGGTTGCTGTAGAATTGAGACCCTAACATTCATACATTCATACCTGCTTCTCCTTTGAAAACACATTTCTGTTTTCACAATTACAGTAGCAATTTGTGCCCTGTAGGAAAGCCTTGCTACACAGTCTAAATACCTTTGCATTCTGGGGAATGTGATTAACTTATTTTTTTTACATCTTTTTAAGTTCATTTGCTTCTTTGAGATTACTTATGTAAACACATATTTCTATCTGAATATATAAAGTCCTGATCACTATCATGTGTTTGTGCTTTTAAAACTTACGGAGAATCAAGGCACAGTAAGATTAAATGCGTTGAGTGGAACATATATTTCAAAAAATAAATTTCTCTTATTTAAAATTTCTAGTCTATTTCTGCTTCATGTCTGCTATGTGAACTATTCAAGCTAATGACAACATAACTAGATTCTTCAGTCTTTTCGCATTCAAAGTATTGAAAGGAAACACAATTTTACTGCTATTCATATGTACCCTCCAATCAAAATATCCATCTCTGTGCTTGATTACCAGTACCCAAGGCTCTTGGCATGCACACTGTGATCCATCTCCATGCCTGATTGCCAGTATCCAGGACTCTTGGCTTGCACACTGTGGAGCTCCAGAACAGATGCTAAGCCATCTTCCTTTGCGTGTGCTGGGATGTGCTGATGATTTCCCATTACACTGCTCTGGGAACGCTTTTCCTACCCTAAGAACTCCCTTATGTTTTCCCAGAGTCTCAGAAAAATAAAAAGGTGCTGTATACCAGCTCCTGCCAGCTGCTTCCTTTTGCCTCAAGAAATAACCTTGTAGGCAAAATCCACAATGGCCTCAACAAACAGAAGGTGTTTTTTCTTGTGTCGGTGTCTTATCCTGAAACAACTTCAAAAGCTTCTCCCATATGAGGCATAGTTCTTTATACACCAGTTTACAGAGATTCTGCTTTCAAAAACTCTGAAAAAAAGCCAGGAGGCTAAAGGATCTTGCTGATCACCAAGCATTAAATTTTTGTTCTCATGTCATAATTCACACACATCATTGTATGCAATGCTGGAGTTAATATCACATCTGTGTTGGGAGTTCAGCTGAGTACCTGGCGTTAGATGTGACCCTTGCAATCATTTGATTTAATCTCTTCTTCAGCATCAGCCTCAGAATTTCCTGCAATGATCCTTATATGAATACCAAACCTTGCTCCAAACCTGATTTTTTTTTCTATGTGAATGATTCTGAAGCAAAATACGAGGTGAAATGTGGAAAGAGTGTGATTGACACGTGGATGGATGTACCTAATGAAAAGAGAATTAAGCTAGGTCCTAACAGGTAGGACATATTCAAGGAATCATTTCTGACTTCATAGCTAAAAGTCAGGAGGAGATTCTTATCTCTTACAGTTTTTACAGTACTGTAACTACATTTTGTTGTAATAAAAGGACTTCTGATTTATAGGAGCATGATCAGGCTGATGCCTGAATTGCAATGGAGCTTGTGCTCCTGAAACGCTGAACTTGTTTTGGAAGGATCACATCAGAAATATGCTTAAATCAGAATTTAAAGAATTTATTATCTGCTTATTACAAGTAAGCTTCAGATTTGCCCTAGTATGGCTGAAGTATTAGGTAAGGTGCCTCATTTCTCTTGCTACCTATCTCCTCTCCCACCTGAATGCCATGCTGACTTATTTCCTGGGTAAAACAATCTCTCTCCATCTCCCCATTACAATTATGTTCCTGTGGGTTTGCAACATGGATTGTTGTCTCGTTTTATTTTTACAGTTACTTGCACAAAATTCTGTTTGCCTCAAGCCTCAGCAACTGATCTCAAGTGTTTCCATAATGCATATAATACATAAATACCTGGAGTCTTCAGAGCTGGATGTTCACCTCATGTTCCCATTCAGTGTGAATGGAAATCTATATTTAATTCTCTCCATTAAGGATTGCCACTCTGCACCAGGGAAAGGTACAGACAAGTCTGAGAAGCAGCGGCTGGGCAGCTGCCATGACATGGTTCCTGCGATAAGGTGGGAGCTTGGAAGGGTGACAGCACCCCTGAGCAAAGAGGGATGTTACTCATGCAGAGCGGTGAAGGAGAGGCATATTCCCGAGGATGGCATTAGTCAGAATCACTTGCAGTGAATAATTTCTGCCTTAATGTGCTATCATCACTCAGCATCCTAAGAAACTGGGCAGTTTAATTGGATATCTGTTAATGAAGGCAGATCTCTTCATGTTCATCCAGGTTTAATTCTGGATTCTGTCAAATAAGAATGCTGCCACGGAATTAGCAATTTAAAAGTTCCTGTTCAGATGAAGATGAAAAATACTGCTCAAAATAATATATTGAACTTCAAATTTGGCAACCCAAACATGAATCTTATTTCACTATCCATAGTACTCTAATTCAATTTCCTTTAAATGAACAAAAAAAAAATTAATAAAAATTAAAGTTAGCCTACTTAACTTCTTAATAATTTAATTTGGGACAGCACTTGTTATTCACAATGCCAATCTGAAAATATGTAATTTTTCTAAAACATTTACTTGCATTAACTTGAGAAGTTGTAATACGAGTATATAATTGGTTTATTTTACTGTAAGAAACAATATTCAGCATATATTTTAGAATTTAGGAATAATATATAATTTCAAAATTTCATTTTTAAATAGAAAATGTATTAAAAGCCTCAAGATATTTTGGTCCTGATCAAGCTTAAATATACATTTAACTACAAGTACCAGAGTGATCCAGTGAAACCACAGGAATGATGTCGACATACACAGAAAAGTTATTACTTCAATTAGTAAATCATTCTAGAATCAATTTTTAATTTCAGAGATTTTTGTTTTGCTAAACATAAGTGTTTACAAACTGATTAATTTAAATTTCCTGGATTTCCTTATTATCTTCAGTGATTCATATCACATGATATTTGCACATTAATTCAATTACCTGCAATGTTAAAACAGCTGAAGAGCAGTAGCTCTGTTTAAATTTATAAATTTATATCAATTTAAAAGACAGAATTTGGACTCAATTGAAATAAATTGATTTTTTTTTATTTTTTATTTTTTATTGTCTCTATTTTTTGCACTTCATTTTAAGAGCTGTTTCCAGGACCACAGAGAACAGGTTCTTCAAGCCTCCCCACCTCCCCAGCTGCTTTCTGCTCGCCTGCTTCCCCCTGATGCTTGATGGCATAACAACACCCGAGGCAACTTGTGCGGATGTTGTTACCCACAAGAGATAAAGTGCATCCCACATTAGCCTAAATCCATTGGCCATCCATGTTTATTGCTGGTAAGGGCAGTAAATCTGGTTTTGAGGCAGTTTAAGGGCATTCTGTGGCAGCGACTGGTCAGACATGTACCATGAACCATTGTGCTTGGAGTGAGCAGGAGAACCCAGGGGGACAGGGCAGAGCTGGGAACAGAATCACTGTTTTGCCCTCTCCCATTTTTCTGCTCTAGCATTTTATGGACAGATTGAAAGGAAAAACAATCAAGGCTAAGTCTGGCAACAAGTATGTTTTTAATTTTTGATAGGCTACAGTGTGTGTAATCAGAGATATTTCAAAGCCATATATCCAAACAATGCTTTATTGTCCTCAAGCTACTCAAATCATTTGGAATGAGCACAGTGATAGAATAACCAATCTATTCGGAAGTTAAATATGGAAGTCTTTTGATTTTGTTTCTTTCTCCTGCAGTATTTCATAAAGGACAGGATTGCTGAAATGCCTCTGTATTGCAGCATCCAAAGAGGACTCTAAGGAGACATTCTTTAGTTTGTAAGAGGAATAGGTTACATATGTTTACTGCATAATTTCTCATTCTCACTGTGATTGTTGCCAAGGAATGGATTAATGGTGTTTCATTTCACAGCAGCAATGCAGCTGTAATTCACATGTACAAAATGCATTCTCTTTGAATAACTGCCTCCTCCTACTTAGAGAGAGAAAAGTGTTATATTGATATAAAAAACTTTGTATGTGGTAATATTTTGTTACTGCTTTACGCAATCATTACCATGCAAGGCAAAGGCCAGAAAAAAATCAGAGACAAAGATTAAAAAAAAAAAAAAAAAGTTGATACCTCTTTCTTTGGCAAATTTCACACCAGCATCACTGAAAGAAATGTGTTGGCTAAATAATAGAGTAAGAGACTCTCAGGACGAATTCCCGTAGGGCAAGTTTTCAGCTGATTCACTTTATGGTCTGTCCATGTCAATGTAAGCTGATTTTAGTCTTCTGTATGCATGTTTTTGGTTTAACCATTATGAACTATTTACGAATTTAATTTTTAGAGACAGAAATAATGATGGAAAACAGCAGTTTGGCAAACAACTTGTTTTAGAGATTTTAGAATTTTTTTTCACTTGCTAGCATTAGAGGGTAGTCAACAACCCCCTTGACTCTGCATCTATGCATTTCTGATCTACCTCAAAACTATAGGACTGGACCAACTTTGCTTAAGATATGGGCAAGTTCTATCTTCTGTTCAAAATATAGACTGAACTGGTCAATTTTTTTCTTAGGGCACAAAAATGAATTTTTTAGTCTTTCTTTGCATTGATCAGCTATATCCTTCTTGGATCATGAAAATGCTGTGTAAGTCCTACTCCCCAAAAATACATGATTCAGTGTGGTTTTTTCCAAGTCGTTTGGATACTTGGAGACGACCGCAGAAAAATTAGTGTTCCCATGCCAACCAAGATGGATCTACGGGTCTAGTTCATACAATGTTCAGCTGCATTTATGTCCATTCTCAGTTTTCATGCTATAAATATACCACTCTGATGATCTGCAACAAAACCTCCACTTTATTTCAGATATTTAATTTTAAGAAAGCATAGGAAATATTATCTTAGGATCAACAGGGCACCTCATGTATAGGTATGTACTACCTATGTGATATGTATAGACCACTTAGTATAGACGGTCTGCTTTAGATGACCAGCTCGATGTAGTATGGCTGTGAATCGGTTTGAGCCATTTGGCTTCAGCAACTGAAATTGCCTCCTGGTCCTCTTTTCTTCAGCAGTATAGGTGAAATCTCAGATGATTTAAATATACCTCCTCCTGTGGTTATTTCCAGCACTGAAAACAGTCAGTGATAAAGCAGCTGATCCTTGAATTCAGTGTGAAGATTCCCATTACGTTTTGCAGACCTTCATAAAGGCCTAGATGACCTGTTTATCTGTGAAATTGTTGCTGTCACTAGATGGATGAATTCTTGTACAGGAAGGAAGATAATAAAGGTGATGAGTTTAATTTAGGACCAATATATGGCACCTGTCTTGCTCAAGAAGATTCTGTGGAAAATCCTATCTGAAAACATGGAAATGTAGCCTCTAGATTTCCTTGTACTGCATGAAATGAGATACATGAGCTTTAGCAATTTTTAATTGGCCTAAAATTCTTACAATTTTTAGCATTATCTTTCTTCATTATATTTCCTTACTAAGCTTACTTCTGCTCAAATTCTGAAAAGGACAATAAGTAAACAATCAAGCCTGTTAAAACGTTTAGTGGACAAATGATCATACCATGGTTCTTGCGATTTACTGCAAGAAATCATGTAGTCAAGTGAAATTATTGTACAGAGATTCACAAAACTTAGTGGTGCCAATCATAGTGCCAATGGATATGTCACTGGGAGATTCTGATTAGCAACCTCTAATTTGGATTTTCTCTCATTTGTCTATAGTTACTGCAGTTCTTCAACCCTTGCAATTCCTTGTAACACCAGGTTGTACTTACCAGCTATTGACACGCTTTGATACCAGCCCTGTAGAAAACAAAGACCAACAGTGCAAGCAAGTGGATATTTATTTGCAAAGTGTTTGTCATCAGAGTATTAGGTAGAAATTCCCATTTAGCTCTCTGAAGTTGATTTAATCTTTCATTTACAAGAAATGAGCACAGACAGGAGAGTTGCACAAAATTCACAACCTCACAGTACTAAAACCTCACAGCTATTTTTTGTCTTTAAGTCACAAGGTCCTAGTGAGAAGGCTTTACGGCAAGGTTACTGTGAGAAACTCTGAAGGCATTGTGGAAGGTCAAACCAGCCCTGTGACCCCCTGAAACGGGGACATAAAGCAGCTCTCAGGCAGTGATGGTGTACAGCTGTGTGGTGGGTGTGGGGATAGCTTTTCTACATGAATAGAAAAATTACTTTTAAAAGATTTTGCAGAAGGGAAAATAGAACAGATCTTGATATGGCTTTGATAGGATAAAGGCAGTTTTTGTCTCTCTTCTCAAAGCTTTCTCTAAGTCCAGTGCCAGCCTGGGGACAAATCTGACAGCCTGGGCAGCAGTCAGCCATGCAGAGCCTGATTTTGCCTCAGCACTGGCTCTTTGCTATCAGGACTTTCTTGACCTCAATGTTATCTTTCTGAATGTAAGTTAAAGAAGAGTGATGTCTGATAGCTCTGAAGGAACAGGTTTTTCCCACAAGTCTTTGCATAGGGCACAAAAGCACATATAAAACTACAGCAAACTCTCTGGAAAACCCTTAAAGTTTAACTGAGCAGGAATTGATCTAGAAGAGTTATTTCTTGTTACAGAAGGTAGGAAGCAAGCACACAGGCATGTTTAGCATAAACAGTGTCATGACAAGCTAACAAGGATGTAAGAAAAGAATTTCCCATATGTGTAAGCAAATAAATAAAACTGACATATGGTGTAATACTATTTCCTAGTGTTATAAATGTGGTATCCAGATCCTGCAAGGCCTAATTCCTGCTAGCAGGTCCTGACTCCTTTATCTATTGCAGTATTTCAAATACCCCTGTAAATGTGAAGGAGTTCATTCATACACATCACTGGAAACAAGTGAACTTGCATTTAAAATGTAAATTCATCAAGTGCATTACTCATTATTTGTATTTATGGTTTGCACATCAGTTGTGTCCAAAAATCCTGCCAAGAATTGGTGCCACCTTGCATTCGATCACTATTCACAGGAGAAATGGTCCTCTCTGTATAGTCCTGACATGTTGAAATATGCTTAGCAATAAAGCCAGAAAATCAAATATTGTTTTCCTTAAGGATATTTTTCTATTCCTATTGAAGGAATACTCATGTTAGCATATTTATTGTTTGTGATATTATGAAATATTATTTTAGGACGTCCTCTACTATTAAATGATGGAATTTACTCAATGGGTCTGTCAGCACCTAAGCAGCAGGAACACTTGTGATTCCTGAATTGGGATGGCCAAAAATAAGTATGTGCTGTAGAAATAGGTGTTTATTGGTCATTATGGGATTATTTTCTTTTTTGGCTGAGTGCTACAACTGTGGCTAAAGCCGTATTCTTTTTAGATCTGCTCTGAAAGGTAGTATTATGAATGTTTATTATTACAGTTATTATGATTATTATATCTTCATTTACAACTCTTGTGCCTATTGTATAAACCTCTGGGCATGTTTACAATTGTTCTAAAGGCATTTTCTAATATTGAAGCACTAAGTACTGATAACAGGCAGAAAATACCCATATTAATCAGAAGCAGTCCATAATAGCACTTTACTATTAACCAAATGTGTTCTATTTATTCTATAACTGTTTATTCTATAGCTATTCTATAACACTAAAACTCCCCAAACTGAAGTGGATATAGTGTTTTGTTCCTCCTCCCGCTGCCTTCCATTTCTCCATCATGCTCTTGATTATAGAATCATAGAATCATAGAATCGTTAGGGCTGGAAGGGACCTTCAAAGGTCATCTAGTCCAACCCCCCTGCAAGGAACAGGGATATCTCCAACTAGATCAGGTTGCTCAGGGCCTCATCCAACCGGGCCTTGAACGTCTCCAGGGATGGAGCATCCACCACCTCTCTGGGCAACCTGTTCCAGTGTTCTACAACTCTCATGGTAAAAAATTTTTTCCTAATATCCAACCTGAATCTACCTCCCTCTATTTTAAAACCATTACCCCTTGTCCTATCACAACTGGCCCTCCTGAACAGCCTCTCCCCATCTTTCTTGTAGGCCCCCTTGAGGTACTGGAAGACCGCTATAAGGTCACCCCGGAGCCTCCTCTTCTCCAGGCTGAACAGCCCCAACTCTTTCAGCCTGTCCTCATAGGAAAGGTGCTCCAGCCCTCTTATCATCTTTGTGGCCCTCCTCTGGACCCTCTCCAACTGGTCCATGTCCTTCTTATGTTGGGGACTCCAGAACTGGACGCAATACTCCAAGTGAGGTCTCACGAGGGCAGAGTAGAGGGGGAGAATCACCTCCCTTGACCTGCTGGCCACGCTCCTCTTGATGCAGCCCAGGATGCGGTTGGCCTTCTGGGCCGCAAGAGCACATTGCCGGCTCATATTGAGCTTCTCGTCCACCAGTACTCCCAAGTCCTTCTCCTCAGGGCTGCTCACGATCCATTCTCCGCCCAGTCTGTATTTGTGCCTGGGATTGCCATGACCCAGATGTAGGACCTTGCACTTGGCCTGGTTAAACTTCATGAGGTTGGTACGGGCCCACCTCTCCAGCCTGTCGAGGTCCCTCTGGATGGCATCCCTCCCTTCCAGCGTGTCAACGGCACCACACAGCTTGGTGTCATCGGCGAACTTGCTGAGGGTGCACTCCATGCCACTGTCCACGTCACCGACAAAGATGTTGAAGAGGGCCGGGCCCAACACGGACCCCTGAGGGACGCCACTCGTGACCGGTCTCCACATGGACATCGAGCCGTTGACCACTACTCTCTGAGTACGGCCATTGAGCCAATAAGCTTTATAAGCTGTATTTTCATCACTAATGAAGATTCCTATTTGCATATAATAAATGTCCTTTACTTCTACATGATTGGCACCTTTTGCTTTCTCCTCTGGGACATGAATACACTTCCTAATGGAAAAGACATTTATATAAAGCCACCTTTAACAAAGGTCTATGGTGTCCTTTCATGCCCTTGTTTTATTGGTGATTGAATGACTAGGAGATAGCTTTCATTCAAAGAAATTCTATAATATTTATTTTTACTGCCTGCCTGAAATGTATTTATTTTTGTGGAAGGAATAACTCCGTTAAGTTCAGTACTTTTGCATCATGCTAACCTTTATGCTAACCTTTTCCTGATAAGGCATAAAAAAGCAGGTTTAGATTATTTTGGAGCTGTCATTCACATTGACTGTAAAATTCCACACTGATTCCAGTAGAGAGGGAGAGGAAGAACAGAAGAGAGACAGATCAGGATTTAAGTCCAGCATTAGACAAAGAACTAGCAGAGCACTTATCATAAGAAATACACTTCTGAATTTATATCTTAAAGTGACTAGCGGCAAGTAAAAGGACATTTCAGTCTTGCTAAACCCAAGCACTCAAAGACCAAAAGATAACCTCACAAAAATGAGGCTGATTTCAAGTCATGGCTTTATTATAATCCCATTTTATTGGCCTTTTGAGACTTCAGTTCCATATAAACTGTGTTTCCAAGCTTTTCTCTGCAGCTAGAAGCTCTGGAAAAAATACTTTAAAATATAGAAAAACACAAAGACTTATAACAGCTCTAGGAGGTCGGAATGTAATGGCAATATCCACAAGCATGACAGCTTGTACGACCAAGATGCAGAGTGGTGAATCTAGATGGTAAAGTTCCTGCTCATTTGTCTAGTAGTGGTATCAGTTATGGAAATAAGAGAAAGAGAAAACATATTAATGACTTATTTCTGTTTTCAGTAAAGGCTTGCTTCTTGGATTAAGCTCTTAGTGCTATGTTCCCTCTAGTTTTAAAAGTTTCAGGTGATGGCTCTTAGAAGTGGAGGACCATTCTATATCAACTGCACTCACTCATGTACTCACACACTATTTTTTCTGTATATGACTCTTATAACAGCATGCTTCCAGCTGTTTTCCTGCAGATACATAGATCATGACTGACGCTTTCCAAAAAGATAAGTCAGGTTGCAAGCATGTACTGTATTTTGTGTTACACTCTAAAACTTCCATTTCTCAGAAGCCCGTTCCTAAGCACTATCTGAAAATCAGGTCTTTGAGAGATCTCATAGCTAATAACCACATTTTAATCTCTGATGCTAAAAATATCTTCTTTCTACTTAATATTCCCGACCTTACTCTTTATTCCTTCAAAGGGAAAGAACAGGTACCAAATATAACGGAAAGATTTATTGAGAGTATATTCATGTAAAGAAAACGTAAAGGTCTTAAGGCTGTTTCTTTCATTCCATTGGGAGACGTAATTAAACTACAGCAATTCAATCAGTATGCTCTTACTTAAACAAGAACTCGTAAGTAGTTTAAATAAAAAATTTCATCTCAAGAAATAGTGCAAAATATCTATTAATCTGCCCCGTCAAAAAATAGCCAAATTGTCATCCCAGCTCATCTGAGAGTGCAATGCATATTAATACATGACTTTTAAACCAATTGAAATGAGTGAAAATCAACTTCACAACTAGATTTTGGATTTCTTTGAGACTGAAGAATTAAGCTATTTAAACCATATATTTCGTTCTAACAATCTGAGCTGACTAACAGTGCAAGAGTTGCACAGACCATAATATAGATTTTAAGAGTAGCTCTTTGCTTCTTACTATGAAGTATGTGACCAAGGCTAGTGGTATAAATTCACTTCAGTTATTATTCTAATTTAATTTAAAACAATGTCACGAAAACATGACTCCTCGTATTTAGTGAAATAGAACACTCAGCAAATTAATGTTAGAGGGAAAAAAAATCCTGTAAAAACAGCATGCCAAAATCTGCTCAAAACTTTCATTTGTGTGAAAAAAAAAAAAAAAAAAAGATGATCACTTTCAATCAGCAGAGTCCCATCGAATACTCTAGGTACATTGCTGAAGTGCTGGCACACTGTGGTGACTCCGATAAACTATGAGGATCCAATTTCCTCTGTTATGTGATACTGCAGTACCAGTAGATTTGTGTTTTTCCAAAGAAGGTGTGGAGCAGCAGACACACGAAATACAGTTAATAAGAATAAGCACAAATTATATTTATGCACTGGAGGGCAGTTTTGGGAGTGCTGCTCACCAGGCATCTTTGGTTTTGCATCACTGTAGGTTTTCACTGATGAACCACTGATCTGACCTCTTTTTGACTGAATAGCTACCATACCCACTTATCCCCTACCCCCTCAACATTTGAGCATTTAAGTATACTACTGGGTGTTTTTTAACCAGGGCAACTGTTTTATAATTCTGTTTTATGACTTAATCACACCTAATACATAAGCTATGTTACTGTTTTTACCCTTGCAATATTTAAGCTATAAAAGACAAGTTCTGTTCTAACTTTATTGGAGTATATCTGGAATAAGGACATTGAAATTTGTGTCACATTTTGGATAGAATGGGCCCAGACAAAGTACCTTGATTTACACTGCTATTACTGGAAGCAGTATCTGGCTCAGTGTCTTTGGACAGCACTAACTTTAAGCATGAGAGTAGTGAGTATGTCATTACCAATGTCTACAGCGTCGGTAGACAAATTAAAATCTGGACAGTTAAATGACAAAGGAAAAAGAGTACATAGATTAAAATGCTCTGTGTCCACTCTTTATTTCATTCTTACATCTTTCAGCAGGGAAAAATAAGCCTACCAAGATTCAGGATGAACACCGTCTTCATGGAAACCATGCATCATAAGCAAATTCCAGAGATGCAGCACAAAATAAGAGGCCAAATTCTATGTAATAACCCATTCTAAATGCTGTACATGTAATACAATCAATAGCCTATTACCTTAGTCTTATCCACAAACCAAAGTAACGAAATTAACAGATCACAATCTCCAAGCCAACTCCGAAGCAAGCAAAACATGGACTGTGAGTTACACAGTAGGAGTAATGATCCAGAACTCTGTAAATTTTTGGACTGCCTTGAAATCATCATTACAATGAAATTAAAAAGTTTTGGTTTTAGCAGAACATATTCTTGAGAGCTGTAAGTGCTACACTGCTGAGTTGTGGTTTATGATAGACAACTTATCATCATTGGATTTATTGCTCAGCTATAAGTAGCAAGGGTACAATATTTATTATTTGCAAATAAACAGTTCTTGCAATTGATGTAACAAGCATGAATAATAGCAGTAATGGTACCTCACCAGCATTTATTTCATTTCATGTAACACTGGTCCTGAGGGTGGCTGGTTATCTGAATAAGAGTTGGACAGAACTGCTCCAAATTTCCTCATTTGCAGTCTCTCGCCAATTAAATGGTAAGCTCCAGCTTATGTCAGTTGTTTCAAAAGTTACTATCCAAAAGCACCAGCCGCCAAAATGCTGTTCATTTTTCATTTTTGTGGAACACACCTGCATGGGTGATTTAAAACAAACAAACAAACAAACAACAAACAAACAACAAACAAAGAAAAGAAAAAAAAACACAAAAAAACCAAAGAATTTACATTATGGTCTGAGGCAGTTGGGATTCTTATTGCTGTGGTGATCATCAACTGAAGTATGATGACTTCATTCTGTTACCCTTTATTCTTTCAGGACAGGTTTTCATGCCACATGTCAGATAAATACCACCAGAGACAGGATTCAATTTTTTTTTCTTTCCCTGGATGATATTGCTCATCCTCATATACTATCAAATGGTCCATGTACAAACATCAATACCTCTCTCTTCTTTCATTCATAAAGCATTGTTCACTCTGGAAACAGATGGGTCTCATTTATTGACAGAAAGTGGACAGTAATCACAACCAGGGAAAGGTCAAAGTAGTCCCTTGGTGCTCTGAACAACATAGAAAACATAAGGACACACCTGCAGGAGTGGACTGAGGAAGTTTCGTTGATCTTTTAGAAGCAACAAAATCAAATAAAGGAAATCAGGATGATTTTTGGTCAAAACAGAAATAGCTGACCGGGTTTTAGACAACCAGCATAAGTGATTTATTTGTGTCCAACTAATTCAACTAATATTCAGCTAGTCTATAGGTGAAACCTACACTTACCAGAACTGATTGAATACTGTAAATAACTTAGCCGTCATGCTTATTTACAAAAACTAATGAGTATACTGTGTCTCCAACTGTTACATACTTTATCTATGAATAGACTAATTAATATGTACCCTATTTGCTATGGATATTGAAACAATTTTATGCAAACACTGTGAAGTATTTATAAGCTATAAGGGAAATTTAGTACATACAGTTACGAGTATTTTCTCCAGAAACTTAGTTCCAGGAATTGTACATATTCAAACTGCAAACAGATACTCATGCTACAAGTTCCTAGTATAGGACCAGTGAACACTGCTTAAATTTCAAATGCCAAAATGTTTGACTGATCTCCCCACAAACAAACTGCAGCACAAGAATTATCTATATAAATTATTTTTTCAACAAATGCTCTATTTGTTGAGAAATACCAGAGAGGTACAGAGAGCTGAAAGTGAAAAATAAACATATTTGCTAACGATTGTTTCCTGAGATCAACATCATCTCTGACAAATCTCTTGCAGCTGTTTTGGAGGGGGTTTTAGCTCTCTACAGATGACAGAACTCAAAAACCAGATTTTATCCATATACTTATGTCGTGGGTTAGGCCGATCCGGCAACTAAACCCACGCAGCTCTCCCAGTCCAGTAAAATGGAGAGGAGAGAAAAATGTAATAAAAGAGCTGAGGATCGAGACAGGAACAGAGGAGCACCCACCAACCATGGTCCCAGGCAAAAGAGGCTTTTTCTTAATGCAAAACTATTTATTAACAGCTACCTACAAAGAGAAAAGCACACAAAAACGGTTACTTAAGAGAATAACAAGAAAACAAGGCCAGGTCTTAAAAACAACACCACTCTCCCCCTTTTCCCCCGGCTCTACCTCCTCCCCCCAGCGGCGCAGGGGTGCAGGGAATGGGGGAGTGCAGGTCAGTTCATTCCATGTTGTTACTGCCGCTTCTCTTAAAGGAAAACGAGTCCTTACACCATTGTCCCTTGCTCCAGCGGATCCCCTACTCACGGCGGAAGCGTGAATCCTGCCCGCTGGGAGGCAAATCCTTACCCCATCGGATTTGCCCAAGTGCGGGGTTTACCAGTCCTGGACCTTTAAGGAGCTGTAGCCACTCACTCTGGCGTGGGTCATCAACAAACTTTAAATGCGCTCCGGCGTGGGGTGTCATATCAACCTTAAATGTGCCTCCGTACAGACTTAGATGCGTAAATGCAAAATGCGTAAATGCGCCTCGCCCTGTGCCCATGATTCACAACAGTCTCAGGCTCAGGCATCTCTTTTAACAAAGCACCTCCCCATCGGCGGGGGTCATCCCACGGACTCTAGATGCGTACCATGCTCAGGCTCTGGCATCTCTTCTCGACGTGGGTCCTCCATGGGCTGCGAGTGGGTCTCTGCTTGCTCCACCGAGGACTGTTTGCAAAGGGGCTGCTGGCAAGGGGGACTCAGCCGCCACACACGTTGTTCCGTTCCATCTTCACTGACCTCTTATCTGTGTGGCCGTTTCTCTTAGATTTCAGTCCTTTCTGGGTGAACTCGGCCCGGTGGGCGCCCCAGCAGGGGAGCTCTCCCGAGTTCCCCAAGCGCCTCCGCCGCCGCCATCCTCGACGGGGCGGGCATCGGCACGGAGCAGGCACAGGCCCGGCCCGGCCCAGGCCGCTGGCCCGGCCGGAGCCGGGAGCGGGGGCCGTGCCCCCCTCTCCCTTCTCCTTGCTCCTGGGCACAGGCACACCTTTCCGGTTCCTTTGTCCGACGTAAACAGGGCAATTTGCAGAGGCGCCGATTGGCTCAAGCCCCGAGGGGGATGGGAGTCCGGTGTGATGGGCAGCTTCTGCCACCCGGACCTCCCCCCTACTTCAAACCATAACAACTTATGTTGATATTCTTTGGTTGTATCTGAATATAAATATAGACTGAGTGTGAATTTCTCCTAGATGTATGTAACACGAGAAGCTGGATTTGTTTAAGGAGGATCAGGTGTACGGAAAGAGAGGCTAGGGACTATAATACTGGCAAATTTGAGGAAGATATGGCAGTTTTATCTGGTATGTTTTGTAGAGTTTCTGATCATCTGTTTCCACCTGTTCTTAGTACTAATCGATTGCTCTCTTTTTATACTAGCAAAACAAATAAAAGCAACTGCTACTACACTGCAAGACAGTGACGTTTTTTCACTGATGCCATGACTGGTTATCTGGGAAAGAGTTGTGTTCCCTGCCTTGCGCTAATGTCTACTTCCCTGAAAAATGAGGACATTGAAGCACACACATTGGCAGCAAATAGATTAAGGAAGAGCAATCTTGTGATTTTGTGAGAGGTTGGGGGTCAAATTGCTCAGCACTGGTAAGCAGTGTAATAGGAGATCCTAAATAAAACGTAGGAGGGAGCTTTTGTTTCTGACATAGACACTCTTGATCTTGAACAAATGCAATAATCTCTCTGGGGTAGGCTGAGTCAACAAATCAATCCACGTTTCCTCATGGGAGGCTGCATTACAAGTAGCTCCGTTGTGTCTTTTGTCTCATTTGGGAAAGTTACTCCTTGGATAACTGTTTTAAAGGGCCTGTGCTGTGGTACCTGGAAGGGGCAGAGACATGATCCTGCATATTTACTTCAACAATAAAGTGTTGAAGTAATAATAATAATAATAATAATAATAATAATAATAATAATAATAATAATAATAATAATAATAATAATATACCAACAGCTTTACCTACACCTCAAATCCCAATCCAGACATTAGAGAATCTGTGCTGTTGCCTGGCTTTGTAGAGTCATAAGTTTAGTCGCTTTTCTTTGAATTTCCAATTTACAGCAAGGACTTAATAGCATCTATCCACTCCTTGAGAAGCCTTTTCTAAACTAAATTAACTGTTGGAAGACGTCAAGCATTTTACAAGCCAGTACACATCGAGAGATGCAAAGTATCTCTGTCGATACTTCCAACTCTATAACAAAGTCCGAAATCTTAAGATGAGACCTGCGGGTGCCCTACAGTTGTGTACTGTTTCACTTAATCTCTCCTTTCAGCAGCTGTGATGTTGTAACCATGAAACTCTAAGGTTTGTAGACAGGTACAGTAAGTCAGCTGGTCTAAGAAAAAATATTACTTCTTCTGAAAAACGCTGTGTAGATTATATAACGTAACTGCCTTTTAAAACAAATCTAAAAAATGCCCTGACATATTTCATGTGTCTTCTAGAAAATATACTGATGCTGGTTCAAGATATTCAAATAGAGAAAAGTATCAGCCAATGGTCAATCAGTCAATCAGTCAATCAGTCAGGATCAATCCTGGTCAGTATGCACATTTATGAAAAACAGAAAATTAGTAGTGGGTTGATATCAGATTTAGGTTGATAAAATGTTTAAAGGTTTATGATTTACACAGTACTCCTGGCAGCTTGTAGACATCTTCAAAACAAGCTTTAGGAAATAAACACCTGTTTGTGCTAGTGGTTTGTGCCAGTACATATCAGATGATTATCTTGGCTACATCAGTGTAACTACAGTGTGATGACCTGACTGTAATTCAGTTGAAGTTCAGAGTCTGTTCCAGTAACTAACAAGGATTATCAAACGTTGCCAAACGTGTTTTCCTTTTTTTTTTTCTTTCCTTTTTGTTAAAAGAAAAAAAATAAATCCAACTGGGTCAATTTATATCAGCTAGACTAATTAGAATATCTAACAATAAAGTGGCAGTTAGTTTCACTACATATGGAAATTAGCAAAGGAAGATGTTATTAGAAATTGCAAGGAATTAAAGCTTGGATTATTTCTATTATCTTTGAGAAGTAGGTACATGCAAGATACAGTGTAAAACACATACTATGATATTTTCATAGAAAAAGCTGGTGTTATTTTGATGTTTCGAATAATACAGTATTTTTTTTTAATAAAATACTCTTATGAGAAAATACCATCAGTGTAACATCACTAATATAGATGTAATAGGTTAAAAAACTGAAAAAGATTGATGATGTTGTTTTGCTTTATACCCTCTGGAAGTAGCCCTGAATAGAAGCACAATGCAGTCCAGCATATTTTGCCACATTCTGCCTATTACGGCTAAGTACTTCACAAAATAAACCCTGCTTCCCATTGCACTGAACTGGAGGTTTCCCATTACTTTCCATACAGAATTTCAGGTTGTTATTACTTGGCAGTTTGATAAGAACCCATGTAACTGTTACTCTGTCAAGTAAAATAAAGAAATTTGACTCCATGTTACTGTATGTACTGTTCGCTGCATGAAAGGACGAAGATGGTGTACCGAGCACTCACAGAAATATCACAATTTTCCAAAACTTTAGTGCCTTTTAATGTAGTTATTATTTTATCTGCACATTTACATAGGGAGGTGCAGTGTTTGCTACTGCTTCTTCATCGCATATTCACCTGTTTAAAACATTTAAGTCACATAGCCAGACAGGCAAATTAATTGATTGCATAGTGAACAAAGTGAACAATTCATTAATGTCCCACAGGCTGACAATTGTTCATGCAGATGCCTGGAAGAACACTTATGAACAATGAAAATATCAGCAGAAATCTGAGTCAGATTATAGATCTGTATAACAATTATAATAATGTCTGTATAACTTTTGTAACAAAAGTTCTATTCCTACTTTGTTAATTCTGATACCACTTCTGTTCAATACTGTGAAGATGAGTCACTTTTGACTGAGCTGCTGACAGCTATGGGTTTAATGTTTATTTTTTCTTGTTTGAGAGAAAAGCTTGTTTAGCTGTGAATACCCTCACCTGACCAAATGGATGTAACACTTCCACATATACGTGAAAGTTACCTTTAAAAAGGACATTAGTGAGCTTTAAAACAAATTCTGAATGTTGCATTAGCTTATTTCTGAGATAAAAAACCAAGTCGGCTATCCTCAGTTGAAAAAAATATGAAAAAAGTGAGGCATAGAGGGTTAAGCAATTTATTCTTGTGTAGTGAAAAAGTGCTCAGACTGCTATTCCAATGGCAAAATTATAAACAATCTCTTTTAATCTGGGTCACTAAGCAATTTATTTCCTATTAGTGCCACGCACATGTCTTTGCACACTAGGAAAGAGTTAGCATGTATAACATTATGCCTTTTTCTTTCTATTATTTTTTAAATATAACTTTGAATATTCATAAGCCTGAAATTTTAGTCATTTGCACTGATTCATGCCCAAATAGCAGATCCATTGGCCCGAAGTACACAGTGCAGAACACAGACTCATGCATTTTGGTAGTATGTTTGTTTTCATGTATTCTTTTACCACTGACTACAGCTATTATACCTGGAGTGACTCCATTTCTTTTCGTTCTTGCTTACCCCTATGTATTTCTACTGCACAACTACCTCAGGACAACCCTCTACACTAATAATAATCAGAGATGACAGAAATCAAATGGGAAAAAGAAAAAAAGTCCTTGATTTTCTCCATGTAAAATACTTCTGTTATTTCCTCATGTAATCAATCCATACGATCAAGATAGGCTTGTGAAATGTTTGAATAATATAAACAATACTACCAATATAAAGTAATAGTAAACAGTTCTCAAATTCTATATGTATAGTAGACATGAAGTTCTTTAAAAAGTTGACTCGTTTTTCAGATGGTACTTCGGTTATAAAGTAGAATTACACACATTCTTCATGACAAACAGATCAATATCACGAAAATACAACTGCAAAAACCCAAACCATTTGTAAGCTGATAATGTGGTCATGACCTTATACTTTTAGCAATGTTTACCCATGACTTTTCAGCAAGTCAAAAACACACTCTTGGTGAAACCTGGAGGTAAATCACAGAACAAGCACAGAAGATTATGCACAGAAAGGTTTCAAGGTATAGTAATGGGACTCACAGAATCATAGAATAGTTTGGGTTGGAAGGGACCTTAAAAATTATCTAGTTCCAACCCCCCTGCCATGGGCAGGGACACCTTCCACTACACCAGGTTGCTCACAGCCTCATCCAATCCAGGTTCCTTGAACAGTACCAGGGATGGGGCAGCCACAACTTCTCACAGTAACCTGTTTCAGTGCTCATCACCCGCAGAGTGAAGAATTTCTTCTTAATATCTAATCTAAATCTACTCACTTTCAGTTTCACACCATTGCCTCTTGTCTTTTGATTACATACTTTTGTAAAAGTCCCTCTCCAGCTTCCTTGTAGGGTCCCTTTAGGTACTGGAAGGCTGCTCTAATGTGTGCCTGGAGCCTTCTCTTCCCCAGGCTGAACAACCCCAACTCTTACTGTCTTCACAGGAGAGATGCTCCAGCTGTTGGATCATCTTTGTGGCCCTCCTCTGGACCTGCTCCAACAGATCTGTGCCTTTCTTATGTTGGGGACCCCAGAGCTGAATGCAGCTGAACTCTGAATGAGAGCAGAGTAGAGGGACAGAATCACCTCCCTTGACCTGCGGGCAGTGCTTTTGATACAGACCAGGATATGGTTGGCTTTCTGGGCTGCAAGCACACATTGCCAGCTCATGCCATTCTCATCAGTCAACATCCCAAAGTCCTTCTCCTCAGGGCTGATCTCAATCCATTCTCCATCCAGCCTGTACCTGTGCTTGGGATTGCCCCGACTCACGCGCAGGGCCTTGCACTTGGCCTTGTAGACCTTCATGAGGTTCGCAGAGGCCAACTGCTCTAGACTGTCAAGATCCTTCTGGATAGCATCCTTTCCCTTCAGTGTGTCAACCACACACACAGCTTGATGTCATCAGCAGACTAACTGAGGGTGCATTCAATCTCACTGTCCATGTGGTCAACGCAGATCTTAAACAGCATCAGTTCCAATACTGACCACTGAGGAACACCACTTGTCACTGGTCTCCACTTGGACATCGAGCCGTTGACTACAACTCTTTGAGTGCAACCATCCAGCCAATTCCTTATGCACTGTCTATCCATCAAACCCATGTCTCTCCAATTTAGAGACATGGATGTCATGCGGAACGGTGTCAAATGCTTTGGACAAGCCCAGGTAGATGACATCAGTTGCTCTTCTCTTATCCACTAACGCTGTAACCCCGTTGAAGAACGTCATCATATTTGTCAGGCACAATTTGCAGTTAGTGATGCCATGTTCGCTGTCACCAATCACTTCTCTTTTCCATGTGCCTTAGCATAGTTTCCAGCAGGATCTGCTCTATGATCTTGTCAGGCACAGAGGTCAGACTGACTGCCTGTAGTTCCCTGGGTCTTCTTTTTTCCATTTTTCAAAATGGGGTTTATGTTTCCCCTTTTCCAGTCAGTGGGAACTTCACCAGATTGCCACAATTTTTCAAATATAATGGTTTAGTGACATCGTTTGGCAGTTCCTTCAGTACCCACGGACGCATCTCATCAGGTCTCATGGTCTTGTGCACCTTCACATTTCTTAGATGATCTTGAACCTGATCTTCTACCATGGGCAGTTCTTGCTGTGCACCCTCCTTGCCTCCCTAAGAATCTTCAACTCCACCATTTCATGGTCACTACAGCCAAGGCTGTTCTTGAGCTTCACATTCTCCAACAGTTTCTTCTCGTTGGTGAGAACAAGATCCATTATAGCACCTCTTTTCATTGTTTCTTCTGTCACTCGGAGAAGAAAGTTATCATCAATGCATTCCAGGAACCTCCTGGATTGCTTATGCCCTGCTGTGTTTTCCTTCAACAGGTATCAGGGTGGTTGAAGTCCCTCATGAGGACCTGGTCTCGTGAACACGGGGCTGCTCCTATCTGTCTGTAGAGGGCCTCATCTACTCGGTCTTCCTGGTCAGGTGGTCTGTAGCACACCTCCAATATAATGTCACCTGTGCCTGCCCTCCTTTTAATCCTGACCCATCAACTCTCTGGTGTTCCTGCTGGTGGCAGGGGATTGAAACTAGATGATCTTTAAGATCCCTTCTGACCCAAACCATTCTACGATTCTATGATTCATGCCATCACGACTCTGTGATGCCAATAAGATCATAATCCTGGAGGCGTGCACATACCTCTAACTCCTCTTGTTTATTCATGTTACATGCATTTGTATAGAGGCATTTAAGCTGAGACCTCGATAAAGTTGTCTTACTGGCTGGAGGGTCTGGAATTCCTTTCTGCTGCTCTTCAGGTGCTCTCAATTTGTCTTGATCAAGCCTACTATTATCCCCCTGCCCCTTCAAATCTAGTTTAAAGCCCTGTCGATGAGCCCTACTAGCTCATGAGTAAAGACTCTTGTTCTCCCTTTGAGAAAGATGAATTCCATCTGGCGCCAGAAAGCCTGGTGCTGTGTATGCCATCCCATTATTGAAAAACCCAAAATTGTGGCAGTGTCACCAGCCATGAAGGCATGTATTAATAGACTGGGTGTATATGTTTCTTCCAGTGTTGCTCCCTGCAACTGGAAGGAGAGAGGAAAATATAACCCATGCTCCAGATTCCCTTACCAGCTATCTCAAGGCCCTGAAGTGTCTTTTCATCGCCCTTGGACTACATGTTGCTGCTTCATTGCTACCGACATGAAAGAGCAGTAATGGGTAACAGTATGAGGGCTGTCCCAGGCTAGGAAGTGCTGTCCTTAACAAGGGCACCAAGGAGGCAGCAGACTTCCCTACAAGGAGGGTCTGTCTGGCATATTGGACCCTCTGTTCCCCTCAGATGGGAGTCGCCTGCAACTATTACCCATCTTTTCTTCCTCGTGGAGGTGGTTGTGATACAAGGGGTAGGCCTTTCTGACCCTGGCAACACATCTGGTGTAGATGGACTGTCAGCCACATCATCTATTGACCGGCCTTCTACATTCAGAGCCTCATACCTGTTTCACAGAGACACTTGGGAAGGCGAGGTGGGCAAGGATGGGGTTCACCTGCCGCCCCAAGCATGGGCTTGCCTCTATTCACTTCTTTCCTTTAAGCTACTGCCTTCAGCCTGGTATGGGGAGGACACAGGATCCCCTTGATCTTGTTTTGTTTTGTTTTTCTGGTGGCTGTTCCTGTTTCTGTTTCAAGGAGGGCGGAGCATGGTTGCATCAGTCTATCTCTTTCTCAGACTCCCTTGTGCTCCTTCACCTTTCTACTTCCTCTCATATCTCTGCCACCAGATTGAGTAGATCATCTACTTGATCACACCTCACATGGCTGTTCTCACTACTGCTGTCCCTCACCAGTGAATGGCTCTGGCTCTCCCTGCAGCCTGAGACCTGGATGGCTGCATGTTTTTGTGGGAACTCTGTCTGGGTTGCCACATCCCTTCTGCTGAGTACAGAGGACTCAACTTTCTGCCAACTGGTCAGACTGATGATTTCCGAATGATTAAAGAACTGAGAACCACGACCTTCCATAAAAGACAGGGACCTAAATGTATTTCATTTTCCCAGACGAAAAAACCTGGTTTGATTTGTTTAAAAATACTGACGTGGGCAACATGTGGAAAAGTATGGAAGCTAATCAACACCCTAATAATCAAAAAAATATATTTATAGCTGAAATATGTAGCTACACAGAATGAGACTACTATTGACTGGACCAGGTGTATATTACCTAGATTGTAGAAAATTGGCTACTGCAAGACACAAAATGTTATGTGGTAGTTGTTGTATTATGGCTGCAGGGTTTTAAAACAATTTTGGCCATTTTTTCTAACTATTACATAGTAAATTAAACAGGATTTAACTCAAGGGAATTCTACAGTCTGTGTCACACAACTCAGTGAACACTGTGGTCCTATTTGGCTTTTCATCTTGGGAATCTGTGTAATCCCAAGGAATCAGGACTCCATATTTCTTTGCACAAGACTGGACAATCAGCCATCAGAAAAGCCTTGCCCCAGGCCTTTTTCCTAGTGCTTTGGCTGTGAGTTTTCTTTGCTCCTGCTGGGCTGCTACTTTTTTCTGCTCCTAATTTATAACTGCCACAAATCTGTCTTGGAGTACATTTGTGTGAAGACTGCTGTTTCTACCCGAGTGCTTTTGATCATTGATAAAGTGGATTATGCTGTTTGCATTGTTGCTATGTGCAAAGTTTGGTGCTTCAGTCCATTAATGTGGAATCCGTCTCACATTTCTCTCTCTGATATTTTTAAAAAAATATTTTACTATAGAACTTTATTTCATTTTGAACTTTTCATGCTGCTTAATGGGCCTCTTCATGCAAGGCTAAAAATGCAGGGAAAGGAATAACTCTTTCTTTGATTTGTCCTTTTGAGATTGTCATAAAGGAAAGGGACATCTCAAAGCCCAAGGATCTTAAAACTCCATGGAAGCCACATATTGGCAGTCTTCCCTCCAGGCAGCAATGCTCCACATGAAGCCACGCATAAACACAGTCTCTCATTACTGGCTGAATGTGACTTATCTCTTCACAGAAAAAGACCGGAGATTGTACTCTTTGGGAACAAATTTAAAGCTGTGAATATAAATATGTTTGTCATTTAAAAGGTATAGAATAGATACTGATTGCAATTACTTTGGTGTAAATCTGAAGTAACCTGATGGAAATTCAGATCTGGATAGGTCCTCAAACTCAAAATGAAACTGGTAGTTGGAGAAATTATTTCATTAACAACAAGACCCTGAAAATAAAGAGAAATTGTAATGGTATCAGATTTTTTTGACAGAACCAACTTGAACTTGTTTTGGCTTTTTGAAATAGAGCGTAATAATTACATTCATAGGAGCTGGCTGAGACTGGGCAGCCAATTCACAGGTGGAAGGAACATCTGACTAAATCCCTTTTAGCAGAGAAGCCGCCAGTGCATGCACCTGGCTTTTTGTTGGAGTAATTTCCATCTGCCAAAAGCATTGTTGCGAAATGATAGAGAAAAATAAACAAGGAACAAGGCATGCTGGAATTTTAAATAAAGTGGCATCTATCTAGGTTTCAGAAAGGTTAAGCACTGGAGGACCTAATGCCTTCCTGTCTGTAAAACAGGGGAAAAGGAAGAGTTTTGCGTTTCTCATGTTTTTCTTGTATTCTTTATTTGTTTTTTCAGCAGTCATGAGAACCATATTGTTGGACAAGAGCCTCATTCTTTAGGGATTTTAAAAATGCAAAAAGAATTCTGGGTCTTGTTCCAAGGAGATAATATACAGTGGTTTGTAAACATTTTCAAATGATGTTAGACTCTTGCTAATAATATTTAAGAGCTGACAAGTTTAAGTTCACAGACTGAGTTCACAAATGAGACATGTCACTTCTGGATAAGTATGGTGTACCAGGAGTTGCTGGCCATACTAACTGTTGAAATTAAATGTCCAGAATGTAACCTAAGTGCTCAGGAACTAAAGGTGAGAGTGTGCAATGAGGACCAACCAAGTGGAGAATATAAGAAAGACCACAGCTCCTTCATGCTATAAAGCTACATAATTTGCTACAATCACTTCTTTTCCTGGTCTACACTAATTATTTTTTTTTCTACTTGAAAATTACAATAGAAATAACACAGTTTATAACCCAAAATATGTGCAAAAGAGAACTGGGTCCTCTGGGTTTAATTCATACTGAATCTCCTAAAAATCTCACAAAATCTTTATAGGCTTGGAATGGCCAGCATGGCTCATTGCCGCTCTGGAAGGTTTCTGTATAGGGGGCATGCCAGGCAGATTCTTGGTCCCTGTCCTGTTGGGTCATTTTTCATGCTCCATGTATTTCTGACTCCTAATATAGGCTGTTGACAGCCAAAAACAGCCACTGTGCCTAATTTCTTAGTCCTTTTGCCAAACTCATCACTGGCAAGAGGTGAATACATCTCTGAGCCTATAACCTAAAGCAAAATACTATAACTTACACCAATTTGCTGAAATGTCTGTCAGACCTTCCCAAATTCTGCCTTGCACATTTTATATTTCATCCCCCTCTGCCTCCTTAGTTTGTATTGTAGTTCTCTGCATGTGGAAGGCAGCTATTTGTGACTAATAAAAAGACTTCTCAGAGATTTTGTATCATTCTTCTTTCTGACTGTCCCCAGAGAGGAAAGAATGAACCCTCCAGCTTCTCGCATTGGAAGAGGAAGAAGATATTTTGCATTTCTTTTACAGAAAAGTGAGAGAGAGTGGAAGGGGAGGAGGTCTAAGCTACTGAAAGTTACTGTATGCAGCAAACACTTGCTCTCTTTCCTCTTCCCTCTTCCAAAAAGCATTGCAGGACTTGGTTGCTAACTTGAAAATCTCCTGCTTTTGGGGAAAAAAGTAGACTACATCCAAGTATATCCAGATATACAAGCTCTTGATTTGAGCAGCACTGGGAACTGGAGAGCAGAAATTATCCTAAACTTCATTAAAAAGTGCAATAAAGAAGATATTTCTAGGGACATCATCTGTAGGCCCCTGCAGGAAGTAGTGTTAGTTGAAATTCATATGAATGAAATTAATTTTATAGGCAGTATATACGCTGACATTCTATCAAGGGTAAAGCAACTCCCTGGACAAGTATATGGAAACTGTTTCGGAGTAGAAAGAGACAATTGTGGTTTCATTATACTTCCCAACTTTGACCTGAGTAATTTACAAATGAACTCTCTACCAAAATACATTCCTGAAAAGACTGGCCCTGATTCAGGTTCCTTTCTTTCCTCTGTACAATACCAGTTTGTTTAACGCACCCAGTGAGAAAGTACATGAAAAACAATTTTTCTTGTTGCACAAAATAAAATGAAACTCAGGCATGTCATAGCCTGGAAATACTTCTTCATGGACTGTGTAATGGATTGGAAGATATGAAGGTGTATGTTTTTTTAAAACTTATGTTTCTGTTTGCATTCCTTTGACCTATGATTTTGTTCTGTGTATATAAAAGCAGAATGATGAAATGGCTGACGTTATTGCATACGGTTTGGAACATTACTCAGGAAATACATTTCAGTCAATTCTGACTGTTGAACTGTGTCTGAAGCCTTAGATGGTTATAGAAGCTAGTGTCCTGAACCATGCAAAGATATAATTCGAGTGCTGGACATTCTCTGTCCCTTGTTGGCGTTTTGCCATGGGAACCAAACTAACATCTTTTGTATTAAAGCCAGTAAGATCCCTTAATTTATGATCATATCCTCTTTCTGTGAGGAGAAGCACATTTTTCCCTTTTAGCATCCCCTCCCCCCCTTTGCTTTTCTTTAAAAAATCAAATGGAAAAGGAAATAAGCGATACGTTTTCATGCAAAGATGACTTTTGTTTTGTAAGCGTTCATCTGTTCCAGCTACTTATTCCTCACTCAGAGTCATAATCTTCTGTCTGCCACATCACAATTAGCAGTGGAGAAGTCTGGGATTCACATTCAGAGGATTATGACTTTCAGAGTGGAAAAGGCAGCAGGAGTGAATGAAGTATGCAACGTAAATCCTGTCTTCATGCAAATATATTTTGGAATAAAATAAGGGTTTCACACACATTTAAAAAAGAAGAAAAATATATTTGCAGCACTCTCTAAGACATCAAGTGAATAGAAGAGTCCAGATCTCACTGAAATTTAGACTCACAACTCTCTTTAGATTTTTGAAAAAGTGCTGAAAAAATATTTTTCAACTTTTTTAAAAGTTCTGTGACTTCTGACAAGACACAATGAACTTCAATAGGCAGTGTAACACAGAGAATTAGCTAGGCACAACCTCAGGTGGCAAGAAATATCCTGATGTTTATTGGCAAAACCAATCAGACAAAGAAGATGAAATTTCTACACCCAAACCCCATGATTATTCTCTACTTCAGTGCTATTCAATAACAAATGGAAGTGCCTAGGTAGAGTGCTTTTTTGCCAGCTGGGTCAGTGACATAGACCTAAGCCTTGAGTAATGGCAGACCTAACCCACTTGTAGCTTTGATTATTTCAATTGGGAAACATGTTTCAACAGATAGACTTGCATGAGTCAATGAGTAGAAAAAAATGTTTACCTCCAACTCATAAATCTGGTTTTCAGAGCAGACCAAGGGTTTGGAAGAAGAGCAAGTAATCATTCTGGTCCTTTTAAGGTACTATTTCTGTTCTTGCAAGCAGTCTTCAAATTTTTCTGTAAATACTGCCTTCTTACTTGAAGCCCTGTTCCTGAGCTGAGGAAGAAGATAATTTCTCATCTTGAAAATACCAAATTGTGATTCTGGTAGTACCCTTCACTCTCAAGTGTCATGGTGAAGAAGACGAACAGAATTGTTCGGTGCAGTGCAGAGCAGAGCAGGTTGCACAGCTCATGCAGTAGAGGATCTACCACTCCTGTACCCATCTTCTCTCTCCTCCACTAGTCCTGCTCCTAAACTGGCAACTGAAAAAATGTTTCTCCGTGTAACCTCCACGTAAGTGTAGAGTGTATGGTAGCCTCTTATTATGCAGTTTCTATTCCACATAACCAATTAAGTACATTACAGGGCTTAACTGTAACCTCTCTTGCCTGTGAAAGAGAGTGTTTGATGACAGCGATGCTTGTAATCAAGTCCAGAATTAAGATCCACATCATTCCGTGTTAGTCTTTTTCTGTAATCAATATCTATTTACCTTTTTTCAATGAGTTGTTTTAGTTAAATGCATATTTATAGATAAAGATACAGAAGTTAAGTTGAAGTTCCTTCCATCTCTGACTTCATCCATATTCACTCTGGTGATAGTTTCATTAACATTGAAATGTCTACTCTTGCACAGTAGGTAGGGTTTGACTCTGAAGATTATAGGAAGGAAAAATTGCCCCATATTTCTTCCTTTACAAAACACGTAAACATAAATTTGCACCATTTAATATAATTACAGTGGCTGGTTTCACATTATAAAGAAAAATAGCGTCAGATAAACTATTTGAAGTCATTTCTTACTCATTGTAATCTCCAGTGAAATGCTGTTCTTAATGGCAACTAGCATTTTACTCTGAAAATGTCTCCCTTTATCACTGGTGAAATCGAAGTGGATTCCCCTCTGAAACACTTTGCATTGATGTTACTTTTACTGCTACTGAAATGATTGGGAACTGCAGGAGTAAAATTTCTAGTTCTTAATGTATAATTGCTCTGAATAATTTCACATGTACGAAGAGCTTTAGATCAGCAAAATGCAACCACACTGTCATTATCAGCATAAAACCAAAATCTGAACTTTTAAAACACAGCTTATTTCTTTAAACAAATCAAGCTTTGTATATATTGTTATATTAAACAAAAATTCTCATGCTTTAATGCTGACTTTATAGAGAAAACTTGTTTAGCATAAAGTCAGAAATGGATATTAGCAACAGAGAAACAGATGAGGCAGATCAGTCATCCTTCATTCAATAAACATTACGAATGAGTTTCATTCAATCACCCATTTTACTCCTTCGCCACTCCAAGAGGTAAGTTAAGTGAGGCATTGTGTTTTCTGCAACTTAGAAGAGCACCTAACTTAAATTAGGTATTTCAATGCCTCAGAGAGTAAAAGAGACATCCAAACAGCAGAATTACTTGTACTATCAGGTAGAAGATGACATGTTTTAGATCCAAAATGAGATTCTGCATTTCAAAACTATTTTGAAGTCGCATTTGAATCTCTAAATGACTGCTACACTCCCCAGCTTGAGCTGACATTTACATTCAATATATGGGTAACAGTAGAGCTCTCATCAGATGGATATAAGAAATAACATATTTCGGGGTTTATTTTTCAGTGGAAGATAACAGTATGGATGCTTCGGAAAAGACACCTGTTTGTCACAACCATCGAAATAGTAGCCTAAAAGGTAAACTCATGCCTATGAGTGTTCTCTAGCCATGAAAGGGTTAAAGGTTAAAGCGAAGATTTGCTTGAATTTGCTAAGACTTAGGTTAGCAGCTTGCTTGTACATATAGTAGCTTATTTGCACATACGTAGATATACATAGACATACAAATATGTGCATAATGCCCTGAAACAGGATCATAGAATCATAGAATCATAGGACAGTTTGGGATGGAAGGGACTTTAATGATCATCTAGCTCCAAATCTCCTGTTGTGAGCTGGGACACCTTCATCTAGATAAGATTGCTCAAAGACTCACTCAACCTGGCCTTGAACAGTACCAGGGATGAGGCAGCCACAGCTCCTCTGGGTAATCTCTTCCAGTGTTTCGCCACCCTCATTATAAAAAATTTCTTCCTTATATCTAATCGAAATCTACCGTTTTTCAGTTTAAAGCCATTGCCCCTTGTCCTATTACTACACACCCTTGTAAAAACCTCCTCCCCAGCTTTCTTGTAGGGTATCTTTAGGTACTGGAAGGCCGCTATAAGATGTTACCAGAGCCTTCTCTTCTCCACGCTGAACAATCCCAACTCTTTCAAACTGTCTTCATAGGAGAGATGTTCCAGCCATTGGATCATCTTTGTGGCCCTCCTCTGGACCTGCTTCAACAAGCCAATGTTCTTCTAATGTTGGGGTTCCAGGACCTGAATGCAGTACTCCAGGTGGGGTCTCATGACAGCAGAGTAGAGGGGCAGAATCACTTCCATCAACCTGCCCACGCTGCTTTTGATGCAGCCAGGGACACGATTGACTTTCTGGGCTGCCAGCGCACATTGCCGGCTCATGTTGAGCTTCTCATCAACCAGCACTCCCAAGTCCTTCTCCTCCGTGCTGCTCTCAATCTATTTAGTAAGTAATAAATTTAGTTTCTAGGTTTCCCCTACTCCGATACTTTTCATCAGTCTGGTAGGCAGGTAATGGTACAGAAGCTTCATATTTAGCAATATTTAGCCATTTCTTTTTAGCTGTCAAAGTGTGAGAGCGTTACTTCTCTTTACTTCTCTACTCATTAACATTCCTGAATTTTTCACAGATATCTGAGAGAGTAAATTCTTATAAATGCTATTAGGTTAATTTAATGTTAGCTGAAAGACCTCATTTGATGAAAATTCATAATGTTGAAAACACTGAATTATTGCTAAATTAGACAGCGCTAGGAAGATAGTAATAGTGAAATCATAGGATAATTTTGGTTGCAGGAACTATGGAGGTCATCTGCTCCAACTGCCTACTAAGAGCAGGTTCAACTTAGATCAGGCTGCCGAGTGCCTTTCTGCAATACAAGTTCACTCCAGAATGGGTCACTAGATTTGGTCTGGTGAGCTATAAGGAGGGTTGATAACTGAAAGAAGATTTGCTTTATTTAGTTTTTTTAACTGAGTAAAAGACAGACCAAGTGCTACTATGGTAGTTGAAGTTGCAGCAGAAAATTAAAATTGAAGAGCTTCATAGCCTGTCATTGTAACTATGAATACGGCCCCTAGATTATGCTTGCTACAAAGCTGATCTCTCCAATTCAGCTTACAGCAATTAGTAAAATAAGCAAACAGAGTCTTCGTTTGGATAAAATGTTTGTGTATTGTGTTTAGGGACAACTGAAGCTGAATCTTCTTTGATAAACTACAATAGTGCAATGCGTAAATTAGTTTTTTGGTGAGAATCTAAGGTGCAGTTTTGAAACAAACCTGATTTAGCACAGTCATAGAATACGAACTGTATTACTTTTGGGTGAAATAAAACTGAAAGATGTGTACATTGTACACACCTGGTGCACACCACTAATTAATCCACATTCAGTCCCTGGGACAAGAGCAATGCAAGTCCAAAGCAGCCACCCTTCTCCCTCATCACACACCCAATCCTCCTCAATAACACTCTACAGATCTTCTCCTTTTTTGGCATACTACTTGTTAATATAGCTATAGACACTGGTGACACAAATGGTCTCCTATTCACTGGGAACTTTATTCCTCTGAATTTACTCTAGGAATACCTGATTATGTTGGAATATCAGTATTGGCATGAAATCTGTTATCAAAGACTATGGAAAATGTCCTTGATTACAATCTAAAAGATGATGACATAACTCAGCACTAAAAACCTTTCAGCCAATGGTGTTATTATCACAAATATTTCACTATACAGCCAAATATACTAATTGACATTCAAGGTTAGCTATATTTATTATCACCTTGCATATCAAAACATAGAATATCCGAGCCCTGCTGGAGATGGGTTAAAACTTCTTCTCTAAGGACTCAAAATCTGCAGTATATTTGTATGTAAAGTTCTGTGGCTTAGGGTCGAGGCAATAAAAAGCACTCTTTTTAATCTGAAATATATATATTCCAGTTCTAAACTGCAGATGATATCAAATGGTTAGAGATGAATGGTTTCTTGTCATCTTTTTTTTTTTCTTTTAAATCTAATGTTTCCATTTATGTTCTTTTCACACAGGAAGCTGATAAAACACCTTTTGTTTGACTGGCATTCTCTAAATTTAATAAAATGCTGCAGCCTGCCTTAGCAGTCTAATCAACATAAAACAGAAAGACAGAAATCAAAGCACTGGTAGTATATTAAATATAGATGTCCCCTAACTTTGCCCTTGATAATAATGCACAGTTAGATAGTTTTAGTGCATGTGGAAAAGTATCAGAAATGGCTCCAGGCTAATAAACCTATGTTTGCCACATGGACTGTCTTAACTATTTTTTTCTGCTCCCCAGATACATACACCTCTGTGTGCTAAGACCATGCAGCAGAAATGAGGGATAAAAACCATCCTAGTGAATAAACATTTTTGTCTTTCTCTGCGCTATTAGTAAACCATTTTGCATAAGGCAACTCTGTCTGATGAGACTAGCTTTACGACTATTTTCAAAACCAGATCTGGAGCCACGACTACACTGACTTTGGAAGTGGGATTGAGGCAACTTGTCATGTCATGTCAGGACTTTATACTAGGGGGTACCCTGCACAGAGTCTCATAGACAGTCAAGTTATGTATTCTGAATGCATCTGAAATAAGTTATCAGATCTCAGGTATTTCCATGAGACGTGCGATGTTATTATTTACTTCCCTTTTGGAGATTGCTTGCAAGAGGAATGTGGAGGCAATCATGTACTTAGAAACCACTGATATGGGTTTCTTGAGTATCTTAAGTCTCATAATGAACCACAGGCTTGGTTTTCTGTTTCAACCTCCATGACCTTGCAATGGAACTTTTCAGAAAAAAAACCCCAAGTGTCTTCTCAGTAATGGGAATTGTGAATCTTTCTTCCTACCTAGATGGATTCCATTGACTGCGAAGTGAACCACAAAATTTGTAAAGTTAGGGAGAATTTCCCTTGAACAAATATGGCCAAATGAGCCAAGGAAAACACTCCCAGAAGAGCTAGGAGAAGTGTTTCACAGATGACTCAGAAACTGAATCTAAAAGTTTATCCTACTCCCACATCATCAGGAGAGTACTTCAGAAAAGTTAACAGGCTGTATATGACACTATTCAAAGCAATTCTCCTTGCCAAAAACATCATCTTAATATTTACAGTAGATTTGAGATTACTTCCATGGAATCTTCTTAAAAAGACTGTGTTAAACAGATCTCTCTAAATATGTCACCAAAAGTAATAGGACATTGGTCAGATCTGTTTGATACAGAAATCCTTTGGGTAGATATAATCCCCTAAATGAGGAGAATCATACTATGGATTTAGCAGGCCACATTTTCCATTTCTGAAGGAAGTTCTGCATGTGAGATACAGCCTATGATGGGTTTTGTGCCACCTACACTATTACTATTCCCTGTGAAGACATAAAGTATTTTGTTCACCAAATACTTGCAAAACATCATTATTTTACTCAGGATCATCAGTTATCATGAATTGAAATTCTATGAACTCAGTGGCATTAAGGACTAGGGACTGGTATTCCAGTATTGATTTCTGCATTGTACTATTATTCAGTTCATTTGTTAAGGCTAAAACATGTGGCTTCTAAGATAATATGTTCACAGATAATATAAATGCAGATCCCTACACAGAATAATGTCGGGGGAGCTCCTGGCTACTACAATAGAAAGCACCTGTGCCTTGTTAGGACAGGTGCTGTGAGTCACGTTGGTCAGCCGGAAACCACGTGACTCATGGATGAATAAAGGTGGGGCACTCCCAAGAGGGAGTGGGGCAGTTCCCTCCTGGAGACTGGAGTGATAGGAGCCCCTGGAGAGCAGCATCTTGAAGCTCTCTGTTGGAAGCCTTTAGTTGTGACAAGGACCTTTGGAGTGAGTGTGATAAAGCCTTCTGATATACGAGGAAGATCACAACAACCTTCTGGGTTGTGATCCCCAAAGATTGAGACATCAGTAGTCCGCAACAATTGGTGACCCCGACGTGATTCGTCGGAACAGGAACCACTGGGACTGCAGAACAAAGCTTGGCGAGCCAGGCAGGAGCTGCGGACTGACCAGTTCTGACTTAGACACCTGGAACAAGGTGAGCCACTGGGAGTGAGCATGGGTCAGAATTTTGTAAAGGAAAGCCAGACCTTCACCTTTCTCAAATCTGCAGGAATGGCTGCGGGGCTCAGTATAAGTAATGAGGATTTATATTACCTACTCAACTGGGCAGTGGGACATGAAGATCTAGTCAACCTCACCTTTACCTTTAACCTAGAACTTTGGAAAAGGTTGGGGGATAAGTTACTCTATGAAGCTGTGGTTAAGCAAAAGGGCCGGACCGACCTGCTGCGTACATGGGAGGCCCTAGATAATATAATTCAAAAGGGGTCAGCAGAAGAGGAGGAAGAGGAATCAACAGATTATGTATCTGCAAGCGAGGGGTATGAAGGGAACAATGAACTATCTGAAGGAAGACTAACCCCAGACAGCGTGGACAGCGAGTTAGACGTATCCTCGCTGTTCACAGAGATCAATAAAGTTGCGGGGACTATGCAGGGACTCTACCCCACCCTGCAGGAAATAGTGGAGCGTCCCCCACCCTTTGCCCCAGCAACCCCCCCTTCCTCCTCAGGATGCGTTATGCCTACGGCTCCGCCATTTGAGCAATTGGCCCCACCCTTGGCAACTTCATATCCCGCGGTATCTGGTTATCCGGCCCAGGTACATTTGGCGCAGCCAGCACTAGTGCGCCAGGCCGTAACAATGCTCCAAGGAGTATCTCAGCAGCTAGCAGCTGTAGTGGAGATACTGCATCAGGCTATGACCCCCCCTGTAGCAAAAGAAATCTCCAAAACAAGTGACAGCCCAGCTGAGGAGTTATCACCGAGGGAAAAGTCACTAGAATCTGTCTGTTTATTAAATCCAAACCCCTTGGGAACCCCTACAGTGACAATTCAACGCCGTGACCCAGTCCGTTTTTGGAACGAAATAAAAATGAAAGCAATAGAGGCTGGGGATTGGGACTTGGCTCAAGTCTTGGGGCTGCCAGTCAATAACGAAAAATTATCCATGATGGAAATAGGGGAAAGGCCAAATGTATTCCCTGTGGAATTGACCCTCCCGGGTTCTAACCAGCCCAATCAATACCTGGGCTGGTCATGGAAAGTCGTACGAGACATACAAAAAGCGGTAGCACAGTATGGGCCAAACTCCCCAGCAGTAACACAATTATTACGATTACTAAACCTGGAAATATTGGTGCCGTATGACTTTCAACATCTAGCTCAGATTATGTTCCAGCCGGTACAACGCTCCATTTTTATGAGCACATGGAGGCAGCTGGCTGATCGTCAGGCACTACAAAATATACAGTTACCCCAAGGTGACCCATGTTATGCCGTAGGTGCAGATGTCCTGATGGGAACGGGTCAGGTATTTAGTAATCCGGCGGTACAGGCCCAATGGCATCCCCAAATTCTTGGGCAGATCAAACAAATAGGAATGCAGGCCCTCATGCGGACCACAGAAATGGCGAAACCCCAAGCGAGGTATTCCACAATTAAACAAGGAATCAAGGAGCCTTTCTTACAATTTGTAGAAAGATTGCAAGGGGCTATAGAAAAACAAGTTTATGACGGCAATCTACGGGCCCTGTTGACAAAACAACTCGCAAGGGATAACGCCAACGCTGACTGCCGAAGAGCTATTGAAGTACTCCCAGGGGACCCCTCCCTAGAGGAGATGGTCATTGCATGTGCTAAGGTCGGGTCCGTGGAACATGAAATGACCGCGCTAGCCACCACCTTGATGGCCTCAGATAATAAGAAACTGAAGTGTTATAAGTGCGGGAGAATAGGTCATCTCGCAAAAAACTGCAAATCCAATGGCCGGCCGAGGAGCAGCAGAAAGAGAAAGTATGCACAGATGTCTTATACTCCAGGCAAGCCCTTTGCGGGAACACTGCAACAACCGCAAACTAATCCGGAAAAGACCCCTGAAGGAATGTTGCAGCAGCCGCAGATTAAGCAGCCAGAACAACCAGGGTGGATGTATCCAACCTCATCAGAACAGTGGATATATCCACCACCGACGTGGTATGACAGGAAAACATAAGAACGACTCCCCCACGGTTTTGTTCCAAGGCATCTGACAAATGGCGATGAAAAATGGAACTGGAACATTAGAAAGCCCTAAATGCTATTAGGTATTTTTTCAAAAAAAAAAAAGAAAGGGGGAATTGTCGGGGGAGCTCCTGGCTACTACAATAGAAAGCACCTGTGCCTTGTTAGGACAGGTGCTGTGAGTCACGTTGGTCAGCCGGAAACCACGTGACTCATGGATGAATAAAGGTGGGGCACTCCCAAGAGGGAGTGGGGCAGTTCCCTCCTGGAGACTGGAGTGATAGGAGCCCCTGGAGAGCAGCATCTTGAAGCTCTCTGTTGGAAGCCTTTAGTTGTGACAAGGACCTTTGGAGTGAGTGTGATAAAGCCTTCTGATATACGAGGAAGATCACAACAACCTTCTGGGTTGTGATTCCCAAAGATTGAGACATCAGTAGTCCGCAACAGAATAACTTTTTCTTCTAAGCCCCAAATATATCTTTGTCCAATAAGTAGCCTATTTTTACAGCTATGTAGTCAAAACAGAGGCCTGTAATGGCCGTACCTGAGACGTGCATTAATCAGGGTAGAAACAGTGTTAGCTTGTCTTGAACACAAATACAAGCATACAAAAATACCATAACCAACATATTTTGTAATAATGTGATTGCATGGCCAGGCACAATGCATATGCATTTTGCATAACTGTGGGAGCAATGTGACCTTCAAAGAGGGCAAACAAAGACCAGTGTAGCTGCACTCAGGTGGCATATGAAAACAAGTGAACAGCACTAAAAGTAACACAGTTTTCAAGATCAAGAATAAAGAAGTACAATGGACTGCGAATGAGCAGGACATTCTGCTGAACACACAAGAAGGACAACTGACAAAACCAGAAATTAGGTAAGCAGCATCAGGAACACATGAGATCCTCCTTTTAGGAAGGGAAAGCAATATAAAAACACCAGATGTGAGCAAGGAGAGATGGTTAAAAAAAAGCAGTCACTCTCTTGAGCTTTGACTTCCCTTCTGGAAGAGCTTTGAAGCCTGGTCACCTTGACCTCAGGGACTGAGAGGCATCAAGGACATCAGCCACCAGCACTAACTCTCCAGCATCATCTCTGTGGTACTGTATAGTCACAACTAATTTAGTTACCTGTTAAGATCTTACTGTGTAAGAACTAATCATTAGCACAAACCATGTTGTTAATGAGTGTCAGTCTAGTCCAGTGTTGTTTGACGTTTAAATCTGATTTAATCAATCCGTTTTCTAAACTATCCCATCACAGTAGTCTCTAATCTCGTTATTGGTACTGATATGTATGCTTGCAGATAGAGACACACATTTATTCATTTGAGGCAGCTGTGGTTTTGTTATATGTAGTTTCTCCTGTAGAAATGGAAGAATCCAACAGAGGTACGAAAGACTACTACTTCTTTGGTGCTTCACCTTAAATTAGGAAGAGGCAGGTGAGATTATTGCACTCCCACAAAACAGGAAAGTAAACAGCAGATGCCAAGAGGTGGTAGTTTTCACAAGCAGCACCTTTGCAATAGCAGAGACAGCGATTCTTTGAATCAAAAATCCCCATATCCAACAGCGGCATGTGTGCACTTCTCCTGGGTATCACTGGAAGCATTCATTCAGTATGCAGAAACTCATCGCTTGTTGAGGATGCAGGAGCTACTGAAGGTTTCTCTGATTATGGAGGTATGAAGCTAGAGAGGTTCATCACTTCATTTAAGCATCAGCATTTGCCCCTCCCAGTTGCAGACGTACGATGACGCTCATGTAGAGTGTAAGAGTTTCTAGCAGAGCCATTCCTGGTACGGGCTAGCCCAGGACATTCTTCAGGAAATATAAACCTCAGTTACTACTCCGGCCATATCAGCTTCTTGTTTCAACAATAATACCTGGACAGTTTATACTTAATGTCACATTCTGCATAGCATTTACTGATTCCATTTGTGTTTTACTTTTTAATGTAACAACTACAACATTTCAACAGTTCTTTCTTGAAAAGGTGGTTTGCAGTTTTATTTCTAGAATTGCTGCTAACAATATGCTGCAACAGTGGTTGTCTTTGCTCTCCATTTAGAGGAAATTAATTATTTTAGCTAATAGGAATTCTTTCTGTTTAATATAAATTATGTCTTATATGCTCGCAATCAAATCTTATACATGATATTCAGACCATTAGCCACGAACCTGAGTTTACTTTTTAAAAGTTGTACGTTCTTACTGACAAGCTAGAACTGTGCAGCTGGGATCTCATAAAAATTTTGCAGTGTAACCAAAGACATTTTATTATTCCTCTCTGATTCCAAGCTACTGTCTTCAAGATTGTCTAAAAATGATATTTTAGTCTGTAATGCTGGGATGATGCTTGTCTTTTTACAAGTAAACTAGGCCTAGAATAAAATCCTGATGTAAGCGGATATTTCTTTTTCTTTAGACATATAATATTGCTCATTAATAAAAAAAAATTGCTCATTTCTAACCAAGGTTAGAAATCGTATTGTGACTCTCTCCATAAAGCTAAACAGTGAGTACTGTGGTAGGTTTTGACTGAAATAGTGCCATAGGCAAACTTTAGTTATACTGTAATTCATGATTCAATAAATGAGGAATTCTTTCCAAATTACACATCCTGGAAAGAACCGAAGGAGGGCTGTTTTGTTAAAAGCGATGACTATCAACTGAGTTTAACTTTAAAACTTTGAGCTCTTGATTTCAAAAAACACTGTTTCTCTACCTAAATTTTCTGCATTTCAACTGTATATTCAAACTTTTTTTTTCACTTGAACAACATTAAGGAATAAAATGTATCCCACTTTTTTTTTTGGCAGTTACCTATGCCTAATGATATGCCTAATGAATGTACCTCTGTAATGAAATATAAAAATATCTCATTTTATTCATACATTCACTTCTGGGACTTAACAACTGCTCTGAGAAAAGTTCCACATCCTTCTTATTGGATTCTTCAAATGTTCAGAATCCATAATATAGTTGTCAGAATATTTCATTGGCATTAGATGGAGAAGCAGGTAGAAGGATACGGTAGATAAGCACATACCATTTGTTTCTTGGACTTCATAACTGTAGAGATTAAATGCTCTGTTTGATCTGTAATCAAAAGGAAGTGATTCAGTCTGAAGAGAATCAAGCAAATATAGCTAAACAAGTTTAATAAACAGCAATAATTAGATATGTAATTAGATAGGCATTATAATGTCTATAATAAAAAGTTGCCAAAAGTATTATATCCATGTTTAGTTTTAACTCTGTGTGTGTCAAGTGAACAGACTGAACTCAGAGGATCTATATCTATAAACATGGATGACCACCTAGGAATAAATTTTAATTCAAGTGAGAGTAGGACTAGCTTTAGAACACAGAATATAAAATGTGACTTAGTTGTTCAATGAAGTCTTCAGTTATACCATCAGAATGGTATATACTAAAGAATGTTGAGAAAAATCAAGAATCTCCTATTTGGAGGAAACTGTGTATATCAGAATGGAAAGCAAACACAAGAAACTTCTATTTGGCATGACATAACCCAACCACATACAGAATTGTGCAAGATCTTAAGAGAATTAGCCACAGCTGATAGCACAGGCAGAGTCATCAACAAAAAGCATTAATTGTGGTTGTGCTATGTTGAAATTCAGGTGTGAAGAACTGATTGCAACTGTCCTTTGTGTTGTTTTCGATTGCATTTGGGATGGATGGAACCTGGTAGAAATCAACATGTAGTTAGATATGATAGCTAACTCTTTTCTGACAAGGAAAACCTAGACAAACAAAACAGGACACATTTAAATCAACTGATATACATAACATTTATCTCTGTGTATGTCAACCACGAGACCAAAGACATGGAGGCACCCTACAACTGAGCAGCTGACTGAGGGTACAAACCAGCAGATGCGAACTGAAGCACTCAGTACTGTGGCATGAAGCAAAGGCTATAAAGTCATGTTTGTGTAGTTGCTTGAGTCTACGTAGGTGAACAGCAAGCGAAAGTAGAACTATAAAAACATTTGGATACAAAATAATGGTAGATGGAATCAGACACTTCAGACTGCCTAATAAATCACAGCAATTCCTCCAGTAGGTGTGTGTAAGCTAAGCTCTGTGTTTTCTGATTTGTAAGAACATATATTCTGAAGATATGTAAATTCAGAGAGATCATGTGTTACGTCTCTTCCGGTCTCGGTTGTCTTTTGTTAATATTGCCATCATCTAAAGGTCAAGAACAGTAAGAAAAAGAAAATATGTTCCAAATACTGACTGAAGAACAAATTAAGCATTAATGTAATGACACTTTCTGTGTGACTAATAAATTCTGTATTGATGATAGAAAGTAAGACAATCTAGACCAGTTTAAGTGTAGAAGAGCTTTTCATGTGTAGTTTGTTCAACTCCTCTCTTTCTAGAGGGAATTTTATTGCAGTCTAATAAGAGCAAAAAAAATTGTAAAAGCTAATTTTATGTTATAGCCCCCATAGGCCAAATGATAGAAAATATTTGTGAAGGAAAACTTGGTAATATGGCACAGAGCACTCTGAAAATGAACTTTATACTGACAGAAGCCACTGAAAACCCTGTATATATGCTCCCCAGCCAAGCCAGTCATTTAATAAAACCTGTAAACCCAAGTATTTTTTCAAGCAAATTTTTTTTATAAGGTTCACTTTGGTGAGCTTCTTTTAGATTTATCATTAGGAAATCGAAGTCTGGAGAGCTGAAATGAGTTTTCAGAGATCATTAGTCTCCAAGGCAAAATCCTAAAAGAGATAACAAAAGTGTTTCTGGAAGATGCCAGCTTGATCTATAGCTGAAAATCTCCAAATAGGAGATTCCTGATCGAAGGAATCAGCAGGATAGCAGTCGACTCTGCTGCTCATCTGCTTTTATAATTAAAAAGATCTTACTCATGTTTAACAACATAATGCTGAGTTTAAATACATCCTTTCTTGTCGTACTCTCAGTGCACACAAAAGAACTTCATTTCCATCTTTTTTTAAAACAACATTTAATGTACTTGAAGACTGTTTCCTCTTGCCACGGTCTTATTTTTTTCTAAACTAACCAAATGTGATTTTTCATTAGGTCAAAAATGGAGGCAGGCCTGAAAATGTACAGGCATTTCGTGATCAAAATTGAAATAGTACTTCAGATGAAGGAAAGTATCTACTTCACGTGACTTGTAAATAACACTCTAGTTATAACTGTAAAACTGCTACATAGAATCATAGAATGGTTTGGCTTGGAAGGGACCTTAAAGATCATCTAGTTCCAAAACCACTGTCAGGGGAGGGATACCTACCACTAGATCATGTTGCTCAAAGCCTCATCCAACCTGGCCTTGAACACTTCCAGGGACGGGGCAGCCACAACTTCTCTGGGCAACCTGTTCCAGTGCCTCATCACCCTCAGAATGAAGAATTTCTTCCTTAGATCTAATTTAAATCTGCCCTCTTTCAGATTAAAGCCATTGCCCCTTGTCCTATCACAGCACTCCCTGATAAAGAGCCTCTCACCTTCTTTCCTGTAGGCCCCCTTTAGGTACTGGAAAGCTGCTATAAGATCACCCTGGAGCCTTCTCTTCTCCAGGCAGAACAGCCTCAACTCTCTCTTCCCATCCTTATAGTGGAGGTGCTCCAGCCCCCTGGTCGTCTTCATGGCCCTCCTCTGCTTGTGCTTAAGTCGTTCATTGTTCTTATTCACATACAGTGCCTTCCTATATTGACTAATATTTAATTTTTTCAGACCCTTTCTTGAGTTTATCAAGACTATTTTGTATCCTAATCCTGTCCTGCTGAGTGCTTGCAGTTTTACCTGCTTAGTGTTATTTGCAAGGTTAATACCCCTGTTCTTCATCCTGGAAGTTCTTGGGGTTTTATTTTATTTTATTTTTTTATATCAGACTCCCTTCTCTGATTTGATTACAGTGCATCCCATTTCTGTCATGATTCCCTGTTCCCTCTAGCTGATACATCTTTTCCCACCCCTACTAGCCATGTTCTCAGTCCTCCCTTTGTTACCTCCAGCCCCGGTCATTCCGATCTATCCCTTCCCTCCTAAACAAGTATATCCTGGAGGACTTGCTCCACTTCTTCACACAACTCAAACTCCCCAGCTGCCTTAGCCTTCCTGTGAACTCTTAGAAAATAAGCAACAGTCCTGTCTTCTCAGCAGATGAGTTGCTATGTTTTGTTCCCCTGCCATGCTGCACGAAGGTTGACACTAGCTACTGCATGTACAAACCTCACACAGAGCCCAAGCTACAAATTCCAGCTCTGCTCACTTCCTTCTCTCTTTTCCTCAACTGTTGGGAAAACTCTTTCGTACTAGTGTTACCTAGGTCATAGCTGCTTAGTTCGCTCACAAGAACACTACATGAGGCAATAGCAAAGCCTTACAGAAGTCAAGGTTATACTCTCATCTATAGGAATTGCATCTTTGACAGGTAGAAGTTGCTATTGACGCAGTATATTTTGGTCAAGCATCAAATGACATTTATTTTCCTGGGGGCTTTTACAAATTGATTATTTGCTCTGTTTCCTTCTGGGAAATTAAGCTAAAACAGTTAGTCTGGAATTTCTCAGATCTTTTTTAAGACAGGTACATTTCCTTTAATGTCAGTCATTTGAAATAGTTTTCAACCAGTATTTTTTAGTTCAGAAATATAACTGCTAATAATCCTGGGATTGTTAGAAGCACCAGAGTTAAATTTAATTAGGTGACTTGAGAGCATCTGTCTTAAATACTGTCTAACTTGCTCTTCATAATACAAATTTTTTTTTAAAAATAAACTTACTACTTATCCTATTTCCTCCTAAACTAATTTGAAGAGGCAAATGAGAAGTCAAGATTATGCTGTCAGCTGAAAATTATTTCTGAGAAAAATAATATTACTTTTATAGCTTCACCAGGATAAAGCTTGCTTACTTCTTTGATCGAGCTAGGACAATATGTTTCAGATATTTTTGGTAATAGATTAAACTAGCCTGCCTACAGTATAATCTACCACAACAGAAAAGTAAGTCTTTCTATCTAATTCATTTCTTAACTGTAATGAAAAAACATCCCTGAACTCTAAGAGCACAAACTAACACAGACCCTACCTACAACATTGCATTGCCTATAAAAAATAAAAAGTCTGTCTTTGCTAGCTCAGCCTGTTTAAATCTGTTAATCTAATTAGGCTCAGCTGCATCTAATTGTCTTAATAAGAAGTGCCACTCTTCTCTAATTATAAAAACAATTCATAAAACCCAAAATGGTACACAAACTGTGAGACTTTGCTGGCATGTATAACAAGTAGAACTGGGAAAACAGGAAGAGTAAAGCAAGTTTTTTATCTGCTTTGTTCCTACCTTCCTGCCCCCTCCCATGTTACACAGTAACTAGGAAGATCAGTCTTTTTGAGAAATTATACCTTCTAGACTTCCTATTCATTTCCCCAGAGCCATATGGTTTGTATTAGTGACTTACCTCAGCAGCAAGATAGTACAAGTTGAAAGAGTCAATGCAGAGGACACTGGGCATGAAGACAGATTACTTAATATGCATTAAGTTTTAGGATAAGAACGCTCACAACACTCTGATTACTTTTAATCAGAAAGGAGATGAAAGGTGATAAATTGAAACCTTAACATTTTCTCTTCAGTGGCTGTTTCTTCATAGAAATGACTTGGACTTCAATGATCCTATCTTGAGTATGTTCATTAAAAACACAGATGTGTTCTTCTGTCTGAAAGGAAAACATACTTTTCTTGGCCTTTAATCATGATATTGTACAGTAGATGAATGACAGGGGTAAGTGGTTATATTAATACTAGTAAATTTAATCTGTATGGAGAATATTGTATTTTTTATGTATTTGAACTTTCAAATAGTCTGTTTTACATTCTGCAAATTAGCACTTAGCACCAAAGGGAATTAAACAAAAGCATCTTACACAAAGGCATAAGCAAACAGTTTAGAATGGAATTTCTTTTAATAATAGCAGTCTCCTCTAAGGAAGTGAGTGATCGCTTCTCTAAGGATGTTTATTAAGGGCTAAAATAACTTTGATAAGAGCCAAATCGCTACTCTTGTTACTCTGCATTATCCTAGCTAATGAATACTGTTTGATAGCTATTTGAAAGAAAAAAATGAGACACAGTTTCCTTTATTCTTCCACTCAGACATGCAAATAAGACAAGCTGAAATAATACATTTGTTTAGTAAGTGGTTACTAAAATAAATATTCTTAGTGATGTGTTCCACATCTCAATTACTTAATGAGGAGCGGCTTTCTCAGGTCCCAAATGCATTCATTGTCTAAAACGAAATATATGGCTCCTCTTGTTAGCATTCGGCTGAAATAATTTTACTTGATGGCTTTGGCTTCTTGAGCTTTGGACAAAAAGCTAAATGAAGTATGATATTGTAAATGGATAGGAAATATATAACCAAAATGAGGGCTTTTTGTTTGTTTGTTTTATTTTTTTCCCCTGTGTTTGCCACATAGAGAAAGGGAAATGCTAGTAACTTTTTCTCATCCTGTAAGAGAATCTTATCCCTTGTTTAGTATTTTTAACGTAGGGTTTTGTAAACAGCATGAGCCTTAAGATCAACAAATTCATCTCTATCCACAGTGGTCAAAACCTCATGCTTCAGAAAAGATAAAATAATTTTTTAGTTACTTTCAGAAATTAGATAAGACTAAGAGGTGATGTGCTGCTCAGAAACACATTATGTTATTGTTGATGATAAGATGTGAAATGAATCTGAAGAAAAAAATCACTGATAAAGGATAGAAATGAAAATACTGTTTTAGAATCCCTTTTTGAACTTCTGCTATTCTTTAAGTTTCAAACAGTGATCCAATTTTTTTTTGCAGATTTTCTGTTTCAAAACTGAAATTAGTTAGTGAATGCCAGGCTTTACTTTTGTTTGTCAGAAACAGTGTTTCATAAAAAGGTAGAGCATTAATCAGACAAGAAAAATGACCAGAAAGAATTACTTGTTCTAAGGAAATTGAGAGCAAATAAACTCTTGGATTATGCTAAATTCAAGGTATGCTCACAATCAAAAGCTCTCTGTTAATTTCTCTGCTGTCTTTATTTTTTTTTTAATCAGAGGAATATAATTTTCTTTTCATATTAATATTCAATAAAGGATAAAAGCCTATAGAGTTTTCTCGATTGAAAGACATGTTGCATTTTACCTTGAAGTTCTCTAATAATTTTAAAAGTTCTGCATGTTCTTTAGTGCTCCTATGTAGATGTCTTTGCTTCTAGAAGAAAAAGAATTTGAATTAATTTAGAATTTATTGCATTGTCGTGTGATGCATGGAAATTTACAGACTTTTTTTCCTTTTAGACTTTCCAAATTGAAAAGATATTCCGAAAGCAGGTAAATGGGTAAAAAGAACTTCTGTGAAGAGACTTACTCCATGAAAAAAGCCATTTTGTTAAGAAAGGTAAACATTCAAGAAGGCAATAGAAGACTAGACTGAAAAAATTAATAATGCATTCCTCTAAAATAGCCTAATTCATAGAAGCATATCTATCAGCAGATTAAAAAAAAATAACCTGGTGTAGAGATATTAATTGTGCTGGAGAGCACAAGGAATTAACTATTCTGTAAAGAGACAAAGCAATCTAAGTAAATGAGCCATTTGGACATCACTAGTCATAAAACTGTATACTTCTCCAGAGAAAGTTAAGTTTTGCTTTCAGGGATAATTTCCTCGCTACCTTGCTGCATACCTTCTTTTATGATGTTTATGTTAGGCTTGTCACTGAACTTTTAGTATCTTTCACTAAGTATTGTGTTAGTCAATCAGAAAATTCTTCTGTACATTAGTTTTATGAAAAGAAAATATTAAAAGATCAATGCCTCCCACAATATTTTAGAAATTATTTTTACTTTTGTGTTTAAGATGTCCACAAGTTCCGAAAACATTCTGAACATACATAATAGAATCATAGAATGGTTAGGGCTGGAAGGGACCTTCAAAGGTCATCTAGTCCAACCCCCCTGCAAGGAACAGGGATATCTCCAACTAGATCAGGTTGCTCAGGGCCTTGTCCAACCTGGCCTTGAACGTCTCCAGGGATGGAGCATCCACCACCTCTCTGGGCAACCTGTTCCAGTGTTCTACCACTCTCATGGTAAAAAATTTTTTTCCTAATATCCAACCTGAACCTACCTCCCTCTATTTTAAAACCGTTACCCCTTGTCCTATCATAACTGGCCCTCCTGAACAGCCTCTCCCCATCTTTCCTGTAGGCCCCCTTGAGGTACTGGAAGACTGCTATAAGGTCACCCCGGAGCCTCCTCTTCTCCAGGCTGAACAGCCCCAACTCTTTCAGCCTGTCCTCATAGGAAAGGTGCTCCAGCCCTCTTATCATCTTCGTGGCCCTCCTCTGGACCCTCTCCAACTGGTCCATGTCCTTCTTATGTTGGGGACTCCAGAACTGGACGCAGTACTCCAAGTGAGGTCTCACGAGGGCAGAGTAGAGGGGGAGAATCACCTCCCTCGACCTGCTGGCCACGCTCCTCTTGATGCATAATACTATAATATTATTAAAGATGAGGAAGTTAATTGGCATTCATCATCATAAACCAAAAAGGAATTAACTAATGAGTCTCATTAAGTTTTGCTGGTGAATACAGAAATGCATCTCTTCCCTCTACTGTTATACAGAGTAGAAATTCATGCAGCTGTTAATTGTGTTAACAAAATACGATAGGCAAAGTGAATAAATACGAAGTTTATGGACATTATTTTCTTTTTTCACGATCCTCAAAATAGAATGAAAGTCAAAAACCAGAAGGAAGATGAGTTAAAGGAACTAGTAGTTGAAACATAAAGCCTAGATATTATATATGGTTTACATTTTCCTCAGAAAATGTCTGGCTTCCATGCAGTCACAGGTAAACTTCTGGAATGGTTTAAATCTTTAGCAGAGAAAAGATTGAACTGAGAAGCACAATAATGACTTGCCTGTGGTAGAAGAAATTAACATTTACAGACTTGTGTAAGAGCTGTAGAATTGATAGCAAAGCTTCATGGAGGTGGTTAAACTTTAAGAACCTCCACTGCTGAGGTACCTCTACTTTAAGAACCTCTACTTTATCAAATAGCAAACAATAATCGAAAGTGGATATAATTTTTCTAAATGACTAGTGATAGACAATGTCTCAGTTTGTTCTTTGCCAACATGAAAAACTTCAGAAAGATTTGCTTGCGTTCAAAATTCATTCTTTTTTGAAGATAAGATAAATTTGACAGATGCATACTTGTCATCTCAGAAGAGCAAGCAAATTTATAATGGTGACTATTGTCAATTTGGGGCAAATTTACACCAATCTTAAAGCACATACCACCTTCTATATGAATACATTGTTCAGCATCTTAAAGCATTTTTATACAAAATACCTTTGGATGTCTACACTGGATCTTGTTAGCCTGATCTTTGATAGTTTTGAGGATGGAAAACTTAACAGACTGGATCAGACCGAAGGCCCATCAAGGCCCCTGTAATCTGAAAAGCCAGTAGGTTTCCAGTAAGAGCAAAGAGAATTATCAGGGATGCATGGAAGGAAAAATTCACAAATTCAGAGCGTATTGAAAGTCCACTTTTTCCTTCTACAGACTTCTAATTTCCAGAAACCAGTTTTTTAGGGACCTTCTGATTCTCCTCTGCAAGGAGAATATGATAAATGTTCTGACATTGAGTTCACAGTAACTGATGGCAGAAAAAAAGACCTGAAATATAAATGAGAACAAGTTAACTGACTAGTGTAGGATAGAGAAATTGAATGAGATCTCACAAATTTTTATAGAGCCTACCAACCACTGTTGGGGGAAAAAGTCTTATATCCAAGCTGTAACCTTGTTTATTTTAGCCCCGGGGGACTGCCATCACAAAGGATGTTTCACTGTTTCTTTCTCAGACTTTTTAGAGACATGAATTTCATATGTTCCAAAGTGATTTCTGTCAAGAGGCAGTTTTTATGAAGCTTGAACATAATAGACATTTCAAGAGCCGGTGTATGGTGAAAAGAAATAGATTTTTGTGCCACAGTGCTATAATCAAGTCTATTTGGAATTAAGACAAATTTAGTAAATACAAAGTGTGTAAGATCATGGTTTCACCTAATAATTATTAACATTGTAGTATGACAAATATCTATAAGAAAGAGAAGCAAAAGGCAGGGATGAGATTGCAGGTGTAAGCTGTACAGTTTTATCTGCCTTTAGCAAGAGTTTTTATAAACATCTTGGGAAAATAAAGGCCATGGGAAAACCTATACTTCTTCCTTTAACACAGAAAAAATTCCCACATCTCAAGGCTTGTTTTTTATCTGTTTAAGAGAGTGAGCAAAGTCTGTTGAAAATGTGGCTTGGTGGAAATACTAGAAGAATGGAGAGCTATTAAAATTGCCAAGGCTATAGGCAAGTGATGTAGAAACAGCAAACACTGCAGCTATAGAAAATTAAGTACTTCAATCAAAGGGAAAAAAATTGATAACAAGAGGCTGTCAGCACTGATGAGTGAATCTGTAGAAGCAGAAGTAAATACTGAAATGGTGGCAAAAACATCAGTATTCAATCCATCTGGGGAAACATTGTGTATAAAACTTCTAGAATATCTAGTGAAATAGCAGCTGTAAACAATAGTCTTTTTCCTCCTATTAAGGAGAGAAGGTAGCACAACCTAACTTACACACCACCTGCAGGAACATATAATCACAATCAGATTCTCATTTCATTCATCTGTGGTCATTAACAGTGTTACTTCTGTCTCATTAGCTCATAAGCAGCATCCAATTTTATTTTGCCAAAGACCAAAGACAAGTGTCTCTGAGCTAGAGGCTCTTTTTATCTACCTGAATAATATATCATATTCTACTTGATTTCTTTAGGGTGGTTTATGATGCAGATGATTGCAAGAGGAAGATGTAGTGCAGTATGACTAGAGTAATTACAAAAGAAAGAGCTTATAATGGAGCTTAAGTTGTCAGATGGTCTTTTGTTATAGCACTGACCATGAAACAGCTAAAAAAGAGTCTGATAGCACCCAAGGAAATGTGTACCGTTCTTCTATAAAATGCTCTGGTAAAATTCTGTTGACTTGAGGAAAAGAGGAAGGGAGCACTTAATGGAAGAGAGTCATGAGAATTAACTTAGTTGGAATTTGTACTACATTCTGTGAAAATTTCATAACTTTCGGGGCTATTTGTGTTATTAAATCCACCTAAATACTGTTTAAAAAATTGCTATGTGGACTAAAATCATAGAATCGTAGAATGTTTTGGATTGGAAGGATCCTTAAAGATCATCTAGTTCCAACCTCCAAAACTGATCCTGTCATGTACATTAACTCATTCCTTTGACTTCATTGAGCAAAGTCTATGTCTAAAGGGCTGATGATTTTTACAGTCTATAGAAGTCTATTATGCATATAAAATGCATTAATACAAAAAATTAATTCCACCATTTTTCTGAAGTTTGGATCTAACTATAGTTGTTTGCCCACGCTTAGAATACTTGACCTCTGAAGCAGGATAAAATAATTATAAAACCATGATTCTGAGCCTTAAAGCCCAAGGATCTCCTCTGGGTTTTTGAAATGGACTATCTCCAAGATTATTATTCATGAAATAATGAAGTCTTGATTTTTTTGGCAACTACCTTCAGTTACCCCCACCCCACCCCCCCCCACCCCCCCCCACCCCCTCCCCTTTCCGTGTTTAATTTGTTGAGAGGTTTGGCTTCTTATTTTCCCAACTTTTGTTGCAATTCTGTAGGTTGCTATAAATGACAGCATTGTGCACTTACTTGTAAGTATTTGTCTAATGCACATCCATAAGGGTATTTAAAATTCTCAGAAGGAAAGCACATAAAACAGTAAGACTTAAAAAAACCCAACAAATCAACCCAACCACAAAAAAACCCACATTTAATCACTGTAAGGTGCTCAGCTGAAATTTTCTTCCAAATTAGTTCTATTTTCAGCTTTGAATCCAATAAGTGAACTTTCCAGACCCATTTATTAGGCTAGCCTTGAGAGTTTAAGCCTGAAAATAGTGATCCTTTCATTAAAATTGATAAAAATAGATACTGAAAAAGTATGAGTCAGCAAAACCAATATTAAAATCTTTAAGATAGTTTAAAAATTAATTTAATGCAGAAAGGACTAAAGATTGACAGCCTTCAAGTACTACCTATGATCCACCTATGCTTATTCTCCAAGCCTTCCTGGGGTAAAATTAACTCATTAAAATTAAGGTCATGCATTTGTTCAGGTTTCACTTTGAAAAGATCAGGCAATTCTAAAGTGATGAGGACTGGAATCGTCTGATTATCGTAACCAGGAATAGCAGTAAATACTTCTATTAGACTGATAAATTCTTTACTAGTGATGGGTTTAGAATAACAAAGAATGGAACTATACAACATACCATCATGGATTATTATAGCTTGTTTGGAAGCTTTCCGTAGTGAACAGTTAGAAGAAGAGATGAGAATACGAGGTATAAAAATCCATGAAGAAAATTGATTCCTGAACTCTAGATGCTTGTTCATTAAGCATATCTAGGGTAGGAGGTGGGGGCAAGAAGAAGTTAAAAAAAAAAGAAAAGTTGGCATAAAATCTTGAATTTGTCATATTTCCTTTTTCTATTTTATCTTTTTAATTTTTTTTTTATTCTGCCTGTAAATCAGAATTTCTAATCAACTAAATGTAACACTCGATCCAAAGTTCTCAGAATAACAAAAGATGCCAATGTCAGTGAAAGATAAACAGAGTTCTAGCTATGCACTAAGGTTTCATACTGTTTTAGAAACAAGGAATTATAGCTTCAAATCAGTAGGGATTTAATATTGTCAGATATGAAATAATAAGTTCTTCCAACTGATTTTATGCATTGTCTGAACACCAACAATAAGTTTTCTTCTAAATGCTGTCCTTAGAAAGATGCTCCTCTCGTCATCTATGTTTCTGGCTTTTATCAATAAGTTGAAAACTGCAAAATGGTTCTTGATAGAAAAGATTCTGTGAATTCGGTTGATTGCACACAAAATTACAAAGTGACATGGAACAAAAATGAAGATATGACAAAAAATGACATTTTATTGTTCGTCAGGAGGAAGGATCCTTGACTTCTGTTTGAGAACTGCACTATAAAGAGTGCTATCTGACTTGCTGTTACAAAACGTGTCAGTGTAGATCTAGGACTAAGTGTTTAAATTAGCCTTTCTGACTCCTTGGAGACATCTTCCTATCATCTTTTTGTTAAAGATCTAATTTTTCATGGACGATGGTTGACGTCCTACACGTTCAGCTCAATCTAGTAGAAAATATGCTTTGAGAAAACATAGTCCTAAATCTCAGTTTCCTCTTAGTCTCAGACAATAAACAGTGGTGGATACTTCTGGTTTCTGTCTGAGTTTAACACCTTTTAATTGGAATTATCTTTAATGATTCCTGGCATACAGCAGTCTCTTCAAAAAAGTGCTCCCTTCTCAGACTGGCAATCAAATTAATTTTGATTCTAGTTCTCCACTTTTCTGTTCTCTATTCTCTTCTTCCTACGCTGTCATTTTTTCAACCGTTTTCTGGCACAGACAGCTGGTGTAATGAAGAAGAATTAATTTTCCAAATCTGGCACTGATATGAAGAGGTTGGAAGTGTAGACGTATCATCTTTGAAGTCATTAGTGAAATTCCAGCTCATTGCCAACCTTAATAAAAGATTATAATTTACAGACATGCAGAATGAACTTGAAAAGACATAAATGACACGAAATACTTCATAACTGAATGGACAAATCATGATAACAAAGTGACAACAGAAAAACCTTGTGTGCGTTATGAGAAATTCAAACTATGTGACAAATGACACAACTTCAATTGTAAAACTTCCAAAAGATCTTGGAAACTCCTGTCTCAAACAATGGGCTCACCTTATATGGCTTTATATTCCTGTGTCAGTATGTCCATTTGTTCAGTAATCTAAATACATCTTTTTAAAAATGTTTTCCTTACTGCACAATCATCAGGATTTTGTTTGTCCATGGACTATACTCACAGTAGGACATGATACTGCAGCAAGCTGTATATTTTGGGATAGGCAAATCACCCTTTAGAGTCTGGGGACAGACAATCAGTTTCATATGAAGGATTTCAGCAGGATCATTACTTTCACTGAGCTTCCATGCAAACTCACCAAGAAATTAAAATGTACTGTGGAAATAGTTATTTGACTCCAGTAAAACTTCAAGTGAGTATTTTTTAACTTTTCCTTAGCCTTCACTGCTTGAGGGCAGCTCCTTTTGAAAGAGAAACAAAAATATCCCCATATTGCACCGTGGTTTTATTTTGGTGCTCAGAAACACTCCGTGAGAGCTGTGGGCAGTGCTTATCTTGTTGCAAGCTAGTATTGTATCCTCGTTATCCCACTAATTTTTCTCCATTTATTTCCTGTATTCACTTAATGTGTTTTTGCTGGTATTGCTGATTGTCATAAGTGGGGAGGAAGCCTGATTTCTGAGGTCAAGAAAATGGTTAGAGAGCACTACATATCAGAGCCCTGAGTGCAGACCATCCTTGGAGGAGTAAGATGTGTCCAGGGTGGGCTCCTTTGCTGCTGAGAGCTGCTGTGAATGAGGTGGGAGCGAGAGCCTACCTCCTCTCCGTGGTGCCCAACCAGTTGCACTGCAGCTATGTTTGTGCCCAGTCTCATGCCTTGGCGATGCTGACCCCAGTCCCGACCTGCTGACTTGACTTCTTGGCTTGACCTTGCACCTGCCTCACCTCACTGGTCTTGAATGCTGGACTGAGTGCTGCTGCTGACATAGGGCTTACTTTCTTGCTGCATGCTTGGATGGAAACGCCTGCAGCAGAAGAGTATGGTAAGTACCATCACTTTCATTTTGCCACCAATTCGTAGTCACTAAGCTGAAAATGATCTGATTCCTTGGCTTAGATGATAAGTGCCTCCCCATATAGTTCCCTCCTTTCTCAGACCTGAAGCATCCTTTTTTACAATTACTGCTAGTTCTTCAAGGAGCAATACTCTGGTTTTCATTTTCACCTAAATTTTCTTGGTTACTACCCTTCAAGAAACACAGAGGACACTAACATTAAAAAAAAAAAAAAAGGACAGAGAGAGAGAGAGAGAAGTAAAGAAGGAGAAAGCAAATAAACTGAACAAAAAGAAATTATTGATAAAAGCATAATTCCTAATGCCATTTCTAACAGGAGTAGTGATAATATGTGCCTGGAACACCGAATCATAAAAGGATGCAAATCACAACTCTTTATTTTTCTTTGTTGACAGCATATGTTGTGAACATTAAAAGCAGACAGCAAATGTGTGGAAAGATGTATTAAATGAGTCTTTGGAATGACTGACACTTCTGAGTTGTAGGGAATTGACTGATAAAGAGATGATCAAGTTTACTGACTTTGAGGCTATCACAGAGCTATCTTTGTTAAGTTCATGAAATGGAGATGCTGACTCAGAGTTTGATTAATAGTTTTATCTTGGACCTGAATTATTCAGCAATTAAAAAGACACTTTAAAAATGCTCCTTTTTAAAAAGTCTTTTAAAAAGCTTAGAATGCTGATTAGAAATAGGCTGTAAAATTCAAATCAGAACTCGTGATTTGTTTGCTTGTTTGTTTTGATAAAAAGGTATTTTATCTGGAATCAAACATACACTGAAAGAAAATAACGGAGATCTTGGTGATCTGCTTCACCTGCATGAACGTGTTAGTCTAACTTTGCGAAGACATCACTTGTTTTGTTGGTTTTAAAAGCTGATGAACATTTATGTAATGTTCATATAAATGCAAACCACAAGGACAGAATTATTTTATGTTTAACAGATGTCAGTGTCTCAGCATTAAATCCTGCTTATTTACAGCCGATAATAACAATGTCTTGCAGCCTCTCTCCAACAGATGATCTACACTAGTGATTTCAGTTGTCAATTGAATATTTAACCTTGTCTTTACTGTCACAGCAGCAAAGAAAGACTTTTTAAATTAAATTCAAGCTGCTATGTCAATCTTTACTTTTAAAAGCAAATACTTTTTTCATTCAGCTTCTGGTATTAGAAAAGCTACAAGACAGATGACACCAGACAGGAGTTTTCACAGAACGTGTTTTTTCCAAAGAGTGGGAACAGCTGTTCTTTTGCGGTGCCAGGGAAGTATTTGGAGATGTGTCACTACACTCTGTTAAAGGCATAGCATTTGTGTCGAGCTGGTCACAGTTATGGACTGATGTCATTCTTTCATAGACTTGACCCACGGACTCAGATGGAGTAGCATTGCAGGACAAATTCTGCGTACATGGTGTGGAATCCCACGGACAGACATTCTGCTAAACTAGATATATTCATATTCTTCAATAATACTATGAACTAATTAGTATACCACAGAAGTTTGTAGAGGTAGAGGATATTAAAATTCATGATTACTGACTGACCACAATGCAGATAAATTTATTCCAGCTTGTAACAACCTGAAGTAACTTACTGATGTTTTCTGAATCCCAGCATAATGCTTCGGCTTACAGGTGAATCAGTGTGGTTGAAGCCACCTTAGTGCACATGTGACATCTCCTAACTCACAGCATTAGTGAGGATATTTGAAATGTTTTAACTAAGAATGGTGTATCATTGAACGTAAAAGAATATCTGTTTCTTCCATAAAAAAAAAAAAATCTATTTCTTCCATGCATCTGTTACAATGATGATTATGATAATTACTGAAGTATTCCAGGGCTCTCCACAAAACTGTAATTGATACAGTGATGATCCATGCTTTGACTATGCAGGCAAAGGGAAATGATGCCATGTTTAAGAGGCAGTAAGATAGCCCATTAGCCTTGCCTCTCCTTCTTTGTCCCTCTTCAACCCCCTTGACTCCCATCCAGTACCAAAAAGATGCCTCTCTCTTGTCAAAAGTTGCAGTACATTACATCTCCATTCTGGAGAGGTTCTTAACGTGTGTAGCTGACAGCACAGGACACAAAAAACAGCCAATCTGGTTGGTGCCAGACTGATTGGTGGCAGATTTGATGTACGATTTTGTAAGAATTGTCTCTTCTGGATTTAGTTCAGGAACAAGCTTAATTTCCTGAGAGGTGGTGATGAAGACACAATGTCTTTTTTGCCCTCCTCACAATGGAGGATGCAGTTATGGCTCTGCTTTCACCTCTCTCACAGGACTTCCTATTTCTGTGCAGTGTTTTGCACTTCTGAGTCTTGTGTTTTGCAAAGGTCTTGGTGATATAGAGATGAGTATAAGCCTTGAAGGTCCTTCTAAAGAAGTACATAGTGAGATTTGTAATGAAAGAGTTAGCCTACGTGTGTAGAGCTATACAAGAAAGAGATTGAGAGGTGGCGTTGCATATCTGCTCTGGAAACACACTGGTGCAATAATCTGAAAAAATTTGTGGGAATGTAATTTTTCCATCTGACATCTTAGAGTGCTTCCTTCTGTGTAAGCAGGGGAGAAGGATGCTTGCCCTTGAGCAGTTGAATGATGACTAAATGCAGGCCTCTAGTCTGGACATGGTGTCTCACCTAATTCTGTGCTATCACTTTCAGTCAGACAAATTGTACCCATAGTGAAAAAAGAAATTAAATCTGAGAGTCTTGTGAGTTTTCATTGTCACTACCCCGCATACTAAACAAAGCACAAGAAACAGCAGATGGAGGATATTTTAAAGCCTTCACATGTCTGTGTGTCTAAGGAAGAGAGCTTCTCATCACTATTGCTTTCTGAGTAAGTCTAATAGTTTCTGTTGAAGTTCTCATAGCAGATCTAGGTTTTGTTAGTTTTTCCTTTCTTTTCTTTTTTTTTTTTTTTATTAGGAGAAAAACATGGTTCCTTGACAAGAAAAGCTACAGCTTTTATATTTTTCCCTGAACACATCTGTTTTAGTTAAATTGTCAAAATATGCCAATCTCTTGACAGCCAGAAATTATGTGGGTATCTCAATATAAGGAAAACTATTTTGTTTTTCATTGTGGCAGCATCTGGAGAAGTGTCCAATATTATAAGTAGCTCAGGCCTATCTAAAGAACTGCCAGCTTGTCCAAACTATGCACATGGGCTTCGTTTTCTTTACTGCAGGAAACTGAAGAATTCCACTGGAGTAAAGTCGTGTCTGAACAGTGCTTGCTGGGGCATGGTGACAGCTTCATGGTGTTATAACACGGCGCACTTCACTGAAAGCTCTGATTAATAATTCTAGGCTGAATTTTTGAAGGTGTTTGACAGGGCAGCTGTTGCCTGTGTGTTCAGATGAGTCTTTCAGAAAATCAAGAGAAAAATTAGTATTGTTGCTTCACTGCATGTATCATTCATCCTGAACTTTCATTATAAATGTTGAATACTTGTAATTTATGTTATCAACACGTTGCGGTCTTTTGCCTAATGCATGAAAAAAGCACGTTATTATTATCCATAGACTCTCTGGGCATGGTTAAGACTAAACTATTTATTTGAAAATCAGCTAAGCTCCTAAGATAGCATCTACAGGCCAAAGTCTACTACAGAAAACTCTCAGCCTAAATGTTGAGTATGGTATTTTACATTTGCAAATCATAACATATAAAATTAGTCAAAAAGAAAAGCAGCTTTTAAATATGCAAATGACAAGGATAAAATGCAGCAAAATTCATTTTATATATGTACAAAATCAAGATCCACTTTCTTTAATGCACTGGTTTCTGGAACAGAGACTGGAAGAAACAATGAACATGATGTTTGGGACACTGTACCTTGAAGTTTATTAAGAGGCAATTGAAAATTACGATTTTAAATGTTCTCCATAGCAGGAGGGAGGAAGCAAAGCTTTTTTTTTTTTTTTTTTTTTGACAACAGGTTGTTTGGGTTGTATTTTAGTCTTAAAAAGATCTGTTTTCACATAATTGGAAAGTATTTTACATCTGTTGTTCAAAAATATTGTTCTTTTATATATCTGGTTTTATTCAGATCTTTTACTATTTGTAATATAGAGCTAAGTTTTAAAATTACTTACAATTATTTGCAAAATATTTCACTGAAAAACACATCTTTTTAATTCATCCTCTTGCTTTTTTATACCTGACTGTAGCAAAAAGCTGCTTTCGTGTAGGAAGACATCATGGACATGGAATTCTGAGAAATATAGTCAGAATGATTTAGACCTTTTAGGACTAGGAAGATTTGAGAAGCCTGTTTCCATTCTGAAACGTGAAAACATGAATGCAAACTATTTGAATCTGTGAGCGATTTTGGAGTTTCACAAAGGGAAAAGCCTGCTTAGCTCATAGACTCATAGAATGGTTTGGGTTGGAAGGGACCTTAAAAATGATCTAGTTCCAAGCCCCTGCCATGGGCAGGGACACCTTTCACTACATCAGGTTGCTCAAAGTCTCATCCAACCAGGCTTTGAACACTTCCAGGGATGGGGCAGCCACAACTTCTCTGGGCAACCTGTTCCAATGTTTCATCACCCTCATTGTAAAAAATTTCTTCCTTAGATCTAATTGAAATCTCCCCTCTTTCCATTTAAAGCCATTGCCCCTTGTCCTGTCATTACATGCCCTTGTAAAAAGTCCCTCTCCAGCTTTCCTGTAGGCCCCCTTTAAGTACTGGAAGGCTGCAATAAGATCACCCTGGAGCCTTCTGTTCTCCAGGCTGAACAGCCCCAACTCTCTCAGCCTGTCTTCATAGCAGAGGTGCTCCAGCCCTCGGATCATCTTTGGGGCCCTCCTCTGACTTGCTCCAACAGCTCCATGTCCTTCTTCAGTTGGAGGCCTCAGAACTGAATGCAGTACTCCATATGGGGTCTCATAAGAGCAGAGTAGAGGGGCAGAATCACCTCCCTCGACCTGTTGGCCACAATTCTCTTGATGCAGCCCAGGACACAGTTGGCTTTCTGGGCTGCCAGTGCACATTGCTGGCTCATGTTGAGCTTCTCATCAACCAGCACCCCCAAGTCCTTCTCCTCTGGGCTGCTTTCAATCCATTCTCCATCCAGCCTGTACTTGTGCTTGGGATTGCCCTGACCCATGTGTAGGACCTTGCACTTGACCTTGTTGAACTTCATGTGGTTTGCACAGGCCCACCTCTCAAGCCTGTCGAGGTCTCTCTGGACGGCATCCCTTTCCTCCAGTGTTTCAACCACACATGCAGCTTGGTGTCATCTGCAAACTTGCTGAGGGTGCACTCGATCCCATTGTCCATGTCACCAACGAAGATGTTGAACAGCGCCACTCCCAATACCAACCACTGAGGAACACCACTCGTCACTGGCCTCCACTTGGATGTTGAGCAGTTGACCACAACTCTCTGAGTGCAGCTATCCAGCCAGTTGTTTATCCAACAAGTGGTCCATTTATCAAATCTATGCCTCTCCAATTTAGAGACAAGGATGTTATGTGGGACAGTGTAAAATGCTTTGAAGATGTACAGGTAGATGATGTCAGTTGCTCTTTCCTTATCCACTAATGCTGTAACCCCATTGTAGAAGGCCACCATATTTGTCAGGTATGATTTGCCCTTAGTGAAGCCATGCTGGTGGTCACCAATCACCTCTTTATTTTCCATGTACCTTAGCATAGTTGCCAGGAGGATCTGCTCCGTGATCTTGCCAGGCACAGAGGTGAGACTGACTGGCCTGTAGTTCCTGGGGTCTTCCTTTTTCCCCTTTTTCAAAATGGGGGCTATGTTTCCCTTTTTCCAATGGGAACTTCACCAGACTGCCACAACTTCTGAAATATAAAGGATAATGGTTTACCGACTTCATCTGGCAGTTCCCTCAAGACCTGCAGATGCATCTCATCAAGTCTTACAGACTTGTGCACCTTCAGGTTCCTTAGATGGTCTCGGACCTAATCTTCTCTTATCGTGGGCAGTCCTTCATTCTCCCAGTCCCTGCCTTGTCTTCTGCAACTTGGACAGTGCGACTAGAGCACTTTTCAGTGAAGACTGAGGTGAAAAAGTCATTGAGTACTTTAGCCGTCTCCGTATCCTGACTAACCATGCCTCCTGTTTCCTTCCAGAGAGGGCCCACATTTTCCCTAGTCCTCTTTTATTGCTGACATATCTATAGAAGCTTTTCTTGTTGTCCTTGCTGTCCCTGGCCAGATTTAACTCTATCAGGGCTTTAGCTTTCCTAACCTGATCTCTGGTTGCTCAGACAATTTCTCTATATTCTTCCCAGGCTACCTGTCCTTGCTTCCACCCTGTGTAGGCTTCCTTTTTGTATTTGAGTTTGTCCTTTTCATTCTCATCATTCTCACCTTTCTATCATAGTTTCCACAAAATATTTTCTCATGTTTTACTTCAGTCTAACTTTAGAATCCTCCAGAGATAACAATTCTAAATGTCCTCATGGGGAGAATTGCTCCACAGATTGGCAGACCTCGCGGTAGGGAGGTAAAGTGAATCCAGGCCTCCCCGTGGGAATCCTACAGCAACTGATTCCTGCTCTGACTAGACTGGCAGAGCCTTGCTCTGTCTCGTTTAGCACCTCTGCTTCTGAATACACATTAACCAGGGAGCTCAGTATGATGAACAATAGGATCGAAAACTTATTTGCATCTGAGGACAAGTTGCAGTATGAGTTAAAACTGCTCTAAATCTCTTAGGACCACATCCTTGCTTCAGACACCATGCTGGGAGTCCCAGTGTGGGCAGGATATATGCCTGTTCTCTGGTGGTTACAAATTCTACTCCTCATGCCTTGGATGTTTCATTAAAATGCAGTAAAATATTTGCAGAGGTGGACAGTGACCTAGTGCATAGATGACGATTATGCAAACCCTGGAAATACTGGACAACCATAAAAAAATAAAAAACTAAACAACTTGTGGTAGTGCCCCCTAAATGCCACATGCACTCAAGCCTTAAATCTATCCATATTCAAACAATCCTTATTTAAAGATGTTGTAAAATCACCAATTTGCATCCTGACCTATGGTTTTCCTTAAAATATAACATTAAAAAATATATTACAGTACATAGACTTCTTCTGTGAGCAGTAATACATGCAATTTATTTTTGTGGTAACAAAAGCTAAGGGTAGTGCTGTAAATACAGTCAATGCATACAAATTTTTTCTGCACATTGCAATACTGTATGCATGAGCACTTTCTCTTGTTATGCTTGAATGATCAGAATATCAGACTGTAAGAAACATAATTTATTCTCACGTTTAATTGTTTATTAGAAACACAAGCCATTACACACACTTTAACAACCAGTACTATGTCATCTATTCCTTTATATTTCTGTGCTTGCAAATTGTGCTTGAAGGGATGAGACTCACATATTTCATCTGGAGCCTCATTAAATGTGTTCTGGATGAAGTGCCAATAATAAATGTGAAAAGGAAGGATGTGCTACTTCCCTCCCCCCTGCCATCTTCTTGCAAAGTATATATCACCATGATATTAAAACATTTAGCATGTGATAGAGAAAATAAGTGATGCACAAAGACTGTTGCAGTAAGAAGTAGGAAATTGAAACTCAGTGACATAGTGGACAACATGCAAAGTAGCTAATCTTGAAGAAACCTTAGAATAGAATCATAGAATGGTTTGGGTTGGAAGGGACCTCAAAGATCATTTAGTTCCAACCCCCCTGCCATGGTCAGGGACACCCTCCACTACACCAGGTTGCTCAAAGCCTCATCCAACCTGGCCTTGAACACTTCCAGGGATGGGGCAGCCACAACTTCTCTAGGCAACCTGTTCCAGTGCCTCACCACCCGCAGAGTGAAGAATTTCTTCCTTATATCTAATCGAAATCTCCCCTATTTCAGTTTAAAGCCATTGCCCCTTGTCCTATCACTACATGCCCTTGTAAAAAGTCCCTCTCCAGCTTTCCTGTAGGCCCCCTTTAGGTACTGGAAGGCTGCAATAAGATCACCCTGGAGCCTTCTGTTCTCCAGGCTCAACAGCCCCAACTCTCTCAGCCTGTCTTCATAGCAGAGGTGCTCCAGCCCTCGGTTCATCTTCGTGGCCTCCTCTGGACCCGCTCCAGCAGCTCCATGACCTTCTTGTGTTGGGAACTCCAGAGCTGAACTCAGTATTCCAGGTGGGGTCTCACAAGAGCAGAGTAGAGGGGCAGAATCACCTCCCTCGAACTGCTGGCCACACTTCTTTTGATGTCAAACTTTGACAGAAGGAGAAACAGCAAATATTCTGGTGGTTCTGAATGGTGACTCTGAAAGTGAACCTTTGTGGAAGGCTGCATGCAATGATCTATAGGAACCGGAGATTGATTTTCAGACTTGATTTTGAACCGAAGTTTGGAGACCATAGACCATGTTTGGGTAATGTATTTCACTGTCTTTAGGCAAAGTCCACTGCTCTGCTTCCCTCTTGCTGTGTCACAGAGGATACTCCACAGGCCATGCCCCTAATACTGTACGTTTGTTCGGTGTAGCTGGTTCTTCCTTGCAGCAACCCGCAGCGCCCACTGATAAAAGGAAATACTGATGTTGGACTATAATAAACTCCTTTACTTTATTCCAACTTACTCTTCATAGCTTGAAAGCAAGAGTGAATTTTCTCATTGATTAATATAATACTCAGCATAACTTACAGCTGTGAATGTTTTTTTAACAGTCTTATGTCTACCAACAGATTAGCTAGCTTGTATCAAATCAAGAGGGGTCAGACTTATTTTTCAATCTATCCACACTGAAAGATTAAGAAGTCTACAGCACGAGTATGCATTTAGTTGGGTTAGCTTTTTAAAAAAATATTAATGAGAAATCAAGTTTCTTTAAGAGAATCTGGCATCAAATTAACAGAAAGGGGAAAAAAAAGCTTTATCTTTTTACTTAAAATTAAGAAATCAGGATTATGGAATAGATAGAAGAAACTTCTAATATCATTACCTATATTGTATTAAGTTTCTTCTATCTATTCCATAATCCTGATTTCTTTTGGAGAGATTAATTTATGATCAAAGTTGAGTTCAGTTTTTATGGTATTGTATGCTGCCCACGACAGTATATTCAAGAGACAGACTACAGACACATCAAAGGAACTGTGTTGTTGGTGCGTTTCATGACAAAACATAGGATTCTGCTGGAAAGTACACTAGTGCAATCCATTCATATCACATTGACAACAGGCATCAAACAAAAATACTCTTATTGTCTTGAAATGTTATTTTTTTAACATAAAAAAAACTCCAGTGAACATTGAGGAAAGATTTTTGTCAGACTTTTTTTTATAGTCATATGAATTTTCCCCAGCTATCCTTCACCTATTTATAAATTCTCAATCCTCCAGATGACACAAAAATAGCAGGAAAGGATTTGGCTCCAGAAAAGAAGAAGAATAAATTATCAAATATCAAGTCACTGAATGAAAGAAGCAACATAAGGCCTAAGTTGCCTACAAAGCCATGTAAGAACCAAATAGCATTTAAAAGATCACAAGCTTGAGCTGCCTCCTGCTTTGTGTTTGCAAAAAGTTTTCATTCTGTTTGAAGATGCTTGTTTATGGAAATCAAAGTCGTTGAAGATAATTCATGTTCAGAAACAAGGATTCAATAGTTAGCTTGAAGAATAAAAAGCATGGGAAGAACCAAAGAACTAGCAGTAGGTACGTATTCTCTTTTGTATTTCTCCAAAAGGCTGAGATCCAACATTTATTCCAAAATGAAATTAAATGGTTTAACAATTACCTTCAAACATTTGTCACTTAAATGCTTGAACATTTCGTAAGACAAATTACCCATGTCTGGTGGAAGAAATTCTGAAAACCAGGTTATACTTCTTCAGGTTCATTAACTCTAAATCTAACATCGTAATATAAATCATTTCCAAGCCAATTTTCAAGAATAGAATTATTTTTTTTTTCTAAAAATCAATTCTTAGGCAGCAAAAATCAGGTCCAGAGTTACCACCACTGCTATTATTAGCAAAGCCCATCTATCTTCCACAATCTCAAATCACTTTTAATTAATCCAGATATTGCAAGATAAATCCCATTACAGCTGATGCTTTCTATCTTATCTCATGTCTTGTATCAAGTATTTTTATTAATAGTGTCTCTGACATTGCCTCTTTGAATTCACAGCTTTTTCTTAAATGGAAAGGGACTTTGCTTTTTTGGTCTAGATCTACTCATTATGAGGAACTTGTCATATTACTAAAATCTTTTACTGATTGCATATAATTACTGGAGTTCAAGGGAATGACTGAAAAGTTTTTAATGCCAGATCTGATACACTGGACCTTCTTACGGGATGACAAAGATGCACAGAGCAGGATCCATCTCACTCAATTTTAGCTGTGCCTAATCACCGGAAAGAAGTGCTTCCATAGGCTTAACCCTACTCAGATTAAACAAATCCTTAAAATGGAAAGATATATTTGGACATATCTGTCTCTGTCCATCGACTAAAAACAAAATTTAGGAGATAATATAAGCTCTATACTGCTTACATAGCTGGAGTTAGCACAGCTGAATGGTACCTACAGTGCCTAGGCAAATACTAACAACATTAAATCTTATGGTGAAGAACTATCCACCAGCTAAACAAAACGCCAGAAATGTAAGTCTAGCACCAATTTTCTTCCAATGATTGACCTTTGTCTCTGTAAGCAACTAATTTTGTTCTTCTTACTTGCTAAAATATTATGTAATTAGCTGTATTAATTGATAAATTAAACTTTCATTTAAACAATCAAAATGTGCCTACATAAAAAATATCTGACTAACAATTTGATAGAGAATAACTTAGAATATGCCTCTACTTTGAAAACAAAGATGGCATTAGTAACCCTGACTCAAAACGCTGATTTGGAGCTTTCTGAGCTTTGAAGAAGTAGGGATTTCATACAAGCATGGGCATAATACTGCAGACACAGAAGGGATGTTTTCTTCTGCTGTTATTTATATTGTACTGATCATCCCCATCACCTATCTGTGATGTGAGGAATACTTTTCAGACCATTGAATATAATTCCCATTCTTTTTTCATTTAAGGTATTTCCAGAGTTACTTACCATCCCACAGAATAGTCTCATTGGGGTGTGGATTTATTACCCCATATACAGATCACTCTCTGAAATCTTAAAGAAGAGTAAAATAACACGGCAAATCTCCACACAAACATTAAATATTAGAAGACACAAAAGTAAATAACTGTGTAATAAAGTGCTGTATATCTTTCCCACTAATATTTTCCATACTGTGTTATAAAATGAAGAATTTTTAATTTAATTTACCAATCAATAGAGAAAAATGTCAGACCTCTGTAGAGCAGAGGTAAATTGGATTTCAATGAATGGAGCAGAGAACTATACTAGCTGTTAGTTTTAAGGAATAACTAAATTAGTAACTTTCATTCAGAAGGATAGTAATAAAAGCCTTCAAAAACATCATCTGTCTATACTTCCAGGCGTAGATTTAAAGTGAGGTTTAGATCTTTACTAAATCAGGGAGTAAAGGAGATCCAAATGTGAATTGTCAGCATTATGTACAGTTCTTTCATCTTCACATCAAAAATTTATTGCATTCACAAGCCGTGTGGTTTGAAAGTATGTTTTCTTGGCTTATTAATCTTTATTTATACTAACAGGGATAAGATCAGTGTTCAGTGACTCGATGAAAATTAATTAACTTCATAATTTTATTAAGATGGAATTTGGAGACATATTAATTGCCAAAAGAAAAAATATGCTGACGCTGATGCTGATATTGCAGCTGGAAGTCATCTTGCTGCTCTGGCAGAAGGACAGCGGAGGTACTCCCTTGTCCTCCCATCTTTTCCCACAGTCCTTGGGGGGTGCGGAGAGGTTGCAGAGGCAGCAGCATCTGGGGTGTGCAGCACCGACTGCTCTTCACCCTTGTCCTCCTCTGGGTACCCATAGAGGGCAGCCCCGAGGAGCAGGAGCACCCTTCCACAAAGCCTCCACAAGTCTCCTTGCAGATGCCAGATTCATCCATGGCGTCACAAACCATCTCCGCTTCTCCATCTCCTGAGCTCTGAACATGGCAAATGACTGTTTCTAGTGCTCTTACCACACTGAAGACTATATTGAAGTAATAATTTGAACATGGATTTTAGAAAGTATGTCTGTGCTCAAGTATTTTGCTGAAATATGGCTTAAATATCATTATTTGTTCCCTGAGGACATGCTGTTTTGATTCTTGGCTGCATTATTTGTTATTCATACTGAACCACTAGCCCATAATAGTCAGAAAGCAAATGTTTCAGTCTTATTTGAACATCTACTTAACCTCTTCCACTATTCTAAACTTAATTGTTACAATGAAACAAAGGAAAACATCTTTTACATCTTTAACATCTTTATCAATGACCTGGATGAGGGGATTGAATGTACCCTCAGTAAATTTGCGGACGACACCAAGCTGGGAGGCTGTGTTGATCTGCTCGAGGGTAGGGAGGCCCTTCAGAGGGATTTGAACAGACTGGATCGTTGGGCTGAGGCCAATGGCATGAGCTTTAATAAGGCCAAGTGCAGGGTCCTTCACTTGGGGTCTAAAAACCCCAAGCATCGCTATAGGCTCGGGGAGGAGTGGCTGGAGAGCTGCCTGGCGGAGAAGGACCTGGGGGTGTTGGTTGACTACCGGCTTGATATGAGCCAGCAGTGTGCCCAGGTGGCCAAAAAGGCCAATGGGATACTGGCGTGTATCAAGAATAGTGTGACCAGCAGGAGCAGGGAAGTGATCCTGCCCCTGTACTCGGCACTGGTGAGGCCGCACCTGGAATATTGTGTCCAGTTTTGGGCCCCTCGCTTTAAGAGAGATATTGAGCTCCTGGAGCGAGTCCAAAGAAGGGCGACTAAACTGGTCAAGGGGCTGGAAAATAAAACTTATGAGGAGCGGCTGAGGGAGTTGGGGCTGTTTAGCCTGGAGAAGAGGAGGCTGAGGGGAGACCTGATTACGGCCTATAAATACTTGAGAAAAGATGGTGGGGAGGTAGGGGAAGGGCTCTTTACATTAGTGATGGGTGATAGAACAAGAGGAAATGGGCATAAGCTTAGTCAGGGGAGATTCAGGTTGGACGTTAGGAAGTATTTCTTCTCTGAAAGGGTTGTCAGCCACTGGAATAAGCTGCCCAGGGAGGTGGTTGAGTCCCCATCCCTGGATGTGTTTAAGAATAGGGTGGATGAGCTACTTGAGGATATGGTTTAATGGGGATTAGGGATGGTTGGACTCGATGATCTCTAAGGTCTTTTCCAACCTAGAAATCTATGAATCTATGAATCTATGAATCTATGAAAACAAAAAAAGAGAAGTAGATGACATCTTAGGGCTAACAATTCTGCAGCAGTGAATATAGATTAGAGATCTTAATGCATCATCCTAAGTACTACATCAATATCAATAAAAAGAAGTGAGAGGTTGGACTGATGTATGCACTACCATCACCGAGTCACTCCTTCCAGCCAGTCCCTTGAAAAAGGCCTTCTGTTGTCCCCTGAGACAGAATCTTTTATTTTTTTTTCTAGAACTGGAGTCCTCTAACTTCCTGTCAAGTAAGGCTGCCCAACCTGTTCCTAAATGAGCTGAGAACTCATCTTCATCTCCAAAAACTCAAGTGTGAGCCTTGGCAATCCTGTAGCAATTTACCGTTGAACAGATTTTAAAAGAAAGCTTGTAAAGATTATGCTAATCGTCTTTATCTTGAGTCATACCTTTAGTCAGAAGTACAGTAATGGCTGAACAGAAGATGGTGAGGAGACCTGTTCATGTAGCAGAAACTAGTTAGGTGAGGACTCATGAACAGCCTTATGTAAAGGTCCCTGTGTCACCATCCCATGGTTATAGGAACTAGAAAAATAAAAGGTTTTATTTAATAATTACATTCTTCTGAAGTACTTTTATGTATTTTACTGGTTTATTTTTCCGTGAAAAGCAGTGAAACACTAATTACCCAGCACCTACACATGCCCATTTTGGGCCAAGCACACAGTGTTGCCAGAAGAAAACAAGGAAGAAATTAACCACCATACCCTTCAACCCGCAGGTACTACATTGTTTCAGTGATCTCTGCAGACCAGAGCTTTTCTTGCCAGGAGGAAAAGTTTTGACAGGCAGACTGACTCACTTTTTCCTTGCTCTGTGTGACCTTTGGCAGCTGGGAGAGTGGAGGACCTAATGCTAAGATGGTTTAGTGCACATAGGATCTAATGAAAGCTGTAGATTAATGAGTGGTTTAAACGAAGAACCTACCTGCTCTCTTCTTGGAAGTAGTGAGAAGTGTGGAAAAGGGAGGAAGAGACAGGATATGCTAAACTCAGTGTGTTTTCTCTATAGTTTGATCTCGGATATTTTTCTTGTGTTCCATTCAAACAAAAAAACTTAAAAGTCCACACTGATGAAATGTTATCCATCTTGGACAATGGTAAAGAATACTGTCGAAATCATACTTCCCTTCAAACTGGTCATCTGCACAATTTGCAAGACAAATAATGTCCGGTGACAACACTCAGAAGATTTCCAGTAATTCTTCATATGTTTCTAAAAGAGCAAGTATGTTCTTCAGCATACAAATATATGTTGAAATAACTACTGACCAATATAGTCTGTTGCATCAGACAGAGACAGTGAACCGAGCCCCAGCAGTCGCTGTGAGATATAAAGATGATTACACCACTTAGCTGCCACTACTTCAGTAATCCCAGGTTTAAGCAGCTGCACTGTGAAACCCTTAGTTATCCTGAATGTCTCAGGTGAGGACAGAATCTTCTCCCTCAGGTCCTCAAGAGAAAGGTATATTCAGAGAAGCAAAAGTGAAGCTGCAAGTGGAGCCTAAGCCGTACAGAATCCCAAAAATGTGTTTTCTTCCTTTTGCTGTGTGGGAAGGTGTGGCTGTTAGGCTATTTCTCTGTTCTGGATGAACTGGACTGGATCCGGAGAAACCAGAGGAGGAGAGGAAGCTTATACTTTTTCTTAAAAGTTTATGACTTGAATTTAGCAGAGTTCTTGATTTTGTTTTCCATTACGTGTGCATATATGCTATATTCAGGTTGCATATATTGTTACTACAAAAACAGTCAAAACATTTACAAAATAAAATGTGTGTAATTAATTAAAGGAAAATACACAAGACTATCACCAAATCTGCGTAATTAGAATAGTAATGTTGCTGTGTAAGAATCAATAAAACTTTAATTTGCTTTTGATAAGTCAATAAACTATATACTATATGTTTTCTACTGAAAAATTAAAAGACCTTCTGGAAACTCCAGTCCCAAATACATATATATATATATGTGTACACATGTTACTATGCAGTTTATCAAATAATAAAACTCTGAGGAGGACAAACACATTGCAGTCCACAATGTCATGCTGTTGTGAAAAAGCATCATATTGGGATGTATAAACAGGCATACAGACTGCAAGACACACAGAGTAATTACTGTTTTCAGTATGGGTGATGCCTTAGGTGATGTACTGTGTTCATTTTGGACACCACAATTCAAGACTGAAGTGGACAATTTGGACAGCAAAAAGATTGATCAAACATCTGAAAGTTATGACTTTTGGAGAAGGAGAGAACACACTGGGGTTATTAAGCTTACAAAAAAGAAAATTTAGGGGACACACAGTAACAGTCTTCAAGTATGTACTGCCTTCTGCCAAAGATGAATAATCTACTCTCCTGTCCCTGCTGAACAGGCTAGGAAATAGTGGCCTTAAATTGCAGAAAGGAAGATTCAGGTTTGACACTTGGGGAAAAAAAAAAAAGAGTCTGAAGCACTTGGAAGTACTATAATAAAGTTTGCAATGGCTAAGAAGCTTTAGCTAGCGAAAATTTGTGGGGAGTAGATTAGAGGAATATTTTTCAGAAATGACATAGATGTGTATGAAGTTGTCTTGAAGTTGACTTAATATTGCTTCTCTCCTGTTTTTTCTCTGATTCTGAGGCTTCTGAGCAGTGCCCTTGGGTTAGTTTCCAGCCTGGGATAAGAGGAGACTGCAATTTTCTTTTCTCTGATCCAAAGCACTAGGTACTTAGCTCAGACCAAAGATGAATTTAGCCAAATATACGGTGTCTGGCAATGGATGTTAAGGAGAAATGTAGCAAAAATAACAGACATACAGAGTCAAATTCTTACACCTATGTAGTTTGCAGCTCGTAATTATTATATCAGTTTTAGTCAGGGACTCCCTGAGCCTAACAATACACATGTGTGATTGCGTTTAACAACATACGGACGGTGGATTTATCTTCCACATATTTGTTTAATTACTTTAGAACTGTCAAGCCTGAAAGCTAAAACTTGAGCCTCAGTCTAGGACTCCAAGAAACAGAAGCTTTCATGCTGAAATAGAGGCAAAAAAGAGTATTATTCATCAGCCTGTTCTGAAGTTTGAAAAATAACCACAGCTGTGAACAGTTTTTTCTTCTCCCTTCAGAAATCTAAAGGTTTTTGTTTTAATTCAGTTTGCTTAACTATTTCAAAAATCAATAAAATCAAAATAAAGCATACCAGAAAAATATGCCGTGAATCTCTTCATTTTGGCATCACAAATGGATGATGAAAGACATATTATCCCACAGTTATGCATCATTGGCCTGAATGGCAAAAAACAAGCTGCGAAAAATAGACAAAGCTGTTTATGAACATGTATGTTGCTGACCATACTTCAGCATAAGCAAATGAACATAGAATTGATGAAGACTATAGAACTGTGCAACATTTTATAAGCCAGTGGTCTGGAACTATATACGTACAGAAAGCCTCTAATAAAAAAGTTAAGCCGTGTTAAATTTATTCGCTTAGAACCTAAGAAGTCAAACATGAATTGGTCGTCACTGTTCATCTGAGAAATGACTTGTTTCACAGAAAGAGGTAAAATTCTGTTTCCCAGGAAAATATTTTTGCACAGTACATAATCTGAAAAATTCAAGTGATCATGTAATTGAAAATTATAGGAATTTCTCAAGATACTCGTAGGCTTACCCTTTCTTTATTTCCTTGAAAAGAATACTTGATGACTTTAGTTTTGAGTCTCATAAATTGAATTCTGGACTTTTGAAGAACAGTCATCAAGAGAAACAGAATTCATAGAATCAGAGAATCATAGAAAGGTTTGAGTTGGAAGGGACATTAAAGACCAATTATCTAGTTTCAATGCCGCTGCCAGAGGCAGGGACTCTTTCCACTACATCAGGTTACTCAAAGCCCCATTCAGCTTGGCCTTGAACATTTCCAGTGATGGGACAGCCACAACTTCTCTAGGCAACCTGTTCCACTGCCTCACCACCCTCAGAGTAAAAAATTTCTTCCTTAGATCTAATTGAAATCTCCCCTATTTCAGTTTAAAGCCATTGCCCCTTGTCCTATCACTACATGCCCTTGGAAAAAGTCCCTCTCCAGCTTTCCTGTAGGTGCCCTTTAAGTACTGAAAGGCTGCTCTAAGGTCTCCCCAGCGCCTTTTCTTCTCCAGGCTGAACAACCCCAACTCTCTCAGCCTGTTTTCATAGCAGAGGTGCTCCAGCTCTTGAGTCATCTCTGTGGCCCTCCTCTGGACTCGCTCCAGCAGCTCCATATCCTTCTTCAGTTCGGGGCCCCAGAGCTGAACGCAGCATTGCAGGTGAGGTCTCACAAGAGCAGAGCAGAGGGGCAGAATCACCTCCCTCGACCTGCTGGCCACGCTTCTTTTGATGCAGCCCAGGACACAATTGGCTTTCTGGTCTGCAAGCGCACATTGCCGGCTCATGTTGAGCTTCTCACCAGCCAAATCCATGGGACCTGATGAGATGCATCCGCGAGTCCTGAAGGAACTGCCAGATGAAGATGCTAAGCCACTATCCATCATATTTGAGAAGTCATGGCAATCGGTGAAGTTCCCATTGACTGGAAAAGGAGAAACATAGCCCCCGTTTTGAAAAAGTGAAAAAGGAAGACTCAGAGAACTACAGGCCAGTCAGTCTCACCTCTGTGCCTGGCAGGATCATGGAGCAGATCCTCCTGGAAACTCTGCTAAGGCACATGGAACATAAGAAGGTGACTGGTGACTGCCAACATGGCTTCACTAAGAGCAAATTGTACCTGACAAATTTGGTGGCCTTCTTCAACGGGATTATAACAATTGTGGATAAGCAAAGAGCAAGTGACATCATCTTCCTGGACTTGTCCAAAGCATTCCTGACATCTACAAGTTTCACCTGAAAGGCTGTGTAAACTGGCTTCTAAATAGGACTTTTCCCTTACAAATCACGATAGGTAAATATAAATCTTTAAAAGAACACTTTTGTCATTTTTCAATTTGACACTGCTGAGGAATATGCGAGATACTGAGTACCAACACTGAAGCTGGAAGTGTGCTTAGACTGTGGACAGAGCTCCCATGGAGAGGTGAAGGAGGTTCAGCATGAATGGTGAAGTTAATGGCTTTCAAAGAAGGAACATAGAGGCACAGGGAGGTTACAAAACAGGGAGGTTTTTTGTCCTACAAAATGTGACACTACAATGACTACCTGCAAAGCCCTTCTGAAAAAAAAATGAGAGTAAATAGGTGCATGCACATGCATCAGCATAGAGAAAAGCACTTTGCATTTCTCTAGCTGCCGAACAACATCTGTTGGAAACATGAAAGCAAGGGCAAAACTTTGTATTTCCTGCTCCTGCTTCTGTGTTTTAGGCACTGGATCGTCACTGCTTACCTTTACCTTTGTTTTGCATGAAGATGAAGTAGATGAACAGTAAGAGGAATGAGTTTGGCTTCTTTGTTATTGAAAAAATACTCATTACTGAACAAAGATTTAGTTGATCTAAATAGTCAGATCATAACTCTGGAGGAAGTGTAAAAGAACCTAAGCTAAAATGCAACAGCTAAATAGTCTGTTCTAATAGTGCCTTTGGCTAAGTGAAAATCCTGAAATATGCCTGGATCTATTAGTGACAGATATATTTTATTATGGGGCTGAATCATATAATAAAGATCAATCTTTTGTTCTCTTTTATTGTTTAAACCGGCAAAGCTTGAATGCTTGTTAAGATTCTGAGGGAACGGGAACAATTTATGTCAGTAATTCAATAACAGATTTTGTGAGTAAGGCTAAATACAGCATTTATTTTTGAAAACTAAACACAAAGGCCGGATTGCTCCAATACATACCAGTTTTGCTTCTGTTCTGTCGCTGAATCTGGGATGCACTACTTTTTATAGAGCCACTGAAGAGCTTGGCAATTTTCATTCTATCACATTACAATAACAGCATGTCCTTCCCTGTATCTTCAACTTGGAGGTATGCATATCAGCATCTTTAACATTTTTCATTTGACAACACAAATCCCGAAAGCATAAGATTATGGTATACATCTATGAGTTCTTTGGTTTAAATAGATTTATTGCTTCATGTAGTGACATCGTACAAAGAGTTCCAACAACAGTAATAGAATTCTCTTTCCATGTAATAACCTTTTCAAGATGGTTGAGACATTTTTGATCCATTGCCTGGCAGAGGACAGTAAAATAGATGTCAAAATGGTGATATCCTCTGAAGACTTTTCCTCTACCTGCATGCATTAATAATACATCAATTTCTATCTTCAGTAATAGCTGAAATTACAAGAGGATTAGTGCATGTATGAAGGAGAGAGAAAGAAATGCTTTGCCTTGATAGGGTAAAATCAGGAGAAGCATGAGAGAGAAAACAAAAACAAACTGCAATCTCAAAGAGATTTCTTTTGAATTTTGTTATATTTGCTGTAACAGGAAATAAGTTATTGAGTTAACCTAAGCTAAAATCTCCACTCCTTTGTTGTACAGAAGTAGTGGTGTTATTATCTTTCTCTTATAGTCTGGAAGATTAGATTGAATAAGAATTAAAGTCACATAAAAAATTTACAAGTAGCAGTTTATGTGCTAAATGTCTGCTCAGGGTTTAAATAAGACTGTATTCATAAATACATACCTTCCCAAGTTGTTCCTTAGTATGTCATTTAACTTCTGTATGTCTGTTTACCCAACATTTATAAATCACAGACAATTCTTTAAGAATATTCAGAACTCTGAATATTTGTGCTCTGTATATCGGATCAGTAGCTATCATCATAATTTGGTGGTGTTTTTCAATCTGAATACAATAATACTGAGAAATATAAACAAGGATTAGGGGTAGGAGAATATATACACACAAATTAAAAGTAAGATCTTACAGAATTTTTACACTTCCATATGATACAAGAATATGTGAATGTAGCATTGTATTCAGTATTATGCCCCTACGCCACACATTCTTGAGTCTACGAAAGCAGAAGTTGATTTTACAAGAGCTTAAAATATACCTTTCTAGGTGTCAGCAATTTTTAGGATTTGTGATATCATGGAGTGATAGAAGTTTCCTTTTAAGCTTAAACACTGCCATTGTTCAGATTAATCCCACAGATTAACGATACCATCATAGATAGCGTTACGGTTATTATGACATGACGATTGCTGTGCATCTATTCTACATATGGCAAAGTGAATCAGAAAGTTTTTTATTAAAGTCATTTTGACTTCTAAAGCTGTTATTACCTGTCTTTTTAGCTATGTTTGTTCACAGACTGTCAGATGGATGTAGTGACCGGACAACTGGACCAAGGTTTCCAGCTACAGCTGAACTTCCTTTGCATTGTGAGCTGCCGAAAATAGTTTTGAGGGCAATTAGAAGAAGATTTATCTAGACAATTCAGTGCAAGAATTCAAAGTCTTAGTAACATGGCTGCTTTCTGTTCAGCTGACTGTAGTTATTTTTTTTTCCTTGAAAATACTGTTAGAAACAATTCAGTCTGCTGTATCCAAGTATAAATGAAGTCAATATGTTAGCCAAATTAATCTACGTGAAAAGAATATGGAAGAAGATATGGGAAAGACTGCAAGGCAGTGTCACTGCAAATGAAATAGGGACATTTGAATTTCAGAGAAATATTTCTACGCTTCTTGCATGCATTTCTCCAGTGTCCACTATTAGTAAAAGGAAGTAGAATGAGAATATACCTTTAAATAGTTACTGTCAATATTGTATCTCAATTAGTGTAATGCAAAAATTATATTCCAAACAAACATACACATGACAATGAAAAAAAAAACCAAAAACCAAAAGAAAGAAGTTTTTATCTTAAAACCAATTTTTGTTTAGGTCTCATGCTATATATTAGTTGTAACTTACATGAACTAACAGGTGGAAAGATGTTCTTAGTCCCGCGAGTGCGTGGAAATCTGTGGGGAAATGGAAATAAATGTGAAACTCACAATAATTTACTCAGTATCTAAGCATATGTAGTATCTGTCCAAGGAATGTTATTTATGCTACCATATGGACATACAGTAAGCTGTGTGGACTGATAGTGCATTGAAAATAACAGGAACAGCCTTCTCATGTCTGTGCCCTCCCTATGCTTTTGAAAACTACACTTGACCTTAAATCCACAGCAAAAACAAGAGGGCAATCTGATTAAAACATATGAAGTAACTAAAATGTGGATGATACAATATAAGGCAAGCTGATATTCTGCTAAGGGTTTGGGGTTTTTTTGGTATTGTTCAGAAGATATAGATAAAAACAGTACCCAAGATAAAGGGTTTGAGAAAGAGGAAAAGAAATTGACAGCATGACTGAACGAAGCCAAAACCAGGCATAGCCTAAGGTCCTTCTTAAGTAAAAGTCCTATGAAAATGTATGGATTTGATACCTATTTCCCATAAACTCTTAAGTAGTCATTTACTGCAGAACACTAACTAAAGGCAGTATGTTTTTTCATTGCTACCAGCTCAGCAGAACATCACATAATACTGACTTTACAATCACTTTGCACTCTGATTACATTGAAAGCAACATATTTGGATCAAAATGCTCATCGCTGTACATCTTTCTCAAAACGATGAATAAACAAATTCTATAGTGAAAAAAAATGAAAGCAACAGACCTATCAATATTAGGACAATTTCATTTTAAAATATGAAATACTTCAGTTATTTCATTGTGCTCCCTGAGAGACAAATGTTCAAATGGAAAAATCCTTTGTGGCTTTCAAAATTACATGAGTCTCCTGTTGCCAGTCAAAGCCCAGAAGCCAGCTATTTTTTTCAATTAAAATAATCCCTCCATGTCCTGGAAGAGGAATGACTGTATTGGTGGGGACAAGCATTGAAAGCCACTGGTGACTTCATTCCCTCTGCTAATTGATTTTTGTTAATCTTCTGAGGACTGTCCTACTTTCTCGGTTTCATAATAATTAGTTTCTCATTACCTACTAGTATAGACTAGTGATAGCAAAAGAAAATCAAGATTTTATTAACCTTGCATTAAATTTGAAAATCAAGCTGAAATATCTTTCTAGAAGGGTGTGGTGTTGACAAACAAAAATTAACCAGTGTGAATACAGCACTGGTGGTGTCTTCTGATATAAAGATATTATAGGGCTTTAAATTTCACTAATCACAGAAACACTGTCAAAACTAAACAAGAAAAATAATAGTGGGCTACTGGTTTAATGAAAGAAACAGAGAGGAAAAACTACCTTATGTTAATGAAACCAGTGAAAAACACTAGTATAGATAAAAGTAAATAAAAATAATGAATCATAGCTGATGTCTGTGAAAACATCTTACACTATCCATATGATGCAATCATACTATTGACAGCCATCCCAAATCATTCTAAAAGCAACTATGATAAAGCTCTAATGCGTGAAGATTTCACATGACATTCACTTGAGGATAAATTAAAAATGATTCATTTATAACTTTTATATAGCACACAAGTATTTTCAACTTTCTAAAGTCCATTTGTTTACAGCTTTACTTTATAGGGAGAATGAGGATAGCAGAAACCAACAGAGCTAACAACACCAAGGCTTTGCAGGAATAGACCTTGCTGACCTGGCTCCTAAACCTGATCATGTTTATGCCTTCCTGAAGAATGTAGCAACCAATTTCTCTCTCGTAGGTCACAACATGTAACGCACAGAGAACTTTTCAGAGGCAGAATTTGGTTAATGGTAACGTGGAAGTGAGAAAGCATCAAAGATGATCCAAGACAGTATTGAAAATTGTCTTTTATTTTTCAGTTAGATTGTATATGAAGATTTGCTTTTCTTATCAAAAGTTCAGCAGGAGAAGGTCTGTCAGAGCACTTTTAAACTATGTAAACAGGTGTTCATACATTGAAGAAAACCTTTAGTTTATATGACAGATAAAAGAATACTCATTCTTTCAGTTCCAAAAAATCTTTTTATGTCACATATTTCCTTATTATTGTGAATATTTTGCCTTTGCTTCAGGATAGCTTTTCTTTTCATCGTAGAATCATAGAAAGGTTTGGGTTGTAAGGAACCTTAAAGATCATCTGGTAAAGATCATTTTCACTCATCTTAATCAAAAAAGACAGTATTTTCTTTAAGTTCATCATTGTAAAAATAGTTCATTGCACTGAAAAATCACAGATAAAATAATGGATTAAAAATATGTTAAATACTATGTTGAGAAGACTGCTGCCATGTTCTTCTCTGTTGAGTCATAATGCTCAGACATTTTACAATTTTCTTCTTAAATCTATTGACTCTTAGTGCATAAACAAAATCTCATGTGAGTTTTCACTCTTTTCTGGATCGCTTGGAACGGATCATTATAACAATGGAGAAAACACCAAACATGTTTCTCAGGCAGCTTCTTTTGGACCTACTATAATATGTTGTAAGTCAGTTATGTGACTCTCATCTGTAGCTCAGTCTCAGTATACAGGAACCCAGCTGCACACTTGAATTGCTGTTGAATTGTCTGATGCTAATCCCATTTCTCTTCACTACGACAGGAAAAACAGGGTTCAAATTTTAAAAGCAGAATAAGCTGGATCAAAATTCCATTCTCAAGTGCTTCTGATGTGAATGTTAGATCAAACTCATTCCTGTATATCATAGTTAATCAGATCAATATCTTACAGGGCTAGAAGCCTACATCATTTTATAACATCAATTAAAGTCTTCATGTATGACAAAGCCTTTCCCTATAAAGGTATCTGTGTTCAAGTCAAAGAATCTCACGCCACTGAAAGCTATGATCTTTCAGGACATGAAAGGTCACACCAAGAGAAATACATCTCCATGTGTGCTACTTGATAAGTTTAATTAAAATTTGATTTTTCATTCCAGTACGATCATTCCATATGGATAATGAGTCCCAGGATGTCAAGAGAGTGATTTTCAATAATACCCTGTTAAATGCCAAGAATGCCATATACAGTGTCATTGCATTCTCCAACATCACAATACATCAGAATAGCAATTCAAAATGTTTCTCTTAGGACAACATTTCACAGGATAACTTTTCACTTACTATGTTGAATTATACCAAGATGTTACATTTCTGTGAGTAAGCCTTTCTCTGGAATTTGGATTTAACAGCCTCGGTCTCCTGTAAACAATGATGTATTCACATATATTTGCCAGGAACATTATACCTGTCTCTTTGCTAAAAGAACAATGAGAAAAGGGCTCTAGTAATGTTCGAAGAGTTCAAAGCATTCTGACTGGCAGACCAAGCAATTCTTGGGAATGATCAAATAGCATGCACGATCATTTCCAATTCTTTGCAAATAGCATGTCTTGTCTAGTCTCTTAGGAGTTAAAGAGCCTGATTTAGCTGCACACTTGACTTGTGCTCTTTCTTTTACTCTGAATTTTGCATAGTAGGTAGGGGATGTAAGGCAATCTTCCTTCCAGCTTTTGCTTAGTGTATGCTTAGACTGCTGAAGCATCCATCACTCCATCTGTGACAAGGGAGTAGGAAAGGAAAAAAGAAAAAAAATGAGCAAGAAAGTGGATACACTGAAGTCCTTATTGTTCAGACTCGTTTTATATATGTTTTGACAAAGAATTAACTGTGTAGTAAATCTGGGCATTTGAAACCTGTGCAGCAAAATATACCCTGAGTTTTATGGGATAAGAAATAGTGATAGTATTCTGTGCCTGACCGACTTAAGCTAGCTCTGAAGCAACAAAACTGTCCCTTATTATGAACAGGACACCACTGCGAATGGGCCGTTAACCTCAAACAGGATTGCATAGTCTAACAACTCGCTCTAAAAGTCCGTCTGACATTTTCTCTTCTGGATTTTAGTTATAGTTTTCATAAGAGAAACAGTGGTGAAAAATGAGGTAGAATCACTTACTCTGCTGAATCACAACCAATCGCAACTCCTGATTTTTCCTACCAAAGCAAACAGGCTTCACAGTTTTGAAAGCTGGACTTGGTGTTGGGGCAGCAACTGCCTTGCCCTCTGGCAGTTCTGGAGGTATGAAATTATCCTGAGCAGTGACTGGAGTGAGAAGAAACATCAGGCATGCTGCAAACCCATGGACTGCAATCACAGAGAAAACGTATTATAAAAGGTTTAGCTTAGGAGAAAATCATAAAGGCCCTGGAACTTCTACACATCACAGATTGGCACCATCCATGCTTTCCTTCATTTCACCACTAAATCCAACAGTGTTACCCAGCTTCCAACAGTCATTTGAGCCATAGTAGTATTACGGCTCCAAGCACTTCTGGCTCTGAAATGGAATGCAAATGTTGATAAACTTCTGGCAATGGACGTAACACACTCTCTCCCCATGTGGGCATGGAGAGCCTCAGACATTTTGTGCTCTAGACACTTCCAGATGGCAAATCTTCAGATGCTTCTGATTTTAAAAACTGGTAAACTGAATCACTGTACTACTATGGGAATTGCAGCTTGCAGGATTGTGAAACTGTGGAGTGCAATTAGCTTATCATCCAGTGGTCAAGCTATGACACTAACGTGTTTTAGCCCACCACTTCATCAGCAGAATGACCAGCAGCACTTGCAAAATGTGTATCTTTGGCTGGCGTCCTCCCAGCATGTCTTAGCTGGATTACTTGTTATTACTGATGAGAGAGCAAGGTCCTTCAAGCCCGTGCTGCTTGTGCAAATATGCCCTTACATACAGTGGCATGGAGCTGACCTCTTAGAAAGAGATAATTGGGGTCTCTGGCAGCTGGGTGAAGGGCCTCCTGCCTGCTGCCACCTTGGCTTCTAGAGGGACAGTCTTGCAGTCAAATACGTCTGTTTCCTCTGTCAGTCCTCAGGAGGGTCATGCTGTACGGGAGAGTATCAGCTGGTCAAATAAGGAAACCCTCATTTCTCATTCATTGCATCATCACTGTTAATCTCATATACTCAATTTAAATCTGTCTTCTACCAGCTAAAGCTATACCGATGTATTTAACTCCTTCCTAGAAAAACGTAGCCCTGCACCAACCCCCTTTTCGTTGCTGTTGTTCTTTAAAATACCAGTCACTCCCATTTTTTTTGGGGGGGTGGGAAAAGGAGAGGAAACGGAAATTAAATACATTTTGGCATTAGGAAAGGTTCAAAATATTAAAAAACTTTTACCATTCCCACTGTTTCCCAAACATTAACACGAAAACTTTGTGTTGTTTAAAAAACACCCACAACACCCCAAAAGAATGTCTTCAAAGAAAAGGAGAGAATATAAAAACAAATCCATTGATACAGGTGCCTCCTTTATCAGTTTTGAATCACAGTGAGATGCTATTAAGGGCTGTTGAAATACTAAAGAAAACTGCTTATCTGATTTGAAGTCTAAACAGATGTTTTCGTTGAGTATGGTGGCACTTTTAATGCTATCATTCATTAATAGGATGTCAGTTTTATGTCTCACATCCAAACAACTGTCACCTCAGTGCAGAACACTGCTATTCAGGTCTCAGAGCTATGATCTGGTCTGGCCTTCGGCTCTGCTCTGGGTCTGTGCCTGGTGATTTCCAAAAGCTTAGAAGGCAATTCCTGAGGAAACAAAGCGGCATGGTTTTAATGAAAAGGGATTAAAGATTCTGGGTCAGGCAATCAGAGCAAAAAGGGGTCCCTCCTGATTTTGAAGAAGTTTCTGGGAGCTAAGTGGTGCAATAAAGAGTGACTTTGCAATTGCCTCTCTCTCTGATCATTAGATTAATGCTGAAAAAAGTGACACTTTAAAAGGTTTATTGCTGCGCTTGTAGCTGTAGTGCTGCTGCTAAGTGGATGCTTTTCTTGCTGAAAGAGCAATGCAACAAGGAAACTCATGTTGCTTCCTTTCTAAATTGCAGGTTTATATCCTTTTATAGTTCTAGGCCATTATTGGTAATAGAGGATTGTCTTTTCCCCCTCCCCACGCATATCGTTTTCCATGGCTTCAATGACATTGACAGTTCTGAGTCAACAATCAAGTCTTCTTACACCTCATGTGAAGAAGTCCTTTCACATGATACATTTCACTCTCTTGCTATAGGTTTTGTAATTGTTTGTACACATTTCAACAGGATAACATGATGCATGTTTCCTCTTTATAAACCCTCCCTTCCTGATTATTTGTCTAAAAAAGATTAATCCCATTTCAATTCTCTCTCCCAAGAAGCATGAGGTTCAGTAAACACTTTTAAAAATTCTTTATGCTTCAGAAGTATACCTTTCACACCACATTTTAGAGATATTTTTATTCAAGTAACTTTTTCACTGAAAGGTTGAAAAGAAGAATTTTGGTTCATAGCAGCTCTGTCTTCTGATCACCTTTCTCTTTAACGTTGACAGCAAAATTTTGATGCTTATATTTTAAACCAATATGAAACATGGGCAATGAGTGTTAAAAAAATGACTGCAACAGCGACTGTGAATGAAACACAGGAATCAAAAATTTTAAACTAGGCAATATCATAATAGAAAAATCTAATACCCAAAAGACAGATACCCTCCAGGCAGTATAACATACTGGCAGGACACAGTCATTCTTCTAGGGATGTTAACTCTATTTGTAGCAAGTCAGTTTATACTGTCTTTGTCTCCAGTTCAGTAAGGTCTGAGTTTTCATGGAGAGTGGGAGCAGGGGAAAGTACTGATTAAGAGAAGAGGAGAAACAGTGGGAATCTCTGCGTTGACTTCAATAGAGAGAAATAAACTATGTTCAGGAGAAGAAAAAAAAATTTTGGTTTAGTAGTTATAATCTCATATTTAAAAGCAAGTATGTAGCTTCAAGGAACTAAGTTTTGTTTTAAGCTTAAGAAAACAGCTTGTTTTCATAAAAGGCAGTGTAATAACTTACTTGATAACATTTTGTATCTGAACAGAAAATAAAAATGCAGCTGTCTCCCAGTGATATGTTCAGGCAAGTAGGAAGAGTCCTATATGGTTAAAATGTACTACCTCTAAACCAGAACAGCATCTTCTCTCATTTCTACAGCGTGATGTACTGAACAAACTGGTTAAAGAACAGACAGAAAAATCACTGTTATTATTTTGATTTTGATCAGAAAAAGGACGAAATACTTTTTCTTGCACTTTGCGCTTCCTATGGTGTAGAGGGAAAAGAGAGCGCCTATCCCTTTTGGACTTGGATTCATATTCTTTCCTCTGACTTCTTCATCTTAGTCCCTAATGATTTCTCATCAGCTTTAGGAGTTTAATTCAAGATCCTACTCCATGGCAGTGTATGCACACATACTTTAGAATAAGCATGACACTAGTGATCAAGATATGCAGATGTTACATCTACATCTCACTAGCCTTTGTCTTACATGCTTTAGAAATCTATTATTTGATTCCTAATGACATTGACACAGTTCAAAACATTTGATGGCTTGCAGGGAACAGCAAAAACCCCACAGAGAAAAAACAGACTTCACACAGGTTTAATACTAGGAAACTCTGTCATCGTTCAAATTTATTCACTTAATTGAATCAGCTATGGACATTTTAAAAAAGGTTTACTGATAACTTATTAAAAAAAACCCCAAACAATTGTGGAGTTAATATCAGCAGATCATCACTAAGAGGTCTGGTTTGTATTTTTTAAAGTGATACTTGGAGATACTACAGCAATCATTGAAGTCAGTGCAAAATTCTTTCTTAACGTAATCCAAGTAAAAGCTTGGGTGAATTTTTTCCTTGGTTAACATTTTAGACCTCATTCAAGTTTAGGATAAGGGTAAGCATAATATTGATCAGATGTAGCAAGTCTATGAAATGCTCAATTTTGGTTGGTTTGCTTATTTTTTAAGAAGCCACAAAATCCAACAAAAAGGTGCAAGAATTCGAATATTAAAAGCCAACTTGCAATACGAGCTTTCTTTCTAATCTTACTCAAGTTAGTCATTCTCAGCTTGTTTCCCTTGTGCTGGATTCCCTCCTCAAACCTCCAAAATAGGAGTGATACGCTCCCAGCAGTAACGCTGCAATCCATTAAGTTGTGACTCTTACAGTGGAACACAGCTCCTCTTACAAGAAAGTAGTTTCCTCTTTTCTTAAAATGAAGGAAACGAAATAGGACAGCTGATAAGGTCTTAAAATACTGTTGTACCCTGCCCTTCAAAAAGATGAGGACTAACTTGCCTGAAATTAGAGTTCTCCATTAGCGATGGCATAAGTGGATTTCATGCCCTGCATTCACCCAAACCTGATGAGGCTCCATGTCTATCCATAAACCTCCCTACCGATTTCCCTCACAGCTCAAAGCTTAATGGACCATTCAGGAGCTAGACTTCTCTTCACTGGTCCTACAAATAATAATTTCTATAAGCTTGAGACTTTTATCCACAGATATTCCCCTCTCTACAGCCTGATAATTCACCTCTAATTACTACTGCATGAACACCACCGTTCCCTCAGCCTCAATTCCCTATCCTTTCTCCTCTGTGCTACTCAGTACATCAGAAAATCGATAGATGGCTAAGGCAAGCTCTCCTACCTCTCTGCCTTCCACAGATTTAGCCCTCCTTAGCAATTCTGATGCTTGCTTCTAACTCCTTTCCCCAGCCTGTGAGAGTTACCACTTTTATTCCCTGTACCTGGTCTGATTTCAGGTGTTTTGTGAATGCCCTTGAATTCAACTCTTCTGTGGCAGACATGTAGGATTTCAAAATCCTGTCACAGACTTTGAAGTCCTAATTGTTACAGAAACAGTGAAGCTATTCCACAATTTGCCTTCAGTTACATTGTGTCAGTTCTCACAAATGTTGAGATTTGTACTGATGTAATTCTGTGTATAGGGTTATTTTTTTCATGACCATTATAGGAATAAATGGCTAAAAATGACCAGTAAAATTATGATTGTAAAATGTTTAGTCATAGATAAAAAGCACATTTTGGACAGTGAGATATTTCTCTTATCCTTATTTAATGTGGATAAAGTAAAATGAAACCAGGTGTATATTTTTTTTCTTGTGATAGGGATTACTTATTTTGCAAACTTAAATGTTTCTTCTATGCATACTCATTTTAGTTGTCCTAGTTTACATCTAACAGTTCTAAATCTGAAGCCCTAATAATTAGCCGTTAAGGATGTTAATTTTGAAAACTGCAAATTTCTAAAAACTTTCCCTCAAGTAAACCAAGCTCATAATTTAATATAGGGAGTTATGAATTAACAAACAACTAACCTACATTACTGGAGTAATATTTACCTCTCAAGTCCTGGCCACAGGTCTTATTATGTTTGTCTTTTTTTGTGTAATTTTCCCTATGATGCATATGTATGTCTTCATCTAGTAACTATTAAAAGACTAAGTATTGCTGAAAAAATTCTGATGCGTTTATGTATGGATAAAGAAAGCTTCAGTGTTCTGCTGGTACATCTTGGATAATGTTTTTTCTATAAGACTAGTACAAGGAGTAATTACCCGCCTGAGAGAATTTCTGAAATCGGGTTTCCAGCAAACTGGCTGTGTCCTATTATTTCCTCCAGCACTCTGCAGACACATGTTTTGTGTCAATGCATTCTGCTGAAACAAGTGAGAACACACTGAAGCAAAGCATCTTGCCTTAAAGGTTAAGATCTCAGTGCTGTGAGAGGATGAGTGACCCCAGGAGATTAAGCTACCTCCGTCCTCCATCAGCTCCATGCGGGGAGCAGCCCAACTCCTTGCAGATTGAGTCTTTTCATCAAGATGCTGGATAGCTGCCTCTTGGTCCTAACCATGTACAAACAGCATAATAAGTGTCTCTCTCCCTCAACCTGTTAGTTGCAGATGAGAATAACTACTTAATCTTTAGTTAGTTTTCCAGTCACAAGGAAGAAAATACATTTCTGTTCTTTTCTTGGGCAGATAAATTACAATAGTATTTGTAGAGCTGGGCTTTTAAGTTATAAAACCAAAATCCGAAAAAAACACCCAGAAATAAATCTTACATAGTAGAGAACAACAGAGCAAGTACGAAGGGGAAAACCTCAGTCAGTAGTGAAACAAGAAATGCAACTAAATCAAATAGAATGGTAAGAGGGCAATCACAGTAATGAACAGCAGATGTACTGTGCAATACTGAGGATGAAACAACAGTAATATTCAGAACTGATCTATTCTTAATTCTTCTTCAAGATGTTATGGTATTTTATGTAAGTGGGAAGTTTGATATTTTTCTGATATTAGTGAGATATTAAAGAAAAGGCAAACTAGTTTCCTGGACAAGACCTTGCAAACTCGTTGTGAGTAGTGGGTGTCTCATTTCTGGATGTCCAACTGCAGACTCTTCCTTTGAACTGAGTTTTCATAAAATTACTGAGAAAATATGTTTTGAAAATAAAGCCCTTTAAAGAGTGTCCATTTGAGTAAACAACAATTTTTAAAACAGCTGAAAACACCAAAGAACTGTTTTGAAGCACGTCCCAGCCTTAAGGGGCATTTGCTTGCTCTTCAACAGTGTTCCACTTACAACTGGGAAACCAAGAAGTCTTTTCTTCAGTTGAAAGCCAAAGCAAACCAAGAAGTCAAGTGACAGTTGTTTATTTATTTGTTCTTACTAAGCCACAGGTGTTTTTTTCCCTTTGCACCTGAATTCATACTCCTTAACTAAAAGGATAAGTATAACCCAGATGACACAAACACAAGGTTCTTCACCAGCCACATTGGGTTTGATCTTCAGTTAAGCAAAGCGTTGCCCAGGGCTTGCTAAGTTCTTCTTAGTGAAATAACTACATTTTGGTAGAAATAATAAGAAAATAAAAATATTTTAAAACAATAAATTTCAGGAGACTGTAAAGCCCTCCAGGACTGTGTAGGTACATTGACAGAAAATGGAATATTCTGGTGAAAAAAAAAGTTAAAAAGAAAAAAACATTGTAAAACTATGTTGGAATTATTGAATTAGTTACACGCTCTTTTTAGCCAGTTATCCTGGCCTTAAAGAAATTAGTTTTCTTTCTACTTCTGTGAAGGAGAATTTTCATTCTCTTATTTAAAACGAACACACAGTACATGAATAGAACTTTTCCCTGAGTACATATGAGATCCCTATATTTAAAAAAAAAAAAAAAAAAGAAAGAGATTTAGATTTTTTCTCAGGAAACACATAAAAACCATAGCGAAATCTTTCTCATGTAGCAGTAGGACAAAAGCACTACAGTCTCTATTGTTGGCTTCCATAATGGAAATCTGGGGCTAAGGGAGCAGGTCAGGAAACAGATGGGCTTCAAGAAGTTTTTGATCAAAAGAAGAAGAAGGAGCTCAGCTGTGGTGACCACCCAGCGGAAGGCAAAATCCTCTGCACCCGGCAGTGCAAACAGAGCTCCCGCAGAAAGATGCGACTGTCCAGGTCTCAGGCTGCAGGGAGTGCCTGAGCCTTTCAGTGGTAAGGGATGGCAGTGGTGGAAACAACTGTGTGAGGTGTGACCAGGTGGATGATCTGCTCTTCACGGTCACAGAGCAGAGAGAGGAAGTATAAAGGTTAAGGAGAATCAGGAACTCTGAGAGAGAGACAGACTGCTGGTGTCAGGCTCTGTCCAACCTGAAGCAGCAACAGGAAGAGCCACAAAAAGAACCTCAAGATGAAAGTGATTTTGTATCCTCATCCCACAAAGCAAAAGACAGTAGCTTAAAGGAGAGCAATGAATGGAAGCAAGTCCATGCTTGGGGCAACAGGTGACCCCCTCCTTGCCCACCTTGCCTCCCCAGGTGCCTCTGTACAACAGGTATGAGGCTCTAGAGGTGGAAGGCCCATTGACGGATGATGTGGCTGATGGTCCATCTGCACTGGAGGTGTTGCCAGGGTCAGAAAGGCCTACCCCCTGTATCACGACTGCCTCCATGAAGAAAAGTTGGTGGGGAGGTAGGGGAAGGGCTCTTTACATTAGTGATGGGTGATAGAACAAGAGGAAATGGGTACAAGCTTAGTCAGGGGAGATTCAGGTTGGATGTTAGGAAGTATTTCTTCTCTGAAAGCGTTGTCAGCCACTGGAATAGGCTGCCCAGGGAGGTGGTTGAGTCCCCATCACTGGATATGTTTAAGAATAGGGTGGATGATCTACTTAGGGATATGGTTTAATGGGGATTAGGGACGGTTGGACTCGATGATCTCTAAGGTCTTTTCCAACCTAGAAATCTATGAATCTATGAATCTGAGGGGAACAGAAGGTCCAATATGCAGGGCAGACCCTCCTCTTAGGGAAGTCTGCTGCCTCCCTGGAGCCCAGGCTAAGGACATCGCTAGGAAACTTCCTAGCCTGGTACAGCCCTTGGACTACTACCCGTTATTGCTCTTTCATGTGGGTGGTGATAAAGGTACAACATGAAATCCAAGGGCAACCAAGAGAGACTTCAGGGCCCAGTGGGGAGCAGAGGTCCACTAGATCATGTTGCTCAAAGCCTCATCCAACCTGGCCTTGAACACTTCCAGGGATGGGGCATCTACAACTTCTCTGGTCAACCTGTTCCGGTGCCTCACCACCCTCAGAGTGAAGAATTTCTTCCTTAGATCTAATAGAAATCTCCCCTCTTTCAGTTTAAAGCCGTTACCCCTTGTTCTACCGCTGTACGCCCTTGTAAAAAGTCCCTCTCCAGCTTTCTTGTAGGGTCCCTTTAGGTATTGAAAGGCTGCTCTAAGGTCTCCCCAGAATCTTCTCTTCTCCAAGCTGAACAACCCTAACTCCCTCAGCCTGTCTTCATAGGAGAGGTGTCCCAGCCCTCGGATCATCTCTGTGGCCCTCCTCTGGACTCGCTCCAGCAGCTCTATGTCCTTCTTCATTTCGGGGCCCCAAAGCTGAATGCAGTATTCCAGGTGAGATCTCACAAGAGCAGAGTAGAGGGGCAGAATTACCTCCCTTGACTTGCTGACTATGCTCCTTTTAATACAGCCCAGGATACAGTTGCCTTTCTGGGCTACAAGCACACATTGTTGGCTGATGGTGTAAGCCAGCCTTAAGGCAAGGGACCAGCCAACCTTAAGGTAAGGGACCTTAAAGAACTTCTCATCAACCCCCCCAAGTCATTCTCATCAGGGCATACACTTTGGTATATTAAGTCTTACCTTTAAGAATAAAACCACTGGTATGTCAAAATAGTGCTTAGTGAGAGAGAAAGGTAATCTCTGCAAGTTTTTTGTCTTAAATATCTTCCAAGCATTTTGTTTTGCAAAAATATGGGGTTCAATTTTGCTTACTTCTGCCCAGCTTTCCTTCTACCTCAAATCCTATTGGTAGTTTTAGCTCGGGGAAAATGGGGACCATTCTTCAATCCCTCTTTCTAATATTAAAGAAAAAACATTTCTGATTGCATTATGTGACACAGAATTATCTTGCGAATTTCTCAGAAGTGGCCTCATATCACTGGCAGTGAATAACCTTTATATGGTTGATATCTGAAAAGCAATTTCTTTCTGTAGCCATCTTTATTTTTAGCACTGCACCTTTCATTGGGCTTTGAGTACATTGTATTCCTTTAGAATTACGGTCCTTATAAAACTGGATTTTCATTTTAATGCCCTTTCTTAATAAGGGAGATGAAAGGAAATGCTAACCAGAGCCAATTTGCCCCACAAAGAGAGGATATATTCTTGACTAAACTTATTAGATGAATATTAAATACAAGGTGGAGTGGATACTCATCTGACTGCTTTTGCAAAAACCCTAATGCAGCATCATATTCTGTTGTATAGTATGGTCTGCTTCCAGTTTCGGTGAGCAACTGTTCAAAGCATTGCTCTCAGTTCCTGCCACAGTACTGTTCCAGGCCAAGTGCAGCCTTGCAAGTTTTGGAGAGTGGTATGAGTCCAAAAGCCACGAGCTCTCCCTGCAAGACCATGTAGTCTACCCAGATCTTGATGCAGTAGGCTCAGGCAAGTTGTAGACCTGGGGCCATGCTCATGACACCCCAGGCTAGCCACATCCAGCCCACAGCATACAAATATCCCATATAAATGGCCATAAGGAAAGCTGCTGTTAGCCAGAGCTACAGCCTCAAACTAGGGATGGAGAGAGCTATCACTTCCATGCTATGTTCATCTCTGGACTGGTACAGAAGAAAAGTGATAGTCACCCTTTCTGTTTGATTCTTTCAAGCATGAATGCATTGGTATGCGTGTATTTTGAGACAGTGACTAAGGAAAGTGCATAGACTGGCAGGAGAGGAAAACAGAATCATAGAATGGTTAGGGTTGGAAGGGACCTTAAAGATCATCTAGTTCCAACTCCCCTGCCATGGGCAGAGAAATCTTCCACTACACCAGGTTGCCCAAAGGCTCATCCAACCTGGCCTTGAACACTTCCAGGGGTGGGGCAGCCACAACTTCTCTGGGCAACCTGTTCCACTGCCTCACCACCCTCAATGTAAAAAATTTCTTCCTTATATCCAATCTAAATCTGCCCTCTTTCAGTTTAAAGCCATTGCCCCTTGTCCTATCACTACACGCCCTTGTAAAAAGTCCCTCTCCAGCTTTCCTGTAGGCCTCTTTTAGGTACTGGAAAGCTGCTATAAGATCACCCTGGAGCCTTCTGTTCTCCCAGCTGAAAAGCCCCAACTCTCTCAGCCTGGCTTCATAGCAGAGGTGTTCCAGCCCTCAGATCATCGTTGTGGCCCTCCTCTGGGCTTGCTCCAATAGCTCCATGTCCTTCTTGTGTTGGGGACTCCAGAGCTGAACACAGTATTCTAGGTGGGGTCTCACAAGAGCAGAGCAGAGGGGCAGAATCACTTCCCTCGACCAGCTGGCCCCACTTCTTTTGATGCAGCCCAGGATACGGTTGGCTTTCTGGGCTGCCAGCGCACATTGCCAGCTCATGTTGAGCTTCTCATGCACCAGCACATCCAAGTCCTTCTCCTCAGGGCTGCTCTCAATCCATTCTCCGCCCAGCCTGTACTTGTGCATGGGATTGCCCCGACCCATGTGCAGGACCTTGCACTTGGCCTTGTTGAACTTCATAAGGTTCTCACAGGCCCACCTCTCCAGCCTGTCAAGGTCCCTCTGGATGGCATCCCTTCCCTCCAGCGTGTCCACAACACCACACAACTTGGTGTCATCTGCAAACTTGCTGAGGGTGCACTCGATTCCACTGTCCATGTCTCCAACAAAGATGTTAAATAGCACTGGCCCCAGTACTGATCCCTGAGGAATACCACTCGTCACTGACCTCAACTTGGGCATTGAATCGTTGACCACAACTCTTTGAGTGTGACCATCCAGCCAATTCCTTATCCACCAAGTGGTCCATCCATGAAAACCATGTCTTTCCAGTTTAGAGACAAGGATGTCATGTGGGACAGTATCAAATGCTTTGGATAAGTCCAGGTAGACAATGTCAGTTGCTCTTCCCCTATCCACCAATGCTGTAACCTCATCAATTGGCTGTCACCAATCACCTCCTTATTTTCCATGTACCTTAGCATAGTAGCCAGGAGGATCTGCTCCATGATCTTGCCGGGCACAGAGGTGAGACTGACTGGCCTGTAGTTCCCTGGGTCTTCTTTTTTCCCCTTTTTAAACATGGGGGCTATGTTTCCCCTTTTCCAGTCATTGGAAACTTCACCAGATTGCCACGACTTCTGAAATATGATGGATAGTGGCTTAGCAACTTCATCTGCCAGCTCCCTCAGGACCTGCGGATGCACCTCATCAGGTCCCATGGACTTGTCCACCTTCAGGTTCTTTAGATGGTCTCGAACCTGATCTTCTCCTACAGTGGGCGGTTCTTCATTCTCCCAGACCCTGCCTTTGCCTTCTGCGACTTGGGCTGTGCCGCTGGAGCTCTTGCCAGTGAAGACTGAGGCAAAGAAATCATTGAGAACCTCAGCCTTCTCCATATCCCGGGTAGCCAGATCCCCCGTTTCCTTCCGGAGAGGGCCTACATTTTCCCTAGATCTCTTTTTATCACTGACATATCTATAGAAGTTTTTTTTGTTGTCCTCGATGTCCCTGGCCAGATATAACTCTATCAGGGTTTTAGCTTTCCTAACCTGATCTCTGGTTACTCGGCCAATTTCTCTGTATTCTTCCCAGGCTACCTGTCCTTGCTTCCCCCCCTATAGGCTTTCTTTTTGTGCCCGAGTTGGTCCAGGAGCTCCTTATTCATCCATGCGGGCCTCCTGGTGTTCCTACCTGACTTTCTCTTTGTTGGGATGCACCGCTCCTGAGCTTGGAGGAGGTGATCCTTGAATATTAACCAGCTTTCTTGGGCCCCTCTTCCCTCCAGGGCCTCATCCCATTGTACTCTAGCAAGGAGATCCCTGAAGAGGCCAAAGTCTGCTCTCCTGAAATCCAGGGTAGTGAGCCTGCTGTGCACCCTCCTTGCTTCTCTAAGTATCTTGAATTCTACCATTTCATGATCGCTGCAGCCAAGGCTCTTCTTGAGCGTCACACTCCCCACCAGCCCTTCCTTGTTGGTGAGAACAAGGTCCAGCAAAGCACCTCTCCTCATTGGTTCCTCTACCACTTGGAGAAGGAAGTTATCATCCATGCATTTCAGGAACCTCCTGGATTGCCTGTGCCTTGCTGTGTTGTCCTTCCAACAGATATCAGGGTGGTTGAAGCCCCCCATGAGGAGCAGGGCTCGTGAACGTGAGGCAGCTCCTATCTGTCTGTAGACGGCCTCATCCACCCAGTCCTCCTGGTCAGGTGGTCTGTAGCAGACCCCTACTACCACGTCCCCTGTCCCTGCTCTCCCTTTAATCCTAACCCATAAGCTCTCAGTCGGGACCTCATTTGTCCCCAGGCGCAGCTCCATGCACTCTAGCTGGTCCTTGACATAGAGGGCAACTGCTCCTCCTCTTCTCCCCTGCCTATCCTTCCTAAAGAGCCTATACCCTTCTATTCTGACACTCCAGTCATAGGATTCATCCCAACACGTCTCCGTGATGCCAATAAGATCATATCCCAACAGGCGCGCACACACTTCTAACTCCTCTTGCTTATTCCCCATGCTGCGCGCATTGGCATAAAGGCATTTAAGTTGGGCCCCAGATGAATCTGACTGCCTGGCTGGAGCGGCTGGAATTCCCTTCTTCTCTTCTGCAGGTACTTCCAGCATATCTTTATCATTCTTGGTATTACCCCCTCCCCCTTCAAATCTACTTTAAAGCCCTGTCAATGAGCTCTGCTAGCTGTTGCACTAAGACCCTCGTTCCCCTCTGAGAAAGACAAGTTCTATCTGGTGCCAGTAGGCCTGGTGCCATGTGGTCCATGCCATTGTTAAAAAAAGACGAAGTTGTGGCAATGACACCAGCCACGGAGCCAGTTATTAATTGAGTGAATGCACTTGCTTCTTCCAGTGTCATTGCTCGCAACTGGAAGGATGGATGAAAAGTTTACCTGTGCCCCAGATCTTCTTACCAGCTGCCCCAGGGTCCTGAAATCCCTATTGATCGACCGTGGACTCCATGTTTTGGTTTCATCTCCACCCACATGGAAGAATAGTAAAGGATAGCAGTCTGTGGGCTGTATCAGGCTAGGAAGTTTCCTAGCGACATCTTTAACCTGGGCTCCAGGGAGGCAGCAGACTTCCCTCAGAGCAGGGTCAGCCCGGCATATTGGACCTTCTGTCCCCTTCAGGTGGGAGTCACCTATAACTACTACCCTTCTTTTCTTCCCTGTGGAGGCAGTCTTGATATAACAGGTAGCCCTCTCTGACCCTGGTGACACTTCCAGTGCAGATGGTCCCTCAGCTTCACCATCCATTGACGGGCTTTCCACCTCCAGAGCCTCATACCTGTTGTTCATGGGCACCTGGGGAGCTGAGGTAGGCAAGGAGCAGGGGGGTCACCTGTTGCCCCGAGCACGGACTTCTTTCCATTCATGGTTCACCTTTGACCTACTGTCCTCTGCTGTGTGGGGTGAGGAATCAGAATGCCCTTTGTTTTGGGTTGCCTTTTCTGGGTCTTCCTGTTTATGTTCTTGCTTCAGGTTGGGCAGTGCCCGACACTTCTGATCTTTCTCTTTTTTAGGCTCCTTGATACTTCTCAGCCTTTCTACTTCCTCCAGCAGCTCTGCAACCATGATAAGCAGATCTTCCACCTGGTCACATCTCACACAGCTGTTCTCACTACTTACCATGAAGAGGCTCAGGCACTCCCCACAGCCTGAGACCTGGACAGCCACATCCCTCCGTGGGAGCTCTCTCTGCGCTCCCACATCCCTCTTGCCAGGCGTGGAGGTCTTTGCCGGGTGGTCACTATGGCTGAGTTTTCTCTGAGAAGGTGACAGCTGACTGCTAAACCTTCCTCTCGAGCAGCAGCCTGACTGACTGAGCCCTGACGCGCAAACTGCTGCGCAAACTGCCGCGCCACGCCCTGTTTGCCCGTCCTGGTCGCTCCCGCTCCCTGGGCGGGTCGGTTATAGGAGTGGGAGGGGCAGCCGTTGCTCTGGCAACGCCCAGGCCACGTCAGCGTCTCCCGCGAGAGCTGCCGGCTCCTGGGGCGGGGATGTCTCTTCACTCCCTTGGCGTCTCCCGACTTTTCGAGAAAAGCCCGTGTGTGTGCTGAGATCTACCGCTCCGCAGCGGGTCGGTCCTGCTCCGGCGCAGCTCCTTCGGCAACTGACAATGATTACAGAACAATGAAAAGGCACAGTTGGTACAATTTTAAATTTCACCCTTGTCTTCCGAATAGTCACTAAAGCATAATTCTGAAAATCTGAGTAAAAGAAATGTATGCACATAATTTGTTTGGAACAAAAATTATATTGTGCAGTACTTTACATAGTCAGTACAATCATATGCAGAACTGCAGTTTTAAGATATAATTTTGTCCAAAGATGGACATTTAAGGGTAAAAGGAAAATTCAAAGGAAAATTCTCAGACTACTGACATTGCTCTACAGCTTCAGCAACAAAGAGCTTCTTCAAATGTTTCACACAGATCTTTGTCCCATCAAGGGAATCTATACTGTTGAAAAACGTATATTTTAAATTTTAGTACATAATATAATAGTACCTAATAGTATATAGATTATATAATATAATATAATATTGCAATACTATTGCAATTTTACTAAACTGGGTATTATCGTTAAATTAGTGATATAATTATATTAAGTATTACATATATAATTCTGGGAAGTTATGTTCAGTGACAGAGCCTGTGATATCCTGTTCTTCAGTTAAAAAGGAAAATTCAAATATTCCAGAAGCAAGATTCACAAAAAATTGACTTGTCCAGTTCTCGTTATAAAATAATTAAACAAACATGAAATAAATGTAAATCCTTTTATAAAATACTTAAGAGGCTTCATATCCTGAAGTTGCTCAATTTCTGTAGGGGGGCGACTTTTCTTTTAACATCTGCCAGCCTTCATTGTCACATTGCAGAAACACATCTTTATGTATAAGCAGAGAAAAGACTGACAAGGTCTTTACCAGTATGGAAATCTTTTCTTTGATCTTTTTGCCCACAAAGGCTGATGAAAAAACAACACTAATTTGCCTTTTGTACTTTCCGGTTGATGAAACTACTAGTTGTCAGAGGATTTTTAAGTATTCATGAATACCAGTGCTCTACAACATGGATAATACAAGTGCCCTCGATTATTTATAACCCAAGATGTCAAATTGGAAGCTCTGAGCCAGCCAAATGTTTAGTTTACATTCCGGCTCTTTATTCTGTTTTGCTTTTTGCTTATTTGTTTGTCCAGAAGAGATTGCCTTCTGTTCTTGAAATGAATTCATTGCTGAGAAGTATTTGTAAATCAAAGAGCAGTCTTGTTTCCTCACTGTCTTTCTCTCTCAGTGCGTCATTTTAGGCTGACTGTGCTTTGCTCACAGGCATTTCAGGTTTCTCTTCAGCTGTACCGAGTGAAGGGGATGCCATTTTCTGCATGAAATAGTGGCTCTGTGCTTTTGAAACCTGTCAATAAGTTAAAAAAGTATATCTCTTAAAAACATATTTTTTTAGTTTTCATGAATTAATAATGGTCAAAAATATTTATAAAATCCTCAAAATGTTTTTTTCTGCTGTTTGATGTAATTTAAATGTCATTCTCAGACTCTATAATGATATTATGGAAAACACGTGTTATTTCACAAAATGCAGGACGTTTAGTTGGGTCAACAGCTACATCCAAGATTTCGTGTGTGTGCTACTATCCTAATCTTTCTCCCTGTGCCCCTTGGGAATGTCTCCCACCTTTAGGATTTACATTTGTCTCTTTGCATGACATCTTCAAATTGAAGTTCTTAACTCTGATCTTTAGTTGCCTTTCAAGTAGCTTGTTGTTTTGTGCTGCCTGCAGCTCCATTATTAATCACCACAATTAATTTCTAATGCAATCACTATAATACCAGAGACTTTTTTTTTATGTCTGTTTTTGTATCTCCAGTTCTGATTTTTTTTTACCTCATGGTTGATTGTTAAGAATCCTTATATCATTTCTCTATTTCCACTGATGCAACTGTTCCCACCATCTCTCTACTCTTTTCTACGATCTTGTCTCAATGTGGAATTTGCTAGTCAATCCTGATTTCATTCAAATGTGCCTTGCAGTTGCTTGGTAGACCGTGCTGAAGCTTATTCCATAATTAGAGTATTTACAAGTTCTCTCCCTCTCTCCCCTGGGTACTCTCCAGTGCTTAAGACTGTATAAATTTGCAACGAAACTTTTTTTGTATCATCTGAAGCTTTGACATGAGGAAATCAAAGTATCCAATTTGTATCTATAGATCTATTTCAGGAAACACATATGACTAACTTATCTTTGGGGAACGTTATTGCTATATCAAATTCGTTCAATATCTGCTAATGTCTGTAAAAGTTACCAGAACAGGGGCAGAAGGAAGAGAGAAATAATGACCGAGAAAGAAATTGATATGCAGCAAGATATAAGCCTGCAACATGACCACATATTTCTCATTTTAAAAGCAAACAGGATTTGTTTCTGGTTATTCTATAACACCCATTAAAGTCTATTCATATGTTTTGCCAAATTTTAATATTTCATTTCTATTTACTAACTTGCCATGTTCCATTATGTTTTGCTTCATTTGTAGGCTGTTTTGTTTCAGTTCTTTTTGTATATTATTTTCATCTTGTAGTGCCCAAAGGCAATCTGTTCTACAATCATTCCAGAAAAAAAACCTGCTTAATTAGTTGGCTGTATCTCTTCATCCTCTTCTTTCCTTTCCTGGCTTTCTCTCTGATAAATCTGATGAAACTAACACGAAGCATAATTTTGATGCTGAATATGATTTGATAAAGCTTCATTTCATACACAGTATTGTGAGTAATGTTGGGATCTTTTATTTGTTATTCAGCCCTTTTAAATTCAGGAAAGATGACTACACAGGTTGAAGTTGAAAAAGCTAAAGGCAGTGGACATGAGAAGCAAAGAGGAAGGAGCAGTCAGGTTGGAAGGTGGTAGTAAGGAGATAGGTAAGGTAGTTTTCACAACAGGTGACTGGCCAAAGGAGAATAAGAATTAATGCAATTGTACTCTTGCAGATGCAAGAGCCCTGCAAGAGTGAAGCAGGGGAATGAGCAATGGATTCAGCTCAGAGAAAGCTGTCCTGCATATTGTTCTGTTGTAGTATGGTGGGAACATAGAGTCCATGACTGTTTGATGAATACTACTTTGATGATTATACACGTAACTGAGAGTTTTAAATTAAAAGTTCAGAGATAACACATAGATGAGCATTAAAAAGATACATAAGTCTCTCCAAGTGTGCTATGTGTTATGCTTTGCAGGGCAGTTCTCTCAGCATCTGCGTGCAAGCTGAAAAACTGCCTGGATTGGATACTGATATGAACAATAATCCCATAACACCCATAGCCACGGGAAGAAGTAGCTGTGTAGGATTACTGTGACAGCAGCTGGTGGTGTAGCCAAGGGCTATAGTAAAGCTTATGGAGTAGACCTGCGCTGCTTGCATATTGATGGTTTAGCTTGCATATATATCCGTGTGTCCTGGGGCTGCAGAAATCAACATTCCTTATAGAGATGTGTAGGACAAAGAGATTTATTGGCCGTATCTCCACTGTCTGAATAAGCACAGTTCTCTCAAAATCTCAGATTCCTCCCTGGCATGCACAATGCCAAGTGCAACAGGGGAATGCATATCCAGGGATTTTTTGGTTTGTTTTTCTGACTCTTTTATTCCTGGTCAAGACTCATGAGAATGTTCTCAGGCCATTGGATCTGCACAGCCTCAGACCTACTGACTCCATCATTGCTCAGTATCGCCAGTGAGGGGACCCCTGTCCTGGCTTCCATGTGCTCTCTCTCTCCCCTCCAGGGGCAGACACCTGCGGTTGTCTCCCTACATCAAGGAGAGACTTGATCTCCAGCAGAGATCTCAGCCAAGTCCTTTTAGTCTGAGATCTGCATAGGGAAACAGCATGGGTGTGCTTTAATTTCTGTAGATGAGGAGAAGCTTACTGCAAATGGATTTGAAGAGGTACTTTATTGGCCTGGGTCACCGGATAAAGTGGGGAGAAAAGAAGACTGTTTCAGGCGGCTTTTACCTGTTTCTTGTTAACTAGGTGTACTAAGCTTTCCAAGAGGATTAGTCAATCCTAATAAAAGGTGAAAAAAACCTAGGATGTGTACATCGTATCAAAAGGAAATTGAGTCTACTATATTTACTACAGCACAATTTATCCACTTAATAAAGCCATGTATTTCTGTACAAGGAAAAAAGCATTAGGAGTAGAGACACGTGTTTAGGTTTATTAGATTGCAAATATTCACTACTAGCAGCTTGCACTTACAGAAACAAGTTTTTGCTTCCTGCTTTCAGCTACAATTGTAAAGCATCTTTTTTTTTTTTTTTGCCAGAGACAATCAAAACTTTAAAGAACTTGAAAGCCTTCATCCTAGTCATAGTGTCTGATATAACTTTGAAAAAAAAAGAAGTCTGTCCAGTGGGCATGGAAACAGTTGTTTTATTAAACCTGCAATTTGATGTGGTTTACAATTCAGTCTCACTGTTTATAAATCAGAAATTAAATGGTCAAGCAACTGCACATAGAAATTACATAATATTGCTGCGCTGTAATTTTAGTGTCCTGCCATTGCTCCCTTCAATAAAAACATTAAAAATTGTTCTATAGTCAGAAGAAAGCTGCATTAATACACCTTATTCTGTTTCACTTCCACATTACGATGTGACATCTTTAAAGTACATATGGAATTTTGAAAGATACTAAACTTAGTTATGTACCTTGAAAGACACTAGGCCAATTTCTGTCTCAGCTTAAGTCAATTCAACTCCAAATAATAAAACATTTTAGGTAAAAAGTGATAAAATTATTTTAAACAGGTAAAACTTTTCTCTCTCTTGAGAGAATATTTCCACAGGAAATCAAGGTGTATCTCAGTCATCACAGTGGGAACAAGAAGACATCTTTTTGTGAATGTGCTAAACAACAAAATGCAAACAAACAAAAAAAAAAAAAAGGAGGGAAAAAGTAAATCAAGAAAGAGACAAATGAAAGCCCTCAGGAATCCTTAGAGCCAGAAACGCGCTCTGAATCCCTCATCATTGCCTTGCAGGTCTCTGGCTTTGACAAGGAATGAAGAATGGGTTTGAATGCTGGCCAGTTTGCATTTCAGATGGTCACTGTAGTCCAGTTTAGTTTCTTCAGTAACAGAAACTGGGAATAGAAAACCATGCAGCTTAGCTTCCCTAACAAACAAACCCTGCTGCAGTACTGGGAAAGGAAAATGCAGAGTCACTATTCATAATTATGGCTGTCCTTTATGAGATCGGCTACTCATGAGAAAGTACAATGAATATGTCATATGTGTGAAAATCAACCATAAAGAGCCTTGCAAGAAGACATGAATAATGTTTTGGAAGGGAAGAACAAGCTGTCCCAGCTCCTGATATGCCAGTGCCATGGCCTGGCTCTCTAGTGTGAACAAGAACTGAGAAAGAGAAAAATTGGCAGCACTGAACAATGCATGTTTCCAGCTGGAAAATTCTGATTTTCATAGTAATTAGGAGGTCCAGGTAAAATTAGACACCTGTTCTAGCCTTGGTCGTCCCCACATAGAAAAACAGACTAAATTTGCAAACTATCTTCCATTCATGAGACTCTCCGCCCTATTATCTCACAGATGAAGAGGTGATTATGTTTCCTTGTAAACAGGCATCTGAAATAATTTTTGTCAAAAATAAAAGGTGTGAAATGTAATAGCGAAAGAGAAAATATAAGTAGATTTTAAGGTAGAGTTTTGAACAATTTAATCTTCTTTAATAAGAATAAATATAGATATAATTTTCTAGAGTGCATGCTTTACCATTGCTGAGCGGATCGTGACAGAGAATGAAGAGTACTTTGAATCAAAGCTGTATGAAAATGGAAAGCAGGATGAAGGAACATGAGAAAGTGGGATGCTTTCTCAAAGCCACTGAGCTGCTTGGAAGCCTTTCATGTGACAGTCTGCAGTTGCTGAAGCCACGGCAGGTGGGACCCTTTGCAGAGCCATATGTTACCTGCAGCAGAATACCTTTCACAGCTGGATGTTTCCAGCCTGTGCAGATAATTGCATCCTGTGGCAGGGCCATGTGCACTGAAGACACTGCTGGAAAGGGGTTGGCTGTAGGAGAGAAGACAAATTGGGTCTTTGGCTGTGATAAGTTGAGACACATTTTCTCATGTGAGCATAAATGGAAAAGTATTTGGTTTTGTTGTGTCCTTTAACTAGAAATGCAGTGTGCAATGCAATGCACTAAATCACAGTGGACATTGCTTTATGAAGCCTAATGACATGCAATTTTGAAACATGAATTCTGAAACTATTTCAGTGGCACTGGGAGGATTAGGAAAATGAAGCACAAAGTGAGAACAGTGATTTTTACTGTTCTGCTGCTCATACAGTTTAGTTGCAGTGCAGCTAAGTAATACAAATTCTTAAATATTTAGAAGTGTCACAAATGAAGAAACCATTTCTAGAATATGTGTGTGTACACAGTATGAAACCACAAAGGAAAAAGCTTTTATGAGTACCACAAAGGAAAGTGGGACCACTGTAACATATGGCTTTGTCCATATCCAAACCCACTATAAATCTTTCTGCTTACCCCTTTAAACACTAAATTTAAGTAGAGCACACATAAAAGTTGTCTACTGAGCTACTGTCCTTAGATTTTTTTTTTTTTAATTCTTAATATCTAGCAGTACCAATGAGATTTAAGAGGTTAGGAAATTATTATGGTAGCTCGGGAAACATATATTTTGCAAAAAACATTCTTTAGGGAACTACAAACATTCAAATCTTGGCAAAGAAACTAAAAATTAAATGACAAATATATCAACAGAATTGAAAGAAACAGATCTAACATTGTGTATCTTCCAATATGAAATTGTGGAATTCTGTATTTATTACTTCAAAAATTCCTTGACCAAAAAGTACTCTGTTTAAAAGTCAAATGATGATTTTTCTCATTGCTCAGTCCACAAACTCACTATGGGACTGAAAATCAATGATGTGCTGCATCCTGTAACATATAAAAGGTTTCATAACTGCAGCTATCTCCCACGTGAAGATAGAGGATAGATAAAATTAACATTCAAAAACATGTTTAATCTTAAATGGGTACTTGTCTGAAGTTCTGTGACATACTAAAACTACTAACTTCCACTGATTTTTCAGAAAATTCTCCATTGTGTACAAATCTATCCACAGGATTTTTTTACCTCTGGTTGCTGGAACTGTGTTCCTGATTAGAAGACCAGATCAGCTGTTCTAACCTCTAAGAAAAATTGAATTCAGGTTTGTTTCTCTCTTAAAATTAAACAATATGCTCCAAATGAAAAATATTCTATATAAAGAAAAAAATATTCATACAAAAATGATGGAAAATAACACCTGTAGCTATTCTATGAAGATAAAATCTAGGAGACAAGATATTTGCAGAGTAAGAATGGAGAAGCCTTATGTGATATGAAGTTTGAGCTTAAAAAGAAGTTTTATCTGTTTTTTTTTTTTTCTTTTTGTTTCTTTTGGGTTTTTTTTGGCTAATGAAATTTAATAGCCTTTTGAGGAACCTTATAGACAAACTAATATGACAGCTTATAAAATGAGAGATGTGAAAGCAATAAAAAGTACATTTACTAAATAGTCTTGGATCACAGTACTTATTTCAGGTGGATTTGAAGAAAATTTCTATTTGTTATATATGTTTCATGCTGTTAAAAAACTTGCAATATAACTTCTTTTACAGAGTAGAAGAATTTTATTTGCATCAGGGTCGTGACTTAACATCTCTGGCAACTAAACTCACTTTCCTCCACCCCTTGGAATGCTGAAGAGAATTAAAGGGGAAAAGGGAAGGAGAATCGTGGGTTGAGATAAGAACAATTTAATAAATGAAACAAAATTAAAAGTAATAATGATAAAAATAATAATGAAAAATTACAATAACATATGATAATTTATAAAATGATAATAATCTATACAAATAAGTGATGCACAGTGTAATTGCTCACCATCCGATGACCAATGCCTATCCTGTCCCAGCAACCGATCGCTAAAAAAAGAAGCCTGGAAACTACAATCCCAGAAGAGTGAGGCCCAAAAGAGAGATCTGAAAAGACATTGAGAGAGACACAGAACTTGAGAATCCAAGAATCTGAGCACCCAGACTTCCCAGCCAGCTTTGATCTCTATACTGGGCATGACATTGCATGATGTGGAATATTCCGCTGGCTAGTTTGAGCCTCAATCCTAAATCCAAGCTCAAATCATAAACTAGGAGTTGTGGATCCTTTGTTCCAGCTATGTTCTTCCCTAGTCTGCCATGCACCTGAGCACTGGCAAAACATCGGAAGCCGAAAAGTCCTTGATGTCTCAGCAATGACTGCAACTGTTGTCAACATCCTTCTCACAACAAATCCCATACTAAATCCAAAACACGGTTCTATTCTAGCTAGTAAAAACAAAACTGACTCTGTCCCAGCTGAAACCAGGACAATCAACAGCACATATGCAGCTAGTCAGGTAGAATTGCAGAAAATCCAACCTTTTCACATCTCCGTAATCATAACTTTCCTTTTGGAGCTGCTTATTTCCAAAAAGAGCAATCTGACTGTTTGTAAAACGTTTATCCACTCTAGAGAAGTCGTTAGATTGCTACTTCTACATTGACCTTCAGGTCAGAGAAGTTTTACTGATCCTGCTAGCATAAATGAGATCAATGAAACAGTGAAGTATTTTAGGTGGCTAACGTCTTCCATCAGAAAATTCCTGCTATTTACAGATACCAAGACACATCATTACAAGTCAAATACTTGAGCAACAAGCCAACAAATGTATCTATTACACATAAACTGTGTTTGTAACTTTTTCTTGCTTTCCTAGATAAAAACCTCCCTTTCCTTCAAAGGTATTACGAAACATGTATTTAGACTAATTTTAATAACAAGATCATTAATCAGGTATCAATCTTTCGAGACACTTTGCTTATCAGCAATTCTTTAAAAACATTAAGAATCTTATAAGAACACACTGCACTGAATGTAAAGCATCCTATGAAACAGCTTGTTAGCTTGTTCAGTTTTGTAGATGACGTAGCAATATTTTCAACACATTGAACACTAAAACCACATTAATGTTGACTGCCTTTTTCTGGACAGTGAATAGGTTGGTATGGGTGTGACAACATTCTCAGCTCTTCATCATAGAATCATAGAATGGTTAGGGTTGGAAGGGACCTCAAAGATCATCTAGTTCCAAGCCCCCTGCCATGGGCAGGGGAACCCTCCACTACACCAGGTTGCTCAAAGTCTCATCCAACCTGGCCTTGAACACTTCCAGGGATGGGGCAGCCACAGCTTCTCTGGGCAACCTGTTTCAATGCCTCACCACCCTCAGAGTGAAAATTTTTTTTCTTATATCTAATCTAAATCTCCTCTCTTTTAGTTTAAATCCATTGCCCCTTGTCCTATCACTACATGCCCTTGGAAAAAGTCCCTCTCCAGCTTTCCCCTGTAGGCCCCTTTAGGTACTGAAAGGCTGCAATAAGATCATGCCAGAGCCTTCTCTTCTCCAGGCTGAGGAACCTGTTGTGGGTTAGGCCTATCCGGCAACTAAACCCCATGCAGCTCTCCCACTCCAGTAAAATGGAGAGGAGAAAAATATAATAAAAGAGCTGAGGGTCGAGACAGGAACAAAGGAGCACCCACGGTCCCGGGCAAAAGAGGCTGTTTTCTTAAAGCAAAACTGTTTATTAACAGCTACCTACAAAGAGAAAAGCAAACAAAAACGGTTACTTGAGAGGATAACAAGAAAACGAGGCCAGATCTTAAAAACAACACCACTCCCCCCCTTTGCCTTTTCTTCCTGGCTCTACCTCCTCCCCCCAGCGGCGCAGGGGGGCAGGGAATGGGGGAGTGCAGGTCAGTTCATTCCATGTTGTTACTGCCGCTTCTCTTAAAGGAGAAGGAGTCCTTACACCATTGTCCCTTGCTCCAGTGGATCCCCTAGTCACGGGAAAGCATGAGGTCCTACCCGCAGGAGGCAAATCCTTACCTCATCGGATTGCCCCAAGTGCAGGCTTTACTACAGTCTCAGGTTCTTAGGGAGTTGTTGCCACTCGCTCTGGCGTGGGTCATCAACAGACTTTAAATGCGCTCCGGCGTTGGGTCGTCATATCGACCTTAAATGCATCTCCATACAGACTCAGATGTGTAAATGCGTAAATGCGCCTCGACCTGTGCCCATGATTCACAACAGTCTCAGGCTCAGGCATCTCCTTTAACAAAGCACCTCCCCATCGGCGGGGGTCATCCCACGGACTCTAGATGCATACTGTACTCAGGCTCTGGCATCTCTTCTCGACGTGGATCCTCCACGGGCTGCGAGTGGGTCTCTGCTTGCTCCACCGAGGACCGGTTGCAAAGGGGCCGCTTGCAAGGGGGACTCAGCTGCAGCACACATTGTCCCGTTCCATCTTCACTGACCTGTTATCTGTGTGGCCGTTTGTCTCAGATCTCAGTCTTTTCTGGGTGAACTCGGCCTGGTGGACACCCCGGGAGCGGAGCTCTCCCTGAGTTCCCCAAGCGGCTCCGTCAGGGCCATTCCCAGTGGATGGCCCCAGCCCGGCACGGGCCGCCACCTGGCCAGGCACCGGGGAGCAAGGGCAGCGCCCCCCTCCCGTCTCCTTGCTCCTGGGCAAAGGCACACCTTTCCGGTTCCTTTGTCCCAATGTAAATAGGGCAATTCGCAGAGGCACCGATTGGCTCAAGCCCCGAGGGGGACGGGAGTCCGGTCTGATGGGCAGCTTCTGCCACCCGGACCTCCCCCCCACATCAAACCATGACAGAACCTGAACTCTCTCAGCCTGCCTTCATAGGAAAGGTGCTCCAGCCCTCGGATCATCTTCGTGGCCCTCCTCTGGACTTGCACCAGCAGCTCCATGTCAGCTCCATGTCCTTCTTGTGCTGGGGACTCCAAGTGAGTGCACTGACTGCCGTGTTCAATGTAAGCATTAGTGTAGTAGCTATTCTTTATCTGAACTGTTGGAATAGGAGAAAGCAAAAATGGCAAAGGGAATCAAAAAGAAAATGAAAGCGGCAAGAAAATAAACAAGTTCTGAATAATGAGCCTGATTTATCATTCATTTCATCAGTCTTATGGTGATGAATGAAATTAAATCCCAGTTAGCCTTCATAAAGAATTTCCAAAAGTAAGGATTTAAGGTTTGAAAATTTCTTCTTGGATCAAAGGTTGTACTGAAGGATTAAATTCTGTTTTGCCACGGGATAAACATATTTATTGTCTTTTTTGAAATTAATATTACAAAATTTCATTTCATGCAAGCAGCTCTGTAAAAGGATTATAGGCAGAATAAGGTAGCAAGCTCTTTCTGCCAGTATCCAAAAAGTCTTCATTTTCCATTGGGGAAGCAGACTGTCACTAAGAAAAGGCGTTCAATCCTGTATCCTTGAGTTCATGCTGATAGCCAATTAAAGCCTGTTGTGGTGACACTTTTTGTAAATGAGGTGCTCTACATTTTCCAACATGCATGGCTAACATTAAAATCATGAATCTGCATTTAAGCATCTGAACAAAGCAGGATAATTTTCAGAGGAGCTTAGTATACTAATGGACAATATACCTTCATCTCTGAATAAAAGACTACTTTCATATAGGAATACTGAAGAATTAAGCATGTAACGTCAGGCATCACTTTTTGAAAAATCTGAGTCCTACTGTTAGATTTTGGGACCCCCCCCAAATTTCAGCAAGTTCAGTGTCATAGAATCATAGAATCATAGAAGAGTTTGAGTTGCAAGGCACCTTCAAATATCATTTAGTCCAACCTCCTTGGAGTGAGCAGGGACATCTTCAACTAGATCAAGTTGCTCAGAGCCCTGTCCAACCTGACCTTGAATGTTTCCAGAGATGGGGCATCTATCACCTCACTGGGAAACCTGTTCCAGTGTTTCACCACTCTTATTATAAAAAAAATTCTTCCTTATAACTAGTTTAAATCTAACTTCTTTTAGTTAAAACAACACAACAGGCCCTTCTAAAAAGTTTCTCCTTGCCTTTTTAACAGGTCTCTTTTAAGTACTGAAAGGCTGCAATACGGGCTCCTCAGAGCCTTCTCTTCTCCAGGCTGAACAGCCACAAGGATTCAGTGTCAAGGATTCAGTGGCCAAAATAACAATATATATATCAGAGAGTCTGAAGTTGTGTCATACATGAAAGTAACTAGGTGAGTTCAAACAGCTGAAGACATTTTCAGGGAATCCATTCTGTTTGGGTCCATCAGTTGTTTTTATCACATATGTGTACAAGAAGTATATATTAAAAGTGAAAACATGAATAACATTTTATAACCTTCACATTCTGGTAACTTTGGATTCCTAACGGGACTTAAGATTTGAATAAATTATATACAACAAATGGAGAACTTCTTTAAAATGCTAAACTACCTTAAATCACCGTCTAAGCATTCAGAACGAGATTTTGGTTTTCAGTCTGAAGAAGAAAGAATCAAAACAGAACCCAAACTTGAGGTGATTTACACACAGAGAAAAATTATGGAAATACTTTGCATTGTTAATGTGACACTAATAGTATTTCATTCATATTCCCATCAGTTTTTCCATTGATCCCCTTCCTGTGTTTCTCACAGGGAAGCAGGATATCTGTTATGATTCTGCTGGCTGCTTTGATTCCTCTTTATTTGAATTCTGCTAAGTCATGGGACAGGTTTGTCTTCCAGCTTGTTTTGACTTTCTGATCACAGAATACTGTACTGAAATAAGTCATTTACCATAGATATTACAGAACCAAAAATGGAAGAGAAATTAAACACTTGCACACAAGTTTGGGATTATTCATCCTCCATAAAACGTTTCTTTGATGCAATTTTTGTTGTGTCAAAAGGCAAACAATCTGCGTAAGAATCTTTATGGTTCAGAGACCAGAAAAGTAAACCTTCCTGTTTTAACAGGAATTACAAATGAAATATTTACAAGTGTTCAGATGAGGTACAAGGAAAGCAAGCAGGCAAAAGCATACTCTGAAATATGCAGCTTTTGAGTTCTATTTTACACCAATGAAATCCAAATATCTTCAGTTTTTTGAAGCCTCTTTAGCACATTGACAAATGTCAGCATATGCAGATGTCAGCTCCTAAGCACTCAGAGCTTGCTGAGAAGAATGGATATAAATAGTACTAAGAAATTCTAGTTCTCATCTGTACCTCTTCTCCCACTTCAATGGTTAAGAATTAAAAGCCCATTGCAGGCCATATTTTTCTTTCTAGCTGAACAGTATCAATATTCCAGATAGATTGTATGATGTGAAATGCTGAAGTTCCTAAAGTCTATTGCATGTCTCAACTTTGGGATCCACCTAGTGTTTTTCTGTTGTCTGCTCCCTTGCACCTGCCAATATAATTATTTATTGGTCAACATAGTTCTTTATAGTTTCAAGTAGTCAATGAAATGGAAAAAAAGTTAACTTTTCTGTAAAGAATGAAGCCTACAACCACTTCAAAAACCCCCAAACAAACAAAACCATGCAAAAAGATCTTCCACATATGATAAACGTGAAATTAGAATAGTATGGATAATGTCAAACATTATTTTCCCAAAAGTAATGTATTAGCTTCAATCAGTCTATACAGTGGGCCAAAAGGATGACAATGTAGCAATTAAATAGTTAAAAATATAGTTCAGCTAGCTCTGCATTTCATAAAATATGGATAGTCTGCTGAAAGTTAATGAAGAAAAGAAGAACCCTAGCCTTCCAAGACAATGTTACATGATATTCATTACAGTAGATTAATACTGTGGTTTATAGCTTATCCTTGACCGTCAGAGATAGCCCTTCTCAAATTATCTTTGTCTGATTCATCCTCAAAAAGCTGATTGAAATAACTGCATGGATTGGACAACAGAAGTCACAATGCAGAACCTAATCAAGCTTTCTAAATAATGCACAAACATTGCTACGTTAGTGAAGTAGGTTTCTCACAATAGTGCTTTGTTCTACGTGAGTGAGAAGACAAGTATATATATATGTGTCACTTTTAATGACAAGTATGTTGTCATTAAAACTAAATGTTAAGGTTCCTGTAGGAACTTCATTACCATTCTTAACCATATGTGACAAACACCATTTCCAACACTTATCAGGTGAACCGTTAACAGCATTTGATAATCAGCTGATACCGTCAAGAAAGAAAAAGAAAATTGTTTAATATTGATACCTGATAAAAGAGCCCCCATGCATATTTTTTCCTGTGAATGAAGATGCACTAGATAAGCTCGAGGGCACCCCAATGCAAACTGTAAAAGATTAGAGTGACTCTTACATCTGTGATTTTAGCTCCTAATGACGATCATTAATACTGAAGAGATATGAGAATGTCAGCATCGTTTCCATTATAATTCATAAAGGGTAATTATTGTATCAATCCTTAACATTTCCATTACAAACAGATATGGTTTCACACTGGTGAGGGCCAGTGTGAAGAAGAAAAGGGTGAGGGTTTCACACTGGTGAGGGCCATACATGAAGAAGAAAAGGGGAGTGGAAAAGATAAGATCTACAACTATTATATCCACTAGTTATATAGTAATTCAGTCGTATAAATCTTCCTGCAATACAGATGAGTGAGCAAGGCCCTTCAGGATCTCCCCTTTCTTAGAGATGCATACGTAAAATATCGTAGGTACATTTCTCATTCATAACAAAGCTCTCTGCCCTGCGTGCAATGACACTGTACCGTTGGTAGCAACAGTGAAGGCAGCCAAGAAGAATTACTATTTTCTCCATTTAGCAAAACTTTTCACTTCAAGACAGGACTACTTCACCATTTTTACTGGCCTGATCTCTCATTAGATGCAACATATTTTTCCATGAAGATTTACAGTAAAGAGCTCCAACATTTAGTAGTTATCAAACCTATAAAAATCTTACGAGTTTTTCACAAGTTACTCAAAAATCTACTCTAATTTTATAGTATACAATTAATGTCTTTTATTAGTTCATGAAAATTGTAGCAGTTTGCTAAGTCTGTTATACAAAAAAACCCTGGCTAATATGAATTTCCTACAGTATTTGCATATAAAAATTATTCTCCATATGCTGCCATTCTGGAGTAGGAAAAGAATACATTAACTGGTATTTTAATTTGTACAATTAGATTAATGGATATTTCACTGCTTGTTAAAAGGGTGTGCTTGCTTCAATATATATGTGTGTGTGTATAGATTTATAGATGGATAGAAAGATAGATAGATAGATAGATAGATAGATAGATAGATAGATAGATAGATAGATAGATTATCATATGTGTAACTGTGCTTACTCAGAAACAGCATCATTCTGGATGTGGCTTTTTGCAATGGAAATAAAGCTAGCTAGAAAGGAAATGAAAGCTGACCAACAGTCATTTTTATTGCCTAGGAGGTTTAAAATGTTGACAGTAAATAAGATGCAGCAGTATGGAGACTTGTTATTTCATGACTTCATGAATAAATTATGAATTTGGTTTACAACTAGTAACATTTAAAAGTAAGTACATTTTTAGATTACTTCTGTTTCTTTTGAGTTTTTGAATATTTAGGTGAAGCTTTTGACACATTTTAAACTTCTGTCCATAATTAAGCAGGTTAGAAATTCAAAGAAAGTGTAAAATTAGACTTACACTATCACCTGACACTAGCAGCAGTTGCTTTGAGAAAAACAACAAATCTAGACAGTCAGAAAGCTGACAACTAGGTGAAAACAGAAATAATATATCTTTAAATGACAGAAATATTTTCCATTTTAATTAGAAAAAATTATTAAAAACACACAGAACAATATACTCTTACCTACATGAGAGGAAGTACAGTAACTCACAAACCACTTAACTTTATAATGATGTATAAACCTTGCAGAGGATTGAAGAAAAAATGGAAAGGGATAGAGATGTCTGCCTTCGCCCCATGATGTAGAAACTGCTTGAAGATTACAGAGTGTAGGGGTCCCAGTAGCAAAAGCTTCTCGTCTGTCTCCACTCTTATGCTCGGTTGTGTCAGTCTCATAGCATAAGGCCCAAGGAGCACAGGAGAAGATAATTGGTTATGACATCCGTTGACTGGCTTCTGCATGTGTACCGGCACTGGGTCTACCATTAGGATAACAGGATGACAGACAATGCTTCTCCAACAAATTCAGGAGAGACAAGTTTTTGTCTTTTATTGGTTGTCTTCAAATTATTTGTGCCTCTATGTTTGGATCTTAGGAATACTTCAATTTGTATTTCACCACCAGATCTCATACAAACATTTACAGGTTTCCTGTTTTCTCCATTTGGAGAATTACTTGTATTAAAATTGTTCCTTATTGCCATTTTTGGACTAATATCTTACTGAACTTACGAGCTGAAAGTTTCTCCTTTAGTTATGGTCTTGAGCAGTGGACACTGATATTACTGGCTAGGTCTGGCAAGAGGAGAAGAATTTCTTAAGTGAAAGATTATGTTTAGTGTTCAAGTCATGATATAAGTATTAATGTGAAAGGAGCATAATACAAGCATGTGACAGTATAACACCAATTTAACAAGTCACTATGATTTCTAAGGTTTGTTCAGGCATAACAGGACTCATTTGAACATTTTAGTTAAAATTACAGTGTACATTTAATAGGAGAAAGCAATCCTACATCTTGTGTGTGTTGCACCAAATGAAATATAATACACATCAGAACTAAATTGTAACATTTTCTGCTGCCTCAGCAAATGTCTGTTTGTATCTACAGCTTTGTCAAAAGGCAATAAAGCAAAAAGCTTATTCATCTCACTATGGGGATGTAAGTTCTATTTACTTAAAATGAAATTCTAAGACACGTTGCTTCTGTTTTTGTATGAAGAGTTTATTGCTGTCATTTAGAAGTAGCAAATCTTCACCTTCAGTTAAACTGCCTTCCAGATGAAAAAATATGATGTTTACCGAGTGATAAACAATTTCCAGAGCAGAGATGTTCATTCTGAGATGTCATATGATTTTTGAAAATTAAAAAGTACTAGCACCATGTATGCATTAGGGATCTGTTTAATAAAACAAGTATTCTAAGTCTGTGGGAATAGGAACGTTTCCTGGAGTGTAACAATCAAGTTTCTTAGAAACTGTTTTTTCAATTAGAAAAGGACAAACATTTTATATTGAATATTAGCCACTTTGAATCTTCATGTAGAGCTCAAGAGAATTCTTATTCACTCCTATTTAAAGGTATTAAAGAAAAGTGCTTGGTACTAGACTAGAATGATGAAGTGCGAAATGCTAGGATGAGGGCCCATTCATTGTATGAATGTTCTGTGTGAGTCAGGTTGGTGACAGGGGACTTGCTACGATGTTAGACTGTAGGGTTAGACGAAACAACAAAGTTGAAATTTTTAAAATATTCTAGATATCGTTAATGCAAGAGAGCTGAGGAATCCGCACTCATACATAGGGGTGTCAATAAATTCTGTGGCCTAAAACAGGATAAGATGTAAACAGGACAACTGTTTCTTTAGCCAGAGAAGGAGGTTAGATAGATTGACAAAGCTATTAAAAAAAATTGAAAACCTAAGATCAAGCACATAGATCTTAATCGTTTTTAATTTTTACTCTCCATGCATCAAATCCCAGAGGAAAGCAATAAAACCGCCCCATTTTGAAGATTTTGTCCTTGAGTCGCTTTAATCAACTTGCAGCTCAGAGGTCTCAGCAAAGAAAGGGTTTACAGGACCCGGTAGTGTGGGGCCTGTCTCCTTAGCACAATTAAGGAAACAGCAAGAGTGAAGTGAAAGAAATAGCTTTAAGGAAAATAACTCCCAGTCAAGTCCAGAGTGTTAGATAGGAGGCCATTTTATAACTGTGAAAACAGTCATAATGTGCAGCTTGATCCATTATCCAAAATCTTCGTTACCATGTTTATTACGTAAGGCCTCTTGATTTCAGCGTTTTCTTCATTATCTTTTCGATCTTCTGTTTGGCTCAGAAGTTTCAAGGAATGGATGCCATGTCCAATTCACACATGGAAGACCCTATTGCAGCCTGGGATCACACAAGTGTGATGTTCCCCCTGCAGCACCACTCAGGTGCTGTGGGAAGGACAGCAAAAGAGTAGGAGCTCCATCTAATCTTTCCCTTTCCTTTCTCTTAAGAGTCAGAAATGCATCTGCCATATAAGAAAAATCCAGGTGTTTTCCTGTTTTCTGACAGGTGCATATCTGCTATCATGTGATACACGCTGCAGCAGTGCCACATTACAGAGCATGGAAGATGTCCTTTATGATTCACTGAAAACCAAAATCCTGGAAATAGAACTGTGTATTCCTATTCTTTTGCAATTTCATAACACAGTGAAAAAACAGTTAAAAACCATACTAATTCTCACACAGGATCTATCTAAGCAGGATTCTGTACATTTCAGCCAACAACTTTCATTCACACGATATAAAATCCCATCTTCCTCTTGCAAAAAAGATCAGACTCCATTAGTTTGAGACTAATTAAGAAGTATGTCCTTTTAAAAATATAATAGGTGTTTTCTTCAATTAGGAGAGTTGATTCTTTTTTGTTTGGTTTCTGTCACAGCTGTGATTACAACAGTTACAGATGAACAAGCATTAATAGTAGTTAAGATCCCAGATCATTGTAGCATTAGCAATATTAAGGGTATCAGGGGTATTCATTATTGACAGACGAAATAAGGTGTGATAGTTTGATGTGGGGGGATGTTCTGGTGGCAGGGGAGGGGATTTGCTCCCTGTGCCACCAGATCTGAGTCCCATCCCCCTCGGGGGAGGTTGCGCCAAATCGGCGCCTCTGCGAATTGCCCTATTTAAGTTGAGACAAAGGGACGGGAAAAGCTCTTTTGTCCAGGAGCAAGGAGAGGGCAGGAGGGCGCTGCCGCGCTCCCGGCTCCCGGCCGGGCAGCCGCTCGGGCCCGGGCCGGCGCCACGTGCTCAAGATGGCGCCGGGGGAGCCGCATGGGGTGCTTGGGAAACGCCTCGCTCCTGGGGTGCCCGCCGGGCCGAGCTCCCCCAGAGAGGATTAAGATCTAAGAGAAAACAACCACAGCGACCAGGTCAGTCAAGATGGAGCAGGAGGAGCTGTACTGGAGCTGAGGTTTCCCTTGCAATCGGTGTGAGATGGCAGGCGGCCCCCCTGCAGCCAGGGTGTACTCGGCGGAGCAGAGACCCACTCGCGGCCCGTGGAGAAACCCACGTCGGGGGAGAGATGCCTGAGCCCAGGAGGAGCAGGGGATGCATGATGAGGTACTGTTAATAATGGGCATGGGATGCACGACGAGGTCATCGTGGAGGCATCTGGAGTCTGTGGGACAGCCCACACCGACGCAAGTGGCAGCAGCTCCCTAAGGGGCCGAGACTGGTAAAGCCCGAACTGGTGCAATCCATGGGGAAGGATTGCAATCCTGCGGGCAGGAGTTAACGCTGGAAAAGTTTGGGGATTTTTCCTCGTGAGTAGGGGATCCACTGAATCAAGGGAAAAATGGTGTAAGGACTCCTCCTCCTTTAAGAAAGGAGCGGCAGTAACAACATGGATGAGCTGACCTGCACTCCCCCATTCCCTGTCCCCCTGCGCTGCTGGTGGGGAGGTAGAGCTGGGAACAAAAGGAAAAGGGGGTGGGGAGGTTGTTGTGTTTAAGATCTGGCCTTGTTTTCTCTTTCTCCTCTCAAGTAACCAGTTTCGTTCCCTTTTGTCTCTTGTTAAGTAACTGTTAATAAATTGTTTTGTTTTAAGAAGAAAAAGCCTGAGTCATGTTTTGCCCGGGACCATGGTTGGTGGGTGCTCCCTCTCAGTTCTTGTCTCGACCCTCAGTCCAAAACCACGACATAAGGTAATGAAGAAATATGTTATGTATAAGATGAACAGCCTTTTGTTATTGACCTTTCTGGCCAAAGTCTGGGTTATAAGCCAAGGAGACTTATAAAATATCGAGAGATTTTTCAGTCTTCAGGTCTCACCTCTGCTGTGCTCTGTTTCTCTTTTTATTGGCTTTCAAACTAAAATATTATTAACACTTGATTGATTATATTTAAACAGTTTAGTCACAGATATTCTCTTTCCTGTTTGTCATAGTGTAACTTTTACCATTATTTTTCAGTGCCACACCCGTGTATTTATTATATGCTATCCACAACACTCAAGTTTAAGTGGATTTGCATCTTTGTACTGCTATAGAAGAGGTAAGAAAGAGAGAATGTGTTATATGACCTGCTCAATTTAACAAAAATAAATTCTAATAAGTAAATGGTCATGTTTGTTGTTCACAGTACCAAAGAAATTGTTACTTCCTTTCACCTCAGTTTAGATTTGCATTTGGCACTGTGTGTTTTTTTGTTTGCTATACCTTCAAGGACAGCTCCAGTGCAGTGCAATCTCCATTTCAGTGGAAAACAGCTCTGAAATCTCTGATCTTCACCCTTTATTATTCACCTACTGAATAGACATAAAATAGATTGACAAACTATTATACAAAAGGACAGATTCTTCTAGAGTTATTCTATGTCTTTATCTGAAATTTCGGTTCCCAAAGTAGCCTGTTATTTCTTGATCCCCGATTGCAGTGGCCTACAGGATATCTAAGCATATGCATACTTAAGACAGCGTCACAAGAAAATTATTTATCAAAATGTTGCCTTTCCTAGCATATATCTAATGAAAAATCTGTTTTTCTTATGTTAGGTTCTTGTTATGTCACGTTCTTGTTATGTCATTGTCTATCACAAAGTACCCTTCCTCCTTGGCAGAAGAGAAGCAGCCCAGTGCTGCTCATTTTCACAAGTCTGAACTCTTTTGGCTTTTCTGGAAACAGAAGATTTTCCACTTATCTCAAGATTGTCTAGTTATTGACATTTGTAAAAATTACCCAAGCAAGCTTCTAAAAATTTATTATAGTGAAATTTAGCCTCTGTATTTCTAGTGTGGATGCACAAAAAAAAGGAGAGCCAAGTTTAAGTGATGGAGCCTACATAGTACTTATTTAACTGTCATGGAGTAAAACAATCCAATGCTTTAAGTGGAAAAAGAAATACATGGGATAAATCATTTGGAGACACTATAAATGGCACCTGCAGTGCAATTTTAATTCCCTTTTATAATAATACAATTGAATATTCATAAGCCCAAGATTTTCATAAATGCAAAATTTAAATCATGATGCTTCAAGGAAGTCTTAAGGACACAGAAATCACAGCTGTGTAGGCCAAATCTAGAAGCCATAATAATGACCACCTGTGCTAAGAGCCAGAAAAGCTGTCAATCATTTTGTCCAAGGGAAAGAACAAGAATTTGCCTGGAATTTGAGGAGCGGGTGAAAAAGCTGACTGTCTGTATACGTCAAGCCTAAAGACACAGAAAAGAGTGTGATTGTGATCAGGCTGAAGTCATGAATGGGGAATTTATACAGCAACAACAGAATCTGAGGGAAGAAAAAGGCAGGGTGGATCAAAGCTGGGTGAGCAGATCTGCAATTGGAGAAGTAAGATCAAGAGCTGTGTTTGAAGTCTAGAAGCAAGATGGAGCCAAAGCTAAGATTGCAGCCTGAAGAAGTTTGGTGGGAAAGTTTTCCTAGTTGCTGCCTAAAACAGCTGTGCTTGGCACAGAGGGAGAGGACTGTGCAAGCAGCAGCCAGTGATAGGCTGTCTGACAAATGACTCTACCACTTCTGTTTGATGGATGACTCAGGATAAATGCACTGTTTATTATTTTTTATTAAGTATCTGTAATGCGTGTCTCATATACCAACATGAAAAAGGAGGTAAAATCCTAATCTTTGCACTGAGCAGCTTCCTTTCTCATATTTTGTCATTAAGGGACTGCGCTATTATAAAGAATAAAGACAAATATCTTTTGCCACTTTTTTTATTCTAATCATACATGATGGGCAGAAAAGAAATTCTTACTCAAACACTCAGCTTGCTTTTAAAAGCTTACTTGCTTTTAGTTTCCCATTGATGCTAATGTTTTACAAGTTTAATGTGTGAAATAGGTTTGTCATAAATCAGTGCCTCCATTTTGTCTTTTACTTCATTTAATTTTTTTCAAGAGCCCTGTGTGTAAATAATGATAGTATATTTTGTGCCAACATTTTTTCAATACTTCCATATCTCTGGAATAAATTATGGAACATTATTCTAGATGGGAAAGAAAAAAATAGGCTTGATATGCATTTCTCTCCATCTTACAATGTGTGTAGTATAGTGGGTAAAACGTATTTGTAGCTGGTGGTGAATTCCTAATGTCTGGAGCCCAGCACAAGTGGCAGTCTGGCTATAGAAGATGCACATGTTCTGGTATTTCAGACTCTCACCTGTAGGCATGTGACAATGTCAGCCCCTTTTCTGCCCTACTAGGCACAAAACTGACTAAGAGAACAAATCTCTGTCAGTTAATGAAAGAGGATTTTCAGCTGAATAACAGACACGAAGAGAGATCTGATGATGTCTGACCATAAATTCTGGGATTAGAAACTCTAACTAGTCTAGTGTGATCTCCATGCTACCAAAACCAGATTATGTTAACAATTTCCCAGCAGCTGTAATTTTGACAGTCTGGTGACAATGTATTTTTGCGTAATAATGACACATGGAGTCAGGATTGACCACAGCTAAGAATTTCTGACATTCTCCGTATTGCAGCATGCTGCTTGCTATTTGGTCCCTGGACACACCTGTTGTAGCTTATGTCTGGTTTAGAACCAGAAAGCTTAATGTATCTCTACATTTTATTTAGACTGACTAGTGAGTAGGAAAATGAGTCAATATCTCACTAATAATACTTTACTGCTCCTCTGCACGTTTCGGAAGGTCCCTAGGTGCTAGAGGAGGGTCTACCACAGACTTCTTGTGTGAGTGTTCACAAGGCACATAGACTATCTCTTGCTTCATTAAAGAGAAGACATTATTTCCTTACCTAGCAGAGCAGTTGTAAAGATAAAAACCACACAAATTGTTGTGAATCTCTTGGATACTAACCTGAACTGAACAGCTAGTGTTTTGTCAAGGGGTAAGAAGTAAAGCACATTAAAGAATGTGAATGCTTTTGGAAGTTAATGAATGCATAGCCAAAGCCACACAAGATCCTAAATGAATCTCTAGAATTAACACAGTGTGACAAGCACATAAACATATTCTCATCATATTGTCTGCTCCACATTTTAAAAGGGCACATCCTATAAGCAAGGTAAGGTTGAAATAAAAGAAGAAGGATGAAATAAAATCTCTTTGTGATTCAGTAATTTTAATATCACTAATTGTCTGTCTTCAAAATAATTTCTCTTTATTCAGACTCTTAAAAAGTATTTGCAGTGAGTTATCCCAATGATAATCTCATGCTTTAAGAAACAACTGTCAATACTATTATCCTGTATATGCAAGTCATATGAATATATACTACTTGACAGGTAGCTATGCAGTTGTGCATTTTGTTGCTGTGTATGCTTCTAATGTTTTAATTTGCAACCTGTGCCTCTCGGTTCTGCCACCTGGCCTGCAGTTACTGAAACATTTGTCTAACATCACTCCTGTTCATGTCTAAGGTATCCCTTTATAGGCAATACAGTGCACAGTGCTGCAGATGTTGCCTGCAGTTTGCTTGAGGTGGATACAGATTTTTTTCAAACGTTGAAACACACTCATTGTAATCACTAGAGGACAAAGTGTGGCTGATTTCACATGCAACTTAGGTCTGCTCTTTGCACAAATGTGGCTTTGTACACAGTCAGGATATTATTCACTATGCAAATAAGAAGCACATATTTGCAACACTTGAAAATTTTTATTATTTGAATTTAGGCTGTGGTCCATCATTACTTATAATGTCCATGTTAGCATGGATTTTGTACATAGAAACAATTACAGAAAATATTTCTTAATCTCATTCTGTCTGTGTATATGTGCACATATATGTGTGAATATACACACTGTCCCCTCTCCCCAGACAAAAAATATCTGTAAAATTTGCTGCACAAGCTCTGTTGTTACTCTCCCTGTCACTATGCCAGCCTTATTTGAGAACGGAAAAAAAAAAAAAAAGATTGGTTTAACTGCGTGTTTATAACCCGTGGACAAGACTTTTTGCACTTTGTGTTTCTAGTTAGTGGCAGTAGAAAGCCAATGGCTCACTACGCAGTACTTATGTTCTGTCTTCCTTAAAAGCATTTCTATTTTAAGCAACTGCGTGCTTAAATTCTTTAGGTGATCATTTAATAAATATTTAAACGTCAATATAAGTATAATAAACTCTTCTTCTTTTCAGTGCATCAAAACCTCAGAGCTTTACTGGAAAGATATTTTGTGATAATAAACAGAGTTTCTTCCATATTCTAGCAAAATCCAACTGGAAACATTTGTGGAGTTTGGGCAAAGATGCATTATTTCACTGTCTTTTCCCGGTATCCCTGCATTTTTCAGAACTAGGCAATTTCAGCATTTAAAAAGACAGGAAACATATGTACTGGTCATTGCGGAACAAGTTTATCCTCAAATGTTTCCACCTTCAGAAGCAATAAGAATCAGAAGACCATGAGGAAAAATGAATTTTCTTGTGGGATTTCTAAAGTATATGTACCTTTGCCCCACTTTCACACTTAGACTAATGAAACCATAAATTGTTAAGACTTTATTTTTTTATGTTTTAAATTGGATAAATTCCTGTAGCTCACAAACAAGGAAATTAAATATCTATTGAAACATGTATGCTAATCTGACTTGGTTTCAAATTGCAGACACCAAGATCTGAGGTGCAGTACAAAATATTCCCTCCTGTTGAAGTGTCTGCACCCAAGGATTTTGTGACTTAATTTCTGGAGCTTACTGCATCAAGTGATTTTTTTATCTGTTAAAACCCTACCTAAGTTGTGTGTGCCTAAGATAAATTGGGTAAGGGTTTTATTATGTGAAGCCGTCAGCAAAGGAAATGCTTTTTTTACTGTAAAAGATCAATCTCAAACATAAAAGTGATGCCATTTTTTTAATGTGTATATAATATAGCACTAGTTACTAAAACCCGATGACTGTCGTAAGTAGATGCCAGGTAATTGCAATATGCCTGTAGTTGGAAGTATTAATGAACATTTTTTTTATTGCTTAGTGCGGTTAAAAATATACATACCCTTCCATTACAATGCCTTCTCACATTCACATTGCTATGCAATGGCAGATTTGTTTAGCACCTGTAGAAATCCCAAGCATTTTCTTAGAAAGTCATATTTGAGCCATTAAACGACTACAGCCTTTCATGTAAATCTGGTGTTTGCTGTTAGTACCAGTACTATGAATTCCTAATCTCTACTATCCATTTTCCTACTTCAGAGGATGCAGAAGAGAGTTTTCAAATGTTGCAGACAATGAAGCATTTTCATACCATAGCTCCTGAGGTAAAATGTCTCCGCCTGCAGCCTGGCAGCACAAGGGTTTGCTCCCTTTCTGACACTGTTCTGTTGACTAAGCAGTCAAATACTATGAGGTGTTTCCATGAAGATGGAGTTACATGTCCAGACCTTTACATTTTCCCTCTTATCCAAGATATCCTTAGAGACTGATCTCAGGCCAACTTCATTCAATAAAACCTTTCATCCACTCAGTGGTTCTTGGATCATGCGCTTAATTAGCATAATCTATGAATTCTTTCAGCTCTTTATCAATATTTACTATGATAACTTAGTTACCCTTAAATTCAACTCCCAGCTCCCACTTTAATTTATACGTGAATTCGACCGCTTGTGTTTTACAATGTAAAACTGAAATATAAATCCAAAGCACGTTATCTCTGACAGCTACTAACTTTATTGTGTCTACTAAAATACATTCATCTCAGTGCTTGTCTCCAATGAGTGAGATAGATACAGGAAAAAGGGTGTACACAAGCACTGACTGGCAAATAGGTTCCAGTTTGGAACAGCTAAGGTAGTTTCCCAAGGGCTTACAGTTGCCAGAGAGGAATGAGCAAGCATCTGGGTTATCCAGGCAACAGATATACCACAACATGCAATGAATCAAGGGCACAGTCACACCGGGTGTGGGGAGCACGTTTCCTTTGTGGACAGTGAAAGGGGAATTTATGTTGTATTGGCAGATTTATGTCACTGAGAGGTTTCATTTCTGTTACGAACAACTGTCAACTGGGTTGCTAGAAAAAATACATAAATCTAACAAAATTAAGAGTCTCTTTTCCTCTGCAAAGTTTTACTAACATTTGGAAAATCAGCCAGCTAGGTACATTCAGTGCAGATAGAGAAGTTTATAAAAAAAGAGAAAGAGACCTGCAGGCACAAACAGCCCACACTATTTACTTCTAACAGTGGTGACTGTTACTCTACGACCATGGCCATTTAAGATTTGGCATGCTGTTCATTTAATATTTAAAATTCCAGCAGTTGGGTCAGGACAGAGTCTGTGTAGTTGCGAAGGGAAGCCACAGGCATTGATGTAAAACTCCAGTCAAACCAGACCTTTGCAAAGCTACAACAATATGCTATGTAAATTATTCAACAGCAGCAAATCGCTAGCAAAATAAATAAATAACTAACCAGTGTGTAGCATAGACATATTCTGAGTGAAGGAAAAGGGTGGATCAGGAGGAGTAAAATGGAAGAACAGAAGAAAAAGACTACTAGTCATGTGCAGCTGGCGCTTAACATCGATGGATGATGTAGCTACATTATACCTATACTATATATATTTAAAATGTTAAAGTTACAATCAGTGGGGGCTAGAGTAGAGAAAAAGATTGTTATGTTGAATAGATGACAGCATCTGCTGGTTGCCTCAAGCAGGGCCAGTTGTTTGATTGAAAAAATCCATGGCCACAGGGAATTTTTCCCAGCAAATTTACCGACGCTGCCACTTGTGTTACAGAAGCAAAACTGAGAATCAACTTATCACGTTATACAGATGGCTGCTGAAGGAATACGCCGTAATAGCTTCTTCGATATGAATTACCTGAACTACTGGTGTGGGCTCTGAAGTGACAACAACTCCGGAAGCGATAGTTGAATTAAATTTTCTAAGGAATATACCACTACATTATGTGTAATGTAGCAGCTTTCCCAAAATATTTCAAAAGTGATTCAAGGCTCTGCTTAATTACTTTTACTTCCTCCTAGGCTATCCAAAAACATAGTAGTTGATAATTTTTTAACTGTACATGTTAGCACAATCTGCTCTGCAGCAACCCAGATATAGAAATTGATGTGTGTCGGTGAATTACACCATTTTATTTGCTGTGGTTTAATCTCATTAACACACACGATAAGAGAGATCGAGCTCAACCTCTCTTCTTTTATGTACAAATATCCCCCTGGGTGACATATCAATGAAACCCAATTACTGCATATAATAAAATGACCCCACAAATAAAAAACGTAGTTCCTAATTCACTTGTACTCAGAAAAGAACAGTTAGTAAACATACATTTGGCACTGAGTCAGTAGTCAGCACCACTTCCTCAGTTGTGGAATAATCTAAAGCATACAATCCCTGGTAGCAGCAGAACAGGATGAGAAACCCATGCTGGTTTGTGACCTGTTTGCTTCTTGCTTCTGGCCCACTGGTGTCAGCAGTCAAAGTGAGGGCTGCTACAGAGCAACTCCTTGGAGCACTCCTCTGACAGGTCTACACCTGGAGCTCTACACCAGCTCTCCATAGGGTAAATTTCCAGTGCTCCTCCGAAGTTGCAGCCAACTGATTTGTGAACTTGTCTGTTTGGGACATGCAGATGTAGGTTTGGCATCCCTTAAATAAATGTGCTTCCATTTATTAGGAGCACTTGTAATTTCTATTGTAATGCAAGATAGGTTAGTGATTTCTTGTCTATGGACTCTAGAAACTGATTTAAGCAGAGCTATTTCCTGTTCCAAAGAGCTTACAACTGTGTATTTTATAGCTGCCTTTTAGAGAACCACTGAAAGGACTGACACTGGTATGAAATGGACACTTGAGCTGCGGAAGAAATGAGGTAGAGAGATGTGCCAAAGTGTGACTGCCTGCATCTCAAGTAGCAGGGGCAGTCAGAAAGTCTGGCTGTGGGGCATGTAGCAGTCCTGACACAAGGCTGTGTGGGGAGTTAGACTGACTGGAATCTATTTTCTCATGGATTTGAAACAATGCTCCTCTCTTTGCCATTTACTTCAGCTTCTCCTTACGTGCCTTACCAATTTAGTTATTTCTGTGTGTGAGCTAGAACTGAGAATTGTGGTTAAATGAAAAGCACTTCAAAGACTACTGCAAGCAGTCCAGTCTTTACACTCCTTGAAGCTCACCTTGTCATTCCTTGAATAAAAATCACCAAGATACTGCTCTTAGTTGAATCAACCTTAAACAGAAATGTACAGTATAAAAGTGAGCAAGACAGACAGATTATATTTCTCTTCTGTGCTTTCAATTCTTTCTCCTCACGCTATCTAGAAGCAACATATCTTCTGTATTTCCTTCCAGAAACACGTACATAATTTTAGACTCATTAAAAATACAGGTCAAATATAAATATCATTATTTTTAAGTTTACATGGCAGTAAACTTGATTCTCCTCTGGAAACTGTTGAAATGTGACTTTTTATTACTAGTAATATACATTTTCAGACCTCAAGGAGTTAATGACAAGAGAACAGATACAAGCAATCATCTCATAAGGGTTAACTGATGTAATAGGCTTTGCTTGTCATTCCAGTCACTGTTGCAGAATGTCATGATTTCATAAACTTATATATAGGATCCAGATAAATACATTGCCTTCTACGTGAATGCAGGACCATTTATCAACCCTGAGGATATTGTCAGGAGAAAATAAGGAAAGTCAAGTGCAGTAATGCTCTTGATATACTGGTTGATGACACCACAAGATGTAAAATACAGCTTGGAAAGAGCAGATACAACAAAAGGGTCGCTTTTCCTCAAGGCTAGCCCCCTCAGGGATGTATGAAATAGCCTTTGAGAACTGTGGAAAGGAGAGAGCAAAATTACATACAGACATAAATGAGATATATTTCCTTCATCCTTTTCTCTGAAATTTTAGGTACCAAAAATTGGCACTGCAGGAAATGTAAAGTACATATTGTGCAACTAAAGCAATTATTTATTGTAGAGTTGGAACCAACACTAAAAGATTCTGAGTTTGAACTTGGTTCACAGAACTTGCGACCTTAACTGCAGCTTTTGGGCAAAATCAAACATGCATGTGCTAATCTTGTGTACCTCTAACTTACCTTTGCAATGGGACAACGAAGCAGACTAAAGAATATTTTGAGATTACACTTGACTTTCAGATCCAGAATAAGAGTAGGGTCAATGATGTAATACGATATTTCATATCTTTACTTAATAACACCCTAGAGGGACCCTGAAGAAAAGTATGAAGATGCAAGATGTTGAAGATAAAATGTGCTGATATGAGGTGTGACACAAGAAAACTAGTTATGATTTGCCATCTTTGGCATTATGCTTTTCAGAAACAGCTTTTATTTTGACTGGATTTGTGCTTCTGATTCTATATACTAGCCAGAAATAAAGAATTTCAAGAATTAATAAAACCATTTTATTAATATTTTATGCAGCAGCCAAAGAGGCTTCAGGTAAGTGTCCTCCAATAAAGTCTGAGAAATGCATTTATGCTGAAGAAAATAGCTAATTTTTTATTAAATTAAAGAAATATAGCTCATGAAATGCATCTATATGTGCATTATAAATATGTATCACTCAGATAAATTTTACATTCATTTCCTTAGTGTTTAAGCAATTCTGTCCTTGTTAATATGATTGCTATATTAACCTGATATTAACATAAGTTTACATAGACGACTTCTTTAAAAGCAACAATTTACATTGTTCTGCAAAGCACATCGGGTTGCAAATGTCACTATGCAAAATATATAAACATGCATGCCATGCAAAAAAGCAATGTGATGCTCTATTTTATATACACATTTTTCATTCAAAAATGAGAAAAAAAGACTTGGGTGAAAGGAACAGTACTCGAAAAAGTCATAGTCCCTATATTAAATAGCCTGTTTTGGAGAAGTAGTTTCATAATCTCCTTCTCTACTGTTACATCTTATTAAAGTGTTTTCATGTTTTCCCTCATTATTGATCGTTAATGAGTTTTCTGTGCTCTTTGGAGAATTTGGTTTGACTTTTGTTGTGGGTTAGGTTGAACCACCCCACACACACACAGCCGGTCACTACCCCTCCCCCACCCCCAGGAATGAGGGAGAGAATTAAAGGATAAACGTGAAACCCGTGGGTTGAGATAAGAGTGATTTAATACAGATGATTTAATACAATGTAGGTGCTCACCACCCCCTCGTATGCGAAGCCCGTCTCGTTCCGAAAACTGCAAATCCCGGACGAACGCGAGGCCCCGAAATAGAGAGGGGCAGAGAGGGAGAGATAGTACTCCGAGAGTGGGAGTACTGGGAGAGAGAGAGAGGAAAGGAAAAAAAGAAAAGCAATAGAGCGAAAAAAAAACCACAGCAAGCGCAAAAGAGCAAAAGCGGCAAAAGCGCAAAAGCCAAAGCGCAAAAGCCCTTCTTCCCATCTGACCCTCGCTTTTATACTGGGCATGACGCTGCATGATATGGAATACTAATTGGCCAGTTTGGCCCTCAGTCTTAAGTTCCACACAAATCACAAGGGGAATCGTGTCCCCCTTGTCCCATCTATGCTCCCCCCTTATCCCGCCGTGCTTCTGCACTCCGGCACACTGAAAAGTCCTTGGCAGCTTGTTATCAGTGTTCTTCTCAGAGTGAGCCTCTGAGTAAAACCAAAACATGGAGCTTTTCTAGCTGTTAAAAAAAAACCAAACCCCTCTGTCCCAGCTAAAACTAGGACAACTTTCTAACATCAGGTCTTTTTTACTGCACTACTTAGATTGTAGTTAAACCCCATTTTCCTGTAAGTCATTGTGCTGGGTTTAAGGGGTGGAGTTTTGGTAGCGGGTTAGGGGATACAGGGATAACCCCTGTAAGGAGCTGCGAGAAGCTTCCCTAGCTCCAAGTTGGACCCAGCTCTGGCCAGGGCTGAGCCAAACTGCCTCTGTGAATAACATATTTAAGAAAGGGACAAAGAAACCTGCGCCATGAGGAATCTGTAGCTACAAGAGAGTGGGGAGGCAAGGGAGCCTGGCACCTCGACCTCCTGCACGGGCGGCTGCCCGCTCTGGGCTGCTACCACTCTACTGGTGATGGTTGTGGTGGCGCGGCTTGAAGGGCTCCCAAGTGCCCCTCTCCTGGTGTGCCTGTTGAGTGGAGTTTGTCCTGCTGGGGCCACCTAGGTTCGTTAGGGTGGTCAGGCCTGGCGTGGCTGCAGTGGAGAGGGGAGTGGAATGTGAGAGAAACAACTACGCAGACACCAAAGTCTGTGGAGACAGAGGGCAGGAAGGTGAGCCAGGACTGAGATTCCCCTGCGGTCCATGATGAGAAAGCAGGTGGCACCCTGCAGCCCATGATGATTAATGGTGGAGCAGAGAACAACCCACAGTCTGTGGAGGTCCCCACACTGCAGCAGGTGGCTGCACCCTAAGAAGCCCTGATTCCATGGTAAAGCCTGCACTGGAGCCTTACCCTGTGATGGGTAAGGACTGAACTCTGTGGGAAGGACTCGTGTTGGAGAAGTTCATGGAGAATTATCTCCTGTGGGAAGGGACCCCACACTGGAGTAAAGAGTGTGAGGAGTCTTCCCCCTTTAAGGAAGGAGTGGCAGAAACAATGAGTGATGGCTTGACCGCAACCATCATTCCTCCTCTTGATCTACTGGAGGGAGGAGGCAGAACCAGGAAGAAGAGCAAGGTGGGGGAAGGTGTTTTTTTAAGATCTGGCTTTGTCTCTCTTTATCCTCTCTGAAGTAACAGGTAATGAAATAAATTAATTTGTCCCCAAGCCGAGTCTGTTTTGCCTGAGACCAGGGTTGATGGGTGATCCCTCCCTGTTCTTATCTTGACCCTCGAGCCTTTTGTTGCATTTTTCTCCTCTCCACCCCACCAGGGGGGAGGAGTGTGTGTGCAGCTGCGTGGTCCTTAATTGCCACCTGGGGATAAACCACAACAGCCATCTATACCGTACATGTAGGAATCAAATAATTTTAGCAGAATTTTCAAATTCCAGAAATTCCAAAATTCCATAAGAAAAGAAACATACTGTTAAGAAACAATAATCAAATCTCTTCAGTAACACTTTTTAAAAAAGGCTACATCTAACAATATTGCTATCGCTAAAGTGTTTCTTTTGAATTTTCAGTGCTTTAAAAGAGAAATATGTGACATTCTTAACCTGTTTCCCAGTATAGCCCTGTCTAGACACATGATTTTCTGTTTTCAAGAATCCATATTATTATATGGAGAATAAGAAGAAGATGATACATTAAAGAAAAACTGATCTTGAAAGCTCCCAGAGTGTGTTAGAACAATTGCTTTGGGTCATGAATTTTTTTAGCAGGGTTATATTAAGGGTAATACAATAATTAGGGAAGTAGTACTTTCCCTACATCTTTATTTTTACAGTAATTAAATTCACTATTATCACCTCCATCTGATGCTATTTGGGTACTGACAAGCAGCTGAAATTCAGAAATCCAGAGACATTTCTGTCTTTGAGGATTTGAGCATGTCCAACACTAAGTATGTACATCTAAAAAGTGATTTCTTCTGGTTCCCATGTGGCTCCAGAACAATATTCTACATGTGTGTCTGTGTTGCATGTGTGTATGTAAGACAGAAATTCTTCTCTTACCTTTTTAGCATGCTTTAATTTTGAGTGGAACTGTCCTCTGTAGCACTACCAGCACTGACTCGTTTCTATGAAGTGTAACGGTGGATCACTACTATGACAACTCTATGAGCATTTCCATCTCTTTTGTTATTGCAATACAGGTAAAAGTAAATTGTGTCCAAAACAATCTCCTGGTTTTTTGTTCTTCCCCACTCCCCCATAGAGAGAATTTAGAGGAGAACCCAATAGAATAATGTTTCTTATCAGTAGTCTGGTTCTGGCTCTGCCACTTGAATGCAAATTAATTCATTTCACCTTCCTCTAAAGAGTTTCCTGGCAGGTTAGTTAGATAGTGAGAACTATTTGTTCTGTGTTTTAAGCTAAGTGAAGTAATAAACATGTGAACTATCACTGTTATTTATTTCGTTGCCTCTCTTTGATATGTTGTTGTTTGTTTTTTTTTTTTCTGAGAAGATTATATAGCAATCTGAGTGAAGAAGAGGGGTAGGGTACAATAATAAGGAATATTACAATATATTCAGGAGATGTTCCGAGCAGCTGAACGTTACTGTCAAAGTAGATAGTGATAATTACTCAATGTATATAAGTATTTATTCCTCTTTAATAATGAATCACTTATTCTTATAGGTAAGTGCACAGTGAACTGAGTGGAACTTATTTGATTTGTCTAATATATTAAACACTTCAACACATATGCATACATAGAACATTGACTATAAGGTTGTATTTGTAACAAGGTGAATCACCTTACGCTGGAAAATACATGAGAAACTGGTCAAGTTTACTCATTTTAAAATAAAAATTGAAACGTGTCCAATATTTAATTCAACATGTGGAAGAAATGTTATTTAAGATGAAGCACTAGTTCTCTCCACAGACAAAATCTATTCCCTAGGTAGACTATACTACTAAACTCCCCTGTTGTCAACTTGGATTTCTCCAGAAATGGAGGGGAGCGGGGAAGCGGTGGAGAGATGAACTTTGCAATAGTAGCAATTGTGCTTCAATAAAATGCAATATATTCTTTTTATATAACAATATTGCTTTCATCTTGTCCATCTAATGGATTCTTTATGATCTCTCTTCTCAATAGTCTGTTGGCTGAGTTCAGGAGACCAAATCCATGGGTATAAACATGAATGATTTATCTCAGAATAATGTGACACACTTAATGGAAAATGTAATCTCTGCGTATGTTTTCTGTGTGATCCCAGAAAAACTGAATACTAATCTCTGAGTCTCACAGTAGATGAGCAGAAATCTCAGCCATGGTTTTACTCTGAATGACTTTGAAACTGAAGACCAGAGAGCAAGAGACTGTCAAAACAGACCTTTAATCCAAGCTCTGGAACACTGTTTACATAAGTTTTCAAAACTATGTCTATTATAATCCTTATAAATAGGATTAAAACATTGTATTTCTGTGGTTCAAAGGCTTTATTTAGTCCTTCTTTGCTAGATAATTTAACAACCAAAAAACTCAAACAAACAACAAATATTTGTATTAGGAGAAAAGGAGTATGTAGTGACTTATGCAGAACCCCTTTTTAACTTCTACTGAAAATGTCTACATCGTGGATGCAGTAGTGGCTGGCCTCTTCCACCTCTAAAGGGCTTTTATTTTAGCAAATCGGTTCTCCAGTATTTCCATTAATATCAGTTTTATAAAACCAATTTGACAAGTCTTGACCTATAGATTTAACTTCTGAAGAACAAAAGGATAATTTCAGATAATGGGACAATTTTTTAATAGGCAAGATACAGAGATCTTTTTCCCATAGTTTTCTAAAATTGCCACCCATAAATAATTACAAACAATTGACAAATAACCTCAGAGGCTGGACTTCAACTTCATCCATGAGATCAGCATAAAGACTTACTTTGAAAGCTCAGGCGCTATTTCAGTGGTACACAAGTCTTCAAAAGAAGTTTTGAAATAGGATAGATTTCAAACTAGAAGAATTATAGCAGTAATAAAGTGGCATTGAAAAATTAAGCAATTTTAAAAATACTTGCAAATATAGTGTACCTTGATGGGACCTTGATAGCTGGTCTGGTAGACCAATCTGAAAAATACTGTGAGGAAGTCTAAAAGGAGATTGTATCAATACACAGGAGTATAAATAATTTAAATAGCTGTACTAAGTAATGCAGCAGGTTTACTTATCCTTAGAAGTTACGTAACAGGGACTAGGAGCAAAGCTGAAAAACCTGTTGGATTGAACATCTTTATCTTCAAAAACATGAAAAAAAATCAGATCTATTTTAAAGATTTATTCTAGTGGCAATTGGTTTATTGTAAAATGATAGTGATATAGCTGTAATGGAAAAAAAACCCACAACTTGAAGAGAAATTAAGAAAAACTTTAAAAGATATATTGATTTCTTCAATTCATGAACTTTGTATTTGGAAATATCTGTCATCTAATCAGAGCCTTTCTGTTTCAACAGTCCTTAAATTTGACCCATGTACTCTAATCGACTCAATAAATTGGTTTTGGATAAGATGTCGCTCTTGTTTGGCTGAAGATTGTCTTTCAGAAAGGGATCCTGCCTTCATATGCAGACACTTACAGAATCCATGTTTTCTTTTGGCTGTGTGCTTAATTATTTGCACTGTTAAAAAGAATTTAGTTGTATTTTTAACTTGGGATTCAAACAGGGCTCCAGCCCTTAATAATTATTACCTCTTAAACAAAAGCTGGCTTTGCAATGCTTCTTTCTTTGATTTATGTCCTTCATTCAGTATATCTTTGTTGAAAAGGTGATCAAATCATGCTTACTTTTCTCATCGCTACCCTAGAATCATTTGACTGGTTATCTGTAGAGGTTTTAGAAGTACTGGGCAGCAAACTGAATGGGATATGTAGAGATTAATAAATATTAAAAATGAACAGGAAAATGTTCAATTTTAAATAGAGGTCAGGTTGAAGTTTATAAAGCTCACTTGAGGTTTTAGCTGAGATTTTTTTCTGTTTGAACTCTGCAGAACATTTAGGGCTATTCTGTTGAACGAAAGATGCTGAAAATCAGTTATGTGCTTTCCTAGGAGAGTGTCTTCAGAAAATTTTGTAATGTTTTCTCTTTTATCTAATTTAATTTTTCTTTCCTTCCTTAAAATATGTTTTTTTTCTAAAATACATGCGTTTTGGAACTCCATGGTGTGCAACCTAATGACAGTTCTATATTGATGTATCCTTTTAAATGGTCAAAAAGATTGTGCAATGATGGCCTAGCTTTTTGTTCCTCTTTTTTTTTTTTTTTGGCTGTTGAGTAGTTTCCTTGTGCCACACTTCAACAGAATCGACAAATGGCATAAACAAGTTGCATATAACAAATACGGAACTTTAGCTTAGAACAGGAGCTTCAATATGTGGCAGATCCTTTTTCTAAGAAAAAAATAAATAAAATTGTTCCTTGGTGAGTATTCTCAGAAGAGAGAAACTTCCATGCCCTGGATCTTGAATGGATCACTTGACTTACTTTCCAGCACCAATTATGCAACGAAAGAGCAAATGAGCAGCATTCTGGGGACACATCTCCTTGGATTCACCTGTTCTGTTCATGTGGGCAGTTCCTTGTTTGGTCTGCTTGGTCTGCAGGAGTCCTGAAAATCAGCACACCAGCTTGCAAGCTGCCTCCAGTTACATAAAAGGGAGCACACTGACTGCAAACAATGGAAAACAGCAAATATTTGGTCACTAATCATATAGTGTAATTAGGACTGGGAGGTAAACATGTTTTATCTATATGCTTCTGATGTTCCCTTTAAGTTTGTGGTACTATGCAAATGTTTTAAAATAAACCAGAAAACTGCAATGAAAATAGTTATCTGTATATTTTGCTGACAATTCCTATAAATATAAACAAAATCTGGTTTGTGGAATCTGTAACATTTCTGGGTATCTCCTGGGTTATTACCAGGATAATTACCTTCTCTAATTACCTTCTCTGCCCATTTCAAGCGTTTCAAATAAAAAGAAAAATTTTAAGAAGTATATATTTTTCCAACTAAAATTTTCTTTCCCAAATTATTGTTCAAAATAGAAAAACTTAAAAAAAAAAAGTTTTAGGCTAACTAACTTTCAGATTTGGAAAAATATTTTTAAGAACTTAGATATTTTAGTAGGAAACATCCATTTCCTCACACATTTGATTTTTTATTAAAAATCTGGCTTTTCATACGTGTGAGAGACTAGAAATTAATGCAAAATATTTATAACTGTGATAATTATTTAAGATTACTTTTATCCTTTGCTTTACGATCCAGGGAAATTTAATGAGATGCCTTAAAATGAATATTGGTTGCACGAGTATTACTAATTTTGCACCACTGATTAACTATATACTCATTTCAGAAAATCATTGAGAGCAACAGTCTACTCAAGCTCTTCATGTGGAATTTATGATAATTGGCAATACAGCAATTACACTTTCAAAAGAAAAGAATAATCTTGTTTATGTGCTGAACTTGTCAAGTCAATGTTTTCATCTCATCAGTAGGAAACCCTGGCTATTGCCACACGCAGGCATAAATCTTGGCCAGTCCCTAGTGGCGTGTTTACTCTGTCATGTTGCTCAGGTGTGAGCATGCTGCATTTTAGTAGCATAAAAGCATTTTTCCAAAGTGTCATCCACAGACCTTTGTACAGCACTGAGGTTAATGAGGACTGAAAATGAAATTTTGCCTGATCACAGGAGGGGCAGAGGAGACAGCAGAGACTAAGTCCCTCAGTCCTCGGCTGTTGCAAAGGAGATCCTGCCAGTGATGTGCCTCTGTGCTGCCCAAAGGAACTGTTTTGAGGTTTAAAATGTCTGTTCTTCACTTTGTTTGAAAGTGATGGTTAAAAAGCAGACAAGAGAAAGGTGGTGTTTTTCTTTCTCACGTAACAAGCTTCAATAATAATCAAGAACTTAAGTCTCTGTAGCTATTAGAAGACGTGTAATGTGATAGTCAAAAAGAAAGAAGAGATTCTGACTATTAATTAGCTTAATTCTAAAATTTAATTATTTAATCTTTTTAATATATAATAATATCTCTTGGTTCACACTGATTTTTTTCCAGCGTGAAATTTTGTGTTCTTCAGTGTTTCTTATATTCTTACTCTTGTATATACAAAATAAAGGCTTATATTGTCTCAGTGTTTTCTGTTGACACTTGTGACTGTATAAAAATCCGTTACAAGCCAATGTTAACACAGTGTGGATTCCCATATGGAGATACAGAAAGAAGTGGCACAAGTTATAGATATATATTTTTCATGTATATATATATATTTATTTAAAAAAAAAAAAAAACAAAAAAAACCCCCAAAAAACTCTGGAAGCATAGCCTGTTAACACTGTTTAATGTCAAAGCAAGCCTAATGCTTTAGTTTGCATGAGAGCAGGTCTCTGGGAGGGAAAGCTCTTCAAACAGAAATCGTTCTCATTCTGCAGACCTTCATGTGCCAAGAAAGTTACAAGCGATTCAAGTTCCTTTGTTTAGCTTTCACATTCTCTTTGAATTCCTTCTGATTTTAGACTTTATAAAAGTCAGTTGAGCAAAAACTTTTCATTAACCTGCAAAGCTATTCCTAATAGGCAGCAAATCAGAGAACTGCTAATAAATCATCTCTAGTTACAGCTGAATGGGATGGTAAGTCCTGAAACTAGCCCTAGAGCACCACACATCCATAGTTTCAAAGCAAGACTGTGTTGAAGACACCTTTTTGCCATCCCAGCTTGGGGCTTACAGCACATTAGATTTGCTGAGAATAAGTCTGGTTGGGATTGACATTACAACTCCAATTTCAGTGCTAAAAGTGGGAAAGGAGTTATGCGCAACTGAGCGGATAGACGAAAAACAGAAAGCTCAACATTAATGTTTGTTAGTGCCAAGCACGACATAAAGTTGTAAACTAAACATATTCCTAGTCATTTTTTACCCTGAATATTTTTATCTGCTGAGTATTTTAATATAATAAAAATTGTGTAAAAGCAATTATTTTCTCTAGAATTTTTATTTAAAACTAGCTTAATCTGATAATAATGTTTTTGAGTTTTTAACAGAGTATCTAGGAAAAATCCCACCTGAAAACTGAAACAGCAGAAAGGCAGTGTATGTAATAACTGCTAGGCGAGTCCATCTCTAAATTCATATAAAACCATCCAGAAAGTAAAGATAATATAAAATCCTGACCACTCTGAGAAAGAAAAAACACTCTGTACCATATGAATTCATTACTTCATTATTAAATTAATATTCACTTCAGATTCATATCCATTTGAAGGTCACAGTGCTTAGCTATAAAACCTTAAATAGGTTAAGCTCTCTTGATGTCAAAGACCTCTGCGTTTCAGTTAGGCATCTGTATTTAATGGAGATTCATCAGACTTTTCATGGGAGTGAGCAGCAGTTTGTTCTCAGTGCGATAACCCTGGTTGCAAGCTTGTTATCGTGAAGGACTATACTGCACCCACATAAGGAAATTTTGAAGGTGAACTTAAAGGCTTTCATTTCTCCTGAACTCATTCAGCTGAGCTACGGGGCCAGCTCTTACTACTGTGATATTTAAGTGTTGGACTATTAACAACTCTATCCTCATATTACCTGTGTTGCAATGACATTACTTATAAGAGTGTGAGGTTGCCATAGGAAATAAAAAACATTTCCTGAAAGCTAAAATTTGTTCCTTTCAATGGGACAATATGGACAGATTTTTCATTGTGTAGCTTGATGAAAATGCGTGATAACATACTGTGTACATTTCAGAGGGAAAAAACCCAACCCAACCCAACCCAAACCATCTGATTCTCTCCTGTCTTATAGCATTGACTGCTGCCATTACATCTGATATGTACAGAATTTTCAGCATCACAGTAATTGTGATTTACACTGTTCTTGCATTTCTTTTGTCCAATTAAGTAGTTAATATAAGCTCAAAGCTGTTTAGAAACTTCTCCACATCTGTTAAGAGCAATGGAAATATATATGAATTATCTCAGAAACCTAAGCATTTTAATTCCTTTAAAGTAAAAAGGTTCTTGAGAACAAAGACTGGTTTTGACTATCAAGTAAATGAATATGAACTTCACTTTGAACTCACTAGGCTTTTCCCAGAATGCAATATCTCATTCACATAACAGTGAATGTGGTGTTCAGTCTTCAGTGAAATCTCCCTAAACAGCTGCAAACACAGTCTTCTGAGGAACAGGGAGAATATCCTAAAATCACTCAGAGGAGTCCTGAGGTTAAACTTGTAATATAAGTATACACTTGATTCCTGTGTGTGTTATAAGGAATACTGTATTGTTTAGCACGCTGCACTAAGGAGGTTAAATTGCACGGTTATAGCTTGTAGAAAAATCAGAGATGTAAACCCAGGAAGCTGTAAGAAAGAAGCTGAAGAGGAAAATGGGAAACCCTTGCTGTGCAAGACAAAATATAAATACGGGAAGCAGCATGGTGAATTGCCAAATCATGGGAATGGGTGAATACAAGTGTGAGAAAAAATTAGGGCAGAAGATTTTGCAGAGGACTTGAAAAACTTGCACTATGAAATCAAATACTTCCCAACAGAAGCAAAAATATTCAAAGACAGTCAAGAGTGCAGAATTCTCAGATGACACAGATCGCTGCCAAAGCAGTAACAGAAAGCAAACGCTCTGAGCTATGCTTATTTTTCAGCTGTATGTATTTTGACACTTCTCCCATCTCTTCCCTCTATCTGGACACCCTGCAGTTAAATCATTTTTCTATGGCAAATTTTATGGAAAAGCCAAACAATGAATTTCAAAGGCTGGGACAACCAGCGGAGGGGATTCCTTTCCTGAAGGCGCTTTCCTCCTTCCTTCATTCCTTAGCTCTTTCATACCTTTATATCTCTAACTCAAATGACTTTTTAATGTGACTCCTCAGTACTTTTAAGAAACTAGACAATGAGAGGGTAAGAGAGAAAACTCTTTCACAGGTAAATAACTGCTCCAAAGGTAGGAGCTGGAAAACAAGCGGAAGTAGTCAATTGTTTGAATGGAGGGAGGTCACCGGAGGAGTCTGGTGGGGTGTTGGCTCAATCTGTGCTGTATAACACATTCATAAAGCTTGTGGAAAAGGAGGTGAGTAGAAAGGTGATAAAGCTTTCTTCTGATACAAATTTATTCCAGATAGAAAGGATAAGGGCAGACAATGAAGAACTGCAAAAGGACTACAGGAGACTGCTTGAGTAATGAAAATAGCATATAAAACTTTGTGTAGAGAATAGTAGTGATGCACATGGGAAAAAAAAAAATCAGTTTCACATATAAAATGATGGGTTCTGGGCTGACCATTTTCACTGACGAGCACAGTTCTTGTCTTAAAATAAATAGCTCCATGAAAAAAAACACTTTCTTCTCATGCTTCTCTATGAACAATGGCAGAACCAGCTTTTTATAATTCTTTTGTTTTGCTTAAAAATAATGCTACCAGAGATATTCCAAGAGTTGTCTCCAGATAACTAGCCTTTTAAAACACTATTTATTTTTCCAGTCTAGGAAGCTTGCAATGCTTGCCTTGTGCCGCATTAATCTAAGGCCATTTGTTCTCCTGATAATTAGCAAAGCACACTCATGGTGGCCCCTTAGTGTTGTGAAATGCATTTTTATATTTGTGACACCATGTTGAGTACTCACAGCACTCTGTTGTCGAGCTTCTGAGATGATATGAATGTCAGGATTTATAGCGGAAGCCAACAAGTGCACTGTAGAAAAACCATAAATATGAAGTGTGTGGCCCATTGTGTAACAAAACGGTCAGTGACTGAGGACAAAGGTTAACAAGGTGGAAACAATAAATCTGATTTAAGTGAAGGACTCTTCATATCTACCTCAATAATAATGTAAGAGTGTTTTCCACACTACATGAGATATTCTTCCTTCCTTTTCAATAATTAGATAGATACTTGAAAGCATAATCAAGAAAACAGAGAGGTATAATAGAGTGCTGAATTGCTGTCTATTATTTTTCTGCCTTTTCAGGGCATTTTAAGACATTTTTTCTTTAAAGATTGAGTTTAAGATTGAGCTTGAGTGGGCATTGCACTGATTTAAAGATAGGTCTCTGTAGAGTTACAGCCATGGACAGTTCTACTAAGTGTTCGATGTCTTAAAAATAAACCTGCTATCTTTTAGAGACAGAAGAATTTCAGACTCAGACTTCATTTAGGCTGTACTGGAACATGAGATTTTTAATATTTTTCATCTGCAGTAAGTCAGAGAAAAAAGAACTTAGAAGTAATGTCATTTCAGTCAACAGGTTGGCTTTGGTGTAACTGATTCCATTACCACCGCTTACTGACTCTCAGTGGTAAAAACCAAAAAATTATATGAGGATTTGAATAATTCAAACTAAATCAGAAAAAAATCAAGTGCTGCATTTTGTCTATAGGAGACTGGAAGTTAATTGAATGTGATGTACAGAACTTGAATGAACTAATTCACCTTATTATAAATTGTGAAAAACAAGCTTTTGTGTTCACAAACATGCAAATGTATGAATATTTTAGCATAAAGTTTAGGCACCTGTGATGGCCTATTTTCATATCACATATTCACTGTTCAAATATTCGTAGTCTGAAGAGTCTTATGCTTTGTTTTATTCACTTAGAATGAAACAATACTAAATAATAATGAAGTCTAATGATGAACACCAAGCATGACAAACAGAATATAAGTATAAGAAAAGGAAACAAAAAAATAGAAACAAAAAATAACAGAAAACTGCTGGAGAAAAAAGAAGAATGAAAGCCTAAGTACATATCCATCAAAATAAATGAAGAAAGAAGCTGCATAATCATCTTGAAGGTCACCTGTCAATTTTCACAAGACAGCTGTTGAGAAATTAGCAAACATCTTATCAGAGAGTCCACTGAGAATTTTGCTGAATGTAGCACAATCTGGTCAGAAGGACTCAGAATTCATGACTACAGAACTGAGCATAGAATTCAGTGAATACTTGCTTTAAAGTGCAGCTATTTGCCTTAAAACGAAGAAAGAAAAAAACAAAACAAACAAAAAAACACTAAGAAAAACAAACCAGCAACAAAATAACCCACTTTGCTTGCCTTGAATTATTGCCAGTGTTGAACCTATGACCCAACTGAGCTGTTCTGATTATGTCTAACACCTAAAGAAGGATTTTCACTGCATGCATACACAGAGTAAGAGCATTATGAGAGTTAAAATATTGTTAGATCTTTTTAACAAGAATGTGCTATAATAACATGTTTAGATCCTTTCTATTCAAGAATGGCATTGACCCCTGGTATCTACGGTTGGTGCACTAGGCAAGAGGTGGGTTTCCATCTTTGCTATGTTATATTCTTGTCTATAGCTCAAGATGGTGAGAAATGCTTTGAGACAAACTTATTAAGACAGAGGCAACTAAAATCAGCAAGACTAAGAGGGCACATTTCAGTTGACAGAGCAAAGGATGAAATACCAAGGAAGGAGGAGAGCTGTCCCAAGATTCATTCAAAATACTATCTCCTTTGACATCAAACTAGCACTTGTGATAGTTTGGCAGGGTGCCTTAACATTAAAGATATTGTTGGGACATGCAGCTCATTTTCCAGCTAACAGCGAAAGAATGACTGCAGCTAAAGGTTTGTAAAACTTGGATCTCCCAGCATCAGGTTTCTTTTACATTGTGTGTATATGCTCTGAATTTTCACGTTTTTACATTTTTCAATAGCTTGACTTCAAAGTCTGTAGCTTTTCTCTCTTGCACCCACCACACAATATTCACTTTGCTGTATGAATTTGAAAAACTGAGAAATTAAAATCTACAGGCAATGTAAGTTATTGGTTTGAATATTTCACTAAGGTGGAGTTTTGGCTTTTTGACAAGTGCATTCCTTTTTTTTTTCTTCAGAGCTGGAGTCAGAATACTATTCCAGTGAGTAGACTGTAATCTCTCTTTCTCTCTCTCACCCTTATCAACCTCTTCCCCAGCCATTTTTACTATAGCTTTTTGGTTGCTGTTTTTGAGGGTAACATCAAAAGCATTTTGAAGGAATAGGACAAACAAGTAATATCAGAGCCTCAATGAAAAGATAAAAGAGAGTCTGTCAACTGGTAGTCCTGCGAGTACTCAAGAACTCAAGAAGTATGATGATTGTGTTGTGGCACAGCAGCCAAGGCTTTTAAACACGTCATCATAGTATCAAAACACAACACAGCATTACCAAAGACAATTACAATCTGTAGGTTTATAGTGGTTCTTATTTAAAGAGGTATTATCTTTGCAAGCCAAAAATGATGATCCAAAGCCCCTGTGGGGGATAGGACAGTGGAAAGGAAAGTAGCTTCACACATTATGGTATCGATAATGAATGTAACTAGGAGTAACCTGCAAATAATCTCTATTTGTTGAAAAATTTGGTGGTGAAAAGTTTGGATTTTTTTGTTTTCTGCTGTTGAAGGCCCAAGTGACTGAGCTTTGCCCACCTGAGTGCTCACATAAACTATGTGAAAAGGAAGGAATGCATTTTGCAGGGTGAGATAGGACCTGGCAGAACAGGAGAGGGCAGATTCCCCATGGAGAGGAGAGCTGTTTGGCTGCTCTGCCTGCCCTGAAGTTCAATGAACTACAGCCAAATTTGACTGCAAACTGGACAATGATTGCTGTTTCTATCTATGAAGAGCACATGATAACAAATAAACATGAAGTTTGCTCCCTGCAATTTGGGCATTTTTGACCTGGGACCTCCAGACCCAGCCACTTCACGGTAAGATCACGCAGTGTCCGTATGGCTGTACAAAGTTTTTGGGGTGCTCCTGTGCAATATGGCAGACCAGTGTTATTCCAGCCTGGCCTGCAGAAAGCCAGCTTGGATGCCTCCAGAGTGCTTACATGCCCACTCTCTCATAGCTGTGCATTTTTGTAAATATTATACATAATGTTTAAAACAGAAAAAAAAAAACCCTGAGATTTAAAATTCCATAATCTAGTGCATTTTTCTTTTGAAGTATTTTATTTCATCCTAAGAGTTTCAAAGCTTTAATGTTAAACATTTTTCTGGATTATGGCTCAGTTTTAAGACCTGTGAGCACTGGACTCAATTTACCAAATAAAGTAGGTGATCACTGAGACAGTTACACAGTGAATGAGCAACCAGGCACAGCACTGCCTGATCACAGACAACTAAGCAGCTCAAATTGCTTTAAAATGTATGGCATATAACCCCACCTGGAGAAATGTTATCTGATTGAATGCGGTGCTAGGACAGTCATAAGGTCATTTCAGATGGAGGAACAGAATCATGGGCCTTCCCCCATAAATATACCTATCACATACCATATTTAATTACACAATGTTTATCTTATGCTGTTCTTCCAACGTGTCAAGATCATGTTAAATTCAAATCCTCTCTTCTCTATACTTGCAGTCCCCCTCAGCTTTGTGCCACATGCAAATTTAATAAGGTGTTCTCTGTTCACCACGAATAGAAAAGGAGAGGAAGGATAAGCCGAACTGCTGTGGGGGCTGCCCTCTGCTCACCCTCCAACCCTGACACTAAGCACGCGCTGCCAGCCAGCATATAGTTTTCCAAACAAAATTTCATCTCAGCTATTCCCTTTGCTTGCTTCTAGGAATGTTATGTAAGAAAGTATTATCAAAAAACCATAGTGAGGACTCATGGCACTGGCTGCTTTTCCCTGGCCACAAGGTCCGAGCCTCTGTCACCACAGGGAGCTTGGTTGCCTTGGCATGATTTCTTCTTGGTAGATCCATGGTAGCTGTCACCAATCTCCTTGTCATCTTCTAGGAGCTTGCAGACTGTTTTCTCTGATTATTCCTCCCAGTCTGTTTCTGGAAAATATGCACTTTTTCACTTTGCCAGGCTTTGCCATACATCTTGGCAATTCACTAGAAAAATTCACTATGAAATATAGCAACAGTCTATTGTGTAATTCGGTAAATGCAAATTATGACTAAGTTATCATCAAAAGCTGTTAAAATAGCAGGAACTTATACATAATATCTCATTTTAATTTTTCTTTTTGTCTGCAAAAGAAGTTAGTTTGTACACTGCTGATAGTTCTTAGGAATGATAGGAACTTTTTGGAAATAATATTTCTGAAACTAAGAATTCATGTGTCAATCTGTGCTTGTTTGCAAGCATTCATTTTCTGTATTACAGAATGAAATAAACAAATAAGTATTTAAATACTGCAAAAGAAATGTTAAAAGTGAAAGATGGTTATGGGAACTATTGGTCAGAGCAGAGCAAAATGCCATTAATCTCGTTTGAGGCTACAACTTCAGGATTATGTGAATCTCAGACAAATTTAACAGAAATGGAGAGGATAAGGAGGTCTCTAGTGAAATTGCACTTCCTTCAAAATAAGTTTTGATGTGAAAACAAACTCTGCAATTTATATTTTAAATTCCAAGGCAAAAGGAGAAAATAAATCTCACTAGTTGTTAATTACTCCACCTAAAATATCTAAAAAATGCCTAGAAAACATGCCAGACTAGCCTGGATGTATAGAAAGCATTCAAATGTTAGGATATACAACAAAAATAGAGGTTAATTGAGAGTTTTGAACAAGAAACATGCTGACTCGTTGGCTTCTATGAAGTTATCTGCAATGTCAATACATCACTTCTAACACTGTTTTCTGTCTATAAAATTAATTTCTATGTTATTCCAAACTACGTTGTTTTTCATGTGGAACTTCTAGAGTGTTTGTTACAGGACTTCAGAAAAAATATGCTTGAAATAGTATTAATTAAAAGATCTAAAAAGAAGGGGATGAGAAGAAATAAAAAATTACTAATTTAGAATAACAGAGGGAAATTAGTTGTCCTTATAACTTTTCTTAATTGTGAACTAATAAATAACAACCTGGGAAAATGTTATTGCATTTGGAACAGATACGTTTTGATTTTGGTTTTTTTTTTTTGATAGATGACAAGCAAGATTAAGAGGTCTAATTTGTACTGCTCCTTTTCTCATTAAATTGTCTACATTGTCTACTGTCTAAATTAGAAAATCCAATTTACTTAAAATCAGGGTACGAACACAGCACTTCTAGCCACACTGAGACCCACACTTCTTGTCTGGGATTCACAATCTTCGATGTCGCTGTTCTGCAAAAGCATATTTACATAAGTAGCTGAATTGTGTGACACAAATAGACTTGCTTAAATTCAAAGATGTGCAAGATGTACAAGACATACTATTATATTAAAATGAAATATTGTTTTCCTGTTATGAACATATGACATTTCAAACTGATAAAGAATAATTTAAGATACCACACTGTGAAACACAAGAATCTGGGGTAAAAACCCCACATACACTCTGTGCAGAAATCAAAAAACAAGTTTTCTATATATACATGCTTTTATCAGTGAAAATTTCAAAACTAAAATAACTTTTCAAATTCTCGTCATGTTGTATGGAAATTGAGGATGGAATTCTGATAAAAAAATAAAACAAAAAAATGGACATTTGTCTTTGAATATAGTCATATTCCTACTATAATTTTACTTTCTGAGAAGGAAACAAGAAATAAGTTTAACAGTATTGAAACATCTTACTTAGAAAAAGAATTAAAAGTTTATCATTTTCCCACCGAAAAGAGTTTTTTCAGGTTTTTAATCATAGCATATTACACAATAAATTTGATCAGCATTTAAAATGTTAAAATAAAAAGAAATTTCCTATTAACATAAATTAATAAATTTCTGAGATTATACCTTGAGCTGTTCAAAACATGTTTTGATTTAGAATAAAATGAATCTTCAAAAACCTTGTGTTTTTTAAAATAAAATTATCTTCTCCAGAGTTATGGTGCTCAACATTTCTAAAGAAGATGGAAATCTTGATTCAGGAAAATAAGGTTAGTTTGTTTAGCAAAAGCCAAACTGTTATTGTTTCTCAGATGTTTAACAAGATTTTCTGAGGAGAATTTTTAAGGTGTTGCTCTCCTGTGAAATTCTAAATTGCCACTGAAATACAAATGCTATTGTACCTTTTGAAGTCAGTGATTGTTAGATACTGAGTATTACCCTGCCTAAAACAAAGAAGTCTTGCTGTTGATTGGTTGCTACACACTGATTTAATAACAATCTGGTTATTACATGTCACCTTCCTTTAGTTAAGGACATTATTTCTTTAACATACTGATCATCAAAAACTGCCTGAGGTGAAGAAATACACTAACAGTCATTTTGCAAAGGAGACTGAAGGTTATCCATTGAATTTTGTTCCAGAGCAGAGGAGTGAACACAAAACTCTCCAGTCCCAAGACAAACTTTAGTTTGTGTAATTTTTTAGGTATTAACTGAATATTCTGACCTAAGATACCTGGGAATAAATCTAAGAGCTAAGTGTCTGGAATGTAGAAATACATGGGATGTTTCGGATACACTGACCCGTATTTCTGGTCTGTAGTGGCTGTCTTGAAAAATCTAAAACAAAAACTGTATTAAAGCTCTTAGGAGAAGTGTTATATATTGCATTTCTTTCCAGTAAGTTTCCTTTCTGCAATTTTGTGGAATATTTCTACATTTTCATTGCAGCAAATGGTAAGTGGAGAAAATACTTACCAACTCAAACCTAAAAAACACTTAGCAGTGAACCAAGTACACTGAAAAGTTCCAAGTCAGTGGAACTATTCAAAGCATTACAAGTCTTATGACTTCAATTCAGGAAATCTTAACAAATTGTTTTCTTGAGTAAGGCAATGTATTACGTTGAGAATCAAGGCCTACAGACAGATGAGAATTTAAAACACTAGGAAACAAAAAAACCTCAATCCTCTCAAAGTGTAAACAAAGACCATTTCTTCAAACGTGTGGAATGCTGAACACATCAAAACGATGGATGGATGTGACAGTTATGACTTTGCATGTCTCATTTGACAGGAGCCCTACCTTCAGGGCCATGTAACCTACTGAACTGCCAGATCATCAAGGATAAACCTTTCCTGGCATGACAGCTGGGAATGATGAAACTGGTATTTGCTAACAATATTGCTTTTCTTGGCCAATATCAACAGAAGCCCTCACTGTTAATCATTACAATATCCTTTATAAGATGCAACAAGGAGTTAGAGAACTGCTGCAGGAAACACCCTTGTCCCTCAGATGTCCAGCCCAAGTGAGAGATGGCAGCTGCTGCTAGGAGTGATTTATGTATCAACAGAAATGTGCTGATTGTTTCAACCACTCATCTCATCAAGTGTGATCAGATTGTTTTTTGTTGATTTAATCTGGAAATCCAAGTTAGTGTCTGACTCATTATTGTTGCAGAAATAAGATCATACATAATGGTTTTGACACCAGGGCCACAGTTAATCAGTGAAAGAGTGACCTGCTTGACCGACTGCACGCAGGAATGCTCTGTTTTATAAGAGTGGTTGAGCGCAGTTGATTCAGACCTTTTCAAAACATCATAGACCTAACTCTGTAATACAGTACAATTATTTTCACTCAAACCCTCCTATATTTTGAAGACCGTATATAATTAAGCTTCATAGATATAATTAAGTTTTGTAGGAGCACCTGAAGAAAACATTTCTTGATCTTACCCTTTTGATAAACAGAAGTCAACAATTCACCAATAATAATTGAATTTGCTCCATTAAGTGGACAAAGACATTACTGAAAATATCAAGCATCTCTTCCCCCCATCCCCCCTCCCTGATTTCATTTGGAGATTTTTGTAATTTTTGTAAAAATGTCACCATTTCTATATTCAGCAACATGTGATAATATTCTCATAGAGAAAATACATAAAGAATAGATCTCTGGATATGTTTTTTACTAATGACCTTTGTCATCCAAGTATGTGATTGATGACATGGAGAACGTGTCCACATACAATGCATCTGTGCAGTTAAAACCTGAAGGAGCATTTAGCATCTCCCAATATGGATAAAGGCTTCTGCTGCTGACCTTGAGGGATTTTTCGGTATGTTAATTTCTATTGAACACTTGTCAAAATGGTTGACTGCTGGATCAAGATGGACTTTCTTCTGGGATTTAAAAATCTCTAAGTTTATTCTCGACTGGTTGTTAATATTAATAAGTCCCTATTTCATGTTTCTGCTTATGTTACTCACTTGGTGTTTCTAAAAATAAGTTTTTGGCCCACTCAGTGTAAGGTCTGTGCTGTATTCATCCAGGAATAATTTGCATGTCCAAGTGATACAGCCCCCAGAGGTAGGAACAAGTTCCTCTTTGGCTTACAAAAAATACAGCTTTTGTATTGTGACATAAATGTCTTGAAAGACTGTCAAATTATAGCATTCAGCAAGGGGTTAGACTATGATAAACTAGATATGAGGATTAATAGGTTGAATGTTTTTGTGTGTGTAAAGTACAGCAGAGATATTTCATTTTAAAAAAAAATATGATGATAGATTTATCGTAATTAGGAAAAAATAAAGAAAAAATATGTTGAGATCTTTACCACACTGGCTTATCTGCTGTTTAAATAGAAGAAATTTTAAGTACAGATAGGACGATTGTTTCTTAATACTGTTCATGGATATTTCATTTCCATAATATCACATACAATCTTTCTAACAGTAAACCGCATGTAAACCAGTAAACCATTTTGTTTTCTTTCCTTCTTACAGAAGTTGGTAGAATCCAGAAGCTTTTTGTTTTGTCAGTGCATATACTTTGAAACCGTCACATATATATTTGACTAAAATTTTAAACTCCCTAATAAGTCTATCTAAATTTCCATTTGATATGCCATATAACATTTAATAGTTTTTTATTTGTTGTTTTTTTGTTTTTTGTTTTTTTTTTTTTTTGCGTGTACAGGTTACTGTAGGGTTAGTTTCCACAAAATAAGATGAAAGTTAAGAGTTGGTAGGGTGAGGTAGAGGCAGACTTTAGGGAATAGTTGCACTTTAGTATTAACTAACTCAAATTATTACGTTCCTCAGTGGTATCATAAATGATACCAGGTTATTAAATAAGACATATGATTTAGTATGAAAGAACATGAACTGGTTTATTTATACTCTTCTTATGTTGGGGTTTGTAATTCAAACTTCCATCGTTTGCTCCCCAAAAGACCATCTTGCCATATCAAAGACCATAAGATATCATCAGCTGCGATAATATGTAAGCTTTCAAATATTTTCCCTGTTAAGTCCCTGTTAAACTGCCTGTTTTGATATCGTAACCTTTCTGTCTGAGAAAAATATTCCATCTTCCTGGTTGTGCAGATGGCCATATGTCTCTTTTGCCACAGAACTGAAGTTTCTTTCTAGTAACAGATTGGGCAAACATGGAAAAAACACATTATATTCAAAAGCTTTTGGTATCTGGTTGAAGTGAGCATAACTATCCAAATCTAAGAGCCAAATTGCATCTTCCCTCCCCACAAGCCAGATTAGATTTGCACATTCTCCCTGTGAGCTATGTATGGCAGCAACTGGACAGATGGTGCAGATTTTCTTTCTTTTTACTCATTACTGTCTAGGGGCTGGAACGGTGTGTTGTTTAGGTTCCAAAAATGTAAGCTGGGACACAGGCTAGGATGCTGAGGTTAGCACTAAATCATTTGAGCAGCATCTTGCTGCCTTCATAGAAATCTAGGCTACCAGTTCCTGCCTGGGTCACGACAACTATTTCATTTCAGAGATCTGTATAGGTCTTTCTTCAAATAACGATGTCCTCCTGAGAGAAGCTCTCAGTTCTTTTTATGGGTCAGATTTCTGACAGCCAGATTGCTGCCACTCCACAGGCTTGTACCTCTTCTTCTCCACATTGTACTTTCTGTAACAAATCCTGATTCTAAGCTATAATGAAAATACAGTGAATTCCTCTGGGTGAAATGGAGATGAATCTGTGGGTTAAAACTCCCAGATCATGAAAATTTATGGATTTGTTTGGCATGAAATTCTATGGGCTATTAAACAATTTCAGAGTTTCACAGTTTCCTGTGCAAGGTTTTTTTATTCACTGACAAATCCATTTCTATCTTTCTTTGGATTACTTGCTTTAGGATGAAATTGATGTGATAATCTTAGATCCTGCTGACAGTAAAGATGCATTTGGTAAAGAGACTGTTCATAAAAATTCTCTTAAAATTCCAGATAAAGTTTTCCTTTAAACATGCTTTCTCCCTACCATTGCCTGTATATGATGGAGAGATGAGTCATAAAGACTTAACTTACTTATGCAGACGATAGTATAAGTACTAATTATCATCTAAGAATTTTCACAGAAAAAAATATTAGTAACAAGCAGTCCTGATTTACAGCTTGGCCCCAAATGTCAGACTCTGGGGAGAGAACATGTATATACTTAGTGATATTTTCTTTACGGTGATTTGAACAAAATTATATTGTTTGTATGGACTTTATCTCTAAGTTGTAGATATAAATGTTTTATCTATATATTACTATGAGAGACTATTACAACCTCTGGAAAACATTTTCTTTTAGGATGTCACAAAAAGCTCAAAAATTCAATATGGAATTTTATCAAATTCCCTTGTTACTACCTTAAGAATATAACTGGTTACATTTGAAGTTTAAAAAAAGAGATCCATAATTACATTTGAAGTTCATTGTGGGCCCATTGGCAGTGCATAAATGAGATTCAGGACCATGTGACACTCCATCTAGCTTGCTGTTCTTTCCCAGAAAGAGATGAGGAATTGATGTGAGTGCAGTGAGCGGTATCCAGGCAGCTCACCTGGCTGCTGCTTCTGCCTCCAGGGAGCAGAAAAAAAGAGGAAGTAGAATCAAGAGAAAGCTTAAAAGATCTCCTCTGTCTGATAACACCCTTTCAGCTTGTCTCTCTTGGAAAGGTGAAAACCAAAAGTTGGATTTAGACCAGTCTTTTACCACTCAATATGGGGTGGCTCAGTTAGCTTAGATTTTTGAATGTTATTTTATTTCAGTAGGTTTCTCTGCCACATAGTTTAAGCTGCTTCTGCTATCTGTCTCAACATGTTGCATTTCGTTATTATTTTAGTAGTATTTCATTTCTATTGCTGATGCTAATGTAATGTATCATTTCCTGATGGTATGACCAATAGGGATCTTCCTATATCCTTTTCTTTTTTCATACTCCTTTTCTTTTTTCCTCTAGGTTGATCTCGATGTTCAAAATTTATTTGAATTGTTGTTACTAATTTTTCTTCTTCCTCTAACTTACTGAACATACTAATTAAACACGCGTATAAATACATGTACACCAGAGAATACACAATATCTACCATATAAGAATGTTCATATTGAAGAGACAGTTCAGCATGATTCACCATTTTTTCTCTTGGTTCTACAGCTTTGGTAAATAGCATCAAGACTTTGAAACTTCCCTGGTTTTCCTTCATCTTTTAAGTGTCAACAGTTTCAGTTATGGCAAATGAACTGTACTGGTTTAGTATTTATCTGCCTGAGGTTCTTAGTCTGTCCACATCTAGAATGAAAATAAAGGGAGACTTTACATGAACTGTATTGATTTTGTCATTGTGAGATCTCTGGTGGGTGTATTTGACACACTCTGCTTCTAAAAAGCCATGAAGTAATTAATACTTCTTCTAAGTGCTTTAAAGTCATATCTCTGTCTTTAGTTCTAAGAGAAGTTCCCCAGAGCCTTCATGACTTATTTGGCTCCTGCCTTTTAAAAAGAGAAAGGCAAATTTTGTAAGCATACAGCTGTACATATTTATTTCTGGAGGACAGAGACTAGTGATATGACAGCCTATATATTCCAATTTTGGTAACAGCCAAACAGGGTTAGAAATAAAATTTGTAACAACAGTTTCAACATGGTTGTTTATCTTTTTTGAGAAAGAGAAATAGATAAAAAATAGTGATGCCACTGAGAAGAGTGGAATATATTGTGAAAATTGTCTAGTTCTGATTAAAAAATTTGCATGAACTGATTATTTTTTTCTGTGAAAAGACAAAAAAACCTTGATTTCCCACCCTCCCAAATGAGAAAATCTTCTACTCAAGTGAATTGTCTTCAGGCAACCTCCATTTTCAAAGCTGAATAGGAAATGTCAATGATTTAACTACATAAATTCGTTGCTGAAAAATAGATTCCATTTCTGTAATGCACATTCATTACTTGGTAATAGAATAATAGGAAAAAAAATGAAAAGGAAAGCTTAAAAGCAAAAAAAAAAAGAAGTAAAAGGTATTTTTTTTTCCATTTACATTGTCTCCTTCAGATTTGTCAGTCTTGAATAATTATACGCACTTTTGTGCATCTGTGTCTCAAGCTCTGGAAAAGAAAAGCTTCGGCATTTCTTCTGCTCAGAGCTCTTTTTTTTCAGTAGGGTTTTAAATTTACAAACCAAATAACTTCTATGTCTAAAACTAGAAAAAGAAATAGAAGTTCACTGCATGTTATTGCTCAAACAGATCATAGTAAGAAAACGACTTTATGAAAACTGACTTAAACAGACCTTGTTGTGAAAATTAACAAATTGTCCCTTCTGCTGCTGCATTGGAGCAGTGTTTTGGCTTTGCAAGCTAGATTCTCTAGTGTGTTATATGTAACTGTGCAGAAATTGTCAAAACTCTGACACTAACTGCGCAGCCATGGCAAAAATAAGGCTGTTGGGACTTTGAATCCTCTCTTATTCCTGAATATGATGATTACCTGTTTGATTTCACACAATATAGTATATAAAGTTTGCATTCAGATCTCTGTATGTTGATTCCCACTACTGATATAGCATTGTCCTGAAAGGAGATACTGACATTTAAATAAGACCTGAACTAAAAAATTAGTGGATGAATATTGTAATCAGGGGTTTTGAACAGCGAAGTGCCTTCATCATACACAGGCAAAGGAGACCCAGAAAAGCCTGTATAACAATTGTGAAAGACTTTAGTTTCCTCCTGTATAGAAATTGTTACAGTCTCTATTTTCCAGCTACAAAAGATGGGTTGATTGTTTTAAAATTGTATTTTGGATGCAATGTAATATATGCATTTTAGGAGCTTGCTTTTTTGACAAACATAGTGCTATCTTTTATTGAGACAGGTAATTAAATATAGAAGGAAGCTGCTAGATCGTAGTGCAAAATCATGTAACCAAGAGACTCAGTTATGCCACAAAAGCTTTGCCAAGTGTCTATTATTAAAAGTAAATAAACAAATATGACTGAGATTTAAGTGAATGAGCAGAAACCATCTCCTAACTTCTCTTCTGCCTTTTAAGATTCCGATCCCCACATCTCAAAACATCTGAAGATTAGTTTATTTTAATCCTGCAACATTACCAATGAAGATGGCAGCTTTCATACTTTAATTTAAACAAATACCCACATGTGCTTCAAGTGAGAGTCTGGAATTACATTTTATTGATATTCAACCTGATATGTCATTCAAGAAAGATCAATTTAGAAAAAGACACCTGCGAAAAACACTACAAAGATAAACAGGTAATTGGAGAATCTGACTTACGATACTAAAAAAGTTTGGCCTCTTTATTCTGGAAAGAGGAGAGGAGTATTTATTGTTCTCTATCAGTTCATCAAGTCAAAAAACACTAGGGAAAGCAAAGAGCTACTAAAGTTTAAGGATGATTTTGGAAAAAAAAAGAGTATAAATAGACTATGAATAAATTTAAGGTACATATTAGAGAAATGTTTCTAACCATTAACGAACTGATGTTCTGAAAAAAACCTTTGAACAAGAATAACTGTGGAAAAAACGTAATTAGTTATAAGAAGGAACGACTGCCATTTGTAATCAGCAGTTCCACTGTTGCCTGCAGTTTCCAAGCACTGTAATGATTCAGAATTTCTTGTCTAGCTCTGTATCTGCCTTCTCCTCAGTGTGATGCTGAAAATGTACAGTTCATATGTACCATGAGTCCCACTCACGTACAGGTCTCAGACCTCTTAAACTATTAGGAAAGATTTGTAGATGCTGGGAAATGTAAGGATATCTTGCATTTTTATGTAGTAGGACTCACTGTTTCTCAGTCTTTGTACAGAAATACATATACTTTTACAGTAACACACACCTGTATCTTACCCATCAATTCCATAGCTGATAAACTAGTTTATTGACTACAAACACATTCAAGATTCATGCTTTTCATCTTACAAGGGGAAATTACTTAAAAAAAAAATCTTTTTCTGCTGGATATAACATACAGTTTAGCCTATAGTCTAGCATTAACTTTGCCATCAAAAACCTGAGGATGTCTGTAGCAAGTCCCTTTTTCTCATACAGAAACACATACGACAAATCAGTCAGTCACCTAAAAGCTTCCAGCTCTGCAAAGAAAGAGGTGGAAATTACATGTAATGCTCTTCCCATAGGGAAGCTTCACAGACACACTGCTGCAGAGGAAGAACTAAGCAATGTGTGAACTCAGGTTTGCAGAGAAAACCGCACAGCCAAAGCCAGGGGCCCTTGAAGTCTAACACTTTTGTCTCCCTCAGAAATGTCTTCCAGCTCAAATATTGCAGTAGTGACACACTGAAATGTCTTATATAAAACCCATTAAAGGTAAGATTGAAACTAATGTCTGAGTGGCTATTTAATATTAATGAAAATGGAATTATCAGGAAGCAGCACATGACTAAATAAAGCTCTCCCAGAACTGAACACTGAGGAAAGGAGGTACAGCTGAATGTAAGAAATGACAAGTAAAATATTTCTGTCAGTGCTAGAAAAAAAGTTTATAAAGAGGATGATGTTACAGCATATGACACTATCTATAGGAATACAAGAATCAAAGAGAAAGCCTCACAGCTTTCAAAGCCTGAGATTGCATATGGAACAAATATTTCTGCCATGAATAATTTATCAAATGCTAAACAACATTAGCTTTACTGACCTTATAACATCTATCGTGATATTATAAGATGCTTGAGAAAGGTGATGCATACCACAACAGAGAGTAATTTATTTATTAAACTTTATGAAAACAGTGACTGCTGGGTAGGAATAAATCAAAGGAAAAAAACCAGTATGTTTTCAATTTGTGACAGAAGTAAAACAAGCGTTAAACTGGAAACCAAAAGGGTAAAGAGGTGATGGAAAACTAAAAATTCTATAGCAGTAAAGCTTTAAGAAAGTGACCTGGGAATCACTGGGGGAAAATGAATAAAAATAATCCAGGGTCAGATTTGTTTGGGATGTCATATGTCACAAAATGAAGGAACGAAACTGTTAGAGTTGGCACAAGACAACACTTAGGAGAGTGATGATTAGCTTTTTTCTTAAGATAACACTCAAGACTGCAAATCAAACAAGTAGTATCATTAAATTATTGGAGAAAACAGAACAGAAAATGAACTAAGGAAAATCATATGGGATGTCAAATCCTTTGTAACAATGCATTTAAAACATGAAGTTTTAGAAATCTCTTCTTATTTCTCCTTATTTAGGTGGAAGTTCTTCAACTGATTCTGGAGAAGGATCACTTTCCTGTGTCAAGAACACTGAAATATAATTTCAGACATCCTGTATGTAGGTTTCTTCTTTGTCTGTAACCCAATACAAGCCCATGTTGGAGTGTTAGGCAGAAGATGACAGATGAAGAGTTGCAACTGCTCAAGTAACTCTTGAGAGAATAACTTACTGTGCTCAGTGCCAGTCACACACTTTGGGTTATTTAAAATAGATATTCTCTCCGGCCTTGTCATCTCTTTGCATTACCCTCTTCAACAAAGGGTGCTCATCAGAGCACAGCAAGAGCAATTCAATTACATTCAAAGACTCAAGTAAAATTAAGTGTATGCAATGCTAGTGCAACATAACATAAACAAGGTTAAACCTCCACGTAGCATGTGCAGGACTTGCTCTCCAGTGAAGATCTCAGTGCACAGATCTGTCCACAGGACATCTCAGTGTGCAGTCTGAGTCTTGCTCCATAACTTTTCTCTTGCTTCCTACTCATAACAACACTGAACTTCCTTTTTCACCTCACCAGGAGACTTAGCCCTTTACTTTCAGGTGAGCCCTGCATTCTGAGTTTGTCACACTTTTCAATGGGATTTGAAGCTTAACGAGCTGCCTCTGGAGGTAGGCTGCAAGGGAAGCTGCTGCTAGTCTGTACAAATTCCCGTGTCACATAATGAAACGAGTAAGAAATAAGCACAGACCTTGCCAAAGATCACATGAAGCTTTAACTAGAATTGTGCACTAATATCTTCCAAATGCACAATGTGATAATTAAGTTTGGACCACTGTCAGGACTTCTTTATTTCAAGTAGGAAAAGCATTGACTAACGCAAAAATTGTACACCTAAAGTTCCCTCTAGATCCACAATAAAAATGTTTGAATTGGTATTCAGTGTTTAAATGTCTCTGCAATGCCCTTTGGCTATTTCTCTATACTTTTTGAGTGCTTCAAGTAAACTTCTGAGATGTATTTCCTATTAAGAACAAGATTGGTCCTTAAGTATCAGCCCAGGCAAGGAGAAGGTTCACTTCACTGTGCTTGCTCCTGGGCTAATTTGATGATGAGTTAGTTCCTCTAACTGCTCAGTACTGCTTTTCAAGACAATTTATTCTTTAATGATTTGTTTTAATCTTCATTTTTAAAGTATTTGATCAAAAAAAAGTCAAAATGCATACTGTTCAATTTCTATATTTATATCTAAAAAAGGATATAGCATGTTAGAATGAAAATTTGCATTGAATGATCCTATATCCAGTATCATAGAATAAAGGTAAAAAGATTCATACAGAAATTAAATCATTGAGAGAAATTAATATAAATGCTTTTTATAATAGGTCTGGAAGACTACGAAGTCCTAAAAAAGATGTAGAAATCAGACAACCAAAAGACAAGAATAAAATAAGCAAATATGACTGGAAATTGGATAAACAATAACAACTATTTGCTGTTTTAAAGACTTCCCTGAAGATTAACTAGAGCTAATATTTGATCTGATTAGGCATTGAAAAATCCCTATTAACTCAGTTATTTTCAGGCAAATAATATTTATGTTAACTTTAGTAGTCATTTCTGCAGCAAGAATGTTGCACAAGGGGCTTGAAGTAAAACACACAAGTAGTCCTGCAGTGTTCTCTGACTACTGCAACATGTCTTTTGTGCAAAAAGGAAGACAGAGGAAAAGTTAGAAAAGAAATATATCAGGGAGAGGAAAACAGACTGGACTAAAGATTTTTCTATATGTGTAATCTATCATCAGGTACTTACTAAGTGTCTGCACTCTGAGCCCCTGTTGCTTCTAGCAAAGTCTTAAATTCACCTGAAAAGATCTCAATTTGCTCATGATGAAAGGCCTGATAAAACTTAGATCTTAAACTGAAGACTTAAATACTTGATCAACTTTGTATGGCTTTATGCTTTTTCTAAGAACTTCATCCAAAGTCTCTACAAATTCTGTGATAAACATTTCACAGTTTAACCTCATTAATACAGTAAACTGGTACCCTGGGAGCAGGGTAAGAGAGAAGTAGAAATGTAGAAAAGGTAGAGGGGACTGCAAGCTTCAGAGAGAGCAACTGATGCTCTGCTTTCCCATTTTAAATGGGATGCTGGTTTGGAAATTTTGCCTTAGCTCAAATTAGCTATACCTCATCTATTAGAAGTTATGAATGCAGAACTTCCTTGCAGTAACCTACAAGCAAGAGTTCAGTCAGAAGAAATCTAGAATCTCTTGATGCTACTTGTATCCAAAACACTTTTCTCAGTTGTAGGCTTGGATGTCTCTTGAAAGGTACTAATGACTCCACAGCATTTTACTGAGAAACGCGAACAGAAAAACACACTGAGGAAAGGGTCACCTCAGAGCCTCTGCAGAACGAAAAGACTAGAGGAAGTATACCTCCTAGGGGCAAATAACACATACCATCCTTTCTCTTATACCACACGTAATACATTTTTCTTTTTCCTAAAGCTCTTTAATCACAGTCTCCTACCTAGGAACACTTAGAAAAACCTTCATTTTTTTTCTCTTTTCACTTACTTTATCACCAGGAGACCAAGATCTTCACTTAGTTTTCATGTACAGGAAGAAAAAAAAAAAAAAAGCCACATTATTACCAGTGTAAACCTCTCTTTCTTTTTTTCACACTGGTCCCTTCCCTCTGCCTTTGAGCTATGGACCAAAGACTAAGCTCTGACACTGCACAGATCCATAACCTTGACTCAAACTACTGAGGAAAAACTGTGCCGAAGTTCTTAGAGGGATAAGAAATCACAGAAGTTAGACTGTTCAGGTGAAATCATTAGCAGATCAAGGAGTTAAAGGAAAGACTCCCACATGGGAAGATATAAATATCTATGGGACAAAAACTGAGCACCTGGCTGGGGCTGGATATTGGGTAATATCACACCAAGTTATGAACATCACTTGTGCTGATGGGCTGGTGGAAAATTACATCTCAGCAACACAGAGGAGCTAATTCACAGAAGCTGCAGAGGCCAGCCCTTTCCCACTTGGCTGGAGTTCCCTCACCAGTATACTCTTCAGGTGTTGTTTCAGAGGAGATGAATACACTAAGGCTTAGCCTAACAGAGTGCTAAATCTGAGCCATCTTTTGTTTGTTAGCCCGTAAATACTTGCTTAGTACCCTTAAGTTCTGTATATTCTGCTTTCAGAGTCTCTTTACACTCAGTTAAAGAAGCCTGAGCAAACCGATCGAGAAGAGCTATCACTGGCAAGCTTCCCTGGGATCTGTCACTTCTGTTGCACTTGTGAAGAAACTAACCATAGTTCAACTATATTCGTACTCCCGACACACTAAAGTATATTTGGAACTGCTTGGAAGATGGCAGATGCTTATTACCTCCTATGACTTGCACCAGTGAGAACATTTGGAGAGGAAGTGAAGAAGATTATTACACCCAGTTGGAGCTTCAAGAAGTTAGTATAAAACATAAAGTGTCCTCATCAGAATTTGATCAAGAGGATACAGTAGTTAATAACACTTCTATTCTTTTGAAGAGTGACATTTTTTTCCCCGATTACTTTCACTACTTTACGTAAGAGTTTCTGTTTTGAGGTTGAAGATTGATTATAAGATGCACAGAAATACTGAGACAAAGAAGAATGCAATCACATTATAGGTTCAGCAAACAAAAAAAACCGCTTTATCTGTTATCATCGTACTTTCTTAGCACCACAAAAGAAATCTAAAAAACCCTCAAAAGCCACAGGCAAAAAGGCTCTGGAATTTTAGGAACAACCCTCCACTCCCATTTCTTCTTTTTTTTTTTTTTTTCCTAGAAAAACAAGAGTTTGAAACAATCCTGAAGTTCACGTTTCCACCTATGCTATATTAAACTGCTCAAAACAAAAGTAGCTTAAAAGTTTGGCTAGGCTAGTTATTAGAAATGTATCCCAGCTTGTGATAAAACCCCATTACAGTTAATGAAATGTTAATACTTACCCACACCATCACTCACATAGTGACATTCTACTGATAGAAATTTCTCCTGCATCAGGTGACAAGTACTGTTTTGTACAGGCTACATAACATCTAAGGTCTAGCTGAGGCAGAAAAACCTGACATACATGCCTTTATCGAGTTTATTTCAACACCGTAATAAATAAAAGAAGAAAGAAATAAAAAATAGGAAAGGTAACATATTATTTACAGACTTTTTATGCAGAAGAAAGAGGCTTATATATTCTCCTTTTTTCAAACCAACGTTGCTCATTTCTAAAAAAAAAATCCATTATTTAGAGTTACTGTAGATCTAATAGCTGATTATTCTTTTCTTATGAAAATTATGATTGTCATTTTTCTCGTGAAACTTACTGTCTTCTCCTCTTGTTCCTTTAAATGTTTTAACTTATTCAATCTTTAAATATATCCCCTTCGAAAACTCCACTATTATACTGTAGTGCTAAGTAAACAATAATGCTTCATGAAAAGTACTTTACATGTTCAAAGTGCTATGCAAACACTCACTACTAAAATTATAGATATTAGTGCTGGAAGGAGCATTCTGGATTTTTTTTTCCATAGCTTTGTTCTTCAATTAAGTGCCATTTTAACCTATTTAGAAAACTTGTCTCTGTCTGACGATCAGTCCCCACAGACTCTCAAAATGAACCAACTTAATACAAAATAGTAATCTGTTTAACACCCAACCTTGCTACATAGATACCATATTTTCCTTCAACAAGCTTGTTCCTTTAAGAGACAGTTGCCAAGGATATTATGGAATAGATTTGCAGCTGGGAGATAGGACATGTTTATTATAGATATTTTATTTTTCTCCATGTTGCATTTGACTTCAGAAAAATGAAAAGTTCTTTTTTTGGAAGGGTGAAATATTACAATTTGTACTGTATACCTATTGAGGGCTTCTTATAATTATCATAAGTGTAAATACAACTTCCACTTGATGTATGAATTCTTTTGTTAAGCTAAAGACATTTTGTGGTGGTGTGCAGGGTTTACGTGATGGGGTTTTGGCAGCACGGGAGGGGCTGTGGATATGGCCCCTGTAAGTAGCTGTGAAAAGCTTCCCAGAATCCAGAACAGGTTGGACCAACTTCTGGTCAGGTCGAAACCTCCATCCCCTCTGGCCGTAGCTGAGTCATCAGCACCTCTGTGAATGCCCGATTTAAGTCGGGACAAAGGAGCCTGAACTGAGACTGGACCTACACTGAAGAGAGGGAGTGGGGAGGTGTGGGGCTGACCCTCCTGGGCGGGTGGCTGCCCACATTGGGCTGCTGCTACTGGACTGGAGATGGCCACAGCAGCATGGCGTGGAGAGTTCTGAAGCGCCCCACTCCCTAGGCACCCTCTGGGTGAAGTTCACCCTGCTGGAACTGCTGAAGATCGTTGGGCCCGGCATGGCTGCAGCCTCCTCTCAGAGGACTGAGACCTGAGAGAAACGGCCACGCAGACACCAAGGACAGAGAAGATGGAGCAGGAAGAGGTGTGCTTGAGCTGAGATTCCTCTGCAGCCCCTGGTGAGACGGCAGCGGCACCCCTGCAGCCTGTGGAGATTAATGGTGGAGCAGAGATCCACCTGCAGCTCTTGAAGAACCCCATGCTGGAGCGGGTGGCAGCTCCCTACGAAGCCATGACTCTGTGGGGAAGAGCCTAGAAGCCCAGTGCTGGAGCAATCTGATGGGTCAGTATTGCATCCTGCGAGAAGGACTCGCATTGGAGAAGTCTGTGAACTGTCCTGTGAGGAGGAGATCCACTGGAGCAGGGAAAAGAGTGTAAGGAGTCCTCCTCCTTTGAGAAAGGAACAGTGTGGATACAAAAAGGCTAGAAACAGAAATTTTCCAGCTACTGCAGCGTCCTGTGAAAGTTCTTTTTCCCATGCAGGCTAGCTGAGAAACAGTTTGAGGCTTTTGTAAACTAAGACTTTATCTTGCACCTGTAGCTTGTTATGCAGTCTTGTTTATGGCACACTGGGAAAGTTGTTTTGAAATGGCTGTTGTAGCATTTAGCCAATCACTCTGGGAGGTGGATGGTCAAGCGACCAATTGCCTTGGCCATCCTTGTGAACCATATTATATATATATACGGATTTGTAATTAATAAACGGCTGATGCTGCTGATGCTGCTGCTGCCGCTGCTGATACTGCTGCTGCTGCTCCTGCTGTTGGCGTTGGCTCTTTCTCCTGCACCTGAATTCTGTGTCGTTCTTCTCTCCGTCCCTGAGACGGCTGCGACAGAACAGCCTAAACAATGTGTGATGAACTGACTTGCAACCCCCATTCCCCGTCTCCCTGCGCAGCTAGGGGAGGAGGTAGAGCTGGGAAGATGAGAGGGGTGGGGGGAAGGTATTTTTAAGATCTGGCTTTGTTTCTTGTTAACCTCTCTGAATGAACCACTAACCAATTAAATTGATTTGTCCCCAAGCTGAGTCTGTTTTGCCTGGGGCCATGGTTGCTGGGTGATCCCTCCCTGTTCTTCTCTTGATCCTCAGGCCTTTTGTTACATTTTTCTCCTCTCCACCTCACTGATGGAGAGGAGTGAGCAAACGACCTCGTGGTGGCTTAGCTGCTGGCTGGGCTAAACCATGGCAGGTGGTTAAAAGTAATTGAGAAAAATGATCCAGTAGAACAGAGGCCACTTTTTATATGCAGGTCCTTCAGTATTCACTGTGGAAGTTGCTTTGCAACAGTTGTAGTGGAATTTCCTTCAGGAGAAGAGACTAACCTGGGCTCTGTACATCCTTAACACCTTCCAGTGCTTTGCAAATTATGAACAGAATTATCACCAAGAGAGGACTGTCACGTGGGCAACTTTCTACTGAGAAGTTACATGCTATTAGTCTGAGATAAATGAAACCAATGCATGGGGTTCTTGTAGCTCTGGATTAGAAACAAAACTGTCAGGATAATACTGGTTTCAAGACTCACGTCTGAACCTTCCCTCTGCCTGAATTTTGAAAGTCTCTTCTGGCAGTTAGAAAAAGGCACAGCTGTGAGATGATAGATGTTTCTGGTCATTACCAGTAGTCTCTGATTACTGCAGAACAGCCGTTCCTGTCCTGGAAATATAGAAATGCCATTATCACTTCCGTGTCTTATTCAGGCTCACCACTGGAAGCTTTCATCCAGACTATTGCAGTAATGTGAGATTTCAATAGTGGTGATCTCAAATTCAGGTTACTTCAAAGAAAATTGATGAATTTCTCAGACGGTAGTTACTGAAAACCAACCGTACAATCAACAGACAAATTGGCATACTTTTCTGGCAAAACTGAAATGTTTGAAAGCTGCTACATCCAGACACCCTTGTACCATCAAGCAGTCATCAAGCAGCTTCTCAAATCAAACAAAAGTAAATGAATGAAAACTTTCTTATAAATCTCGCTCTACAAAGAACATGTAGAGTCCACTAAGAATTTTACGGTCCTGTAATTACTCTGCCTCATTTTAGTATGCTCTTTGTCTTGCATGAAAATTGCCACATACTCATGCAGCTGAGGATCACACTAGCTAGAGCTTCTTTGGATTTCTCGTTGTTATTTTCTTTTCACTCCCATAAATGCCACCCAACCACTTCAGAGGATTCATCAATGACACTTTGGGTGACAAATCAGTAAAATTCTTCCAATGACACCCTCTCTTTCCCTAACAGATATAATATAATATAATATATAGTTGATTTTGACTTCTCCACACATTGAATTATTTGTATATAATTTACAGTCTACTATAGTTCAGGTATAATTTAGATTTAGGTAAAGTGGAATCACAAGTGTATGAATTAAACATGTGCATAGGGACCTTTGATTGCCTCTAAAATCTGTTCAAATAGTCTTCAGATTGGATAAAAAGACAGCATAGGTTCAATCTGGCTGCTATTTTTAGACTGACTTCACAGAGCTACCTGCTCCCATTCCAGTCTGTGCATCTGCAAGAGGAGTAACATCTTCCTTCTTAAGGAAGTAGAACCTGCTGCAATCACATTCATTGCCTGCCTTTTTACTTTCTCATGTACGTGTCAAAATGGTGATTTTTTTTTTTTATGAGCCTGTATAACTCTAAACCATTTTTTTAGAGTTTAGATGTTAAAATAGATCTTCCAGTCTGTATAGGCTAGAACTGCACTTTCTACCACTAGCACAAACCAATTCATCTGACAAATGTTCTAAGGTGAAATGGCGTTATTTTTAGAAATCAGGTCAGTGGATAATTATGGAGGAGAAAAAGGCAGTCTCATCCGTGCTTGCTTACTTCAGATGTTTTTCTACAGCTGGCTGCAAAATCTTTAAAACGTTAATAGGAATTCAACACTTCAATAAATAAATAAAATGAAAAAATGAAAAATCAAAAGGAAGGAAGAGTGAACTCTTTTGCTTCAAGGGATTTTATATTTTAGCATTTTCCATTATGATAGGTAATTCTCTAATCTTTTATACCAGCATCCAAATTACCTTTCTTACACATCTATGTATTTTAATTCTACTAGGAAACCAAGACAATGAACAGCACTTAAAAGGAGTCTTACAGACCTGAGTAAATGGATTTTCTTTAACTGAGGAAATCCACACATCTTCACTGAGTGCAGAACCTGACATTCTGTTTTGAAAACATTAATATGTAGCCCAGGATTGAGGAACAAGAAAAAATGGTTTCCTGGTCTGAGACTTTTAGTTGAATGACTGTAGTCGCCCTTGCCCCATTTAAGGTCCAAGAGCAATCTATGTTTCCTGATTGATCAGCTATAATAATCATATGCACATGAGGAGCTGATACGTGCTTCAATAATCTTTGAATATAATGTTAGCAGAACTGCTGTCATGTCTGATGCAAAAGTAGGTTATATTTCATATATGATTTTCAGTATTTTTAAACAAACATACATATATGTGGGTGTATACATATGTATGTATTTCCAGATGAATTGCTACAAGTGGCACAAATCCCACAAGCTGTCGTGCATTGGAACCTTGCACCTGCCCACTAGTGCACCGATTTAAGGGCATATTGCTGCATGGAGTATCCCTCACAGTCAGGCTCTGTGCTTGGATAATGCAGATCAGCTCCTGGAGTATGAGTCTCTCGAGTTATCCCCACTGATAAATCTCTATGTGTCACTGAATGCCAGTTGATATTTTTTATTCTGAATACTTCATAAAATGTTATTCTCTTTTAATCTTTACATATCCTTTAAGAATAAAGACATTAGGTCAGGTCCCTGCGAATTTAAAACAATTTTACACTACTCCGGCGAAAAAAAAAAAGACATTAAAGAAGAGGTAGATGAAATCCAGATTGCCTTTATACTTCCAGAACAAGGTGAAGTACATGCAGCCTTAACGAGATTCTGAGCCTTCAAATTTTATTCCTTTTTTTAGTGTGATGATGTGAGAATTAAAAATGCCCTATGTGTGCCCCGAAAAGCCTTCTAGGAAGTGAGTTGAGTTCACTGGCATATTAAGAAGAGTAAATGAACAGCCATGTTCCCATCATCTGCTTCATCGTTTTTCCCTTTGGCTAACTGCCCAAGGTTATTCACCTTACTAACCTTATTCCACTTAAAAGCATGTTGAACCAAATGGAAATTTAAGGAGGTGGCTCAAAGTGAAGGTGATGATTAACGATTACTCTTTGGCTTCGGAACAAGTGTGTTCTCTTATCACTGTGCAAGTGACTTGTCGCTGGTTAAGCTATGTCAGAACAGGAAACCATGTAGAAATAGGAAACAAAGGTCAGCAGGACTAGAGAGTATCGTGTTAAAAAGTCACAGCTTGAAATTTGCAGTTAAGACCTCCCTTCAGTCTTGGAAGAACACTGGAAACGGAGTCATATTGAAGAGAAACCTTTGGAAGTGTGATATTCTTACTTCATAACATTTGTGTAAACAAACTTTTTTCACAAATATTGTGTCCATTGTATCTCCATAGTAGACTTTTCAGAAAAAGTAACATAATATTGTTAGTGCAGTAGTTTTAAACTTTGTTAGCAACACTACAACTTTGTTTGCAATTCCTTGTTTCAATCCTACTTAAGAATCCTTGTTTCAATTCCCTACTTAGGGAATTTTAACAGCTTGGGTTTTTTCCCTATGTTGTATCTACATTATTGTTTTAGGGTGAAAAATCCACTTTTAAAGTAAATTTCAGAGATTTAAAAAGAAGATCCCAGGCTTTTATTTGCATTACTGAGTCATCTGAGCTGGGTCTCTTTCGATGAAACCAAAGAGAAAGATACAGACCAGCTGCCAAGTGGGCTTTTTTTCTGAAGGATGAATATAATGGTGGCCCAAAGCCAATTTCCAGCCTCCTGCCCTCCGTCTGAGCGTGTATGTTGGGTCCTCAGCTCCAAGTCTTTCACTCTGCAGATCTTTCCTGTTGTGCCAAATTACTTGCTAAAGCAGAAATCACCTTAGTTACCTCTTGTGAGTACCAGGGTTTAAGATGACAAGTTCAAAGAAAGTATCATGGAGAACCAAGCCTGAGGAATATATTTGTTTCTTCAGTCTTCTTCCCAATGAAATAATGGTCAATAGCTTCCTTTGCAGCTACGTCAAACAGTGACCTGAAAGTTGTTTGGATATCGAATTGCCTGCTGGAACAAATGGATTTTTTTTTTTATCCATGAGATTAAAAAAGTCAAAATCAAATCACTCATCTTCTGGTAGGGAGGAAGAGATGTATTATTTCAGAACTTATTAAACTTCTAAAATCATATCATGTGTGAGGCAGCATGAATCCTGCCAGAGATTCATTGCAGAACCTCTTCTCTGGTTGTTTCCAAACTGTGAAGAGAAGTTTGGCAAAGATACTGAGTGATACTGCAGTAATCACGGAGGAAATGATCTGTTCAGGACAGGCTAAAGAAAATTCATGATTGTCAGTACGAAAATTTGTTGTTCGTCAGCTCACAGATACCTTTGCTGTAGGTCTATAATCTCTTTTTTGCTTCTTTTGCCTTACATGGAAAGCTGGGATAATCAACCATCTGCTAGGTAGGAATCCCAGCCTAGTTTAAAAAGTGCTCGGAGATCCTTAGGTAAAGGGTGATATGGAACGTATTACTATGTATGAAAATACTTAAAATTAGAAGATTAATTGCCTAGTTTAAATTATACTCTCTTGTTGATATTTGGACAGAGATAGATGGAATTAAATCAACAATACCCATTAATTCTAAAGATAGTTAGGATGCTGTAAGAAAAGAAAGACAAAAGATATGGTTACACCAGTCCCACTCACCTGCTTTCCCCATTTGCTCTATTGTACAGATCACTTTCTCTTGTTGAGTGAAAGGGTTATTTGTGTATGAGTGGAGAAAGCAGGTGGTTTATTTCATTTGTGAAAACCCCTTTCACTCCCAGCTGGAAATGCTGAAAAGCAGGAAAAAAAAGTGTCAGTTTTGCTTTTGGTACAAAAAAATTTCTCATTGCTCTTGGCAGTGACCTCAGCTTCCAAGAGGAGGTGTTAGCCTTGCATCGTTTCACAGCACTGGCTGATCAGGAGTGGCATTGACCTAACTTTAGTAGAAGCTTGTTTTAGCTCTCTGAGCCAGAAAAGTCAAAGTGACATGACACATACGAACGGTAGAACAATGGAGAGATTACATTAAAGAAAAAAAAAAAAAGAAAAATGCTAGACCTTCGTGAGAGTTCAGGTCAGAATGCCTATAGATGGAACATTAACTGCAGCAGTGGAAATTGTTTGCCAGTTCTTATCGCAGCTGATGCAGCTTGAGACCTTAACGTTGTAGCATAAAGGCACCACTATAGATCCACAAGTAATTAAAAATCATAGCTTACTGCAACACAATACAATAATAAGCAGCATCATACCTTGGCTACGAATTATTTTAACAGAACTTTCAAGCTTTTTTATCTAGACAAAAGAAAAAGGAAGTACTTTGATGTGGCAGTAGTTGTTTTTGTAAAACGTGAAAGAATTTTTTTTCGTTATGAATGGTGTATTATTTAGGCTTTTTTCAAGCACATTCAATTTTACATTCTTTCTGATCTTTTGAGTTCAATGATCGCATATGAGTTAAATATCTTGAATAAATACTCCAACATTTATATATTGCTAGGTTATAACTAATTAATGTTACAAAAAATTACTCAAGATCATTTAAAATACTGTACTTTGAAATACATACTTATTTTATATTCAAATATATATCTGAATGTGACATTTTAAATAAAATATTGGAACAAAATACCATGGCTGATTCAATATTTTTTCAAAATTTTATGACTTGAGAAAAAAAATACACAACTACCGCTGTTTCCATTCTGAATTGGATTCCCTTTGATGAACAGTGATGCAACAGGCAATGTCACTACAAATAACACAAAGCAATGAACAAACAGGTCTTCCTGTTTGAATTTCAATGGTGAAATTACATTTGTGCATAGACATGCACTATTCCTGCAAATATGTATGTCATACGCATAATGATGCATGTGCTAGTGTCATTAAATGTATTATACTGGTACACTAGACATTAGGTGGAGGCAGCTCACATAGTTCAGTCCAACTCTGTAGGTATCAAGGATCATAAAATCAACAGAGCAAGAGATATGCTCAGAAACTTTCTGAGGAGGAAGCTGGGCAGTTGCATGGTGAGATGATGAAAAATGATCCAAGTCCTCACTGAATATCTGATTCCACAAGATCTTGCAACTTATTACAGGGATCCTTGCACTTCCCTAAAGAAAAATATAGGCATACATCTATATTTTACCCAGTTTATACTCTTTATCTTTCCATTTTGCTTTATGTTTTGACATAGACAGTATTTAACTTTGCATTTAAAATTTTTCTTTTTAGCGAATTCCTTCTTTAATGCATCGTGTTGAAATAGCTGCATTACTACAGTACACAGAGTGCACTAGAGGTAGAGAGCCTCTTACTTGATATTTAATAAGATAAAGTTTCTGTTTCATTACCTTAAAGATTGGTGGTAACACGGATAATGTACTGACTCTGATAATGCTATTAACTCACGAATAGCAGCTGTTTCAGCTCTTGCTAATTCCTCTTTTAATCCCCTTTCTACCTTACACAACTTTGAAAAAAACTTTGCATTAAGTCTTACCATTTGTATTAGTTTTGTCTTTACATGAGATTTGTTTCTTGTGTAAGAACTCTCCTTTATTTCTGCAAATAATTACAGGCTTATTACTGCCACTGCACTCTCCTCTGCTTTCATTGCTTTCCCTGAAACCAGCCATTTGTTCAATTTCATTAGCATTAATAAATACAGGACAAAGCGTAAGAATTTCTGTTACCCTGAGTAGGACTAGCACATTACACTCTGTAGGAGGCCAAGAGGGCGAATTTCTTTACCAGAATTTTCCATAAATAAAATAAATACGATAATTTACTGGAAAAAGCTGCTGCTGCTGAAAGCCTATTCTGTGTATGTTTCATAGGCAACAATCACTAGGTAAAGGAAGTGTGTAGGTGTAGTACTTTGTTTTTTCGGAGTAAAGCACTGATTTCGGAAGTGCTAAATGTGAGCAGTTCCTGTTGGATTTCAGTGGGAGTTGTCAATAGGAGCCGTGAAAAAATTAAACCAGATCTGCTAGGCTCTTAGTTTTAAGACTGACCTGTGAACAGGCTTTTGCAAGTAGCACTGGGCAAATACCAGTGGATAGTAAATTCCCTGGAAATGTTTTTTTGAGTGTTCTGCAATTATTCTTGGAATTGAGCTGAAATTAGTTCTGGCTGAAAGAAACCTCTGGAAATAAGAAGACTCCCAACAGCTGACTCAAAGGTTAGAAAAGGTATTTTGTTAGAACACTTGGATTCTTTTTTTTTTTTTTTTTAAGAATTCCTTCATCTACTTCAGGTTTGAACAATATTTCAAAAAGAAATACCTTATCCCTGAGATTGCAAAAGGTTTTCAGTATCTCTTACTCTCACAGAGGAAGTCATGTATGAATAAAATCTTCCCTGATGCTAGAAACACGCGGTCCCAATAGGTCAATGTATTCTATCAGGTCAAACAAACAATCTCAATGACCTTTTCAGTAATGAGTACAAAATAGTAGACTTTCTCCAAAACAATCTTCAAAGAACTACCACTATATAACACACTTCAGAGGTAGGACACGTGTTGAAATATCCTTATTGCAGTGGAAAGAACGGCCAATTTCAAATGATAATTTTGGTTGTTTCATTACTGAACTTCCACACCACAAAGAGCGTGGTCAGCAGATTTGGAGCCATTTAGTCATCTCAGCAAATACCATGTCCGCATTTCACATATCTGAAACAGTAAGGCTATGTTTATCACAGACTCTGTCATTATAAATAAAGAGCTAATTGCAAAATTCAGGTTTTGAGGCAGATTGTAAAAGCCCAGCGACAATGAAAAATCACATAAAATATTTTAGTCTGGGCTCATGTTCGACTCTAAGCTAAAACTACAGTGAGATCCAGTGGTTACTAAGCCACATAAAATAGAATGAAACCTGGCATGAAACTCATGGACATCCACAGTGTTTTGTGTGCAATCCTGTGTAAAGTCAGCTCTTGAAAGCCAAGGGAAAGCTCTTGTTTGTACAACTTTGGACAGCAGTCTGTGGTAAGTTAGGAGGAATGACACTGGCTTTGTTAGGGACCGATTTCCATGTATTTACTTTACTGTCACTGAGTTCAAAAGGGTTTGTCCTGGCATGGAAAGCTGGCAGAGCAGAAGGAAACTAAAATCACTATTTGGCAGTTTGACTACGGCTTGCTTTTGCTTGTGAATAAAATTCCTGTAAGAGGCATGTGATAGTGACTATACAGGCTATAGTATCTTGTGAGAAGAAAAAATTGAGACAATCTAGAGGTAACTCAACTGTGTTCATAAAGGTGTATAAGATGTGAGACTTTTTTTTTCTTTTCACAATACTGACTTTGCTATAAATGCTCTCAAACAAAATCTTTTGCCATTTTATAAAAACCAGGCTAAAAAGCTTTCCCAGCTTTCCCATAGGGCTTGATGAATCTGGATAATTATTTCTGTCAGTATGTCCTGTGTACAGACAGATAATGAAAATTTAATCCTCTGTTTAATTCACATCTGTCTTTCCACACTGAAGCTTTTTGTAAGCTAGTGCTATGTTTCTGTGTGTATTTGGTGTAAGGGTTGAGTAGTACTGGGCAAAATCCTACAGCTTTTTCTTATTCTATAAGATTTCATGGAGAATGACAGTTGTTTCCCATTTTGCTTACTTAGCAATATGGATGCTTGAACATCAACAGTTCTAAATAAGATTCCCTGTCAATTTTAATAAGTATAATCCTTAGTCAATTTTAAATGTTACTCCTATGATAGTGGGGTTTCCTTCCCTTGGATGAGGACAAGAAATCAAACTCCTGTTTCCTACATTGTGGTTCAAAGTATTAACCATAATAGGTGTGCCAGAGAGTCTTCATTTTCGGTCTTGATTTTCTTGAGTATCATCTCTTTAGTGGTATTTGTATATGTATTATAAAGTTTAATGATCCAGACTTCATTGAGAGCTTGTCACTGTGCTGTTTCTCTCAGATAATAAAAGTAGATTAAAGCTAATAGATTTGTGATTGCATCTAAAGTAAAATAAAAAGTACTCCATATTTAACAGCACATGTTCTCTCTCTCTTTCTTCTGATATCCTTGTTGGTAAATTGTGACTGTTCCCACCAGGGACAACTTTGGGATTTGTAACTGGAAAAAACTTAATTTTTCCAATTCACTAGTTCAAACAACACACTCGCATTCATACCACAGATTACAAATTGGTATGTATGTTGACAATCCAAGAAGGAGAGATTTACTGTTAATAGATTGTACATCTCAGCTTCAGCAGTGTAAGTTGGCCTCCAGGGGACCTCAGAAAAGGGCAATAAGCACTGCCACCACAACGTCCTAAGGGTCTGTGAGAGAAGTTCTCAAAAGCAGAAGTCACAAGCATCCTGCCCTGCAGAAGCTATTCAGTGTGGATGAATTACGGCAATATAACCTTTACCAAGATTATGTCCTGCTTTGGGTTGACCTGGAACGCTATATGCTTTGACATCTGGTGTAAATCAGGCAACAAATAAAATGTGCTGTCACCACTTCTTCCTGTCACAATGTTTAAATGTTGATGACTTGGTCTAAAGTTTTGTTTTGGTTTCCACTGGCAGATGGCTACTGCTGAAACCGATCCACTTCCACGATTTCACTACCTTGATTTTTGGAAGCTATGAAGTGTTCCAAAACCCAAAGATCATGCACTCATTTTTTGCATTCTCACAGGAAACAATTGAATCACATTTATTGAGTCATTATATGTACATCAAAAAAAGTAAAAGACAATAATCTGAATAGAAGGTTTTAACCGGTACCGAGAAACAGCAAAAATTTAAATATGAAGCCAAATATGATTCCAGTTGCAGAGAAGTGCACTGAAATAAAAGAAGGGGGAAAGAAATATTTTAAGTGATAAGAAACCTGAACTGTTATCCAGCTGAACATTATTCATTGTTTCCCATGAGTCGTGGAGTACTCTTTAATTTATAATCTTAGCCAGGGTGTATGACACAACTAAAAAATTTAGAGGAAATGTACTCAGAGAGATGTCATTTTATTACTATTATAAATAGAACATCATTTGGAAGTTTCTGCATCTATAAATATTTCATGAGGTTTGATGGTGTGTTAGAAGGAAAACAGAACAAAGCCTTAGGGTCACAGTCAACCCCAAAGGCATCTCTTTGCATTTGCAAAGGCTGTTCACCCTGGGGAGATACTCCTTTCAGAAAACCAGAGTGAGAAAGCTGCTATGAGTCTGGCTTTCTGAAGGGTGCCGCTGACAGACCGAATAGTAGAATTTCAGTCTTCTGATTGCTTCCAATTGCAGTTGTAAACTGTGTTTGCTAACCAGCCTCAGTTCATGTCACTCATTTTTTGAGAAAAAGTCCACCCTTTCTCCTTTCATGAGCTCTTGGCAGAGAACAAGGCATAGACAGTTTATATCCTTGCTTTCACATTGTAGCATGACACAACCTTGAAAAGCAAGGTCCATAAGTTAGGATATTTGCAAAATATTGGCCACACTGACCCTTGAAGGAATACAGCCTGTATTTAACTCAAGGGTGCTGAGTGAGTAGCCCTTCAAATGACTCATCTAAGATAGATGCTGTTGTGCTCTTTATATCCCCTAAGCTAAAGAAGTTCCTTTTCCTCATTTTTACCGCATGGCTCATAAAATATTTTAAATTTACACACTGCGAGATGTAGGGTTTTTTTTCTTTTTTTCCCCTTCAACCTTTAAGAAAAGTGGTGAACCCTCATTCTCTTTTCATTTCCTATAATGTGGAAAAAGTCTACTTTGTAAACACCGCAGAGAAATGACTAACCTATTGCAGAGATCTTTTCTGGCCTTTTGATACTTATGATTTTATATCAGCAATGAATAATTCTCAATGTGGCAAAATTCATGCGTGTAGGGGGAGAGAAATGCAATCTTTCGCCTCACTCAGACACAGAACCACCACAGCACTACTTTATTAGTTGTCAACCATATAACCCTTAATTAGATTCAAAGGTCCAAGATATCACTTCGTAAGACAATTGAAATGTGGGAAAGAGAGAGATGGCCGTAAGTGATTTCCTGCGGTACAAAGAGTTTCATGAATTATCCAACTATTGTTGAGATTTATTTATTTTTCATGCATTACCCTCATATTTAAATAAAAAAAGATTCAGATTCTATAACATCAGCATCAGGGGGAGAGGTTTTTTCATCTATATACAGATTATTACTACGGTTTAGCAATCTTCATTAAAGTTACAGTTTTTCTTTCAAAATACTTAAATTATTAGCATCACAGAAGTTGAATCAATTATAAAGGTACAAACCAGCTTTATGTCAATGCATGTGTGTGTGTGTGTGCTTGTGCATGTGCATATGCATTTGTGTAAGCACACAACCACCTGTACTTGTACACATGCAGGAATCACTAGATTTGTTCCCCTAGGTAATAATGGTATTTAATTAGTGTTACAGTCTGTGCATAAAGACAAGGTCTTCTCTGTTTTTTCTAAGTATTTTTATTACTCAAAGGAAATTTTAATTTCCAATATGTCCAGTTCAATCCTAGCACCAAAGAATTTTGTTTAAATTTACTAAATTCAAAATTTAATTGTTTGGCTGATTAGACTACCTTAGTCCCCAGGAAGTACCACTTGCAGTGTTCAGCAGTCTTTTGTAGTCTGCTAGAAATCATTTTTTTCATAAATATTACTAATTCATGGTATATTAACAATTTTCCCTATCTTCAATCGCTAGGAAACTGATTTTGCAAGTGATTTTAATGGAATTGTATTTGATTGCACCATCTACCCTACCGTTGTCACTCTTAAGACTGGAAGCTAAGTTAAGTCTTGTCTTTTATTCTTTCTTGATTAGTACTAGGAATAATATTCTTGCACACACTGACATGCTTTCAGAAGGACTGAATAATGTCTGACAACGTCAGAGCCTGCTCAGCTTCACTGAATGGAGCTGCAGACTCTATATCACAGCTACTGATTCCTTCCACAGAAGATGAGCAGAATCTTCCACTGTTATTTACATACCTGTAACTTTCTGTTCTCCCTTATTCTACAATGTTTAGATTTTGAACAAGAGCTGACACCGAATAATATATCAATGGCAATCAGAAGTGATGCATCATACTCTTCTTACTTCTAGCAAGTTGCACTACGTAATCATATATTATAATAATTTATGAGTAAACATTAAGTTAAATGCTAGGAAATTGTATCTTATGGCTTTGTTAATTATTCAAAATGTTTATGTAACTGAAGTGGAGCTCCTGATGCGTAATATTTTATTTACAAATTTATCCTGTCAAGTAAAGTTTTTTTAGCAGGAAAAATCTCCTCTCTCACTCTCCATTTCTCAAGCCTAAGTTCTATAAAGGCATCATAAATTAGTTTCTCTATTATTAATTTTATTTTTTTTTTAAATCATTATAGGTAAAATAAAATTGGTTGACAAAATTTAGGAATTGTTAACCATGAGTAAAACTAGTTAACAAATTCCATGTTCCCATCAGTTTCACTGGCCTTAACATTGTGGGTACTTAAAAATGAAAATTTCCGAAGAGTACAAACAAAAAAAAACCAAACCACCAAAAAAACCTCAAAAAATGTTGTTTCTCGGGAAGTACCACTACAGTGTCAGGAGGTGGTACAGTTCTCTCTAAGATAACGCACCAGGAGCATACCACAATGCTGTTTGAGTCACTATTTACTCTCCCTAGGTACAACTTTTGATCTTTCCCTTCTTTTGGTTTTTGTATCTAATGCCAAATACCATTTGGATGACTGTATTAAACATTCACAGAACTTACTTAACTTCCTCTCTGAAACAAATACACTCTATAAATTCTTGTTTTGAAGTTTTTGAAAACAAAATCTTTAACTTACATCTGGCCAAGTAGAGTCTGTGTTAAAGTCACTGAGTAGTTCACTTACCAATCCCAATTTCTAAAAAATACTATTTTCTCATGGAATCTACCAAACGTTACAAAATTTTTCAGCCAAATAATTTATAAATTTTCCTATCAGCTAATCTTACACAACAAAATCAATGTATTAGGTCTTTTTTTTCCTAAAGAGCCATGGTATGTCCTCTGCTTTCTGATGACTTAGTTTTTTATCATGAAGAGTAAATACAGTATCTGGTCTGACTCCTCACACAAGCTATTATTCCTTCCAGTTTCTTTCAGCCACTAGTGACTCTCTGAATGCTAATTGAGAATAACAAATAACCAAAATTAGGCTGCAAGTATTTTTTTAGTATCCTTATTTTACTTATGTTGCTAGTCAACCATTCTAATTAAAGTGCTAAAGACAAAATCAAATTACATGATGATTCTCAAGGTCTTTTTCAGATGTGCTTGATTTTTCCATGAAAAGCAACTGATAGGTTTTTTCTCACCTCTTCATGATGTACTCTATTTTAACAAAAAACTGTTCAAAGTTGACAAAAGTTCAAGAAAGCTTTCTATGAGATGGCGTTGAAAGTTATAAGCAGTTTTAGGTCAAGAAGAGAGATTTAAATTGACAGAAATACTGATGAAACCCATCCAGAAGAGCAGCAGTCAAAGGGACTGTAGCCTATCGGACATGATGGTGGTTTAGGATTCAGGAAACTTTTCTTGTGCATTCAAAGACACACTTGACTTGCTCTTTGGTGTGATAAAAAGTACTTAATTTATTTGTACATTGGCTTTCCAATCTGTATGTCATCAGTAGCTGCATCAAATGCTAGAATGTACCTGTCCACACCTAATAATCTTTACCTCTTCATTCCATGCACATACCCCAGTTCAGAGTACATGGCTGTGGACATTTCACTGCATTTTTTTTTAGTTACTCACTCTTGCATAAGGGAGTTCATGAGGACTTATTGATCAGTCTGAGTTTTAAGCATGCAAAGATTGGAAAGCTACATGTTTGAAGCAACCTGTCATCAATATTTGGACTGCTATGTGGACTGCCACCCCTGCCCACATCGTTGATTCATGAGTTCATCTCTAGTAAGATAGCAACAAAATTGCTTTGCCACAGAGAAGCGATAACATCTTAGGGAGAAGAGGGTCACGCTGTCACTTGCCAAATATCATACAACATAAAACTCAAATGCTATAACACTGTAAAAACATCAGATATCTCAGAAAACGAGGGCCTTGCTGCTGGGATTCTGTCAGGCAGCAATTTTTACTTTGATTACCTAAAGTCACTTCATCTGTCTCTCAGCATTACATTGTCTATAACTTCTCTTTCTTTCTCAAAAGGTTATTGAATGAAATGTCAATCTTTCTTCAACTGTATGCATAACCTTAAAAAAAAATCAGAGCTTTTCCCCTTTATTTTACATCCCAAATTCCAGTAAAGTTTTCTCGAAAAAAGTACTCACAAAAACATTCAGACATATATGTTAATCTGTTTCCAGAATAATGATATTGACCATACATATACCAGTGACGACCTCTTGTGTTAAGGAAAACATTTTCATGTCACGATCCTATCTCACAGGAAAGTTAGACAATGGCACCAAAAATAATTAGATGGTTTCTTCTGGAAAAAGAACAAATGAAAGATTTAGAGCTGGGAGAGATATTCCAAGACAGTGCATGTAAATGGGATCATGTCTTTTGAAAAGTAAGTGTGTACTTTATCTCAGCAACTTCGTTCCACTGTATTGCCAGTAATCAGTATTTCTTTGTACAAGGCAAGAAAATATTTTATTTTACGTTATTGAATTTATTTGACTGTTGCTGGAAAACGGTTTCTACTGCTGTTTGTATGCATTGATTTAGCGCTGATCTACTGACCACTAATATTCTGGTGTTTAATAAAAACATTAAGTATTTCTATGCTTTTTATTATTTCGCATTTAAATTCCTATTCAAGTAATAACTGGTTTTCCAAAACAATAGTTGCAATGATTTTATTCCCATTGCACTGGTAGAGAAACAGATATGCAGAGGAAGTGGTATGTCCAAGGCCATGGACCAAATCAGTAACAATACTGGTATTAGTGGTTTTAATATATAAACCACTTTAAAAGGTTTAAGCGTGAGAAAGCTTAAATGTGTGGTATTTAAAAAACAAAGCTATTTTTATCTCCTCAAAGATGTTTGTGTATAAATTGCTTTAAGGATTAAAAGGTGCTTAAGTACTAAAGCCCCTTTAAAACTTTAAGCTCCTAAAATGTTTTATGAACCTAGAAATGATGGATCACCCTGAGAATACAAAAATGGACTTTGATTTGACCGTAGAGCTTGGTTTTGGGAAGAGAGAGCTTGTGCTAAAAATGGTCAAAGACTAATTCTAAAAAACAGACAAATCAGGCCAGTGGCTTTGTGATTCTTAGTCTGGATATGCTGACTATATTCTTATGAAAGGGCCTGGAAAGAGGTCTTTCCAGACTGGGGTCCCCATGGAGATACCAGTTAGGCTTGTGAAGGGGTCATCGTCAGTGGAAGTAAAGAAAAGAGGAAAATGGTTGAGCTCAGAGATGGGAATTACCGTTGATGGCACCAGTGAAGAGTTGCATGAGGCTGGCGATGTCTGGGAGAGAGAGTACTCAAGAAACAGGACTTTTGACCTCCACCAGACTGGGGTTCAGAGAATGATGAATTAATATGAGGTTCCTCCATATGGCAATGCCTTTAGGTTCACTCAGCCAATCCCATGTTGCTGTTACCTCCATCTGATCAATACCTGGAGAACTACTCTCAGACCTTCCCTAGCAGCTGAGCGAATTTCAGCTCTTTGAGGTCAGTTTTCACAAACCTCCTATTTAAAAGGAATTTGTTTAAACCAAGATTAAAAATAGATTGAAACTCTGTTTAAAATCACAGGGGTGCCTTGCATAGTATATTTCCTTTGAAGACAGCTGAGCAAAATCATATACGGAGAAAAATTTGTCTTTTCTACATTACAGGAAAACTCCCACCCACAAAAACCGTACGTATTTGGAAAGTTCATGTTTTGAACTTGCCTACTTAGACTTTCCTCCTTTTAATGCTCCACTCGTAGACTCATGTCTTTGTCTGTGCCTGCTTATTAATTTCCTTAGTCAGAACAGTCTTACCCATTTTTGACAGCAACCCCTCGCAGATAAAACTCTCAGTAGAAGTTCTCTTCTGTGATATTAAGATCAGGTTTATAAACACTCAAAAGCCTGTATTTCAACACTATAATCTCACTAGCACGTATTACAGATCATTAGGTTTACCTGGATCAATTTATTTACCCCGCTTTTCAAGACTTTTTACAGTTCGTGTTTACTTTCCACAAAATAAAAATTAAAGATATATCCCAGCCTTTGTCATATTATTTGTTTCTGCAGGTAGTCACCCCTGGTTTTGAGTCAGGAAGGATAACGCACTTACAGAAAAAGTTTTTGTACTTTGTTGTTTTCACTGGATCTAAGATAAATATTTAGTTGGGAGACTACTGCTATTTGAAATCATTTAAGGAGCATAACAATGAATAGTAATTTCTAACTAATGAGAAATAAATAGTTTAATCTTCTTTAAAGTCTCTGACCGTGACAATCAACTGAATGGCTGGTTTCATCTGCAATTTTGAACAAATGGAGGATGGAGTAAGAGAAAAAGGAAGAGAATACCAACTGAAAGCTTACTTTTTTGAGAAAAAATCTTTTTTTTGAAAAAGCAACTTTTCTCATTAAAACATTAAAAACATCCAGAAACAAATTCACATTCTGAAAGATATGAACTACATAATATATATATTTGTTGCTAGCAACCTAAAGAATGTCTTTTTGCTCAGTAAATAGATAAATTACTTGTACATACCTAATGCACAAGAGAAATATCTACACCAGAGCTGCTCCTAGTAAGATATTTAAATGGTTTTTTCTGCAAGATAACTACCCTTTGGGTTTTCTAAAATTGCACGTTTTTGATAGCTAAACTGATGAAATTTTAGAAGGATTTTAAACTAATTCTTTTTGTCATTACCTCTTTGCACACAGTCTATTTCAAGGAAAAAAGAAACCTTTCAAGCTGTTGAAAGATTACTTTCATTTTAAACTGTCATACATTGCTTTCAAAAAGTGGTGTCAAACTCTGCTGCATGTGAAGAATTAAGGAGCCTATGCCAGCTTCAAAATGCCATTGTCTGATAGGAATGCTTTTTCTTAAGAAATTGAGCCCATAAACTCTGCAGAAATGTGTTTGTGTGCGTGTGGCGGCAGGAAAACAATTAGCACTTATGATATTTTCAGAAAGAAAACTGCTTTTGATTTTTTCAGATGACCTGGAAGAATTTAGTCATCCCATGGCAACAAAAATTCACTTCTCCTAGTGCTATTAATCACACGAAATGATTTTGTAGGCTTGTCTGCAGCTAGGAGAGACCTTGCAGATTTACTAGAATAGGCTTGCGGCACACAGCATCCTCATCATCTCAGAAAGGTGCTTAGCTGCTTGAATCATAGAATGGCATAGGCTGGAAGGGACCTTAGAGATCATCTAATCCAACCTCCCTGTCATGGGCAGGGAATAACATGAATAACTTGAATAAACATCAAGAAGTCAACACGGGCCACTGGACAATGTAAAGGACTGAATGACAGGAATCCTATTTACTGGTTTGTTGCTTATTCACTTTCAGGGAATTTTAGCATCTATGTACAGCTTCTATGAGGAAAAATAAGAGATGAACTTAGCATATGCTATCTGCTCTGAGGTATTCACTTAAATGTGAAAGGTATAACAAGAAAAGGAGTCAGGATGTCCTATTTCAGGCCATTGTTTTGTATATCTATTTTTAATTTCCTATCTAAAATAAAACTTTTAGTCATTTTTCTTGCCTGTGTGTCTGAAATCTTTCTAGCTCTGTTCCATTTTTATATATGTGTATATGTGGTAAAATTGCTAAAGTTCTTTACTAGATTTCCAGGTTCCAGTAAAGGTATATTAGAGATTCATAGAGCTGGGTTTTAGCATTCTCCAACTTATTAATTATTGAGTCCTAACATTCTTGGCTTTTCCTAAAATAAAAGATGTTATTGATCTTTCCATATTTAGGTCATAACATTGAGATTCTGGTAAAGAGAATCATAATAGTAATTGCCAAAAAGTGTTAGGCATAAAACCATGGAGAGATTGAAGCAGGAAAAGACATAAGTGTAGAGGTGGAGAGATATATGACTTAGGGAAAATAGCACTAGAATAAAATGAGAGTGACAGGTTCATGAATTTGATCTCAACAGGTAAGCCTCTGGACAAGTCTGAAGTATTAATTCTCTAATACAATAATGCCATGATACCCAGTCATACTGAGATGTTCTTCAATAATATTTTGTGTTTTCCGAATGTCTCCTAGAATCTCCACAATAAGTTCATGCTTGTGATTCCTCAATGAATACCAGTCGTTTTTCTCCACATCCTTCTAGGCCCATCTCCTTACCAAGAATCTCAGTACTTTGAAAACAGTAGCAGCAACTTCTTTGTCAGGCCATTCGAGGTATGGTTCACACTGCTCACTCCTCTTCATAAAAGAGAAGAGCCTTTTGACAGAGGCCCACAAGAAACTAGTTAAATTTCCAATGAAACTACTGTCAAAACTGCCTATAGATGTTTCCTGTATCAGTGTCACTTCTCCTTCTGTTAAGGTTCGATGTATTCCATCTACAGTTGAGCTTGTCACTGAAACTCCCACTGTTTGGGAGTCACAGAAAACTCCTCTATTTTAGTATTGCCCTGGACAAAAGAGCTTCTCTCAGAGTGCCTGTTTGTCTCGGTTTGAAAAGACAGGGGTCTGCTAAGGAAGGCAGGAGTCTCCCTTGAAATGGAAAATGTAAACCCCCTCCCTCTGAATTACTAAAATTTTGAAATTAAGGGGCTCTCAGGCAAAAATATGGGACTAGGAATAACAGTTCTTTACTAGGAAAATTAAAGAGAAGGGAAAACAACAACAACAACAAACCCAAAATGCAAGAGTACACAAAAGAAAAAAAAAACACTGACAGAGTCAGAATACGACCTGACGCCCTGCTGGTCAGGGTGCTGGCAGCAGTCCGATCAAACGGTGGCTGCGGTCCTCCTGGCACGGCAGCCGTGGCTCCGCAGAAGCAGCGATCCTGCCGAAGGGCGCGGGCCCCTCCGAAGGGCCGGCGGTGCTGCAGGTGGCCCGGTCTTCCTCCGGGAACCCGGCGGGGAAGAAGGAAAAAACCGCTCCTCTGGGGTGTCAACGCCGGCCGGCCCAGGCCTCCCCGGTCTGGGAGGAAGGCACGCAGCAAACCTCCAGTGGCTGCTCTGTCCCAGCCAGTCCAGCAGCAGCGAGCAGTGCCCGTCTGTCTCCCCCGGTGACTGCCAGAGCCCGACCGCCGCCGCCGCCGCTTTCCCGCGCGCGGGTGCAGTCGCGAGGCGCCCCCTCCCCTCCCGGCTGGAGCATCTCCCATGGGGCCGATGTTCTGGGAGTCTGGCCGCAGATCCTTGATTGCCCATCAAACAGAGATGGCTCCTGGAGGGAGTGATCCACGAGTCATGGGCAAGGCATTGATGGGCCATTAACAGAAGACAGTCTGGGAGGAGGAGGCAAGGGAAACATTGCCCCACCTGGTCTCAACAGCTCATGAAGATGGTGATAGAATACAAACTTTTGGGCACATCTTACATCGTAACCTAGGACACTGTTAAACCATGTTATGTGTTACCTACTAACTGGTTACCTACCAGCTAATTTACACAGGTTTTAGAACATTCATTTTGAGGGAGAAACCACTTTTCTGTGAGAAAGAAATGAAACTGGAAAACTAAAGGAAAAGGAGTATTAAAAAGAAAAAGTTCAGAGATGAAATTAAAAATACAAGTTATTGTTTCCATTTAATAACAAAGTCAAACTTAGGCTGTGAATCCATTTTGCCACCCATGCAGAGTCACTCTCACGGTTAGACTGTGAGAGTGACTCTGCATGAGGCATGGTTAACCATGTCCTTAGCCTCAATATTTATGTTTTTTATCTCTATTACACAGTCTTTTTTGTTGTTGTTTTTGTTTTGATTGGTCTGTACTTATGGCTTTTTAGCCACTTATTGTTTGCCTTCTTATTCTCCTCTGTAGCCCTCCTAGGCTCACTCCAGTAAAAACAAATGGCAGTAACCTGGAGGCGTGGGCAGGCAGATTGCCCAGGAGTGACAAAATTATTGGAATTAGAGAATGACTTCCCAGTGAATTTACCCACACCTCGTATTCCCTCAAATGTTTGAATTGAGAACTGAGAGTATGAAAAGCAAATGCATACCTCAGAAGAGAATATGTTTTGAAATATGTCTCCGATGATGGTGAGAGGCAGGAAGAGCAGTCGAATTTTCTGAAAAGTGGCTGCTTCAATTAGGACAGGCAAAACAGTGAGTCATTCTGGGCAGAAAAGCATTTCTGAACTGCTGCAATTTTTGCAATACGTGTTCAGAATCAGTGAGGAATGACATTTTTTTTCTTTTCTGAAGCAGAGGAGGTCAACCAGCCTAGCACGTTTACAGTAGAATTCTTTCCAGTGCTACAAGCAAAGCATTTATAGTTATTCCTATCTGCTTGGTAGTTTTCTTTAGCTAAAGCTAAAGCCAGACCCCAATGCAATATGTTTTACAGTATTCACACTGCTTTCAATAAGTTCCTATCAGGTTGTAAAAAAGCAAGGAATGGAATCGCTACTAGTTCTTGCTGTTTGAGTAACCTTTCCCTAAGGCCAAGGCAATGGATTGCAACATCATTGGATTCTGAGAGGCAAGGATGTATTTCTACTGGAGTTGAAAACTATGATCAAACAGGACTATTTAGGTGGCAACAATACGAACGGAAAGCCTGTTCACTTGCTAGAGAAGCTAAATATGCTGAATTTATTTAGTAACCAGTCTTCGGAATCAGTAGGAAATTAAAAAAAAAAAACAAACACCTTCCAGCTGTGCCATACATACTCAGAATAAATCCAAGCAAATCGTCAGGAAATATAAAAAATACTGTGATTGCAGTGGTCCTTCACTTTATAAACTTCAAAAAGATTAGTTTAGTTTATGTAGTATTTTTTTATTACTCAGAAGGGATGTTCAGTTAGGCACTAGCTACTGTGAGACCAAAATATATTTGGTCATTAGTTTCAATCCAGAGCCATCACTCCTTCAATGAAGTCGGTAAATGCCACCGACATTTTTAATGATGAACATTTTAAGTGATCACTGCACATCACGGATCTGTAAATTTAATCTGTTAACAAGTGTTAATACAAGTGGATATTTTTCATATTCTGGACAGCTTGTTTCAAACCACAGTTTTCAGCTAGGCTATTGGATAGCAGGAAGAGTTCAGAAATACTCTTCAAGTTTCATTTGTATATAAGTGAAAAGTCTAATATTTTGCTTAAAAAATATGTAGGCACTTGTGCACACTCAGTACAAGAGTAGAGTTTTCATTGCATCTCATTCAAATATTAACTATTAAAATTTTAACTTAGGTTGTTTCCCAATTTTAATTTTTTTAATTTCTGAAGATAATTTATTAATGTACTTCCCCATCTGTTCATCTCTTGTTCTGGTTCAACAGAGTGTTTTTTACCCAAAATTACTTTTTTTTTTTTTTTTAATTTTCTTTTGCATCTTTTGTACTGACCTAAAATTAGTGACTGGACTATTAATTCCGCATTAAATTTCTCAGGCTGGATTCAATATAAGTATTACCAAGTATTCCTGGCAGAAGCCTCTGCAGCTGCAGCCTGGTACAAATTCACAGAGACTTTTTTGCATTCCTAGAACGGAATAAAGCTGCCTTTGTTTTCCTATCATGTAAAAATGTTTTCACAGTATTAAAATGAGAGAAAATTACGCAAAACCACTAAAAATCTGAAGTACACTGTGCTTATATCCAGTCTCATTGCTGACCCTTGGGAGGAATCTGATCATATCATAGCCTCATGTAAAAATATTTTATTGCATGTGAAAATATTTATTTTACTTAATGGAATGTTGTTAAGCTTAATTAATGTGCTGTAAATTTCTGAGATAATGAACGCTATGCAAAATTGCAGAATTTTTTACTAGACACAAGAAGAAAGTACATTTTAAGATTTTCTGAAATTTGGTGCTGCAAAATTTAGAATAAACTATGACAAGCTGTGAGTTTTCAAACTAATTTTTCTTAAAACATTTTAATCATAGACAGTATTTAAAAGTACTGTAGAGGTAGTCATAGAAGTTCACGGAACTAATCAAAAAAAGATGTAAAGATGAGAAATCTAACTATTTTAATTTATAAGTATCAAAAAATGATTACACCTTTTGCCATTAGCCCACAGCAGCGCTTTCTAGTTAGACTTCTATCTCATTTCCTCTCTGATGTGATTCAAATGTAAGAACCAAATTCCCTTCAACTCAATGAATCTGTAGAGATTTAAATGACCCACAGGTTCTTCAGAGCCATATAATAATATTCTAAAATGTGAAATGTCAAATATAATAGCCATAATGAAGAATCTGATAACATCAGAGAGGAATTTTGTATCTGAATTGCAAGCATGGAAAACTATTACATATTTGTCATGCTGGTTTATTTCTCTATTTTGATTTTCTATGGTATTATTATTATTATTATTATTATTATTATTATTATTATTATTATTATTATTATTATTATTATTAAATTCTATCTTACAAATAACATATTGTTTGACTGTAACTCTTAACATTTTTGTTTGCTTTGTCGCCATCATGTGCTACCTGATATGGAAAGCTCAAAACACAAGACCCTCTGTTCTGACCAGCAGAATTGTTCCCTCCTTTCCTTAATGTGTTAGTGTGTATTACACATCAGCATGTAAAGAAGGATTCAGAATGTTATTTCTTCTTTAGATTTAGGTCAAGATTTTCGTCACAACAGGTCATAAACTCCTTTTTCTACATACAGAGCTGGCGTTGATAAATTAAGACACATCTGTCTCACACTTGAGGAAAGTCCTCTACTTCACCATTTCGAGACATTTGGCGATATTTTTCCACGGTATCGAACAGTTCAGCTTATTTCCTCAGTGGGCTACTGTGGCACTTTCAAATTCATTTTTTTCATACTGAAAGGATAAGTGGTCTAGTTAGCCTAAAATACACATTGGAATAATTGTTAGGGCAATGTACAAAAGATCAATTTCACCAATAAAAAAGTCAAAAAAAGGAATAATGATTCTGGGTAAAGAGTATTCTGGAGCTCTTTCATATCTGCCTGCTGTTTCAGTGATCAATTTTTGACAGTTGTTTTGAAGTCTGAATTTAATAAATATATATAGAAGAAACATGCTATGGCTTATGCTTATTATGTTTCAGCAGTGAAGAGAAGAGCTCAATCATCACCTTGACATTATCTTATAGTAAACAGGTAATTATAACTTTGACTTTAAATTTGTCCATGATTTTGGTTTCTTTTTTACCTGAATCTGTCAGAGGCAACTAAATCTACAGAACAGAAAAATCAGGAACTTCAAAGTTCAGGATTCAGAATTTACATGAGGTTAATTTCTCTACCTCGGTAGCTTTTGCAAAATAAACTTGAAAATGGCATAAATACATACTTTTATTGCATCATTTATAGATCTGGCCTTTATCTGTAAACTGTGACTTACAGTAACATATGTAAAGGAAGAGGGAAATTCCAACAACTGGTGCTCAGAAGACATGATCAATGCGTTGGAGATGGTGCTGCAACAGGAGGGCTTTCGTTTGTGTTTAATCATTGATTTACTTGTCATTAGAAAAATGAGAAAAATACTTCCTGCCCCAGATGAGTAATAGACACCTTTAAGACCAATGCATTATAACGAATGTTCACATTGTACCAGCTCGATCCAAGAGAGATTCTTCTCTGTGGTTTTCAGGCTAGTGCCCACTAGCAGTTTAAAAGGGTCAGACAGACACCTTTCAAACTTAAACCCAAAAACAAACCAGCCTGCCCTAAAATGCTAACCCTGAGACCTTTTCACACTTCCCAGATGTCAAGAAAAGTCTGTGTACCTTGCACAATTTTTCCAATTTGAGTAGATGAATTAGAGCTTTAAACCGTGACATGCATTGTGAACATAACCTCTTATGGACAGAGGTCTTTGGTCATCAGGATTCCAGAGAGGAAACGATGATGATAACAGAGCAATTTAGAGTACTGACGGAGCAGTTGACTGTGCAGATCTCTTGAGGTCAAGACTGATTAAGCAAAAGATTTATTGTATACAGTTCATCAGATCCACCAGAAAAGAAACGCTGCTTCAATCTCACAGTCATCCCTTACACTCACTGGACAAATCAGCCGACTGGTTGATTGTTCATGACATGAACAAGAGATAAATTGTGTACTACATTGTATGGAAAAGAATGAAGAACGCTACATTATTGTAGTACTGAACACTTTAAATACAAATGTAATAAACAAGAAATTGTTAGCATTTACTGTATATAACAGACATTTCCTCCTGCTAATATTCTCTTCATTCCACTTCCTGGAAAAAAACGAACTATAGTGGAGAAAATGTATGTGTGAGAAGAGTCAGATACCTTTGAGTATCTCTATTCGCGAATGCTGTCTTGCGAAGAAGTTTCTCCCTTAATTGAACATTTTCATATTGATAGAACTGAGGTTTTCTATGTACGTTCTCCATGCAGAGGCTAAAATTGTGATTTGTCAAAGTGTTTAAGTCAATTTCTAACTCTATAAATATGCCATATGTTATAGGACCTGCTGGGTATTCATAAGACAGTAAAAGAAGAAAGAGTGTTATTTTAAATATTATAGTAGCTAAATATGAAAACTTCTAAACTAGAGCTATGTTCAACAGGGTGCTTAATGTGTATGTCCTCAACATATTTGTTTTTCTCAAGTCTTTTATGAACTATGTCAAATCAATTAATGAGTCTTTTTAGACCATTGTTGCGTTCTCATAAATTATTTTACCTTAAATTGCTGATATGAACTATATCTAACTTCATCTAAACATGGTTTATGTAAGACATGTAATATTAAAAAAAAAAAAAAAAAAAAAGAAACCTAAAGAGATTTATTGCAACTGTAGTTTTTATGCCCAAGCTTTTGGAACACTGAATACAGATTTGAAACTACTTGAATTTTTCTGTCTATCAGAGAAAGATTTTTTTAGCACTTAATCACATCTGTGCTTACAAAAGATAACTGTGCCTGCACATATTACATCAGTGTTTATTTGTAGACTCAGTACAGACACAAAATAGGAAACTGAATTATGGCTTATTTAAAAATCAGCAGCACAATGTATGTGCTTAGATACTACAGAAGTCAGTGTTATAAGACACCCATGATGGATAAGGTATTTTCCAAGATTTTAAAATTAATTTTTAACCCATCTATGGAATCCATCTCAGATGAGTGAGACAAAAAAAAATTTGTAATTGGTATCTGTAATCTATATTTTTACCATGTCTTTAGTCATTTGAGATTAATGGTTCTTTCGGCTGCTTAAAATTATATTAGTAGAAATAATGTGAGAAGAGACCACTAACAAAGTTTATTAATTGTCCCTAAGATGAAGCATATTGTTGAATAGATTAAAAGAAAAAAGACCATCACCTGAGGCAAGCATCACTCTGAACCAATGGCTGTGATTTTTTAAGTCAAGGAAGCAGCCATAAAAAAGGCAAGCTTGTCTGGAGTAAATTAAGCTAAAGACCTTAAGGCTTAATAACCGCATATTCAACGGCTTTTGTATATGAACTTGTACTGGAGGTTTTCAGAGACAGAGGTTATCCATATTCCTGTTTGTTTGGATATAGGATGAAGCTGCGCTGTTATCTACAGGAAGACACAAACAAGTAGTGGTCCTCTGAGCTGGCCAACTGCAGGCTACGGATGTCACAGGTTTGAAGTCAACGCATAGGCACAAATGAGAAATGTCTGTCCACAGCCCTCCTGTCCGCGAGGAAATGCCTCAGAATGTTCTGTACTAACTGAAGTCCTTGTCAAAGATTGAACCTTTTTCAGTCATTTTTTTTCCCTGCTCAAGACAAGTGACAAAAGTGTATATAGCCAATGCCACATTCAAAAAGAAAATAGTAATGACTACCCACGGCTGACGCCATCACACTAGTGTGGAAGCCAGTAATATTCCTAAGCATGAGCATGGCATGTCCAGCAGTCAGCAAGGTTTTTCAGTAAAAGGAAACTACACCAAAACTATGGTGCCCTAAAGTACTGCTCCCAGACCATTGGCATAACTTATTTGTCTTCATCTTTCTTTAAGTTTCAGATATTTCTCTTAATCTAATCGCTGCTTCAGGAAATGAAACACTGGACTATTCTGATGATGCAGATAGTGAAAGAAACCAAGATTAAAAATTAAGTAATTAAAATGTAGAGTTGATCAGTTGATTTAAATGTTGTCCTGTAAATAATATTTTTATATCCTTTATATCCTTTATATTTTTATATATAGCAACTGGTATTGCTCTTCAAAATCAGTGTAATTACATGAATTCTCAGATCAGCTGAGAATGTTGATCAATCCATGGAGGACACCTGCCTTTCAGTTCTCAATAGCAGCTGTGACATGGTGGCCTTATCAAATTAGAGGCACTAAGGAACAGTCTCAGAGACAGAATGAGTCACATCGCCCCAAAATGCTAAAATTATTTCAGAAGTTTATTTAAAGCCTGAGTAATTTTTCTGAAATCAGTCCAAATTCTTCCATTGACTTAAGTGACCTTTAAAAGTTTTTGGAAAGCACTAATTGGAATGAGGTCTTAATTAAGCATGCATCTCTAATACATACATATTAAATACTAAGATTATCTATACAGAAATGCAAAATCTCTGATGCTGTGGTTATTGATTCTAAATAACACCATTACTGGACAAAACTTAGAGAAACAGTGAAAAAGGCAACAGGGGGAAATCTGGATCCAGCTCTCTGTTCTGTCATCAGTTTTCAGGTGACATACAGGAAATTACTTCTATTTTTTCACCTGTAAATGGTATTATTCATACTATAGATGCATCTCTGTGAAGCATTTCAAAGCCTCTGCAGAACTGCTACAAAATCTATAATTAGATAGGTTAAGGTTTAATGCTTATTATTTTTTAATGTTTCAGGCAAATAAATCTTTTTAGAATATGGAAAACAGCTCCAAAAAAGAATATTCCTCCATATGTATACTTCTCTTAACAAGAAACTGGTACCATATTTGCGAAAATTCTACAACTCAAGCTGTGCCTAAATGATCAATAAAGTGCAGATTTATGTTGAGTGATTTACAACGCTTCTTCTAGGCAGAAATAAAATGGTGTATGATTCATGCTGCCACAACATATCAGTTCCTAAACAACACAAGTTTCTCAAAACCAAACATCGAGATGATTTTTATCTTCACACATGCTGGGAAATTTAGAGAACAATAAAAGCCTTCAGAGACCATGTCATTTTTGAAGAATAGGAAAAAGTCCACTGACATGTCTTTTCTACCTTCCACTTAAGACCCAATCAAACTGAATTCTGCTCAGTTAACACTCTCTTGTTTTTCAGTGCAAAGATAAGGAAGAGCTTGGATGGGAACACCAGACAGAAAGTAGTGGGAAGGCATCACTGTCCCACACGACATCCTTATCTCTAAACTGGAAAGATATGGTTTTGATGGATGGACCACTCAGTGGATAAGGAATTGGCTGGATGGTCGCATTCAAAGAGTTGTGGTCAACGGTTCAATGTCCATGTGGAGGCCTGTGACGAGTGGTGTTCCTCAGGGGTCAGTACTAGGACCAGTGCTATTTAACATCTTTATTGGAGACATGGACAGTGGGATCGAGACATGTTGGAGACATGGACACCCTCAGCAAGTTTGCAGATGACACCAAGCTGTGTGGTGTTGTGGACACGCTGGAGGGAAGGGATGCCATCCAGAGGGACCTTTACAGGCTGGAGAGATGGGCCTGTGAGAACCTCATGAAGTTCAACAAGGCCAAGTGCAAGGTCCTGCACGTCGGTCGGGGTAATCCCAAACACAAGTACAGGCTGGGCGGAGAATGGATTGAGAGCAGCCCTGAGGAAAAGGACTTGGGAGTGCTGGTCGATGAGAAGCTCAACATGAGCCAGCAATGTACGCTGGCAGCCAAGAAAGCAAATCGTATCCTGGGCTGTATCAAAAGGAGCATGGCCAGGTCGAGGGAAGTGATCCTGCCCCTCTACTCAGCTCTCGTGAGACCCCACCTAGAATACTGTGTTCAGCTCTGGAGTCCCCAACACAAGAAAGACATGGAGCTACTGGAGTGAGTCCAGAGGAGGGCCACAATGATGATCCGAGGGCTGGAGCACCTCTGCTATGAAGCCAGGCTGAGAGAGTTGGGGCTGTTCAGCCTGGAGAAGAGAAGGCTCCAGGGTGATCTTATAGCAGCTTTCCAGTACCTAAAGGAGGCCTACAGGAAAGCTGGAGAGGGACTTTTTAGAAGGGCGTGTAGTGATAGGACAAGGGGAAATGGATTTAAACTGAAAGAGGGGAGATTTCGATTAGATATAAGGAAGAAATTTTTTACGTTGAGGGTGGTGAGGCACTGGAACAGGTTGCCCAGAGAAGTTGTAGATGCCCCACCCCTGGAAGTGTTCAAGGCCAGGTTAGATGAGGCTTTGAGCAACCTGGCGTAGTGGAGGATTTCTCTGCCCATGGCAGGGGAGTTGGAACTAGATGATCTTTAAGGTCCCTTCCAACCCTAACCATTCTATGATTCTATGATTAAAAAAGAAAGAAAAGAGAAGGAGAGAGAAGGAAAACAAGAAGCTCTTCTTTCATACAAATAAACAAAATACAAGCAATGAAAACTTCAAGTAAGGTAAAGATGCTCAGGCTGAAATTCTGATTTCAGCTACAAAAAATAAAGTTCTTGGACCTTCATTTGAAAATGGGATCAATAATTTGTATTATAGGGCTTACTAAATTAACTAATTCAAGGTCTTTGGAAGTTTATCATGACATCCAGAGAAAGACAATCTGTATGGCATAAACTAGTGCTCTGATAAGAGCCAAGTGCCATCGGTTAGCTTAAGACAAATGCACAAAGTACTCGATGAAAAAGAGAAGGGAAGGCAAGGCAAGGCAAGGAGCTTGATAGTGAAATGAATAGAAGATAATGAAGTCATTGAAGGCTATGGATACATAGCTATTGAAAGAGCAATGGCTTTTTGCATTTAAATTTTATTTTATTTCACTTCTGTGTTATAAATGTAATCCTTGGCAGAGTTTGTAGAGCAGATGCAATATTTGATCTAAATATTTTGGAACTAATAGGAAAGAAATGTTCACTTTCCCTTGTACGGACTTTTTTTATGAACTTTACAGAGAGATTTAAATTGGTGAGAAAGTAACTTCTGCTGATACAAGATATATTATAGGCTACGTGTTCCTTGCTATAGAACTGAAAGGATCTTCTGAATAAATTTCTAGGTCATCCTTTTACAGGCTTTGAGACAGGCTTAATGTAACTAAACCAGGTCTGAAAGATGTTTGTCAAACTTGTCGTTTAAAATCTCTGCAAGGTGTGAGTTACAGTGTTTTGATAGGTTTCAACAGAAGTATAACAGCATATATCAGAAATGCTTTTCTCAAATCTCATCTAAATGCCATGTTCTATAAATGAAGTTAACTTCCACTTGCCAAACTCCAGTTTGAAAACGGTTGATTGTTATTCTCTTTATAACAAAGCTTTAACTATTTATTCAGGACACAGACAAGGACAGCAGAATTTGAAACATGAAACAGCACTCCTTGAAGGAGAAAACAAGTTACTTAGTGTGTTGGATTTATGTGGTGGGGTTTTGTAGCAGGGAAGATGCTACAGGGATAGCACCTGTAAGGCAGATCCAACCTGGCCAGAGGCAGGTCCGACTTGGAGCCAGAGAAGCATCTAGCAGCTCCTTACAGGGGCTATCCCTGTAGCCTCTCCTCTGCTACCAAAATCCCACGGCATAAACCCAATACACTTAAAAATGTATAATCAGGAAATGAAAGAAGCCCTCAGAGTTGAGAATGGTTTGGAGAAGGTGCTCCGACATCAAAGGAGTACTTTCTGGAGATCAGAGGAAGACCTGGTCCCCTCTAGTGTAGCACACCCAGATGTCTTTCTCATTCTCATGAGACAGAGATAGCTGCTCTCTGGAAGTCAAGCCTGCTCTAAAATAAGTCCATTTCATGGACTAAGGAAAAATAAATATATTTATTGTCAGGAATAGTCTGGTTTAATTTATAATTGAGATATTTTCAGGTGATTCTTCAAGAAAATTAGATGACCAGTTTTGAGAAACAAGCATATTTGACACTTTCAATCATTGAAGTGGCAATCACACAAAAGTTGCATCTGCGCATATCCTTTCAGTTCTGAATGGTTTCCAAAGGATCAATTAAAACCTTACCCTTTTTAAATCTGTTAAAAGTTGTACTGAAATTAGTTTTAATGTTCCTAGAATTAACAATAAGCAAGATCTATCCACAATGGTCAGATATTCATGTAGAAGTTAAATCACCTTGAAATGCATGGAACGTCTTATCTGCAGAAGGTGTTCCAGGAAAAGATGGTACTGCATGTGAAAAGATAAATAGCTATTTAGGAAATCCTGAAACAGTCACATTTTGTAGATTCTCTTGACAGAGGAATTTATAGGTTCCTCTAAAAATCATAGTATCTTATATAACTGCACCCATTGATATAAATGACTGAATCAGAAAACAACATAAAATTTGCAGAAATTGAAGGCTGCTAAGATTGTTTCTATATAAAGACAGAATCATCATCTGTATGATATATCTTTTTACTACATTGCATAAATATCTGATTTTGTTCAAACCAATGACTTACCCACAACTCTTGTAGTAAGCATAATCTTACTTCTTTCTCTATAAAGCTAATTAGGTGACAATCTCACTGCACCTTGAAAGTACCTTCATTATCTCCAGTCAATTAGTGGTTGATTTATCAATTACTTTTGTCACTGATGGTTCCAGAAGCATTCTGCATTGCAATGTGGTTCAATTTAATTACATCAGAGTCTATTAGCACAGACTTTAAGACACTTTGGTGTCTCTGGTGCATAATAATAATAAACTATATGCAGGTTAAAATTCGGAAGTATAAATAAGGGCTTTCAAATGTTAAAACAGCAAAGCAGAAGAGTATAATGAAATATACATTCTGATGCTGATATATTTATGTTTCAGCTCTCACTTATTGCACTTTGATATGTCTTTCACTCTTCTGGTACTCCATAGTGGTGTGTATTGAGCACCAAATATCTAAAGAAGTTGCATAACAAGAAGATCAAGTTTTGAAAATAAGATTACAGTATCATGATTCTTAAATTTACTAGAGACTAAACTATATTTTATAAGATACAATAGTTATTAGCATTACACATTTCTTTGACTAAAGAAAAATTCTGCTTAGATAAATTCCAGACAGCCTGATTATTACATAAAACATTAGTTTTTGTGTTTGTGTTTTGGTTTTTTTTTTTTCTGAAACATGAGCTCAGCAACATGCAAAAATGAATGCTCACTGCTAATTTCAGAAGAACGAAGCCAAGTCCCAGTAGCAGCACAAGCCTGGTATTGTTCTATGTATCCCATCAGCAGAGATCATTTTGATAGATTTCTCAAAGCAAGCTATGGAGGAAGACCAATCTTTTCAAGCTAATGTCTGCACATTGTTCTAGCCTTAGAGATTCCTTTTATCAAGCTCCAATTGGATATACTTGTCTAGGTTTTAAAAAAAAAAAAAAAAGAGGTCTGCTAAGGAAGGCAGGAGCCTCCCTCGAAATGGAAAATGTAAACCCCCTCTGAATTACTAAAATTTTGAAATTAAGGGGCTCTCAGGCAAAGATATGGGAGTAGAAATAACAGTTCTTTACTAGGAAGATTAAAAAGAAGGGAAAACAACAACAACAAGAAGCCAAATGCAATAGTACACCAAAAAGCAAAAAAAAAAACCACTGACAGAGTCAGAATACCACCTGACAGCCTGCTGGTCAGGGTGCTGGCAGCAGTCCGATCAAACGGTGGCCGCAGTCCTCCTGCAGCGGCAGACGTGGCTCCGCCGAAGCAGCGATCCTGCCGAAGGGCGCGGGCCCCTCCGAAGGGCCGGCGGTGCTGCAGATGGCCCGGTCTGCCTCCGGGAACCCGGCGGGGAAGAAGGAAAAAACCGCTCCTCTGGGGTGTCAACGCCGGCCGGCCCAGGCCCCCCAGGTCTGGGAGGAAGGCACGCAGCAAACCTCCAGTGGCTGCTCTGTCCCAGCCAGTCCAGCAGCAGCGAGCAGTGCCCGTCTGTCTCCCCCGGTGACTGCCAGAGCCCGACCGCCGCCGCCGCCGCTTTCCCGCGCGCCAGTGCAGTCGCGAGGCGCCCCCTCCCCTCCCGGCTGGAGCATCTCCCATGGGGCCGATGTTCTGGGAGTCTGGCCGCAGATCCTTGATTGCCCATCAAACAGAGATGGCTCCTGGAGGGAGTGATCCACGAGTCATGGGCAAGGCCTTGATGGCCCATTAACAGAAGACAGTCTGGGAGCAGGAGGCAAGGGAAACATTGCCCCACCTGGTCTCAGCAGCTCATGAAGATGATGATAGAATACATACTTTTGGGCACATCTTACATCATAACCTAGGACATAATCCACCCCTTTTTCTATTACCATCTACATCATACTGAAATCAATATCCTCTTACAGAGATTTAGAGAGATTTAGAGAGAGAGAGAGAGAGATACAGAATAAAAAAAAAAAAAAAACAAACAAAACCAAAACACCTTACATACAGTTCTCACTTAAAATCAGGTCTCCTTGTGGTACACAACGTGTTTCCTCATCTTTCTGCATTACCCACCAAGTGTAACCAGGTCCTTGAGCAAAAACAATCCCACGGTTGGGTTTGCCTTTGCCTGAGGTGGGATTAATCCAAACAGTCTTTCCTAACATACCTCTCGTGCACCACAGGGACTTCATCTCCATCCACTGTGTGCAAGGCTTCAGATTGGGCGGGACCAGCTCAATTGACGGACCCTCGGGTATTGACCATCCAGGTGGCTTTCGCTAAGTTCATTTCCCAATTTCTGAAGGTTCCCCCACCAAGTGCCTTCAGGGTAGTCTTAAGCAGTCCATTACACCGTTCAACCTTCCCGGCAGCTGGTGCATGGTAAGGGATATGATATATCCATTCAATACCATGTTCTCTGGCCCAGGTGTTTATAAGACCATTTTTGAAATGGGTCCCGTTGTCTGATTCGATTCTCTCAGGGGTGCCATGTCGCCACAGGATTTGCTTTTCCAGACCCAAGATGGTGTTACGGGCAGTAGCGTGAGGCACAGGGTAGGTCTCCAACCATCCTGTGGTGGCTTCTACCATGGTGAGCACATAATGCTTGCCTTGGTGGGTTTGAGGCAGTGTGATGTAATCAATCTGCCAGGCCTCCCCATACTTGTATTTGGACCACCGCCCACCATACCATAGGGGTTTCACTCGCTTGGCCTGCTTAATTGCAGCGCATGTCTCACAGTCATGGATAACCTGGGAGATACTGTCCATGGTTAAATCCACCCCTCGGTCTCGTGCCCACTTATAGGTGGCATCTCTGCCCTGATGGCCTGAGGCATCATGGGCCCATCGAGCTAAGAACAACTCGCCTTTATGTTGCCAATTCAAGTCTATCTGGGACACCTCTATTTTCGCAGCCTGATCTACCTGCTTGTTGTTATGATGTTCTTCATTAGCCCGACTCTTAGGGACATGGGCATCTACATGGCGGACTTTCACAGGTAGCTTCACTACCTGAGTGGCAATGTCTTTCCACTCATCAGCAGCCCAGACTGGTTTTCCCTTACGCTGCCAGTTTGCCCTTTTCCACCTTTCCAGCCAGCCCCACAGAGCATTGGCTACCATCCATGAATCAGTGTAGAGGTAGAGCTTTGGCCACTTCTCTCTTTCAGCAATATCCAGGGCTAACTGGACGGCTTTGAGTTCAGCTAGTTGGCTCGATCCACCTTCTCCCTCAGTAGCTTGTGCAACTTGTCGTGCGGGGCTCCATACAGCAGCTTTCCATTTCCGGCTAGCACCTACAATTTGGCAGGAGCCATCAGTGAAGAGGGCATATCGTCTTTCACTCTCCGGTAGCTCATTATATGGGGGCGCTTCCTTGGCATGTGTCACTTGCTCCTCCTCTTCTTCAGAAGATAATCCAAAAGTCTCACCTTCCGGCCAGTTCGTAATTATTTCCAAGATCCCAGGGCGATTTGGGCTTCCAATACGGGCGCGCTGCGTGATGAGGGCAATCCATTTGCTCCAAGTAGCGTCAGTGGCATGATGCGTGGAAGGAACCTTTCCCTTAAACATCCGCCCCAGCACCGGTAGTCGGGGTGCCAGGAGGAGTTGTGCCTCTGTGCCAATTACCTCTGAGGCAGCTTGGACTCCTTCATAGACAGCCAAGATTTCTTTCTCTGTTGGGGTGTAGTTGGCTTCGGACCCTTTGTAGTTTTGGCTCCAGAATCCCAGTGGTCGGCCCCGAGTCTCACCAGGCCCCTTCTGCCAAAGGCTCCAGGACAGACCCTTGTTCCCGGATGCAGAGTAGAGCACATTCTTCACCTCTGGTCCCATCCTGACTGGGCCAAGGGCTACCGCATGAGCGATTTCCTGCTTGATCTGGACGAAGGCTTGCTGCTGTTCAGGGCCCCAGTGGAAATAGTTCTTCTTGCGGGTAACCAGGTACAGAGGGCTCACGATCTGGCTGTACTCAGGAATGTGCATTCTCCAAAAACCTATGGCGCCTAGGAAAGCTTGTGTTTCCTTCTTGTTGGTCGGTGGAGACATCGCAGTGATCTTATTGATGACCTCAATGGGAATCTGACGCCGTCCGTCTTGCCACTTTACCCCCAGGAACTGGATCTCCCGGGCAGGTCCCTTGACTTTGCTCTTTTTGATGGCGAAGCCGGCTTCCAGGAGAATCTGGATGATCTTCTCTCCTTTCTCAAATACCTCCATTGCTGTGTTCCCCCACACAATGATGTCGTCAATGTACTGCAGATGTTCTGGAGCCTCACCCTTTTCCAGTGCAGTCTGGATCAGTCCATGGCAGATGGTAGGACTGTGCTTCCACCCCTGGGGCAATCGGTTCCAGGTGTACTGCACACCTCTCCAGGTGAAGGCAAACTGAGGCCTGCATTCTGCTGCCAGAGGAATGGAGAAGAAGGCATTGGCAATGTCAACAGTGGCATACCACTTCGCTGCTTTAGACTCCAGCTCGTACTGGAGCTCCAACATGTCCGGCACAGCAGCGCTTAATGGTGGAGTCACTTCATTCAAGCCACGATAGTCCACTGTCAATCTCCATTCTCCATCAGACTTGCGCACAGGCCAAATGGGGCTGTTGAAGGGTGAGTGGGTCTTGCTGACCGCCCCTTGGTTCTCCAGCTCGCGGATCATCTTGTGGATGGGGATCACGGCATCTTGATTTGTCTGGTACTGCTGGCGGTGCACTGTCAAGGTGGCGATTGGCACTTGCTGCTCTTCCACCTTCAGGAGCCCAACTGCAGAAGGATTCTCTGATAGTCCATGCAGGGTGTTCAATTGTTTAATGTGCTCTGCCTCCACAGCAGCTATTCCAAAAGCCCACCTGAGTCCCTTTGGGTCTTTGTAATAGCCATTCCAGAGGAAGTCTATGCCTAGAATGCACGGGGCCTCTGGGCCGGTCACAATGGGATGTTTCTGCCACTCCTTCCCAGTCAAGCTCACCTTGGCTTCCAACAGCGTCAATTGCTGCGATCCCCCTGTAACCCCGGCAATAGAAACAGGTTCTGCCCCCATATGTCCTGATGGCATTAGGGTACACTGCGCACCAGTATCAACCAATGCTTCATATTTTAGTGGCTCTGATGTTCCAGGCCATCGGATCCACACCGTCCAAAAAACACAGTTTTCCCGTGCCTCTCCCTGGCTAGAGGCAGGGTCCCTCTAGCCTTGGTTGTAATTTCTTTCCTGAGTATACATACTAGAGGTTCCTTCAAGGGAATCTGACAGATCATACCCGGCAGCTTGGTTATAGGAGGTTGAGGCTACCTTCACTTTAGTGGAATTCCCTTGATTAATGTTTCCCTCCTTGAGTTGACGCACCCGTGCTGCCAGAACAGAAGTGGGTTTCCTGTCCCACTTTGCCATGTCTTCCCCATTGTCACGCAGGAAGAACCACAGGTTAGCTCGTGGGGTGTACCCTCTCCGTTGGGCTCTGACTCTGGGGCCTGTAACTTGCACTGGTGCAATGTGAGAACTGTTCCTCCTCATCTCCTCCCTCATCTCCCTCATCTCTTCTTTGAGGTCCTTAATCACGGCAGAGACATGAGCCTGCATCGGGCCATTGATCATACTCTCATAATTTCTAAGCTTGTTGGCTACAGAGCCCACTGTCTCTTGGTTGTTATCGGCATTAATTGTTGCAATGAAGGTGGTGTATTGAGATGGCCCTAGATTCGCCAGACTCCACAACATTTGCCCTGTGCACCTGACCTTGTCAGGGTCATCATCATGCTGCCCATCTCTCCCAAAGAGTACCTCCAATACCGCCACTTCTCTCAGCTGTTGGATCCCTTCCTCAAGGGTTTTCCAGTGCATTCTATGATGGTGCTCCTGCATTCTCCCTCTGTGAACAAACCTCTCTCTTACACTCATTAAAAGCCGCTCCCAGAGGGAAAAGGACTCTGGCTCCCTTACAAATACCTGATTCATACCTGAGTCCTGGGTCAAGAGTCCCAAATTCCTTGCCTCAGTACCATCCAGCTGCACGCCTGTACCCATAAGATCCCAGACCCTAAGTAACCAGGTTGTATAGGCCTCACGCCCCCGTCGTACAATGTCTTTGTGCAGATTACGGAGACTTTCGTACGTCAGGGACTCGGTGATGATTTCAACCGTTAGCTCCCCTGCAGGTTGTGAGGGCCCTCCTTTCTTATCCTTATCTGGGTGCTTTGATTTTATTTTAGACTTCCTCGTTTCCACAGGGGTGACGGCTGCTGACTGCAGCTGCCCTTGCGGTTCAGCTGGAACCTGAACAGTGGTAACATCTGTGGGTTCCACTGCTGCACCATCAGGCTCCCTCTCCTCGGGGCAGGAAAAGGGTTTCCCATCAGCTGGGGAAGCGTATTCCCTCAGCACCTGGTGTATCTTCTCCTCCATTACCCCCATCCAGTCCGAGTGGTTCATTTCTGAGGTGGGTTGTGGGACAGTCACGCTCTGGGGCAGCATCTCTAGTCTCTGGGGCAGTGTCAGGCTCTGGGGCAGCTTCCCTATTCTCTGGGGTAGGTATCAGGGTAGTTATCCAACTCAATCTTCCCTTATCTCTGAATGCTAAAAAGAACAGGCATATCAGCAGCACCAACCACTGTATGATATCATTAGCATTTAGAGAAGATTTGAATCCTTCAAAAACTGGTGGGGCAGACCCAAAGACCTGGGTGAAGGGTTGAGAGAAAATTTTTCCCGATGTCATTTCCTCACAGTAGGTACCATTAAGAAAGTAACCCCAAAAACATACAGTTAGTGTGTGATAGCTCTGAATCCATGTGCCTGCCTTCTAGTGGAAGTTAAAAATCCATGAATTCTCCACCTTATTAACCCATAAAGCGAACTGGATAACAGCCACAGTAGCCTTAGTTATAGGACCCATGTTTAGATAAGGGCCTGCAAATGGAAGAAATACAGCCACGACCACGTGCCACCCGAACCAGGGTAAGCCAGACCACATGGTGACACTTATAACAAGGCAGGTCACTCACGAACTGTTATTCCTTTTTCTCTCGATGCCCTCGTGCCCCGCGCTGAGCGCCAAAGTCTGTCTAGGTTTGAAAAAAAAAAAAAAAAAGACAGAGGTCTGCTAAGGAAGGCAGGAGCCTCCCTTGAAATGGAAACTGTAAACCCTCTCCCTCCGAATTACTAAACTTTTGAAATTAAGGGGTCTCAGGCAAAGATATGGGAGTAGAAATAACAGTTCTTTACTAGGAAAATTAAAGAGAAGGGAAAACAACAATAACAACAACAACAACAACCACCCAAATGCAATAGTACACCAAAAAGCCAAAAAAAACCCCACTGACAGAGTCAAAATACGACCTGGCACCCTGCTGGTCAGGGTGCTGGCAGCAGTCCGATCAAACGGTGGCTGCGGTCCTCCTGGCACAGCAGCCGTGGCTCCGCCGAAGCAGCGATCCTGCCGAAGGGCGCGGGCCCCCTCCGAAGGGCCGGCGGTGCTGCAGGTGGCCCGGTCTGCCTCCGGGAACCCGGCGGGGAAGAAGGAAAAAACCGCTCCTCTGGGGTGTCAACGCCGGCCGGCCCAGGCCCCCCAGGTCTGGGAGGAAGGCACGCAGCAAACCTCCAGTGGCTGCTCTGTCCCAGCCAGTCCAGCAGCAGCGAGCAGTGCCCGTCTGTCTCCCCCGGTGGCTGCCAGAGCCCGACCGCCGCCGCCGCCGCTTTCCCGTGCGCGGGTGCAGTCGCGAGGCGCCCCCTCCCCTCCCGGCTGGAGCATCTCCCAGGGGGCCGATGTTCTGGGAGTCTGGCCGCAGATCCTTGATTGCCCATCAAACAGAGATGGCTCCTGGAGGGAGTGATCCACGAGTCATGGGCAAGGCATTGATGGCCCATTAACAGAAGACAGTCTGGGAGGAGGAGGCAAGGGAAACATTGCCCCACCTGGTCTCAGCAGCTCATGAGGATGGTGATAGAATACATACTTTTGGGCACATCTTACATCATAACCTAGGACAATACTCAATGGATTTCCACTTCGATCTTAACTGAAGAATCTGCAGAAGCATTTTAGAGGCTTGTATCAGCATTGGATGTTTGCAACTTTCTTAGGGGTTGATCTTCCTTTCTCTGAATTACAGATTGTATTCACAGCTTTCTCCTTAACATTTTATTAACTATTTTACACATGGGCTCCAAGAAAAAGACATTTTTGGCAATGGTTCATGAGGGAACATTGCATGAAATTCTCTTTATTTGAGTGGATGAAGTTTATGTTGGAGTATTAAAATATTTAGTCTTCTGTTACTTTATACTTTACAGCTACAGCCTAGACATGATACTAATTTAGCTGTTAGTAACATGTCCTGACACAGGCCTGGTTGTTGGGACCTAAGAGGCAAATTTGACACCAACTTAGCTCCAATCCCATTTATAGGAAGTCAGATGACTTCTCACCACTTCTCCACAGCTCAGCACTTCTGCATAGTTCTTTCATAAACTAATCCATTCTCTTGTGAAGAACTGAGTCCTCCATGTGGCTTTTAATCATTAAAAAAAAAAAAAAATTGGAGTCAGGTAGGAGGAAAAGAAATGGGGAAAGTAGAGGGAAGACATCCATCTTGCTCTCCATAGCCTTCTGCTGTTACCGTGTTTCCATAAACTGATTAATCATAAATTATTAATGTCAGCCTCACTGAGACAGAACGTATCTCCTTTATCGAAATCTGTCTCCCAGGCATTCTGACAGTAGTTTCGACTGATAAGCCAATAGTACCACTACTTGCATAATCATGCTGGCACCTGGCTGCATCTCTAACTTACTGTGGTGTTGACACAATGGCATATGATATATTTGTGCCAGACATAATTGTGATGGCCCACTAACAGTACTGCTGGATAAGAAGATTATAAATAAGTCACAGTTTTAAGTTATAATTTGTTGTTGCTGTTGTTGTTAATGCTTGGTTTTCATGACATGTCACCTAGAAGAAATTAAGTTCATTTTGGTGTGTATGTAACAGTTACAGAATGTATTATCTTGAAAAGTAGTTGCAGAGAAGAGCAAATACAGAAAACCAAACTATTATGGTTTTATCACATCAGAATATTACTGCTTCTAACTTTCTAAAAACTATTATCATAGTCTCAAGCACTCTAGAAACACTATTTAAATTCTTAGAAACACTGAGTCATTATTATTGGATTTCGGTCTGAAGAATGTTACTTCATTTTGCCTAAGTTTTCACACAAATGAAGACAATCTTACAATAGCTACACCTTTACTGAATATAGATTCTTTCTATTTCTCATGTAGACAGGCTGTCTTACATTAGAAAGAGATTCATAAAATGAAACAGTAGATCAAGTCAGAACTAATATTTTTTGGCCAGAAAGTGAGATTTTAATGAAAATCTTAAAAAAATCTATTGTGTGGTGGAAATTACAACAAAAATGCTTGCAAAAGTTAAGAATTACTCAGAATCAGTAAATTTTTTAGGCATCAACATTTTGAGGTTTTTCTCTCTAGTACTTCTTTTTCCAGAAAGACCATCACTAGCACTGATATAGGGAATGCCCTGTCTCTGCAGCCTCTGTCTCCAATTCTGTTGGGAGAGTTTGGAAGACTATGTTAAATTAAGTTGTCAAAATGTTCTAGTAAAGAAGAGAGAAGCGATACAATATTTGAAGCTCTTCCCCTGTTGGTTCAAAAAACTTTCAAAGAACAGCTCCAGGACATTCTAACACTAATTAGAAACAAGCAACAGGTGAGTCTGCACCATTTTTATGACTTTCCAGGCTCTTGTTTTGTACTAAGAAAACAAGATATTCGTGGATCATTTATAAACTTAAAACCGACAGTTATTAATGGGTACTAGACTTCCTGTGGTAGATTAAAATTAACTTAACACAAAATAAAGAACTGTACATACATTATTTACTCTTCTAAATTAATTTAATTTAGGAACATACAACATATCTGAAAAAATGTGTTGTCCTACTGCAAACTACATCAATATTTCGCTGCTGTGACCATTAAAGATTACACACAGAGGCAATATTTTTCCCCTAGTAACTATTTAAATGCATATTAGTCTTTTCTCTCCTTTGTGTTGGCAATGATGGGGCAGGAATGCAGCACCTGCAGGCTGGAGAAGAAATGTGCATGATTTTAAACAAGGTTTATTAGATAATTCATCAACTAATTTATTTTCAGGCTTTGCACTTCAAATATTTATGTGAAAATTGCATATATAAAAATATATTTTTCTTTACTTATAATATTTAATTTAAATATACGCTATGATTTTGACTTCAGATTCTCAGAATGTACCAGCTGTTCATGGAGACCGTATACTTTTATCTTGGGGTTATAAAGCCACCCAAAGGTGATGTCTCGTACCTTTTCAGCTAACAAATTGTATTCTTTCTCTTTTCCAGAATTTCTTTTTTGATATATAAGAATGGTAATTTAAATTGGGAATGTGGTGTCATTTAAGCTGAAGGTTTTTACAGATCAAATACAAGTATGTAGAGAATTAAATGTTTTTGTTATGCCTCATATCAAAAGTATCAAGTAAGATCTGTGTGTGTGAATTTGCCATTGTAAGGCTAAGTAGGTAAACTTGTTCTTTGTAGGGAACTTATTTGGTTTTCTACAGAGACTTCTGTCAAAATCTCAGTTATATTCATGATGAAGATCTCTGCCTACTAGAAAGTGCTCTGACATTGACTCACTTTCTGCAAGGCCGTAAGAACAGGCTTCTGCAGAGTGAAAAAGCCAATATCAATTTGTGATACTTATAGTTCATTGTCAAAGAGAGAAAGATAAAATAGAAAAGAACTTGAAATAATTTAGCAGCTTAAGAATAACTTCAGTGAAATTCATGTGCTTAAATCTCAGAGTTGAATAAATTACATTCCTGTCTTTTTATTGTCTGAGACATTGTGGTAATTTTCAATTTTTTACAGGGGAACTCAGACTTTGCCTCTGCAGAAGTGCTTCCAGTTCAATAGAGGTGGATAACTCAGCACCTAACTCATGCTTAAACCCAACTCAGATTAACAAACCAGGTCCTACCCAGTACCTAAGCCTGAAGAACCTATGTGAAAGATGTATGGTTGGAGCATAGCCAAAATATGCTGTCAATGCTGATCAGCAGAAAGCATGCCAGTTTTTTATGAAGGTCATAGCAGTATCTCCTTAACCACATATAACACATGCTCAGGAAATGGTAAACCTTTGCATCGAGTGCCTTTTTAAGCCTGAAGGAACACTCCATATCTTCAGCACTTCAAAAACATGTTCTAACCTTCACCCTTGAGCTAATGCTGGGGTGAGAGTACTGTCTACCCTTCTGTTTCCAGCGACTTCTTGCACAGCTCTAATGGACTGATTCACAAGACCAGAAACAACCTGAATTTTAATATACAGTCAGCTGGTTTTAAAGGTCAACAATTGCTTATGCATAGTTTCATGAGGATGTTATATGATCGTATATATCATTTTTCTGTGACTGTGTGCTTTACTGCAAGTAACAGGTAAAGTGCTGTTGCTTTATATTACGCTGAACAGCACCATCTGAGAAATGAATGACATTAGTTCACATGATGTTAATGTTATTTTACTTTATGTTTAAAAGTATTTTCATTATCAGCGCTTCCAGTTTGTAAATGACAGAACTTTAGGATGTCATATAAAGTGAGTGTCAAAATCTGCTAAACATACATTCCTGATGTTCAGTCCTCAATTTAATGAAACTCTGAGACAAAGCCAATACATTCTATATGAAGCTGTTTTGTGTCAGAGTTAAAAGTGGAGGTAAAGGGCTTTTAGGAATGTTTTTTAGAAAACATTCACTGTTAGCACAGTTTACAAAATCACTACAAGGATGGTAATGATCGAACATTTTCCTTTAGGATATTTGGGAGTCTGATGGGAAATTAAATGTCTTTTTTTTTTTTTGCCATTTCAGGTGCAAAGGTAAGAGAGCAGAGTAGCATAGTCATCAGAGAACAGACTACAAAATTATGAGTCTAAAGGTCACATCATTCAGAGTTTTGGTTTGTTTTACTTATCGCTCTTGTTACAACTGCATTTCAAAAATAAAATCACATGATGCTATTTTCTGTATTTGTAGCAATTTCTCATCAAGAGACTTAGTCAACAAGTAAGTGGGAATATGAAACATTTAAGAAATGTAAAAGGTCATTGTGCTTGACATCTCTGCTGTTTAAATGCAATTCTCAGAAAAGTGCACAAAGACAATAACAGGCTGTATTTTCTATCCTCTATTGCAGTTGGCCAGTAATGGCTTAAGCTAGAACCTAGAAATAAGAAACTCTGCACTACTTCCATCAAGTACTTCAACTTCACTGGCTGTTAAAAGTAAGATTTGAATTCTGTATAAACAGAATCTGAATAATGATCATACCATCACAGAAACTAAAAATGGAAAAAGCTTATCTGTTCATCAGTCCATACCCTAAAACTGTAGAAAAGAACTTGGGAAGTGAGCTTTAAAAAAACTAGATGAAGCAAGTTGAAGATCTTAGAGTCAAAAGCATTGATATTAAAATCCTTACTCTCAGAAGAGGGGCTACTTAAGCAAGAGAAAAAGGGTAATTTTAAACAGGAAGTTGATAGAAAATCTCAAATTTTATTTGAAAATGGAAAGGTTATGAGCCAAACATGTATTCCTTAGAAATACAAAATCAAAACTAACTCAATATTGTGTTTAACCATGGTCATCCTACCTACAAAAATAGATGCTGCAGTGTGTCTCGTGATACCTTGAAAACTGAAACTGTCGAGCAGATTAATCTACACTATTTACATTAAATGAATGGAAATAGATATTTAGCTTTGTTCTTGTAATATAAGAAAGTGGCATTGGCCAATAATACTTTTTAAATAGTAGAGGATATTAAAATAGAGAAAAATACCTCTGCATGTCTGGTCTGCATAACGTTATCGTAAAATGGGATTGAGGGTGATGGTTAAAATGGATATAGATAATGAAGAAAATAGTAATCTAAAGGGAATTATCAACAAATCTACATTTCAATAAAGTATTTTACCCATTGCTTTTTATTACTGAGTTCCTTGAGCCGCCTTCTTCAAAATCAGATTTGCGCTATATTGTTTTGTAGCATCAGAAGAGATACAGATTTAAAGTATTTGCTGCTCCCCATTGGATTTGAACTGTGATAAAAGAAATAGTGGAATTACTCAAGAAATAAGTAGTGTACCGTATTAAAGATCATAAGAGTATGAGGGTGATAGCACAGTATAGGGAAGAAAAAATCCTTGATCTTCAATGAACAACGCTGAAAATCTTGAAAAGTTTATTTCAATATTACTGTACTCATTATTATTGTAATCAGTTGCAGTACTTGTATTATTATAAAGATTTCTGGTCTTAGTAAGTGTTAGAATTTATGTTTTTATATATTTAAATGTTTTTATATATTTATATAAACATTTTATATGTTTTTATATATTTAAATATATATTTAAATTTTTTTTACATCTTATACTCGGATAAAAATTGGCTACTTGACATGGAGTAAGGTGGATTGGATATTGAACAAAATATTTTTTAACAAGAATAATACACTGGTGGAGAGAATACTGGGACTAGCAGAGTTCAATGCTATACACGCTGTGTATGGGTCACAGCAAAGATAGGTGAGATTACATATGTTGTGCTGTTCTGCAACTGGATGTCTTTTGGTCACTCTGTTGCATTAGTAACACTGTGATCCGTTGGTGTTATGTAATCTGAGCAACTCAGGCTTAGTGTTCGCTTGGAAAGTACTCATCTTTATTCTTTTGCGATACAGAACACTTAAGTTTTAAAACTCTCTGTTACCGTATGGCGTTAATAAAGCTATTTTTATGTTACTCCTCTCCTTCCTCTTTTGAACACAGAACATCCTCTGTATTTTTTTGAAGTTGATATATTTCTGATACAGTAAATGTCAATTTCTACAAAATTCTTTTACCTCAAAAGAGTTCCAGTTTGATCTACTCACTAAAACTATGCACAGCATCTTCCTGGTAGAAAATTACCATTTTAAAAAAATCTAAAATCCTTGTTAAAGGTGAAGTTTGTTTTTCTACACAGTTCTCACAGCTGTGTAGACTATCTAAAGTTCTAAAAACAGCTTTATGTGGTCTTACTTGATGCAATCAAATTATGTCAGAATAATATTTGGGGAAGAAAAATTGCCTCTATCTTGGACTTTTTTCCATTATTTCTTCTGAGATTTATGTACTATTGAGCAAGAACTCTTCCATCTACAGACATACTACTTGTTCTTAGCTTATATTTAGAAGTAAAGTTGTAATTTTAAGATATTTATTTCTTCCTGACTTTTTCAAGGAGCGTTTTCTTATTTCTAATGATTTGCATGTTTGACAAGAAAAGAAAAATGTTTCTTATCAGTGACATGTAACATTTCTATTTAAATAACTCCTACACATGCAGGAACTTTCAGGACAGAAAGCCTTCATACACACATTCTATCTGAACCTCATGAAAAATAGCAAAGAAAAAAAGAAACTTAAATTCTTGGAAGGTACTTACATTGGTTAATAAGCTGTAGTGAAAACCTGATGCATTTCTGTTTGTTAAATCTCTATGATAGATTTCATTGGTTATATCTATACTTAGGACAAATGGAAAATTAGAATTATCAAACTGGAATTGGGTTTTCAGGACATATAAAGAATTTTCAGAATGATCTGTTGTCATTTAATCCTGAGCAAGAAGGCATTGCTGATGGAGATACAAAGATTTGGCACAGAAGAAAACCTGGGAGCTATTTTTCTTTTGGTCTTAAAATTAAAGTTGCAAAGTTATGTGAGGAGCAGTCTGTGACATTATTTTCTTAAAAAATAATTACTTCCAAGGCACTTCTAAATATGGATATGGAACAACTCAAGGAAAATATAGGATTCCAGATAGTTAGGTGATAATCTGAATTTGAGATATGTCTTTATTCTGCTTTTTTAAAACCTACTTGTATTCTAAAACCCAAGAATATGGTAGTGGTAAGAAAAGAGCAAGAAGGGTATGCAGAAGCTTACTCTTCAAAAGATTCCCCTGTTTTAGTTTCCATTTTTATTTCAACTCTTTCTTTGCTAAGATAGTCTTTCTAGACACTTTTAGGTCCATGATCTACTTAACAGTGGGAGGTATGAGAGAAAGAATGAAGAGAGATCTATTCATAGTGATCTGATGACTATGAAGATGTTTTAGCAAGAAACAGATTTTTCACACATTTTTGATTTGACACCTTTACTATGTAAAGCTATTTACTACATAAAAGAACCACTCCTCTGTAAACTTTCTTGTGTGAACAAAAGCGTCAAATAATATGCCGCTCCGGTCTGTAAATCAGGAATGCTGAACTTTTTCTCCTTCCAGTTTGTGCTGGGTTTATGTGCTGGGGTTTTGGTAGTGGAGGAGAGGCTGCAGAGATAGCCCCTGTAAGGAGCTGCAAGAAGCTTCCCCAGCTCCAAAACCAGTCAGACACACCTCTGGCCAGGGCTGAGTCAATCAGTGCCTCTGTGAACAACATATTTAAGAAGAGGACAAAGGAACCTGAGCCAGATGGGACCTCCAGTGAAGAGAGAAGGAAGGTGGGGGGGCTGTCCCTCCTTGGCCTCCCACATGGGCAACTGTCCATGCTGGGCCACCACCACTCATCTGGTGCTGGCCACGGCGGCGCAGCTTGGAGAGCTCCAGAACGCCCCTGTGCCAGGCTGCCTGCTGGGTAGAGTTCAGTCCTGCCATGACTGCTGTGGTTTGTTGGGCCCAGTGCGACTGCAGCAGAGAAAGGACTGAGACCTCAGAGAAATAATTCTGCAGACACCAAGTTCAGTGAAGATGGAGCAGGAGGAGATGTATCAGAGCTGAGATTCCCCTGCAGCCCATGAAAGAAATGGTGGAGCAGATATCTGCCTGCAGCCTGTGGATAGCTCCACACTGGAGCAGAAATGCCTGCACCAGAAGGCGTTCATAGAGGACTGTCTCCTGTGGGAAAAGACTTACACTGATTGAGATTGATGGTGGAGTAGAGATGCATCTGCAGTCTGTGGGAAGTGACTCTATACCGGAGCAGGTGGCTGCACCCTAAGAAGCTGTGACTGTGTGGGGAAGAAGCCCATGCTGGAGCAATCTGATGGATAAGGATTGCATCCTATGGAAAGGACTCATGTTGGAGAAGTTTGTGGACTGTCCCATGAGGAGGGGATCCATTGAAGCAGGGGAAAAGAGTGGAAGGACTCCTCCTCCTTTAAGAAAGGAGTGGCCCAAACAACGTGTGAGGAACTGGCCTGCAACTCCCCCATACCCTGTCCCCCTGCACCACTGGGGGAGGAGATAGCACTGGGAAAAAGAGAGAGGTGGGGGGAAGGTGTTCTTAAGATCTGGCTTTGTTTCTTGTTATCCTCTCTGAAGTAATCAAATTAAATTGTTTTGTCCCCAAGACGAGTCTGTTTTACTCAGATCCATGATTGATGGGTGATCCCTCCCTGTTCTTCTCTTGACCCTCAGGCCTTTTGTTACATTTTTCTCCTCTCCACCCCTCCAGGGGGAAGGAGTGAGTGAGCAGCCTCATGGTGGCTTAACTGCTGGCTGGCTTAAACCACGACACTGGTCTAGAGGAATGAAGAAAGCACAGGTGTGTTGCAGTAACCGATCCCAACCTTTTTTAACGTCAAGTATAGAGTGCAAATGCTCTAAGCAGATATATATATATGTATGGAACATTTCAGGTAAGAAATATTAACTTAAATAACTTTCAGTTGTATTTTCAGTGTATCTGCTGAGAATCTGGTCTGAGGCTGGATGAAGAAGCTGCTTGAGAGCTAGTTGATCGCTTTTTAATATGTTGTTTTGGGTTTGGTTTTTTTTTTTAGTCTTATACCACCTATTTCAACTGATCAATACTAAATCTTGGTGTGAGATGCATATTGATTAGAAAAGTAATCAGAATTAAGAGACATTGTGATGAATGTCCTCCTCCAGGGATTCTCAGTGTTTTAGATTAAGGATTTACTTTACCTTTTGAAAAAAGTCCTTGAGCTATGTACTGCTCCAATCATTGGCTTTCATTTACAACAACAATCTAGAAATTTAGCTGAACTTTCACTTCCTTTTATTACTACTACTATTATTACCATTACTACTTCCTCCTTTTTTCCTTTTTTTACATTTTTTTCTTTCTTGTATAAAAAGATTCCTTTTTGCAGATAACCTATCAAAATCTTATGGACCATCGTCTCAGAAACACTACTCTAGATATACTAATTAGAGAGGGTATCCAGCTGATACTTTTACAAGTGAACCACAAGAACAGTTCTGTAGTCTTTCTAAGTACAAGAAGTTCAGTAAACAATTCTAGGAAGAGAGGGAAAGACTTGTAAAAATGTCACTGAATTTGGACTAAAATATTTGAGATGAAAAGCTGTGACATAAATACATTTGAGATAACAATTCTTTAAAAGATAAAAAAAAAAAAGGAAGTACTTCTGTCCCAATAAACCTCATTTTTCACCTCGGACTTACTATGAAAGTCAATGGAAGCACCGTGACTTAAAGATACATATAGACTAGAATGGCAAGGGGCATTATTTGTTCAGATGTCTTTCAGAAATAAACCCCTCATGTCTTGAGGTATATTCTCCTACCAGTTGATGTGAATGAAAGTTATGTGCAGCAAAAATAACTAACAGCTCATGGTTCTTCTGAATGATGGACTTTGGATATCTAAATGCTAATGTATTGCGAATCAGTAAAATAAGAAATATCTGCAACAAAGAGCTAAAAAAATCAATCCCTAATTTTAACGGCAGTTCTAGAATGAATATTTTATTTCCTAAGATAATATGATACGAACAGAAGAAGGTAAACCTGGCTGTCAATAGATCCAGTATTAGGAGGATTTGCTTTGAAGAACTTTCTGGCAGATAGCAAGAAAAGTATGACATAGAAACCATAGTTTACAAACCCTGCTGACTGTGCCAGCATGTGCAAAAACTGATAAAATATTATAAATGAATTAAGAAACAGATAATAATTAAGTATCTTTCCTCACATCTCCTTTTTAACTTGAGATCACTTTCCAAAATATTCTAAACTTCTAATTTTTTTCAGAGGATCAGGGTGTCTTCTTACAATACTTTTCAGAGGCTTCTCTAAAGAAGACTATTACATTTTAGATAATTTTACTGTCTCACACCCAATAAATGGTTAAACCTTAAAAATCAACCTGGACATAATCTGCAAATGCAAAAATGAAGAGACGAGGCAGTAAGAGTGGAGCAATTCCTCCTTAGCTGTTTAGTAACATCTCAGTATATAGAAGTATTGCATAAACCCAGCACAATCTGTGGACAATCTCCTGTAAATGGAAATGTAGACTAGAAAGGAAAATTAATCTCTCAGCTACAATACATGGGCTTTGAAAGAAGCCACTAGGAGTGTCATTACATTGGCAAATGTTTGAGTATTATCTTCATTACTATGGCCTTTCAGAACTGTGATGTAGCGTTTACAAACTAGGTATAGACAAAAAGATGTGTAGACAGAAGACACCAGAAAAACCTACAAGCCATAAATACAACATTTATATTTTTACACTTGACATAAGCTTTTTGTCTATGTTCAAAAAAAATTCTGTGTGAATTATTATACAAACACCCCTTGATAAGGCAAGAAAATAGCTAGTAACCTTTCATCCCTAAAAGGCCTTTTTGCATTTGCAGATGTTCATGTTCAAGAAGTGGAAAAAGCTTGTTCACTGCCACTCTTTGAGAGAATATAGCGTCTCAAAGCTGAATGGAAGCTGCAAGTCCTAGCTTCTTACACACACACTTAAATTTTTCACAAAAGCAGTCCAAAAAACACAATAAATGTCGACCTGTTTATTTCCAATACTTCATAAGCCTAAATTATCCTCATACTATAATTTTATTAAAATGGTAAAGCTAGCTTTAATTTCTCTTTTGGGACCATTTCTGGACTGATTTGTTAGCAATCGGCTTACAATTCTGTACCAGGTTATTTTTTGGGGCACTGCAATAAGGTGAGAAATGAAACTAGATTAAAAAATCTGTAGTGTGAAGGTGATTTAACAAAAACACTCTATGTACCAGTAATATTCTACTGACTAGTAATTTGCATCTCTGTTTTCTAGACATCATATCTTCTTCCTGGTCTATATAACCCCAACAGTTCATAAAGATCTTAGCATAGAAGCACAATTAGTAACAGCAGGGGTTTAATTAAGATTAGAAGATATAGTGAAGATTTAGTTTTGTACAAACAGCAAATACGGTAATTCTGAAAGAAATCTTAGGCAAATTACATATCCTGCCCTTAGTCAAATTATATGTTCCCCCACTCCAGTTCACTTAGAAGAGATTTTCATTACCGATCACAGGACAGCTGTACTACTCAGCTTGTTGGAGACTGAAGTCCACAGTGCACTGTGCACAAAAAACACTATCAGTTGGTATCATGCAACACTACTTTTCTCTCATATGTTAATACATTCCACCTTGCAAATCATGGGATAATGGAATTTAAACATTCTCTCCATACTTTTCACATTTACTTACTCATTATCTGTCTAGGTTTATTGATAGATCTTGTATTTTAGGAATTTCATTCTTAAGAGTATGCTTTTTCTATATATGACAGATTTAAAGCAACAGGACCATGAATTTGATTAGGGATTTTTAAAACTCCTGATAACCATGATTATTACTGAAATCTTTCCATCCATGGTTACAAGGGAAGAAGGATCAGTAACCATTCTGAAGTTAAAACCACCAGGTTAGAAAAAATGATTCTACAAATTCTACAAATCAGCTAAAACTGATGAGGAAAGAACATGCTGAAATTAAAAAATCAGTCTACTCAAACCATCTCTAACTGTAAGTTTCCATTAACTAATTGCTGAAGATTTTAACAAAAAAAAAGAGTTCAACTGAGGAGATCTAAGTTTTCCCAGTGTGAATGACAGAAAGCTAGGGGAAGTACTTATCCACCTAGAGAGGAAAGGTTATCAGCACTACAAAAAAACCCCACCCAAATATCCAAAGGAAACAAATATCAAACCCAGAGGTTTTCCTGATCTTTAAAGAGCCTTTACCTTGAATACAACTCAGATCATTAAGATGTCCCCAAAATATTTGAAAAAAAATGACATATAGAGATGTCTGCTTCAAGGAAAATGTTCTTAGGGAAATAAGATGACCCGATTTCCATCTCAACAAGTTTACCCTTGTCTGTGCTCAATACTTTAAAGCTTTTTTGAGCTTGTTAAAGATGCAGTGAACCATCCAGTGTTCTCATTTAGCATGCATTTCAGAAAGCTGCATATAAAAGATAACAGGTCTATCTTGTGGTTTTAAAACATTTAACTTAGATTGAGATGCTCTATCAGTAGATCACCCTCTGAAAGCCCAGAAAAATCAGCATTTTATATCAGAGTTAAATAGAAGTGACTTATGGTTTTCTTGGTTCTTTCCTCAGGGACATTACTTCACTGAACTTGCCATAACAGAAGCTTTGCTGTACATAATTCATTATAATCCAGATAAATTTGTAGAATCATTTTAGAATTTTCTTTTGTTTCCAGTCACAAATGCCTACAAAGATTAGGACCTGTCCCGTCTATGTAGCAAACATAACAGCATAAGCCATTTGAGGTGACATAGCACATAAAATAGGGTTAATCTCTTCTTACACCACACATTTTAGGATTAAAAATTCCCCACCTAGAGGTGCTTATTTGTCTTCATTGACTGATGAAGCTAGATAATCTGTTTTTGGGCAGCTAATATTGCTTAAGGTTTATAGGAGTCTTAAATCATATTTTCTAACATCTTTATATGTGGAAAAAACTAAATCAAAACAGAGCTTTAACTGGTCAACCACTAGCTTCCATGTTCTGAGCTTTGATTTGATGATGATAACATTTTAAGATTGTGTCTGTGCTGGTTATATTGTTTTAATTTTCAAGTTGTAAAATGGGTGAGACGAAAGAAGCTAATACGATCCTTTAAAAAAAATCAAGAAAAATCATCAAGCCTTTTAAGAAGTACAGCACAATGTGATTTTTTTCTTATCAGTTTTCATATGTTTGGGATTTCTTTGCTCTCAGCTGGCACCAGAGGCCCAAGCAGCTAATAACATGTCACATGATGTTCTGCTATTGAAGTGGCCAGGTTAAATGTCCAAATGGGACAAGTACTGAAACACTGAATTTTGTGCAGCAATGATGTGCTTGAAAGAGAAAAAGATATCATTATTATTATTATTATTATTATTATTATTATTATTATTATTATTATTATTATTATTATTATTTTCCATTCCTACTTTTTGAGAAAGCTGGGCACCCTTGACAAATACTCTGCAATCCTATGTTACAGAGTATCACTATGTGGAACATCATAGCAAATCCAAGGGTTGAATTCCGATCTGCCTTTGATGAACTCAGGGGTATTTAATTATGAAGATTAAAGAGATAGTCTGTTTGTGCTTAACATCAAGACGAGGTAATTGAATAAACCTCAGTCTGTCCGGCAAAGGGCAGAAAACTCATCTCATAAATCAAGATTGCTGACTTCTTTAGCATCATCAGTATTTGTGTCTTCCCATCTCCCACAGTGGTCATACATTTCTTGTCTTTGGCCCTCTTAACCATTAATTCACTCAAAAAGACTTAATTCCATTGTGTATCCTTATGAGTCCCATCTGTGATCATATGCATTTCCTTTCAATTGAGATATAAAATAAATAAAGTTATTTATTTGTTTTGAAAGTGCTGTTCAGATATTAACTAATTAAAATCAGTGATCATTTTACCCCCACAGTACCTTCTGGAAGTGTCAGAACCTGTGTTCTGGTTCTGGTAAGTGTCAGCCAAGCCCTGGTGTCTTGGCTAAGTGCCAGGTGTACATTTATGTACCACATATCTAAATTTCATTGCAAGTTACAAAAAAATGCACTTGCATCCCCAGTTTTTCCTCCTCTTAAATAGTAGTTTTTAAAATCTGTGAATTTATATGTCAAAGGTAAATTTGCATTTCAGTAAGGAAGAAGTAGTCCTTTTCAGACAGTATTGGCTAATATGAAATGTGAAGATTTTGTATTTAGAACTTTTGAAAGTTAATCATCTAGTAAACAGTTTTAAGCAAAAAGTTTGTGGGTTTTTTTTTGTTGTTTGTGGATTTGGGTTTTTTTGAGTCTGTAGATCACCCAGTAGCATAGGTCAAAAAGAAAACTTCTTTTTCTCTTTTTGAAAATAAAAGTCTTTTTTCTTAACTCATTTCAGTGTAATCATCTGGGCAAGTAATATTATAATAATGTGAGTGTGTACACAGAGAAAAAAATTGTTCAATTTATTAAAAAGATGTCTTGAGTTATTCAGCAGATTAAGAGATTTCTTTTTAAATAAACAATTCTTTTTTAAGTTGTTCTCACTCCAGAGATCCTGTCTTTGTAACTAATACATACAATAAGATTACTCAAAACACATTAAATTTTTAGACCTTTTTTTTTATGCAAAACATTTCAGAACTACATATAAGACTTCGAGGTTTAATTAAGATTCAGAATCGGAGGGGAATTTTGAAATGTGAGTGCACATTAGCATTTTAGTTTGGAGAAGGAATATGCTTTTGAAGTGAATCTCCAATCAACCTCATTTGCCATGCTTTAATTCACATTGTGGAGAAATCTAGGAGTGCATGAACTGAATTTCATTCAGGAAAAAATGAACTGAAAAAGGCAGTCCCAGAGCATATGAATTGTGTTCCAACTGCTAACAAGCATTCAGTGTCCTATGTTTTTCTCTCAGCAAAAAGGATACCGTGTTTTGTAATATTTGAGGAACATACAGGATACCGTATAACGCCAGAGGTAAAAGTATATCGGATCCTACTCCTGCAAGAGGACTCTAGATCTGCTGCACAGCTTTTCCTCTTACTGCCAACCTTTGCAATTCTCTTTCAAACCCATGGACCATTTGCTACTGTGAGAAAACCTTGAAAAATCTTCATCTTGGTATTTATGGATTAAAGTGTCCAGAAGCAATATGGTCATATTGTCCTGGCTGTGGTTTGAAGCACTATGAATATCTGGGAAGTTTCTACATTCATTCCAGGAATGGCATGCACACCTAATAGCTCTTCTGCCTCTTGGAGGTCACTGCACAGTTGTCTGGGCTAAAATGTCAGATGAATAGTAGAAAGCGATGCTCAACCCTAGATAATAACTAATGCTTTTTGTAGAATCTAGACAGATGGTAGAGCTTTGACTGCCTCAGGTTTTTCAGTGGACTACTCACCATCCAAAGGTGGTACAAAAATTTCAGCGGGATGAGGAGGGAGAGTGAGCTACCAGATGACTTAGTGGGAATCCCAGTTCCTTGGGCTCTTTATCCAAAATAATGTAAAATGAAGAAAAAGCAGATCCCTGCATGAATGATGGCAGATCCACAGCATGAAAAAAGAGGGATGAATGAAACGGCTGTAAACTTAGGAAAGTGCTGTAGAAAACAAGACACAGCAAACACCTGCTAAAGAGTTGTAAGAAGCTGCGTGGCACCATCTGCACCATCTATGCTAACACAGCATCGCTGGGGACACGAATGAGCTTTTCAGTCTGAGAAAACGCACGTGTCGGAGTGAGACACAAGGTTGTTCTGCCTGGGTTCTCTACGTCAGATTAAAGAGTTTTAATCTGCACATCTGGGCACTGAAAGATGGAATTATACATTTTTAGAGGCAGAAATGGCCCACTACAGGCAGAAATACTGTTCTATGAAATGCAGTACTTGCAATTAAAGATTAATCCTTGACTATGATTCTATGATTCTACGACTTGCCGACAAGGAGCAATTTCGGATTCAAAAGTGCTTTCTGCTCAAAATAGATATCCTGTAAAAGAGAAATCTGAAAGAGAAACCAGTAGCTTTGTAGATGTCTATCACAGAAATATCTTTAAAGAACAACCTGGAAAGGATCTATTCTCTTGCTGAGAGAGGATCTATTCTCTTGCCTGAAGGCAAAATTAATTATACCTGTGTCATTTCTGCTTAATGATTGTCTGAACTCTTCTTTAAAGTCTCCAATGATTGAGACTCCATCAATAGTGGCTCCACAGTCTCACCAGAAAATTCTTTTCAACATTTTAGTAGATTTACTGCTAGTAATATTTTAAGTGTTCTCCTTTAAGGAAGTCTCTTATTGTAATTTACGCCACTTCCCTCCTACTCTTCTGGAACCATTCCTTTCCTCCATGAGCTGTTTTATATATTTGGAAAATGTTTCCTCTTTCAATTTTTTCATGCAGGCTGTATTATTTAGTTCTGTAATTGTTCCGGCTTTCTAACGTAGTTTCTGGAATCTTTTCAACCAGTCCACAACCTTCTAAATTGCAGAATCTAGATAGAGTAATTCAATTTAGGAACTCTAGTATGTTGTATAGAAAAGTTACCTCATCTATATCATGATTTTCCTGCTTGTCACTTGGTTTATTTCCTGAAATGTTAAAGGTCATAAATGAGGTGAAAGCACTACAGCATGTTTATCTGGACCAAGTAGTATGGAATAACAAGTAAAGCAGTACTTGTTATATTCTGCTATAACAAAAGAAACTTTTGCTTTACTTTCATTTGAGGAGTATGGCTAAATATTTTGTACTCTATTTCACATACTAGTTTTTCACTCTGTGACAACACAAACTTGACATTTCTGCTTATTTACTCCTGAAGACTTGCCCTAGGGACACAAGGTCTCTTACTACTATGTTCATGAATGCACAGTACTCATCCTTTTCCAGATGTTATCCACATCCAAGCATGTAATCAAGTCTTATTTTGTGTATGCAAATCAAAGTAAGTCTGTATTGTTATCAGTAATCTGCTGTTTATTTCCTTATACATTATTTCACGTAGAGTGACTGCTTATTTTGAATGTATTCATACATCATACTTCTTATTTCACATACAGTGGTTAACATCAAAATTTTGACCCAAGCTGCAGCAGTAGCCATGGTATATCTTTCCTTTTTTTTGTATTAAGCTTAAGAAATTTTGGTTCCTATAGTAAAACCAAATGTTTTTTAATCTTAGGATTCAATGAACAAACTGGATTTAGGAAGAGATCATTTATATTGATAAAGGGAAAAGAAAAGTACAGAGAACATTGGCTGACAATATATAGACAGCAAAGAAAGAAACAAGGGCTTTGATACTGGAAAGTCTGTTTTGTAAGAGCAGTATTGTGTTTATGGCACGAAAGCAGATTGGAATGCTTAACAACAGATTAAAACTGACAAAAATGCATTAGATAATTTCCATGGCAACGGGAGAGACTAACACAAAACGCTGCTCTGTGAACACCAAAGTCCTGGTCCTGAGCTGTATCCTGGAGGTATAATGAAGGAAAAGGATGCATAAAGGACTGAAGCCACATGAAGCCACGTGACCCTTCAGTCCTCCTTCACAGACCTAAATTAAAAGACCCTCCTTTTCTTGAGATCATTCCAGTAGGTGAGGCTGGAATAAAGACTGTAGGAAAGCTTACCAACTCTGTCAGGCATTAGACATTGCTTCATTTGAACATTGCTTTAGCCCTTCTCTTTTATATGCAATCATATTTAAAACCTAGATGTTCCTGAAGGGTCAGAATTGTAATATTTTTGGACAAGATGCCAATGCTCTATCACATATCACTGTCACTTCTCTCATGTTGCTTTGGTGATCTTTTCTACTCCTAAAACCAGACAGTAAAGTTAAGAAGCCAAACAGTTTACGCTGGGGAGAAAATAAGTTTTGAATCAATTCCAGTAATCTCATATTTTCCTCCATAAATCTGTTACAAGGCAAAAATCTGACAAACATAGTTTTGCACCTACCAGGAATGCTGCTTAGTGTCAGCTTTGGAGAAAATATTTCATTTTTAAAAGACTGCAAAGTTTGAGTAATTCTGAGATGAAACATTACATTTTAAATTTAATTAAACTTTAAACTAATGCAGAGTTTGGTAAATAAAATTTATTTTAAAAAAGCATGCAATATTTATCTGAATTATTTCAGCAAATTCAATAAATGAGAGAATAATGTTGCCCATCCCACTAGCTCTCCCCTCACATTTTTAAATATATTTGCTGCTTGTTAGAAAAATTGTATACAATTTTATTAATAACCTTCCATTGTAGTAAATAGAAGAGTTTTACGTTTTTTAAAATGTCTTTGACTTGGGTACCAATAATTCTCTAGGCCAAAAGAAGCCAATCTTATAGGTGTTCACTTAAGTCATGTTTCGCTGAGTTAATACTTTTGTTTACGCCAAACCTGTGGAATTTTCTGACCTAGAAATTTAGTACATTAAGCTCTTCCGATCCATCTAGGACGACAGAACATTCAAGCTGTACTATGATTACTCATATTCAGTACCGTGATAATAAATCTTCCTTATGAACACCAGAAATATTAATGTTCTATATGTCTGATGTTTCAGATTTTAATTTAAGGTTCCAAATAATTTAGTCTATCTCAGCCAAGGTCAAGAACAATTTCTCAGTTTTGAGTGAAATAGAATTTCTCAGAGGCAGTTGCCTGTAAACAAATACTCAGTCTGAAACTTTTGGCTGTTCTGCATTTTTTCACATATAGATAAGTGGCAGCTAATACTCTCTGTAATATCATGTCAAAAAATGCAACACACTATAGATAGGTACCAAGAAATTATAGACATTCAGGACTCATCTGATCTAATCTAGTTTAAATTATAATTTCACTGTGAGGAAAAGTAATATTAGATTAGATTTCTTTCCAACAAGCTTTTATGTGATTTTATTACCAACTGAACCACTGACGTGCTTGTTGCTTGTTGTTAATGGATTACTGGCTCCGGAAATATGGTCTGATTTCCTTCTTGTCATGCAGTCAGTATCCTGTTTCACTGCAGAAATTGGATAACATGTTTGTATTTTTGCATTTGTAAGAATCTTTCACATGAATGAGAACTCTCCCAATCTCCATGCCCTGAATATCCTTCCTGGATAGCTTATAACCACGTATTACAGTAACCTATTGATTTTCACCAAACCACTTTGCTATCAGTAATGTCTATTATACAGTCAATGAATAATAGCACTGTCAAGGATTACGAATTATGACCAAAAACCTTACCTCACAAAAAAGCAAGGCTTGCATTGCCATGTACTCCTACAGTTTACATTTTCCATGAATTGCATGTATATTAATTTATTTTCTACTACATAGTATTATAAAGACTCATTTTCTACCAGAGTAAGAAACAGAACACAACAGACAACTAAATGAATCAAAATGTTTTAGGAAACACTTGTTCTCTGGTTTTCTTTTTCATCAGTTCAGTCACCCTACTCTTTCTTATCACTTCTACCTCATATTTACATGCTTTTTCACAACTCCTTTCCTATGTGAGGGTCCCTTTTACTATTTCATTAGGCACTAAAAAATCTTCTTTCTTCTATGTATCCTTATTTTCAATATTTCCTTATTTTCCTAAACTATTTCAGTAGAGATATCTCTGTATCTGTAATACCTAACATAGCAGATAAGATTGCTATCCTAGAAATAACATTCAAATTTTTGACTGCATAGCAAGAAGCACAAAGACTGTTTGGAGTTTTTATGGTTTGTTTCATTTATTTTTTTACCAGAACTTATTAGGCTAAAGGATAGAAGCATCAAGTTTGTAGTTCTTCCTAACTATAAACTGAAATAAGCCCCTTTGTTGAGGAAAACTATCTGTGATAAAGAATACATTAAGACCTTTTCAGTAGGCACTGAATCAATTCATTCCAAAGAAGAAGAGTGAAAGGTTTCTTGTCAGTTCTGAAGGTTTTGGATGTCTTGGAGAGAAAAATTCTTTGTTTCCCTTTTGGTGCTGTTCAGAATTATAACTCTCATCAAAACAAAAACCTACCTGAACTTTTTAGTTAGTATTTGGAGGTGGAGCATCAGAATGAATAATCTCAAAAACTAATGTAGGACTGCTGGATAGCAGTTAGGTTAATATTTAATTATCTGAGCTTCCAGGCACTTCTCTAGATACAAATGTAGGTTGCTAGTAATTGCCAATATTCTAAAATAAAGTGAAAAAGAGGAGACTTGCAACTCAATTTTTTAAAGCTAAGAATGCTGTCATATGTTGTAAGAGTTAATCACCACAGCAACTGATGACTCTCTAAACTAAATACTATTTGTGTTGTCGAAGGAAGACATTTTTAAAGGCAAGAATTATTTTGTTCTGAAATAAATGGCAATCCTTAGCCTAGAATTGTCACTGTTGCTTTTCATTATCGAATATGAGAACCACTAGACTTTCAAAACAAATAGGAAAACCTGTTCCATACTTGTATTAACTTTTAGAATTTTCCAGTCTTGAAAAACATTTCAAAATACTTAATCTAGACTATTTTGTATCTAGATGGTTTCAGACTTGCTAATAAGAAATGCCGTAATAAAACCAGTGAGCAAATCTCTAATAGTTTGTAAGAGCACAAATGACAGTCTGCATAGTGCCTTTCTGGAAAAAGAGAATAAGTATTTTCTTAATTTTCAATTACTTGCATGTGCATATACATCGTACTAGATTTAGAGTGGTTACAGCTCTGGCAAATGAACTGAATTTCACTGAGGTGGCCAGCATGGAAGGAAGAAAAGAAATTTTCCAAACTGCATGGCAGATGCTATTTCAGGACTCCTGCAACAACTTTACCTCTATCCATATTCATTTTTACAATTCATGTCCCACCTCTCTTTAGTACTTAGGTAGTTTATTTGCATAGTTATAGGCTCAAGGACCTTGACACCATCCCAGAATGCAGCTGTGGACTCAAAATAAGGACTGAACCTCACTCAACATAAAACAAAATAGTGGTTCAGGTGTGACCTCCCTAGATGAAGACGACAGGAGTGAATGCTCACAGCAGAAAGATTTCCCTGCTGACCCTCCATTTATGCTCCTGTATATCACAGAGAATTGTAATGGGGCCACTTGTGGTGGAGTCTCATGAGTGAAGAGACTCCCTGTCTCAGTAGCTGCCTTTCTACAGATGTAGATTTAGGTCTGTGTAGGAGTAGGTCAGAATTTATTTATCATATCATGATCTTTTGGATGAGCTTACCCTGATCCATTAGCCACTCAGATGACTTGTACAGAGTCAGAGATGAAAAAACAGAACTGAAAGAGACATCTGAAGTAGATTCTGTCAAATGTTAGCCAAAAATACATCTAAAATTGCAGCTACAGATTGGTATTTGTGTGTAAAAGAAGCTAGTTTTCTGTCGGTTTTAAAACTACAACTATATGAACTATACATAGTCAATAACTTTTTCTTTTTTTTGTTTTGTTTTGATTTTTTCTTATTGTGTTTTTGTTTGTGTTTGTTTGTTTGTTTGTTTTTAAATACAGGATTTTACATGTGTCTGACCTTACTAATACAAAGGTATTCAAGGTTTCTGTGCTAGAAATCTAAGAATAGAGACAAAGAACAGCATTAGGCACGGAAGAACATGACACATCATAACACAATAACATTTTTTTTTTCCTTTTCAAAATAAACATTTATCAGCACTAAATGTGTATGAAAATATAGTCAGTTTGCTCAGGGAAAAAAGAAACTAAGGTCAACAAGGCCAAGTGCAAGGTCCTGCACGTGGGTCAGGGCAATCCCAAGCACAAGTACAGGCTGGGCGGAGAATGGATTGAGAGCAGCCCTGAGGAAAAGGACTTGGGAGTGCTGGTCGATGAGAAGCTCAACATGAGCCAGCAATGTGCACTGGCAGCCGAGAAAGCAAATCGTATCCTAGGCTGCATCCAAAGCAGCATGGCCAGCAGGTCGAGGGAGGGGATTCTGCCCCTCTGCTCTGCTCTCGTGAGACCCCACTTGTAATACTGCGTTCAGCTCTGGAGTCCCCAGCACAAGAAAGACATGGAGCTGCTGGAGCGGGTCCAGAGGAGGGCCACAATGATGATTCAAGGGCTGGAACACCTCTGCTATGGAGATAGACTGAGAGAGTTGAGGCTGTTCTCTGGAGAAGAGAAGGCTCCGGGGTGATCTTATTGCAGCTTTCCAGTACCTAAAAGGGGCCTACAGGAAAGCTGGAGAGGGACTTTTTAGAAGGGCGTGTAGTGATAGGACAAGGGGAAATGACTTTAAACTGAAAGAGGGCAGATTTAGATTGGATATAAGGAAGAAATTTTTTACATTGAGGGTGGTGAGGCAGTGGAACAGGTTGCCCAGAGAAGCTGTAGATGCCCCATCCCTGGAAGTGTTCAAGGCCAGGTTGGATGAGGCTTTGGGCAACCTGGTGTAGTGGAGGGTGACCCTGCCCATGGCAGCGGGATTGAAACTAGATGATCTTTGAGGTCCCTTCCAACTCTAACCATTCTATGATTCTATGATTCTAAGGCTTTTAGTAGTCTACTGTCTTCCATATTGTCTATTGCAATATATATATATTTTTAACACTTGTGATCTTGTTTCTGTACATTGGACCTCTGAAATACCTGCAGGTTTGTCTGTAGACTAGGCAGCTGACCTTTTGAGAGGCAGAAATCTGTCCATAAAAGTCCTGTTTCTTCTTGCCATTATTTTAACTATAAAAGTCACCAAGATAATAAATAAGTCTGTTCTCATATAACAGTAAAATATTCTTTACAAAAAACGGAATTTAGAAAAAAAAAAATGGGATATTTTAAAAGAGGAGCATCTAACAAGATGTGAGGTTTGAAAGACTTTAAAAATGAAAAAGGAGAATGTTAAGGATCGTCTTCTTTGATAAACAGAATAACAGAAAACAGTGGAGATTTTATATTATTTACTTTCTGCTTTGTGTTGTTCTTATGTTTCATTTAACACAGTGTAATTCTTGCATTAAAAGAAGCAATTAACAAAAATTCCCTTCTTCCCCTTTTTCACTCTGAATGTTATACACTTCCAGCAACATACGTGTTCTTTCTTTCCCAGTCTGAACAGTCAATCTATGCAATTGCTCCTTGCATATAGGCTGTTCCTTATCCTTGACCATCTTTATTGACATTTTTTGAATCGTTTCTGCTTCTTTATCATTTTTGAGATGGGGTAACCAATATTGCACATTGTATCCGAATTGTGGGCACACTAAGGATTTATAACATCCTAATGATATCGTCTGTATTTGTCCTCTTTCCTAATAGTGTCCACATTTGTTTTGCTTACTGACCACTACTATTCACTAAGCTCATGTTTTCCTAGCCTTATTTGTTATAGCCTCTAAATTTCACTTTACATTGAAAATAATTACTTCCGCCCCACCCCCGGCCCCTCGTCTGTGTTGGTCACTTAACATTAACCTTTTGAATTCCACCTGAAATTTTAGAGCTTAGGCCCACTTCATCTTGGTTGGACCCCCTGAAATAAACACAGCAAACTTAGGAACAGAACAGAGTATACCAAAGAGTTTTAAATTGCAATGGGGAAGGAAAACATAATTTCCCAACCGAAATTAGAACATCACACTGAGCAGCAATGCACTTTCAAATATAGACGCCAAGGGAACGTGAAGATAGGTAATTGTCAGGATTGCAATTTCGCTGTTTACGCTTGCCATTTTGTCTCTATCTTTTAAAAATAATGTCTTCCCCATATATCTTTTCTGTGATGTCCTGTATGGGATGTGTGTTAACATATTCCTGAAGAGGTAATTAAGAATCATGACTCTGCACTAGAGAAAAAATATCTGCTCCATACATATTAATGTAGGGTAAATTATTACAGTTGTGTTGGCTAAATGACAAAATTTCAGTTTTGATTTTTTTCCTAATCAGGCAAGAAGTTAAATCAACTCTGCTGTCAGCTAGTTAATCATACCCTTAAAAAGCACCATTCTAGTGCAATCCCCAAATACCATCACTGTCTGTATATTCTAATGACAAAGAGAAGGCTATGGCAAAAGAAACACAGCGGGTGTGTTTTCTGCTTTTATTGGTGTTGGGTTAAGTATTCATCCACTTGTTCATAAATGTTGAAGTTACCAATGCAATAAAAAACTCTCAAGACAAAGCTAATGTATTTGCTGAACTTCGAGGTCTTTTTCTCTTTGAGTGATACAGTTTTATGTTATTATATCACAGAAGAAAATTTAAATGAGCAAACCAGGTTTCCTACACTATGAAAATATCTGAACCATTCTATCTGAACAAGATGAAGCTATATAATATTATACTTGTGAGGATCTTAGAAGACATTAGGCTGATTTCTGAAGCAGCTCAAAGTAGCTGTTTCTGAAGGAATCTCAGTTTGAGATAAAGTTCTAATCTTTATGATATTAACATAAAGAGCAGCCTAGAAGAAAGCTGCCTTAATCATCATTTTTTCATCTGTATTTCTGACTTCTAGCACAGCTCACAGTTTTCACGGGTGAGATGAGCTTGAGATAATTACTAGTCTTACCATCTTCTTGGTTTCAGGCTGGAAGTAGATGAGTTTGGACCTATGCAAAGGTGTTGGGCTATTCTTCATTCTGCTTCTGAAGCATCTACCAGCCTGCCTTCTAGCTTAAGAACATGCTTGCAGAGTAACTGAGTGGGTGGAAGATAAATCCAGACTTAACTGAGATGTGTTCCCTGTAAATATAATAATAGAAATCTTGACATTAGATGGTGAATATTCATCGGTTTTATAAAAATCAGGTTCTTGTAATTAATTTAGACGGGAACTGTTTTTGGAATCCCTAAAATCAATAGATCTTTCTGGAGAACCTTTGCTAACACTGTAACTACTGCATTAGAGAACAGCCCATTAACCATTGAAGAGTTGGACTAGTTCTGACTCTGAAGCCTCCCCAGGGTGGTTTAGTTAAACTATTCCTGTTCAGTATTGTGTCTGTGAGCTACTGTTTTGATTATGAAGTGCAACAAGGAGCTCAGGTAGGGTATATATTTTGTTGAAACTCATAAAATGTGGCTAGACCTCTATAATGTGAATACTTGCAATTCTTTATTCTGATTTTAAGAATACTAGAATGATTCAAACATGTTCCTGCTATTTCAGGTGGGAATTATGTAAACAGCATTTCTGGATCTGAAGTGTACCTGTTGGATGTTTAGATCATTTCAAAAGACTGTAAACCATGGTGATTGAAATCTGCTTTACTAGCATTTTCTTTTTATATTCAAGTAGTTTTGTCTATTCATTCAGGTGTTACAGACGGAACATTCTATGCCTTCTGTATTCCTAATACTTTCAAGCTAGATATTTGGAAGCAAAATTCATGCTTCATCCACTATATTGAAAATTAGGCTTCCAATACTAATTGTTACTAGAAAAAATAAAGAAAATGGATGTAGCAAACTGCAACTATATTCATATTTGATATCTTTGAATTAAGAGTCTCTGGACTTCTGTAAGTTATCTTTTTTTATACACAAGATTAATTGAATGGCACGGCCAATATTATGCAGGGATGGGATGGAATGTTGGCCTGATCCCTTCTGGGTCTATGCACAGTGAAATCCACAACAGTTTCTAAAACATGGACAAGGTAGGAGAATTTCAGGTAGCAAAACTGGTGAGCATCCTCTCATAACAATACAGAAAAAACTACTTCCAGGTTTGCTGTCCTCAGATACACTGAAAGAAAGTAAATTTCTTTTATGTTGGCATTTGGAGGCTGGGTCTTTGTTGCTGACATCCCAGGACAAGGTATGAACAGGCCACTTCCATAAAGAAGCACCTATTTCCAACCTGAAAAGGCCCAGATAACTCTGCTCAGTGAGCAGAAGAGGAACCCATTTGCCTCCTTATATATTTGAATACCACTATCAGCTGTGATGGGCTAGAAAGTGAGGAACAAAATGCATGAATATGAAAACTGCTTACATGTTTGGACATCTGGAGAGTGAAGCATATATCCTTCAGCATGAGATAAAGCTATCTGATGCAATTATAATTTCAGCATTATTGTACTGTGGCAAACTTGACAACTGAAAGTCGACTACAACAAGAAGTCTAATGAGGCATCTGCGAAACATTCTTGGAATTACTGACATTATCACTGAAGTAGTGATAAATGTGAAAGAATACTGGACGAATATCTGCTGCTTCCAAACTTAGGAGAAGATAACTTAAAATGAACTTGGTATAGCCTTCTGCTGATACGTGAATCAATCCTTCAAAAAAGCAAGGGAAAGGACAGCTGGAAAACAGTGAAGGAAAAAACTGAGACAAACTTATGCTGTATTCCAGCAGCTATGTTAACTGACTGGCAGGACTTGTTTCTACTCACACTGAAAGGACAAAAGACACCTAAGACAAACCATGGTTCTGTAATACACGGAATGTTCCACAACCAAGATATTATATAGATTGTTGAATGTATCTTGAATGGGAAAAAGACAGGGAACATTAATGACTTTTGGCAACGCTTATTCAAGCAGACAATCTCTCATTAAACCTTCATGTGCCAAGGGAATGAAAAATAACTGTCTTTGGCTATATGACAACAGAAACTAATTAATATGAGTCCTAATTTAAAGGAATGCTGTCACTTTATACATGAAAATTACTGAAGCTTGCTTTTATTTCCTACTATTTACAGCAGTCAAATGTTACTGACATGGCGGTAACCAAAAGATTAGTGCAAAAGGCATTTTGTTCCCTCTTATATTTTTTTCAGCAATTTTCCTTGTTATTTCCTTCTGCTTGTGTAGGTGTTTCACATATAAGCAGGAGAAAAAAAGTGTTCTTGAAAATGGGGGCAAGAAGCCATATTAGCACATGAGGGATACCAAGAGACAGATATGGAATCTGAAATGGAATTTAACATTAATTTGAAATCAATTAATTCCCTATCTAATGTTGCATTTCAAACCTTTAAAATATTGGCCATAATTTACACTTTAGTCATATACACGAAATCTACCTTAGAGAAACATTACAACTGAAGAGTGAACGGACTCTGAAAAATTATTTACTAATCAGTATTATGCACAATAAAGAAAACTCCATGGTTTTCCTATTTGCATTACTAGTTTTTGTCCTGTTACACTAACACCATTTTAATTCTGTCTTTCATAGGTATGCATAAACTTGGAGAATCTAGAGCAATGGATAGAAGTGAAAAAAAAATAAAAATACAGCCAGCTTGCTTCTGAGACAGGCATTTTAGAAATTCCTTCTTTGCAAAATCACAGTAGAAACAGAGTTGTGTGAAGTTTGGAAATGATTCATTATAGAGAGCTACATAATTGCATATGCAATATGCCAGAGTTCAATAATCTTAAGAGCAAACTTATTGTTTGATGAAAGATCTTGTCTATTAAAAAGTCAATGTTAAAAATCTGGAATCAGAGCCAAATATTCAATATCTTCTTTAAAAATGTTAGTTTAAAATCATAAAGTCTATTGAGCTTTCTGACATATGCACCATTTGTTGTGTATTTGTGCATATGCACATATGCACCATTTCTTTGTATTGCAAGATAATGAGAAACACATATGCTTAATTTATGCTTTAATTACATATAGTATGACTTAATCAGCCAATTACTCTAGTTTCCACGTGTAAGAGCTTCTGAATACAAGCAGATTTCAGTTAAATTTAAAATCAAGCTGAAGTATCTTTGTTCTTTGTTTCAAACTAAATAAGCACAGCTTTTCCCTTTTTTGCATTTAGATTGTTGCATGTCCTTGCTGAGAGAAAGAGGACACTGTATGTATTATCAATATGGAAAGAAGTTCTAAAGTTGATAGCGCTTTAATATGCAGCCTGGAAGTTGATCTAATTTCCGAGATAGATTTATACCATTACCAGCTTCCTAAGGAGTAGTCCATTTTTATTCAAATAAAACCAAATGGGATTTTTTTAGATGAACTTTTTTACCCTCTATATAACTATATTATATGCACTTTCTAGAAATGTGTCACACTACAGTCCTTATATCAATAACTTGAGATACAAGGATTGTGAGCAGATAACCTAAAATGTTAAGACTAGTCTTTATTCAAATCTGTAACGCAAATTCCAAGGTGAATAAAATATTTCCAGATGAAACATCCAAGATGAGAATGGAAATAGCTGCTGTCCTTAAGAGACTGGATATCACCTGTATCCTAGGCCAATGAAAACCCACATAATCATGGATGGCATAGATTAGTGCTGTAAGAGACCAATCTGAGCTAGAACAACTGAACTCAACAGAGAACAGGAGTGAGAGGAGAAGAAAATCTTTCTCGTCTGACATTCTTTAAATAAAGTATTCCTTGGGTAATGGAAGAAAGCTCGTTTTTCCAGTTTAGAGTAAGTTAGGCATATAATTTTCTTGTATCCAAACTAGAATAGTTGACATACAAAATTAGCAAAAGTAAGGTCTAAATAAGCGAAAATGAAAATCACTGGATCACTGAGATTTACAGTTCAATAAAAGTACACTATGATAACTTAAGTAGCCAAGGATATTGTACAAAATTTCAGAAATACTCACAAGAACATCAAAATTATTATGGGTAATGCTGTGTACTATCAAGATGGTTATAACTGAAATAAGAATCTTGAGATTAAGGCTAGAACAGAAGGTAAAGTGAGTAGCAGAACAAGTGGTAACATTTGTCTGGGTGAAAAGTATGGATCTTCAACAGCTGAGTCCTACTATACTAAAATTACATGCAAAATCTCTTGATTTCAAGAGGTAGAATATCCTCACCTGCTCAGTTGCAAAACTGACATGTTTAGTTGAAAGGTTAATAAAGGTCTATACAGTGAAACAGCAGAGTGCAAAGGTGAAAGTGGATCCTAATGCAAGAAATAGCTACAAGCATTGCATTTTTAATACAAAGAGTACTCAACTAGATAGCACAGTGATTTCTCTCTCCCTTTACCTGCTTCCTCTGCGAAAAAAAAATGAGAAGACATTATTTTCATTATAAATCCAAACAGTAAATTTATAATCCGTGTCTGTATATGTATAACTTTCTGATCCACTTATCAGACTTAGAATAGCCAGTGGAGCTTCATGCAGTCTCCCCTCTATCATCTGTCTTCGGAGAACAAAGATATAAAGTAGAGAATTCGGCTTCTCCAAGAACAGAATACACTTCTCCCTGCAGTAGCTATTTTGTGAGTTGCAAAGCAGTGCAAATCTACTGGTATCTGGCAAAAAAATCCAAATCAAATGAAAACACACATAAAAAAATAGCACAGATGTAAAACACTAAATACTTTCCTTCCACAAATATTTTAACACGTCTGGATCCTAACAGCAACAGAAATAACTGCTATTTTTGATTTTCATGTCTTCTCTTCTCACACCTGTCTCAATGGTAGATGTGAGAGCACAGGAGAGTTCATACCTCTTAAGAATGAATTTTGTTTGTAAGTATTTTATTTCATAATGTTTTCCACTATAGGGAACACCAATGACATTACTGCCATGGCATACAAGAAAGACATTTAATTACACTGAAAATTCATTGACACTCTGTTTGTCATGAAAATAACGTGTCACAGTCTGCAGGACTGGCAGAGTTGTTCCATAGTCATTGTGTTTTGTTGTTTGTGTGTTTTGTTTTGTTTGTTTATTTTGTTTGTTTGTTTGTTTTTAAATCAAGGAACTATCTGTGTGTTCGGGTCTTTTTTCAGATATTTCAGGGCTGGTAAAGGAATCACGCTTCCTTACTAGGAGCTCATCTAATCTAATGTGAAGCTTCATTAGTGACTCTCTTAAAAAAGACACCACTTGCTATGAATTATGAAACATTGATATCTTCCCTTTCATTTTTCTCCCTTACTCTCCTTTCTTTTCCCTTAAGTGTATGGGAGAGGCTTTTAGTGGGTCTTTGAGTAAGTACACAAAGTTACATGATCAAAAGAAATCCTGCAATTACTTAGAAAGAAGTTTAGGCAGCAATCTGGCTATAAAACATCTGGCAAAGAGGCAGAAGATGATATATGGTATCATCAGGAAAAGCAAAACATAAAAAACCCCTCACAGCTGAGTTATAGCAGTATAATGAAAGAATAATGCATTAGTTTTCTATTTTGCAGTGTAATGACTGAACCATGAAACATTGCCTGCCTGGAAGACTAAAATGATATTATCCTTCCTAACTCAAGGATCTCTAATTAAGAAGTCATGGAAGTCTGCATTTTTGGTGCTGTTAGAGAAAATTCTAAATTTAAAAGCGGCAAAATGAAAAAAAACAACCTATCTTGTTTTCTCTGAACATGAACAAACCAAACGCAATTAGATACATAGGCATAGAGAAGAAGGAGAAAGAAAACAAAGCTCTTGAGTCAGCTCGCTACTGCTAGAGGCAACTGCATTAGAGATAACACCTTTCATAAAGTGAGAAAGCTCTATCTTAATGCGAGGGTTTTTTTTTTTTTATTAACCTGACTTCTATTGGAAAACTATTTCATTACCTCATTATTGCTGGCTGGAAATTTTCTTTTAATTGCAAGTCTTTGATTATTCTCGGACACTTTTAATCTGTTTGTACTTTCATTTATAACACTGAACTTTGTGATGTTATATTCATCCTAAATCCTGCATGTTGTATGCAAAGAGAAGGACTGAAATGGCATAGGGATGCAGCTATCCCATTACATAAAATAACACTCAGAAGAAAACATAGGAGTAGATCCCCTGATTATCCTGAGCCTTATTGTAGGCAGATCCTACCAGTTCCCTTTATGACAAAATCCTGGGTAGCTTTAGGGAAAGATCACTTAAGAGTCCATGTCCTATAATCAGTATACTGAGTCAAGCTACAGGCAGGTTTTTTTCCACATCAGGCGCAGCCCTCCAGAACTACACCAGTGGGGTTTATGTCATCATGCTCCTTTGCCACGTCCCCGCATTATGTTCCTGGACACGCCACATACAGTTCCAGCATTTCACTTAAAAATTATCATTGCCAGGAGTTTAAGGCAGTATCTCATTTTTCTAATACATCATGTGCCAACCACAGAGGAGTACAGTGTCCAGGCCAAAGACATCAGGGACAGAAGCATAAAATGGCCTGGAAGTGAAGAAGCTTCTCCTCTACCTTGGTCATGCCTTTGATGGCAACAGACATCCTGGTACAGTTCAATTAGTCTTTGCCAGGCCAAGCTGCACTTGACCTAGGGAGAACTTAGGAGAACCCTAGTGGTTCACAGCTTTCAAACCCTTGTGTCCAGGCCTCTCTGTTTTCTGTGATGAATTTAGCAATGAAGCACTCACCTTGACTGCCTTACCTGTTCCTACCCCATCTTCTGGAACAGGGATGCAAGGAGGGAGGGGTCCTTCTGCCCAGCCCCCTGATAGACTCTTCCCTCTCCAAATGGAGTCAGCTCTACAGAGTGATAGAGAAACAAGAGGGAAAGAATTCAGTAATAAACTTGGACCTGAAGAACATGGAAAATTATTTCAAGATCTTTTAATGTATTGAACACTATCACTTGGTGATCTCTTAGACGGCAACAACATCAGGCACATTTTTCAAGGAACTTGTTTGTTTCCAGAGTACAATAGTGAAGACAAGAGTAAAAAACTCTAAATTACAAAAAGATCAGCTGTTTTGAAGGTAGGCTATAAATGTAAAACATTTAGAACTTTTAAAAACCCTTGCTTTATCCCCAGATTCACTTTCCATTCCCTTACTGTCTATCAACAGGAAATCCCTTTCCACAGCTTTAGCTGTTCTGCTAATGTGAAGTTGTTTATGGCAATGGGCTTCAGACAGCCACGTCAATGTTGATCAAAAGAGCTTATGGACACTGAGATGATAAGAGTTTATAATGCAGCACTCAGCACCCTGTACAAACAAACGTAAAGAAAAACATGTAAAGAGCTATTTCTGTATTTTTTTCTGTTTTCAATGACATCCAAAATTCCATTAAAAATATCTGTTTCATGAAAACAATCTGCTGTACTCTGCATTGAGTTGCAATACAGTTTATGCAAGAACATTTTATCAGCAAGGATAGGTCTAATATAGAAGAAAACATAAATATTACAGTCACTGAGCAATTATAGAACAATTATGATGTAATAAACATTACATATGTATATACTCACAAAGTATATACACATGTAAATACATTAAACAATTTTTGATGTTTATGAATGTTTTTAAAGTTATTGAATATGCCAAAATAGAATAATTCACTTCAAGAATTTATTTACTGTCATAAATTGATCATATGTCTTCTACTTACTTCTCACAATTATTCATCATGTGAATGAGATTTAAAGATTAGTCAGTGATCTACATGAACAGTTGGTGCAATCTAAGTTCTGCTGTGAGAAATGGGGGATAATATTAAAGTCAGAGATTTTCATTACATAATTATTTTAGATTGATTGCACTCATAATTTTACTCCATAAGGACATAAGGTCAAGAGTTACTATATGTAAAGCATCATTCAAAGAATTCATGAAGTATAGATCTTTAAAAGATATGTGTTAAGTACTACCCAACAATAACCTTTCATTCATAAACAACTGTTTGAATGTATTTACGTAATGAGGCAATGTGTCAGCTTGATTCCAAATTTACAGGTAGAATGGATGAAGTGTGAAATGTATAACATATATAACATGATAGTATTTCACTGTACACTGAAATTGTGCAATCAGATTTTAAAATGTTGGTATAACTGTCTGTAATACCTTTTGTTAAGTGGAAGAACCCATTGATTTATCTTGAACAATATTTCCCCTTTTTGCAGCGGCACAATACTGGGAGCCACTATGCTTCTGACATCATCCATTCCCTAACCAGCTTCTTCCTCATCTTGTATTTGTGGAAACCATTGTTTCTTCGTCAGTGTAAAACCTTGCATTTGTTCTTGTTAAATCCCATTCTGCTTTTTCTAGTAATTTTTCCAATTTTATTAGGGTATTTTTTATTCCAATTTTCTACAAGAGTCTTACAGATCTTAATATACCATTCTCATCTGTACGAGATAGAGGATATCCATCCTCTCTATTCCATCATCCAGACCATCAATGAAATTACTGAAAGACACTCAATCCACAGCCATCTGAAAAACTTAACTGAAACATCCTTCTAATAGCTTCTCTCCAGTCCTGCATTATGACAACCTTTTCAAGAACTACAATGAACAGTTCTTAAATAATCGTATCACTGAGTCAACACTCTACCTAAGATTTATAGATGACGTCTTTATTATCTGGTTTGGAAATTTGAACTCCCATATTGATTTTTACCACAAATTCTATAATAACCACTCTCCATCAAACTGTCACTGCAACACGAGTACACTAGCTCCAGCTTCCTATAGCGACATCGGCAGTGGTAACTTGCAAGTGTGATAAGCAGAAAACTAAAGGTCAGCACATCTGCAGGCATCAAAAACAGCTCCTCAAACCCTTTATATACAGTTGAGATCTGTGCCTCAACTACTAGAAGAGTACTCACGATGCTCACCTTAGCAATAAAGATTTTTATGGATCAGGAATACTTGTGTAGAAAAGAATTTTTGAAAGAGATGTGAAATGCTATGTAAAGAAATATTTATGTACAGGATGACACTTCCAACCATCACTGAAAGTATACCTTCTATTGTCACATCCCATTCTATCCCAGAACCTATACAACGTGTCATTAAACAATTACAATTTGTATTACAAGAAACATCTTGCTATTCAGACAGCCCTGCAGCCTCACTAAATTTATTTTGAAAGGAAACTCCTTGTGCTCTCAAGCACACTGAATGAATGTAGATTTTGCTTGAGTAAAGAATAGGAAATGTACCAACAAATCTTTATTGTACTACAATATTCTCAACCAACAAACAATTAGTACCCAAAAATCTTACAGCTGCACGCTTCATCCAGTACACCATACTCTCATGGTAACTATGGAGGTGAAATTAAGCAACTTCTCCATACAAAAATAATAATTCACACAGAAAATCTGCATAGGACCACACACTTCTAATAGAGGAACGTGTCATACAACATTCACATTCCATCATGTCTTTAGTCTTGAATCCAATGGGAAACCTGTAAAACTGAAAAAGAAGATCCTGCAAATTAAAATTCATATTTCATTTCTATGTTTTTTTCATATCTAGAAAAATGAGAAAAACTTAGGAGTTTTGTACATGATAGTCTTCTTATGCTCTCCTACCCTTTCCATTTTGTATGCTATAAACCGTTGCCTACTTTCCCTTACACAATTTGTTTGTAATTTATTTCTCTCTCCACTCTTGTTCTGCCCCCTACACCTCAACCATCTTTATTCCAGAGACTTACCCTGAAATCTGAGTAAAAAATTAGCACTTTTTTTTCATTTTATATTGAGTTTTGGAATCTATTTCTTCTATTTCAGATCTAAAAAATGTATGTTTATCTAAAAGGTTGTCTAAGTATATCTATTTGTCTAAAAAGAGATACCAGCTTTACTTTTAAACTTTGTCTGTCCTTAGACCCTTATATCTTCAATAAAGCACCATTTCTCTTCAGCAAGTTGGCATCTGAACAGTGTTAATTTCGTCAAGAAGATATTTCCCCTCTCTGGCTTAGTTTTGAGAGTGTTCTGAGACAGTTTGAAAACCTCAGTAAATTCAAAGTATGAGCCGATGCAGAAGAAAAGACAGAGAAAGTGCTTAGAGACACGTAGGATATTTTTAGAATTCATTGTATATTTTTCTCTCCAACATGTATATGCCAATATGGTGGTGCACCTCTATAGTCAAAGCTGTGATTAGGTAGCAGTTTACAATAGAAATCCCTAGAGCTCTTCTATATGAGATGAAAGTCAAATTGCACTGCAAACCGTTCAGGGAATAAGGGGAGCGACTGAACCTATCAGCTAGCTTGTGGAAGGAAAAACAGGTCCTGCACTCAGGAGTTGAGAGGTGTGTGGAAGGAAAAGCAGCTTTACTGATATGCTTATTTCAGAGGAAAACGCATTTGAGCTAAGGGGTGCAGAAAAAGTGTTTGACATTGATGAAATAAGTCTGTAGATTCGGAACAATTGAGCAGAGATGACGATGGGGATCAGTGACTTTGGCAAATATCTAGTTTTGACTCTGCAGAAGAGAGAGATGTCAGGCACCTCTCAAATTCTATCAGCTGGAGAGATGTAACCACTTTTGGAAATAAGACATATGTACATTCTATCGCTGATATAATTCTTTGCCTTAACGAAATTGTTTTATTCTTGAAACCAAGTATTTAATTCTCTTTTCCTTGTTCTCAAAGGAAGATGTCAGTGACCAGTGCAGGAAAGGTTGCCTCAGATACAAGTTACAACCTATGTTTCATCAAGTACACTTAAAAGTCCCCTTCCTGAAGATTTAAATTAAGCTCTGTATCTTATGGAGCTCATGTACTGCACTTAATCCTATCCACTTCTCAAATATTCACCAGCTGCAAGTACGCAGGATGTGGACGTCAGCAATATTGTGAATAGTCTTCTGGATTTTGTGGGTCAGATTAAATTTGTTTCACACAAATAGACTCTTGCTTTCTTTGTAGCCAGCTTTTATAAATCAGTCTTTTAGATTCCCTATCCTGGGAATCTGTCTGACAGAGGATTGCATATTATGCAAATTTGCTGTTGAAGCAACGAAAATGTTACTGCATCTTTGGACTGAGTTTTTAACCTTATATTCTTCTCTAGTACAACACCAGAATCTTAATGCAAAATCTACACACTTGAATTCTTATGTTTTCATAAATTAAGCTTTTGAAATATGCTGCCCCCATTTGAACAGTGTTTGTGTCTTAGCTGAACAGAAGATGGGAAAGGCACCTTAAGAAGAAACCCTGCATGTTGACAATCACCAGTTATTCCAAACAATTCCATCTTCTTTCTGTTATTATTTCAAGGTTTTCTTGACAAGTGAGCACAGAAATGAAGAGATAAAACCTGACTGACTCAATTTGTCTCAGACCCATAGCCTACAGCCACAGTGAAGAGATTAATGCACTACAGTAAATCACCTCCTGGGCATCCAAATCCAACTTGGGGGCATCTTTTCAAATTTCTTTTTTCTTTAAGCAAACATGAAGTGAAAATGAAAATATAGGTTCAATGCCTTTTCTACCTCACTCTGCTCAAGTTACATCCATGCTTTGATTTTCAAGGTAATATGAGTTGCAAAAGAGTGAGCTTGCTAGAAGTGGTATCTCCATAGTAATTCATTGCGACACATGTGCTCCTCAGACATGAAGTGAGGGTATTTTAATCAACATTTTAATAGTGTATCTCTATTCTGAATAACGTTGTGGCCAGTTTGTAAGAGTAATCTGCACAGACTTTTGTGTCATTTGCACTGTGGAAGTCTATGGTACATTAAATTTAGAATACACGAGACATATGCCAGACCCTTAGCTTGTTTGCTGTTGGGTTTCTAAAAATAGTAAATATAATTTTGCACGATAACAAGATGTCATTCAGGAGTCAAAAGCTGCAGGCTGGAAAAATCTTCTCATTAATATATTCAACAGCATATTGAGAATGAAAAGTGCCAAAGAATATTTTTTTTCCAAAATGCAAGCACAGGTTCAGTTCCTTAGGCTATAAACTTTATTCGTGTGAGTTTCTGCTGAATTTTTCCATTTGAGATTCTAGTTCCTTGTTATATATATCATATATATTTCAGAAGCCATTTTAAGTGCTGCCCCACCTAGCATAAGAAAGGCAATCTTCTAACTTGAAACACTCATACAGATATTTCCTAGTAAGTGAATCGATAAGATATGGTAATATACTTCAAACCAAGGTTTTTAAATTAGAAGGCAGAGGTGCCATTCAAAGGGCTGCATCCTGGCATTTGTCTCAATTTACCATGGCATCTTTCCTGAAGGACAGCATGTACTGCCCTCTTGCTCTGTACCCTTGTGTTTATGTTATGCTTTGTAACGCCAAGAAGTTACATAGATAAATTACCTGTATGCAGCAAATAGTGCATTGCTGCATCAGAGAGAAAAGGAGATTATTTCTCTGAAATTCAGATGATATTAAGTTGCTGTAGTGGATATATTCTACTGCTTTGTCCCCACGCATGAATTAAAATCCAATTTCACTAAATTTCCCACCAACATATAAAAGTAATAATTCTGGCAAAGTCAAAGCATCCATTAGAAGACAAGGGCCTTCACCTCTAGGTTCAGGGACTTCTTCAAAGGCAGTAGGGACAGCCCTTGAAAGAGTCAAAACTTCATAAAATAACTTATGCCATCTACTTGGGGGTGTAAATTAAATTCAAGTAAAGCACTCTTTCAGGACAGAATGGCTTCAAGGATAATATGAAATAGTTTTGTAGTGACAGAGGAGACTGAAGAGCAAATTATAAAGTGGTAAAAACCTACTGACAGAAAAATAAAGGATAATCCCTTCAAGCTATGTGAAAGAAGAAAGAGACAGCTGCATAGCGAAGGTTAATAATGTGGTTCAAAGGGTTTCTACTACCTTGCTCCGTTTTCACTATTGATTTTAGAAGAACCTCCTCATCTTCACCCTTTTCCATAAACCTCTAACATATATTCAGTTCTACAAGGAGAGGCAATGGCAGAGAGAAAAGCGAGGAAACAGGGTGATGACAGCACATTTAGCAACAGGCTGTGCTGAGAAGCGACACACTCCCAAGGGGAGCACGCAAAGGCACTATGCTAGGTGTGCCCCTCCAGAGGAGTCTGAAAGGCACATCAGGGGAGCATCAAACCACAGAGATATAGCATGGTCAGTGCAGCTCCTTCTCCTCTATCTCTCTGGTCCAGCCCTGGTGATGCAGAGAAGCCCTTGCCACCAGGCACAACACTGAAAGTCATAGAATCATAGAATGGTTAGGGTTGGAAGGGATCTCAAAGATCATCTAGTTCCAACCCCCCTGCCATGGGCAGGGAAACCCTCCACTACACCAGGTTGCCCAAAGCCTCATCCAACCTGGCCTTGAACACTTCCAGGGATGGGGCATCTACAGCTTCTCTGGGCAACCTGTTCCACTGCCTCACCACCCTCAATGTAAAAAATTTCTTTCTTATATCCAATCTAAATCTCCCCTCTTTCAGTTTAAAGTCATTTCCCCTTGTCCTATTGTCGTGGGTTAGGTTGTAAACCACCCCACACACACAGCTGGTCACTCCCCCTCCCCACCCCCAGGAATGAGGAAGATAATTAAAGAAGAAACGGGAAACCCCGTGGGTTGAGATAACAATGATTTAATACAGATGATTTAATACAGTGTATGTGCTCACCACCCCCTCGTATGCGAAGCCCGTCTCGTCCCGAAGCTGCAATCCCAGACGAACGTGAGGCCCCGAAATAGAGAGGGGCAGAGAGAGAGAGAGAGAGAAGGAAGGAAAAGCAACAGAGCGAAAGCGCAGCAAGCGCAAAAGCCAAAGCGCAAAAGAGCCAAAGCGCAAAAGCCCTTCTTCCCGGCTGCCCCTCACTTTTATACTGGGCATGACGCTGCATGATATGGAATACTGATTGGCCAGTTTGGCCCTCAATCTTAAGTTCCACCACAAATCACAAGGGGAATCGTGTCCCCCTTGTCCCAGCTATGCTCCCCCCTTATCCCGCCGTTTTTCTGTACTCCGCACACTGAAAAGTTCTTGGAGTTTCACTTCCAACCACAAACATCAGCTTGCTATCAACATTCTTCTCAGAGTGAGCCTCTGAGTAAAACCAAAACACGGAGCTCTTCTGGCTGTTAAAAAAAAACACTCTGTCCCAGCTAAAACTGGGACAGTATCCACCCCTTATTCCATACCATGCACGTCATGCTCAAACCTTACATATAAACTATTCCCTTAGCCATGGGTCATCCCTCCAAAATGTGTCTTCATCTGTTACAGCAGTCTCTCAGGGCAGGAAAGATGATGTGGAATTTGCTCAGTTGGTAGAACGGATGACATGTAGTCTTTGTTGTGTGTGGCGTCTGGAGCTCGTAGTTGGTGTATCCAGCCGCTGTCTGCAGGTTGAAGATGTTGATCTTGAAGAAGTTGCTGGGTGTTTGGAATCAGTTCTGATCAGTTCATTCTTCATTAACCTGGATGATTCTTAATATAAGACATTAGTACAATGTGACAACCATAGCGATGATGGTATGCAGGGACAGGGTTATTCAGCAATTAATACCACGCAATTCAATTCATTTTATCATCTATTTTCACCCAACATCAAATCCCCTTGAGGTACACATCGGACTTCCCCGTCCTTCTGCATCACCCACCAAGTGCACCCAGGTCCCTGAGCAAAAGCAATCCCACAAATGGGTTTACCTTTACCCGAGGCAGGAATAACCCGAACTGTCTTCCCGAGTATATTCCTCATGTGCACTACAGGGACTTTATCTCCTTCTACAGTACATAGAAGTTCTGATTGGGCAGGACCAGCTCGATTTGCAGATCCTCTAGTGTTGACTAACCAGGTGGCTTTTGCTAAATGCGTATCCCAGGGTTTGAAGGTTCCACCACCCATTGCTTTCAGTGTGGTTTTTAGCAATCCATTATATCGTTCAATCTTCCCAGAAGCTGGTGCATGATAGGGGATGTGATATACCCACTCGATGCCATGCTCTTTGGCCCAGGTGTCTATAAGATTGTTACGGAAATGAGTCCCGTTGTCTGACTCAATTCTTTCTGGGGTGCCATGTTTTGCCCGTTACCTCTCCCGATCACTATTCTTATCTCAAATTCCTCGAGCCCCACGTTGGGCACCAAAAAGACTGTCGTGGTTTTAGGCTGATCCAGCAACTAAAACTCACACAGTCTCTCCTTCTCCAGTAAAGTAGATAGGAGAGAAAAAAAAAACAAAGGGGCTGAGAGTTGAGACAAGAACAGAGGGAGCACCCACCAACCATGGTCCTGGGCAAAACAGGCAGAGCTTTTCTCAAAGCAAAACAGTTTATTAATGATTACTTAGAAGGACAAAGGGAAACAAAAACCGATTACTTGAGAGGACAGAAAGAAACAAAACCAGATCTTAAAACCGACACCTTCCCCCCCCCTTTCCTTTTCCTCCCGGCTCTACCTCCTCCCCCCAGCAGCACAGGGGGCAGGGACTGGGGGAGTGCAGGTCAGTTCATTCCGCGCTGTTACTGCTGCTTCTTTCTTAAAGGAGAAGGAGTCCTTACACCCTTTTCCCCTGCTCCAATGGATCCCCTACCCACGAGGAAAAATCCACAAACTTCTCCAGCGTGAGTCCAGCCCACTGGAAACAATCCTTCCCCACAGATTGCTCCGGTGTGGGCTTTACCACAGTCTCGGGTACTTAGGGAGCTATAGCCACTCGCTCCGGCGTGGGTCGTCACGCAGACTCCAGATGCCTCTCTGCCTTGTCGTGCACCCCAACACGACCATCCTCAGGCTCAGGCATCTTCTCCCCACGGGCTGCGAATGAGTCTCTGCTCCACCGAGGCCGTCCTGGTTGCAGGGGGGCCGCCTGCCATCTCACCATCAGCCGCAGGGGAAACTCGGCTCCGGCACACCTCCTCCCGCTCCATCCTCACTGACCTGCTGTCGATGTGGCTGTTTCTCTCAGATCTCAGTCCTCTCCAGGTGTACTCAGCCCAGTGGGCACCCTGGGAGTGGGGTGCCCCCGAGTTCCCCAGCTGGCTCCGCCGCCGCCATTCTCCGTGGGCGGCGCCGGCCCGACGCAGGCAGCTGCCCGGCTGGGAGCCAGGGAGCGAGGGCAGTGCCCTCCTCCCTTCTCTCCTCGATCCTGGGCAAAGCACCTTTTCCGGTTCCTTTGTCCTGACTTAAATAGGGCAATTCGCAGAGGCGCCCTATTGGCTCAATCCCGAGGGGGATGGCAGTCTGATCTGGTGGCCAGAACTAAGCCTAACCCGGTTCCAAAACTGGGGAGGTCACAGGGACCAAAACCCCTCTCCTGCCACCAGAACCACCCCCCGCCTCCACATCAAACCATGACACCTATCACTACACGCCCTTGTAAAAAGTCCCTCTCCAGCTTTCCTGTAGGCCTCCCTTAGGTACTGGAAAGCTGCTATAAGATCACCGTGGAGCCTTCTCTTCTCCAGGCTGAACAGCCCCAACTCTCTCAGTCTGTCTTCATAGCAGAGGTGCTCCAGCCCTTGGATCATCTTTGTGGCCCTCCTCTGGACCCGCTCCAGCAGCTCCATGTCCTTCTTATGCTGGGGACTCCAGAGTTGAACGCAGTATTCCAGGTGAGGCCTCATGAGAGCAGAGTAGAGGGGCAGAATCCCCTCCCTCGACCTGCTGGCCACGCTGCTTTGGATGCAGCCCAGGACATGGTTGGCTTTCTGGGCTACCAGTGCACACTGCCAGCTCATGTTGAGCTTCTCATCGACCAGCACTCCCACGTCCTTTTCCTCAGGGCTGTTCTTGATCCATTCTCCGCCTAGCCTGTACTTGTGCTTGGGATTGCCCCGACCCATGAGCAGAACCTTGCACTTGGCCTTGTTGAACTTCATGAGGTTCTCACAGGCCCACTTCTCCAGCCTGTCGAGGTCCCTCTGGACAGCATCCCTTCCCTCCAGCGTGTCCACAACACCACACAACTTGGTGTCATCTGCAAACTTGCTGAGGGTGCACTCGATCCCACTGTCCATGTCACCAACAAAGATGTTAAATAGCACTGACCCTAGTACTGACCCCTGAGGAACACCACTCGTCACTGACCTCCACCTGGACATTGAACCATTGACCACAACTCTTTGAGTGCGACCATCCAGCCAATTCCTTATCCACTGAGTGGTCCATCCATCAAAACCATATCTTTCCAGTTTAGAGATAAGGATGTCGTGTGAGACAGTAGCAAATGCTTTGGATAAGTCCAGGTAGACGATGTCAGTTGCTCTTCCCCTATCCACCAATGCTGTAACCTCATCATAGAAGGCCACCAAATTAGTCAGGCAGGATTTGCCCTTAGTGAAGCCATGTTGGCTGTCACCAATTACCTCCTTATTTTCTATGTGCCTTAGCATAGTCGCCAGGAGGATCTGCTCCATGATCCTGCCAGGCACAGAGGTGAGACTGACTGGCCTGTAGTTCCCTGGGTCTTCTTTTTTCCCCTTTTTAAACATGGGGGCTATGTTTCCCCTTTTCCGGTCATTGGGAACTTCACCAGATTGCCACGACTTCTGAAATATGATGGATAGTGGCTTAGCAACTTCATCTGCCAGCTCCCTCAGGACTCGCGGATGCACCTCATCAGGTCCCATGGACTTGTCCACCTTCAGGTTCTTTAGATGGTCTCGAACCTGATCTTCTCCTACAGTGGGCGGTTCTTCATTCTCCCAGACCCTGCCTTTGCCTTCTATGGCTTGGGCTGTGCAGCTGGAGCTCTTGCCAGTGAAGACTGAGGCAAAGAAGTCATTGAGAACCTCAGCCTTCTCCATATCCCGGGTAGCCAGGTCCCCTGTTTCCTTCCAGAGAGGGCCTACATTTTCCCTAGATCTCTTTTTATCACTGACATATCTATAGAAGTTTTTCTTGTTGCCCTTGATGTCCCTGGCCAGATTTAACTCTATCAGGGCTTTGGCTTTCCTAACCTGATCTCTGGTTGCTTGGACAATCACTCTGTATTATTCCCAGGTTACCTGTCCTTGCTTCCACCCTCTATAGGCCTTCTTTTATTGCATCTGAAAACTTGATATATTTCATCTAAAAACTCATTGACAGTCATCAGTATTTTGGGGAAAAAGCAGCAAGAAACGCATCCCCATCTACATTGTGAAAACGGTCCTTCTAGATTATCCTAGGGCTGACTGAAGTCAGCCCAAAGGGGCCCAAGATAGTTGGTTAGTCTTCAAGGACGTCTTCTTCCGAGCTCAAGACCGGTGCATCCCAACAGGTAGGAAGTCAAGAAAGGGCACCAAGAGACCTGCATGGTTAAATGGGGAACTGTTGGGCAAACTCAAGTGGAAAAAGAGAGTGTACAGATCATGGAAGGAGGGGCAGGCCACTTAGGAGGAATATAGGTCTGCTGTCAGAGGATGTAGGGAGGCAACTAGGAAAGCTAAGACCTCCTTGGAATTAAACCTTGCAAGAAAGGTCAAGGACAACAGAAAGGGCTTCTTCAAATACATTGCAGATAAAACTAACACTAGAGGCAATGCAGGCCCACTGGTGAATGAGGAGGGTGCCCTGGTGACAGAGGATGAGAAGAAGGCAGAGTTACTGAATGCCTTCTTTGCCTCAGTCTATACTGCTGGAGGCTATCCTGATGAGTCCCGGAACCCTGAGGCTCCTGAGGAAGTCAGGATAGAGGAGGAGTCTACCCTGGTTGACGAGGACTTGGTTAGGGACCGGTTAAGCAACCTGGCCATCCATAAGTCCATGGGTCCTGATGGGATGCATCCGCGGGTGCTGAGGGAGCTGACGGATGTCATTGCCAGGCCACTCATCATCATCTTTGCTAAATCGTGGGGAATGGGAGAGGTGCCTGAGGACTGGAGGAAAGCAAATGTCACTCCGGTCTTCAAAAAGGGCAAGAAGGAAGACCCAGGTAACTATAGACCGGTCAGCCTCACCTCCATTCCTGGAAAGATAATGGAACAACTTATCCTTGGTGCTGTCTCTAGGCATACCAAGGATAAGAGAGTCATTAGGGGCAATCAACATGGCTTCACTAAGGGGAAGTCGTATTTGACAAACCTGATAGCCTTTTATGGGGACATCACCCAGTGGGTGGATGATGGTAGAGCAGTGGATGTGGTCTATCTTGACTTCAGTAAAGCATTTGACACAGTCTCCCACAGCATCCTCACAGCTAAACTGAGGAAGTGTGGTCTGGATGATCGGATAGCGAGGTAGATTGTGAACTGGCTGAAGGATAGAAGCCAGAGAGTAGTGGTCAATGGGACAGAGTCCAGTTGGAGGCCTGTATCCAGTGGAGTCCCTCAAGGGTCGGCACTGGGACCTGTATTGTTCAACATATTAATCGATGACTTGGATGAGGGAATAGAGTGCATGGTCAGCAAGTTTGCTGATGACACTAAACTAGGAGGAGTGGCTGACACACCTGAAGGCTGTGCTGCCATTCAGAGAGACCTGGACAGGCTGGAGAATTGGGCGGGGAGAAATTTAATGCAATACAACAAGGGCAAGTGTAGAGTCTTGCATTTTTGGGCTGTATCAAAAGAAGTGTGGCCAGCAGGTCGAGGGAAGTGATTCTGCCCCTCTACTCTGCTCTCGTGAGACCCCACTTGGAATATTGCATTCAGCTCTGGAGTCCCCAACATAAGAAGGACATGGAGCTGCTGGAGCAGGTCCAGAGGAGGGCCACAAAGATGATCCAAGGGCTGGAGCACCTCTGCTATGAAGACAGGCTGAGAGAGTTGGGGCTGTTCAGTCTGGAGAAGAGAAGGCTCCAGGGTGATCTAGCAGCTTTCCAGTACCTAAAGGGGGCCTACAGGAAAGCTGGAGAGGGACTTTTTACAAGGGCGTGTAGTGATAGGACAAGGGGCAATGGCTTTAAACTGAAAGAGGGGAGATTTTGATTGGATATAAGGAAGAAATTTTTTACATTGAGGGTGGTGAGGCAGTGGAACAGGTTGCCCAGAGAAGTTGTAGATGCCCCATCCCTGGAAGTGTTCAAGGCCAGGTTAGATGAGGCTTTGGTCAACCTGGTGTAGTGGAGGATTTCTCTGCCCGTGGCAGAGGGGTTGGAACTAGATGATCTTTAAGGTCCCTTCCAACCCAAACCATTCTATGATTCTATGATTTGGGTAAGAACAAGTACAAGTTGGGGACTGAACTGTTGGGGAGCAGAACAGAGGAAAGGGACCTGGGGGTCCTGGTGGACAGCAGGATGACCATGAGCCAGCAATGTGCCCTTGTGGCCAAGAAGGCCCATGGCATCCTGGGGTGTATTAGAAGGGGTGTGGTTAGTAGGTCAAGAGAGGCTCTCCTCCCCCTCTACTCTGCTCTGGTGAGGCCGCATCTGGAATACTGTGTCCAGTTCTGGGCCCCTCAGTTCAAGAAGGACAAGGAACTGCTTGAGAGAGTCCAGCGTAGGGCCACAAAGATGATGAAGGGAGTGCAGCATCTCCCTTATGAGGAAAGGCTGAGGGAGCTGGGTCTCTTTAGCTTGGAGAAGAGGAGACTGAGGGGGGACCTCATTAATGTTTATAAATATGGAAAGGGTGACTGTCATGAGGATGGAGCCAGGCTCTTCTCACTGGCATCCAATGATAGGACAAGGGGAAATGGATATAAGCTGGAATATAGGAGGTTCCGCTTAAACATGAGGAAGAACTTCTTCACTGTAAGGGTAACGGAACACTGGAACAGGCTGCCCAGAGAGGTTGTGGAGTCTCCTTCTCTGGAGATGTTCCAAACCCACCTGGACGCGTTCTTGTGTGATCTAATCTCGGTGGTCCTGATCCGGCAGGGGGATTGGACTAGATGTTCCTTTGAGGTCCCTTCCAATCCCTAACATTTTTTGATTCTGTGATTCTGTGAAGTCCTGAAGCCAACTCCACAAAACTTTAAGTGTATGAACATATTGAAATAAATACCTTCACTACAGATATCTGTGTTTTACTGAGTCTTTCACCTTCTCTTATTGGTTACTTTTGGTTACTTATTAAATATAATTTGATCTAAAAAATGTTTTAAAATATTTATTCAAACCTCCTTACTCTTCACAGTAGTCAGGACTAATGTGTTTATCAGCATTGGTTTTAGTGTTTTAGAAAAAATGTCATCCCTCCAGGATGTTGACAAAATCATATTTCTCTAAATCACAAAATCATATTTCTCTAAATCATATAGCTGTTATTTACATTTAAACTAACTTATCCCAAATGTTACTGATGAAAATATAGGACAATCTTGATTCGGGTAAGCAATTTTCAATATAAACGGAGTTAACTCTTATTTACCTTGAAGTCATCACTAATAAAACAGTGCATCTTGTTGCAAAAAGCCATGACACTTCATAGACTCATAGAAAAACTTAGATTTTAAACAATCTCTGAAGATCATCTAGTCTAACTTTGTTCAAAGGAGAGCTTTTGTAGAGCTGGCTCCCATTTATGTCACAACATACAAAGAAGTGTTGCTCAAGGATTATTTCCTTGCAAAATACTTTGAGATGAAAGATTATGCTTCAACAAAGTACAATTACTACTGAAAGACACTAAAGCAGACAAATGTGCAATTGCTTGGAATGGGTTTATTGTTGGTTTTACTTTTACTTTGCTTTCTTTGGAGAAGGAATTTATTTTTAATTTTGTAATTTAAACATTAAAACCATATTCCAATTATATGTGCCTGTAAAATATTAATTATCATGAATGCTTTTTACTTACAATATACCTGGCAGACATCCAGTGGTCTTGTAAGAACTCAATTATAGTTTTTAAAAATAACTTTATTGGGGCTAATGTTATTAGTCATAATGCAATCTGACCTATTACATACCAAAACTAAAGACATAGTCATGGTAGCATCCTCTTATACCAGGAAAATTTTGTATTACTTTCAAAAGTAGTTGTTAAGGAGAGGAGTGTAAGGGTAATTTTCTTTCTGATGCTGGAAATAAAGAAGTGTAGGCAGATATAAAAAAAACCTGACAATAAACTGGCTGAATAAAGTCAGATTTCTATTGAGGGAAAGTTGCTAAACTGCAATATTACCTAATCTGGCATACTTCAGACAGGCATAGCTTTTGAGAACCATTTATCTTAAAACAATCTTTCTTTACAGCTCTGGTTTCTGTGTCATTCCTTTACAAGAGATACATAATTCTCATGTTTCACAAATCAAATCTCATATGAAAATTGATTAATTTTGAATATATATGGGAAATTAAAAGTAACTCTAATTCCCTATTTAGAAAGTAAATGATAGATAACATAACTGACAGTTGGCAAAGATGAAAAATCTTGGTTTATGTGTCCATAGATTATTGCACCACACTTGTTCTAGAGCATATTCTGTCTTTTGCTGTTGATATTGTTTTATTAATCCACTCAGGTTTCCAGATAGAATTCATACAAATAATCTACCCCCCACCAAATCCTCCTTTCCTGCATTTTCTTCTTATTTATAATTTCAAAGTGGATTAATTACTGCATTAAAGGGCCAAGATAGATATGCACATCTTTAGTATATATTGTAATACTGAAGCAAATTTATGTACAGCATCTGATATACAACACAGAAAAGCATTATATGAATGTGCTAATACCCAATTGCATTGTTATCTTCTTAGAATTTTGATTAAAGTAAGAGGTCTTGCATATTTTCTAGCTCTACTTCATTGTTGACTACTTCAAGTTGCATGTACTTTGAGAGTCGAATCTTTTTATGTACTCAAAATGATAATATCTAAAAACTCGTATGTTCCCTTTAAGTTAGACATCTATAAATGCAAACTCAAGTATACACTGAAAATAAGGACAGATTTCTCCTAAAGAATCAGCAAATTCATTTCCTAGCTGTGATGTTTTTCTCTTCTATAGGGCTATAAAGCTATATAGAACTCCTCTATGTCAGAACACTGCTACTACTGACAAAGTTACTATCAAAATGTCTTTACTTTCTACAAAATCAAATGGCAGTCTGATCTGCATGTGCAAGTAGTATGACATTAATCCATTTGCTTGATGATCATAATGCACAGGAGGTTGGTGTCTCTCTGCAGTCAGAGATGTCAGAAGCCCCTTCTAATAGAACTTGTTTCCAAATTTCAAAGTTTCAGAATATTACCCAAATATAGCCAGTTGAGTCATGTCTGATTGAGTTCGCGAGTAACGCAAAATAGTTCCCATGTGTTTTTATTTCAAGGAGGTGTTAAGTCTGAAACCAATCAACGTAAATCCAGGAAAACCCTGAGAAGGTCCTCAGTTTTACCATTTCACTGTAGCTTCATCACCCAAATATTGGTATGCCTCCAGAGGATTCTGAGTAAGTGAAAACTGCAGCCTCCTCCTCTAATTGACAACACTGTAGAAAGAATAGCAGTGCCAAATACTGCTCCTTATAGCTCCTATGACCTTCAAGAAAAATTAGGGTCAGGACACAAGGGAAGGGACCTGTTAAGAGTTCTTAACTATGAGACCTATGGATCCTCAAAGATTTAAATCAGGCTGTATATGCATATCTCACTGACAATACACAGAAGGTAAGTCTGGAATTTAAGGAGTATATGTCAAGGAATCATTTCTACAGGTTAAATTTGGTGGTCCTGAGTGATTACTTGTGTACTGGAGTATGCTAATTAAAGTATTAGTGTGACTTCATGTATCTAATTTGTAGCTGAGTAGATTCTTACTATATTTATGATAAGACTAAATGGACACGACTTGAGAAATCTTTAGACAGTGTCAAAAGAACAGTTCCCCAAGTATAAAGCTATATGAATATACATCCTTATAGAATGTTTTAAAGGACCGATGCAGTAGTTTTTGTTGTTTTCTTCCAGAGTTTCACTAGAGAAGCATAAAAATACACTGAAAAAATATTGTGCAAATGGCTCTATAGAAGCAAAATAAATCCACCTACACCAAGAGCCAAATAAAATCTAGTACAGATGATATCTATAACTACTATTCATTTTAGTTTCATAACTGCCACTGTTTTTCACTGTGTAATTCTCTTTTCCAAACAAAGAGCATGGAAGATCTTGTTTAATGAATTAGGAATTTGCATAAATGTCTAGAATAATGTGGCAGATCATCTAGGAGGAAACAGACACAGTATTTCTTCACAGAAAAATTCCTTCTTTGTGTATTCAGACAAAAAGTCCTCATTCGCTTTGTACTGTTTATTTTTTGCTGAGTACAAAAGGAATGTATTCAGAGCTGAATAAATGAAAGCACTTTGTCCAAGAGAAAAATCATTCACTGGACAGTAAAGTAGCCTTTTACTCCTTATTCAGCTCTTCAAAATTCATATAGCCTGTACAGCTAGGCTTTGAAGGCACTAGCCAATGTTGCTGCAGAGATTCTCTTTGCAAATTGGAAGGTAAGGACATACTCTTCTCCACCTTTTAGCCCTGCCTAAATTTGGTCCCAAATCTTCTCTACCAAGTGAAAATTTTAAGACATGGGATGCTGGAACCAAGTGCATGAATAGCTGCTAATTTTAAGAATAAATCCAACACTAAACACCAAATAACAGCACACTGCATCTGCTGAGCCATAGCGTGTTCTACCCACTAAACCGCACCTTGAAATCTGGTAGAAAACGAGCAGCTCCACTTTAAAAGGAGAAAAGTGGATGCTACTGATGACATGATTCCTGGCTAATACACATTCCTGTCAGTGTGTTAGGATTCTTCAGTAAGTGGGATTAAATGTAAATAAAATTACATTTAATTTTTTGCTATGTATATGGAAACAATAGTTTTACTGATGAATATCTAAACGTTAAAGGTCTCATTATAGCTGATTTTTTATACAAATGCATATCATTTTGCTAGAAGCCTAGTTATCCATTTGGAGATCTCATTATCACTGAAGTCTGAAAGATTACTACTGGTAAATAATCAAAAGGGATTATTTTATAAAGTTGCACTAAAAGCAAGCTTAACACTCTTTGTATGTGGTGAGTGTTAAGAAATTACATTCATAGGTCAGTAAAAGGAAGAAGCTAATTCACTTCCTTACATATATATATTTCCTTATATATTTTACACAGCATTTTGTCAGCGATAAGACTCAGATCTGCTAGGCTTTTAACATTGATTCAATCTTTTTTTCTATTTATTTGTGAGATTCAGTAGTGTGAATTCTGCATTAGAGGGCAAGTAGCTCCAGCAAAGATTTTTATAAACCTTTATGGAAATTCTAAACATTTTTCCATAAAGTTTGTTTTCACAAAGAATTAACATGCAAGTCTTTCATAGCAGCAACTGATCCAGCTAAATGTAGCTAATGTCAGTACATTACCTATGTCTGGAAAAACACAGGAAAGTAAAAAGTTATACTCACTGACTTCTGGAAGCCAGATAGTCCAAAGTACTCTTCTATCAGTAGTTTCCTAGACTGTTATATCTACAAACATACAATGCTACTTGTATTACAAGTGAAAAAACCACAAAGGCTGTATAATATTATTGATTATAATATAATTATATATTATATTATATAATATAATATATTATATATTGTCTTATATTATATTATAATAGTATGATATTATATCATATAATATTGTATTATATTATATACATAATATATTATATTATAATATAATAAGAATATATTATAATAAGATTAACCACAGATTCCCAAAGTTTGAATTCAGAGGTCATAGTGAAGGTCATCAAGCACAGACTTTTAAAAATTATGCCTGTTCTTGGATTCCTTTTACTAACTGATATGTGCACATTTGATGCCAACCTACGTAACTGAAGTTCATTAACTTTTGTATAATTAAGGATTTCATAATGTATTAGAAATCAATTCGCGTGTTCAAATGCATATAACCTCATAGCCTATAATTAGAAAGGAAGATACTATCATGTACTCTTAATTAATAGTTAGATCTAACTTTACCATGTTCAGTTGTCTATCTACCTATTAAATAAAGATAATAAAAAAATCAGCTGAATGGTTGCTTGGAAATTTAATGTCAATAGTATGTAAGAACATTTGTCTTTTTAAAGGGAAAGAAAAAGTAGAAAAGTGCTGATTTTGCAGGCATTTAGATTTTCTGATAAGAAAATTGTCTAAGAATATCTTCAGTGCTGGGCTGAACCTTAACTGAGCATACTTGTCCATCTGAATCACAATGTTTCACTTTGGAGAACTGACATACAAATTCACACTTTCTAGTCTTGTGGTGAGTGAGTGCTATCAGTCAAAGCTCTTCACTTTCCTGGGCAACGGTTCCCCATTAATTGAACTACATTGGGGAAAAAAACTTTATCAATTCTGAAAGGGATTACGTGATGTGATTACCTGTGGTAAAACGGAACTGTAGCTGAAAAATTCCAACATCCCATTTCTTACTTATCTTGATCATGTTACATATGCCATGATGAATACACGAAAAGAGATTTACCTTGCCCAAACTCATTGAAGTACAGGACCATCCATTCACTATATGACAATCTAAAGGGGGACCTCAGTAATAATCCTATGCATTAGTACGTACACACGCACACAATGAAATACGAACTGAAATGGAAAGGAAAAACAAGTCTTTCATCCTCCAAAATAAACACTCAAAAAAATCTTGGATTCCTGATGTTTTCATCTACTAGAGAAAGAGACCTGGTATAATTATGTGAGCTAGGGCATATATTTTGATTGACTGTTGGAACCAGTTTATTAGAACACAAAGATTCAAAGACATTTCCTAAGCAAAACTGAAAGTATTTCAGCAGGATGGAAGAATAATATTTTCCTGGCGTGGGTTAGACCGATCCGGCAACTAAACTCCACGCAGCTCTCCCACTCCAGTACAGTGGAGAGGAGAAAAATATAATAAAAGAGCTGAGGGTCGAGACAAGAACAGAGCAGCACTTGCCAACCACGGTCCTACGCAAAAGAGGCTCAGTTTCCTTTAAGCAAAACAGTTTATTAACAGCTACCTACAAAGAGAAAAGCAAACAAAAAACGGTTACTTGAGAGGATAACAAGAAAACAAGGCCAGACCATAAAATCAACATCACTCCCCTCCCTTCGCCTTTCCTTCCCGGCTCTACCTCCTCCCCCCAGCAGTGCAGGGACTGGGGGAGTGCAGGTCAGTTCATTCCATGTTGTTACTGCCACTTCTCTTAAAGGAGAAGGAGTCCTTATACCATTTTCCCTTGCTCCAGTGGATCCCCTACTCACGAGGAAAAGCGTGAGGTCCTCTTCTCAACGTGGATCCTCCACGGACTGCGAGTGGGTCTCTGCTTGCTCCACCGAGGACCAGTTGCAATGGGGCCGCTTGCAAGGGGGACTCAACCGCGGCACACATTATCCCATTCCATCTTCACTGACCTGGTGTCTGTGTGGCCGTTTGTCTCAGATCTCAGTCCTCTCTGGCTGAACTCGGCCTGGTGGGCACCCCAGGAGCGGGGCTCTCCCTGAGTTCCCCAAGTGGCTCTGTCGGGGCCATCCTCAGCGGGTGGTGCCAGCCCAGCACGGGCCGCCGGCCCAGCCAGGTGCCGGGGAGCTGGGACCATGCCCCCCTCCCTTCTCCTTGCTCCTGGGCAAAGGCACACACCTTTCCGGTTCCTTTGTCCCGACGTAAATAGGGCAATTCGCAGAGGCGCCCATTGGCTCAAGCCCCGAGGGGAATGGGAGTCCGGTCTGATGGGCAGCTTCTGCCACCCAGACCTCCCCCCCACATCAAACCATGACATTTCCAAAAGCAGCTAAGTACCTAGGCAAAATTAAATGTTTTGTTTCTGCTCATGCTCATTCAATGTGCCAGAATTCCTTCTTCCTGAATTGTGTATCTTTCAGCAAACTAAAATAAAGCAAGAAAGGGGCTTGGGGACAATTGGACAGCATGTGATTCTGATCAGCAGCTTGCACTACTAGCCGCGCTCTGCAGACTCATTTTTCAGCTCCATCTGCCCTTTTGCTATGCAGACTACTTTCTTCAGACATAAACATACTTAGCAGAAAAGCACAAAAATAATTAAATTTAGTTTTCATGCCATTTTGTGTTTAGCAATAACACAAAAGTGAGTATACCTTTCTCTTACATGTGTTTTGGTTTTTGTTATAGATAGCAAGTAATGACAGAAACAGTATCTGAGAATTTGTACATGTTGTACAACACACAACTGAACCAAAAAGTTTTTTTTCTCTCTTGTTTTATATAGGTGCTCTGAAATGAACCAGTTAGATGTTAAGGTATAAGCAAAGCTTTATTTAAATCTCTCTACTGATCCTCAATATAGCTGCAGTTATAAAACCTGATAAACCAGAGAAAACTGAATTCAGACTATCAAATAATCAGACTACAAAACTTTGGAGAATCATTAACTTTTAGAGGAATAAAAAAGACCATGTAAAAGAATTTAATACCTATGGTTCGTTCTGTACAATATCAAAACTAACTTGCTTCTTCATCTTCCATCTCAAGTTCTATTTTAGTAGAGGAACATAGTATCAACAGTAGAACGAATACTAGAGAGCTTGCAGTTGATACGAGAGAGTGCACTAAATGCACCGCAGGATCATGATGAACAGGTATGTCTGCGTGGGCTCATTGTTGTCTGAAAGTCAAGAATTTGGCAATAAACGGAAATACAGTTGTCTACCCAAGGAAAAGTACAAAGACTAAGGGTTAAAACGTGAGTGAAGAACATAAGAGATAAAAAGCAACCAAAAGAAAAGCAGAAGAGTATTTTTGTCATCCATGTTAGGTTATGGGCATATAACAAACAATATGAAGTAAGCTGAACAATTTCCTCATTTTAGTCTTCATAGAAATAACTAAAGTAGCCAGATAGTTAGAAAAACTGATTTTAAAGGAGAAGAAAATAAAAGCTAAGATAGAGAAAGAACAATTCAGGAATATTTAGATAAGTGTTATATATATATTTATATTAGTACAGCTTGCCAAAATACGTTTAGAATTGTCAACAAAATTTCTGAAACATTCTCTAATCAATTATGAGCTCTTGCCTTTGCAAGGCAAGTTTCAAGAGAAAGCTGAACGAGCATGGTCATATGCAAAATTTGGAAAAGAGACATCTTAAACTGTAAACCTATCAGCTAACCTTCGTGTCTGAAAAAAATACTAAAGCAAATCATTGGGTGCTTCATGCAAACATGGTTAGTATCAAAAGTAGGCATTGTTTCTCATCTGGAACAGCACCTTACAGATTCTCTGGTGTCTAGTAATACATTGAGCACTCATTGAAAGTTCTCCAAGGTCAGGGAATTAGTAATGTCTTTCCTAGATGGATTCGCTAATGTCTCTGTATGAGTCAAATCTTTAGTCTTTATCTTATAAAAGGCACTTTTCATTTACCTAGCTGCTTACTTCCCTGCAGTGCACAGGAATTTAATTATATTTGAGATTTCTATCCCTCTGGTCAATGTCAAATTTAGTTGAAAAGAGGTTATTAATCAGGAAGAACACACACACAAAGTGTGATTGCAGAAGCTTAATTTCCTTAGGAAACTAAGCTAAAAAGTGACTGAAAAAGATTTCTCAAGGACAAATTCCATCAAATCAGTCTCATATTTGACATTGTCTCATAAGACATCTTTTTAAGTGAAGGGGAGAAATATAGCTAGGTGAAACAAGATATCTGCAACTGGCTGGAAATGCAGATTCAAGCTGTAGTTGGTAACTCAGGAAAGCTAAGAAGGCATTTCAAGTGGGATCTGTTGCAGTTTTGTCGCTAGTCAAATTGTTTCATGTTATATCAATAGTTTGCACAACAGAACAGAAAGCTGTGAATGTCATCCAACTGACAAAACTTCAGCACTTCCAAGAAAAAGAACAGAAATTCAAAATGGACTTGATAAAACAATCTATAAAGAAAATGCAATGTAATTAAGTGCAGAGTTCTGTATCTATTGAAAGACTACTCCAAAAGAGAAATATAAAATAACTAACAGATCATATACAATGTTGACGAAAAGACTCCAGATTTCAGAAGGCTGCAAAGCCAATTTAAGTAATCGCTGGTTTTGTCCCAGAGAAAAGGTGAATTTAGGTCATGGATGTGTCAAGTTTAACATGATTGCTCAGCCCTAAAGAAGTCTCAGTAGGTATACAATGCTCAACGTTTTCTATCACATCGATATATAAATAGATAAAACAGGGTTGGAAAAGCAACAAAAAGTTCACACAGGAATTGTCCCCGTGTATAGAAATGTTGTTGTTATAGCAGCAATCATTTCTAATACTCTACATTTAGAAAATAGCAGTAAAACAAAACAAAAAAAAAAAGAAAATCAGATTAATCTTGAAGGAGATTCAGATTACACATAAGGAAAAAGCTTTTTAACAAAAAAAGTAGTTAATAATGGCGTCAACTGGAGATATTTGAATAATGTACATTTTTGGTTTTTTTGCAATTGTTCTTAAATTCTAATAACCACATACCAGCATCAGTGCTGTGGAAATCTAGCTAGATTCGTAGATTCATAGATTTCTAGGTTGGAAAAGACCTTAAAGATCATCCAGTCCAACCGTCCCTAATCCCCATTAAACCATATCGCTAAGTAGATCATCCATCCTATTCTTAAACACATCCAGGGATGGGGACTCAACCACCTCCCTGGGCAGCCTATTCCAGTGGCTGACAACCCTTCCAGAGAAGAAATACTTCCTAGCATCCAACCTGAATCTCCCCTGACTAAGCATGACTGATGGTCATCCTATTCCTTCTATCTATGCATTTATAGGACTTTACAAAAGAGAAAGGTACTGTAGATACCAATTAAAAATTACAACAAATAAATTCTTTGCAACTGTTGCACATCAGACTTCACCAGCTGTTCGTTTGCAGGGGAAGCTACAACTTGCATATTAACTAACTTGGACAGCTCGTATTAAAATGTAACATGCTGAACATTCTGATATGTGAGTCAGTATACGGCACACTCTTCAGCCTAATTTGGTTCCAAGACGTGCATTAGGAATTTTATTTCTCTTGTGGTCAAAAACGCCAGCATTAGCTGTTCCATCAGCATTAACGATTCATCTATCCTGGATATAAAGTCATGATATGTAGCATCAAATAGCATTTAATTTATATCCCTGTTATCTGAGAATATGAGGCTTTTCCAATCCTATGTAATTACAAACTGATAAGAGAGTTTGTGTTGGGTTTACGTGATGGGTTTTTGGTAGCATGGAAGAGGATGCAGAGATGGCCCCTGAAAAAGCCTTATTTAAGACAGGGACGAAGGAGCCCAAACTGAGCCCAACTGAAGATGGCTGCAGAAGTGCAGCTTGGAGAGCTCCGAAGCACCCAACTCCCAGGATGCACGCTGGGCGGAGTTCATCCTGCTGGAACTGCTGAGGTTTTTGGGGCCTGACACAGTTGCAGCAGAGAGAGGACTGAGATCTGAGAGAAATGGCTACACAGACACCAAGGACAGTGAAGATGAAGTGGGAAGAGGTATGCTGGAGCTGAGATTCTCCTGCAACCCATGATAAGATGGCAGGTGGCCCTCCTGCTGCCCGTGGAGATGAACAGTGGAGTGGAGATCCACCTGTAGCCTGTGGAGGACTCCACGCAGGAGCAGAGATGCCTGTGCCTGAAAGAGGTTGTAGGGAATGCTCTCCGTGAGCTTGTGGAGGCTGACAACGAGGCAGGGAGGCATCTCAAGCCCGCGGAGAATCCCACACCAGAGTGGGTGGCAGCTCCCTAAGAAGCCTTTTAAGTCTGTGCTGTAGCCATCTGATGGGTCAGGATTGCATCCTGAGGGAAGGACTCATTTTGGAGAAGTCTGTGGACTGTCCCATGAGGAGGGGATCCATTGGAACAAGGGAAAAGAGTGTAATGAGTCCTCCTCCTTTAAGAAAGGAGCAGTAGAAACGGCATGTGACGAACTGACCTGCAGCCCCCATTCTCTGTCCCCCTGCGCTGCTGGAGGAGGAGATAGAGTGGGAAGAAGGGAGGGATGGAGGGAAGGAGTTTTTAAGATCTGGCTTTGTTTCTTGTTATCGTCTCTAAACTAACTGTTAACAAATTAAATTGTTTTTTCCCCTATCTGAGTCCATTTTGCCCAGGGCCATGGTTAGTGGGTGATCCCTCCCTGTATCTTATCTTAGACCTTTTGTTACATTTTTCTCTTCTCCACCTCACTGAAGAGGAGTGAGCGAGCAGCTGAGTGGTGGCTGAGCTGTCAGATGGGCTGAACCACGACAGAGTTGTATTAATGTATAATGCCTATTTTCCCTGAAATGCATTGGCTAATACATCAAGAATGAAAAGACAAGAATGGAGTAGCCAAAACAGGTTTTTTCATATTTGTACTTTAACACCTATCTCATAAGCATGGCTTTTCCTAGAGATTTCCTAAAAAGTAAAAAAAATGGTTTTGGATATTTAAAGAAGGACAATAGTAAAACATTAACTCATCTGTGAAGTATGCTTCCATTTTTCCTATTGAGTTGGACTTCAGATTTTATAATTCCTGTTAATGTTGAAATAATAATACTGAGAACATCTCCCAAGGAGAAGATTACTCATGTCTCATTAATCTATGGAGATTTATCTCCATATTGTTTAACAGTTTCTACCAGAGTATGGCACTAAGCAACAACCAGTGTTGTTACTTTTCTCTCTATACATGCCAGTCAATTAAATGTGATTGATTCTTCAACCGTAGCTAAATTTTCATAATTAAAAAGGTTTACTTAACAGAAGTCAACATCAGCATCTCCAGTCTTACACACCAGTCAACTCCCATCAAACACCACATTTAACAAACAGCCAACTGGGATACAGATAACATCCCATTCAAATGAAAAACGTAATGAAGTTTGCTGGCGTTTAAGATTATAAACCTACTGCACATCACTTAAGGATCTCTGCCTTGATATCCAAAGTAAAGGTGGAATCTACTCTTCCTTATCACTCAGTCTCCTTGGTAAGCTTATACAGTTGTAATTTTAAGAGAAACAGATTACTCTTTCCACACTAGGATGTATATAAGAATTCTATATATTTGGCTTGTCAGCTACAGAATTCAATAAGACTCTAAGGCTTTGACAGATTATCATTGTGATATTAATCAGAAAAATAGGAAAAGAAACAGTCTACGTAAATAAAGCACTTGGTTCTCTGGACTGAAAACGAGGCTCTGTGTAATATAGGAATAAAGAATAAAACAGAGGCAGCACGACTGAAGTGTACTGCCATTTATGATTTTGTATAACTTTGGATATTAAGCTTAATGATTGCTAAAGTTCAGATTGAAAAGTGACTACTCCAAGTTTCGAGAAAACCTATTTATTCTCAGAACACAAGACAGTTTGCTAAGAACAGTGTTTTGTTCTTTTAAATACCTAGGAATTTGCTACTGATGTCTGATGAGAAAGTGAACTTAGACCAGAGCTCTACCTTGATTTATCAAACTATTATATTGAATGGGTTAGTACTTCCTTGTTCAGGAAATGTAAATTTTTATGTATGCTGATCACTGAAAACAAATGCCAGTCAAAATTACAGCTGTAGGAGTTTAATTTCAGATATTTAGGAATATGGAATCATAGATGCATAAAATGGTTTGGGTTGGAAGGGACCTTAAAGATCGTATAGTTCCAAACCCCCTGCCATGCCTAGGGACATCTTCTGCTAGATCAGCTTGCTCAAAGCCTCATCCAAGCTGGCCTTGAGCACCTCCAGGGATGCAGGGATGGAGCAGCCACAACTGCTCTGGACAACATGTGCCAGTGCCTCGCCATCTTCAGAGGGAAGAATTTCTTCCTTAGATGTAATCTAAATCTGCCCTCTTTCAGTTTAAAGCCATTACCCCTTGTACTATCACTACATGCCCTTGTAAAAAATCCCTCTCCAGCTTTCCTGTAGGCACCTTTTAGGTACTGGAAGGCTGCTATAACATTTCCCTAGAGCCTTCTCTTCTCCAGGCTGAACAATCCCAACTCTCTCAGCCGTCTTCATAGCAGAGGTGCTCCAGCCTTCAGATCATCTTCATAACCCTTCTCTGGACCTTCTCCAACAGGTCCATGTCCATCTTCAGTTGGGGACCCCAGAGCTGAATGCAGTATTCCAGGTGGGGTCTCACAAGAGCAGAGTAGAGGGGCAGAATCACCTCCCTCGACCTGCTGGCCACACTTCTTTTGATGCAGGCCAGGACACAGTTGCCTTTCTGGGCAACAAGTGCACATTGCCGGCTCATGTTGAGTTTCCCATCAACTAACACTCCCAAGTCCTTCTCCTCAGGGCTGCTCTCAAACCATTTCATGCACAGTCTATATTTATGCTTTGGATTGCCCTGACCCATGTGAAAGATCTTGCATTTAGCCATATTGAACTTCATGAGGTTTACAGAGGCCCAACTTCTCAAGCCTGTCAAGGTGTCTCTGGATGACATCCCTTCCCTCCAGCGTGTCGACCACATCATGAACTTGCTGAGGAAACACCCAATCCCACTGTCAATGTCACCATCAAAGACATTCAACAGCACTGGTCCCAGTACTGACCCCTGAGGAATGCCACTCATCACTGGTCTCCACTTGGACATCAAGCCATTGACCACAACCCTTTGAGAATGACCATCCAGTCCATTCCTTATCCATTGAGTGGTCCATTTACGAAATCCATGTCTCTCCAATTTAGAGACAAGGATGTCTTGCAGGACAGTGTCAGAATATATTTATTAGATGAGCAAGCACTATAGTCTAGTAATATTTACAGGAAAATATTACTGGTTTTATAACTTACACTTCTGTTTTATTATTTTAGGATCTTATTTTAATTCAGTAGCAATAAAAGCATAATGTCTGTAGAAACAGCATTACAAGCACTAGAAAGAATTTAGAAGGCTGAGAATATGGAATAATTAAGAGCCTGCATCTTTGTCTCTAAATTTCATATACATTTTTCATTTAAAGTAACAGAAGCAGAAGAGATGGCAATCACTATGGGAACAATAAACAGATAAACATTGACAAGGAAGAAAAAATCATCATGGTTATGTAGCTATTTGTTACATTACACTCACACTGTCCAGTAAGACACTGATTGGAATCTTCCCTGTACTCTGATTTTTCAACACTTGTATACCACAGTAAGAAATTCCATTTCATTTGACATTTAAGACAAAATACAGTTAAATAAACCTAGTACAAAATACTGTGAGGCAGAATCTTTAACCAAAACTAGGCTGTAGAGAGGGACTATCACTTAGGCCAGTTGCATGACAGATAGACTCCATTTTTTAACTTCAAGCTTCTGCTTTTTCTGACTCCATGCTCCCAAATCTCACCCTGAGTAACAGGTACAGCAAGTTGACTCACTAACAATTTTTATCTTTTCTATCTTACTATTCCAATGATGAAAATATACCAAAAGTCCAGATTTACTGGCTCTCAGTAAAATAAGCATTCAGAACAGATTGTCTACATACCTATTAGTAGAGACAGCAAAAATTGATGCATTTCCCAAAGGGTTTACGAGTAAACACCTGTTCTCACATGGTATGGCTTCAGTGGCAAAAAACCCCCATACTTCTGGGTACATTCCTACAAAACAAAGCCACCCAGTGGCAGCTGATCTGAGGGATGTGAAACAACTTCCCACAAAGCCCAGTAAGTCACCTCCAAACTAAACCAACCTACACTATCCCTACTTTACCCCATCCTCTCTTCATGCTCCCTTTATTTCACCCCTTAATAAGCTCATTACTGTAAGCCTGGGCTACCTGCCCTGCTTGACTGATTGTTGAAAAGGCTCAGCTGTGTACATAAGCTGGGAAAAATACTCATAAATCCTCAGAAGGGTTTGGGGTCCTTATTTGGAATCCTGATTCTTAAAAGATAACTCCTGTCTGAAGACACAAATGTAATACAGTGTAAATGTATCTCCAACACAGAAACAGGTGTGAGCACATCTTCTGAGAATTCATCTGTTTCATACTCTATTATAGTAGCATTCTACTACACACTACATAGCAGCAGCCTACTGCAGAGTAAGTAGCAAAAACCATCTTTGTAATTTTCAAGTGTCTCACGCATCTATCAGAAGTGAAGTTAAAAATAAAATAAAAGTACAGCATGGTTGCAAAGTTTCTATCATTAAATGAAGTAGAAAAAGTGATTTCACAATAGAAAGGACTAGTATTGATGTGAAGCTGGCTTTTTTTAAATCTTAATGACTGTATTCCACTATATCTGATAGAAATCTTCACCTAGATGAATAAAGAAAAGAAAAGAAAAAAAAAAAAGAGATCGAATATAAGAGCCAAACAATGTAATCTGTATCTCAGGTATCTCTAGTTAATTTCCATCTGTTAAATGTGCTTGGTGTTTGGTTTTGGTTTTCTGTTTGTTTGGTTGGTTGGTTTGTTGTTTTTTTTTCCTCTGCAATAGAACACTGAACATATATTTTAAAAAGTAAAATTAATGCAGACACTCAAAAATGTGAATTCTGATATCAGCAGGATATTTTTCGAGCATGAATTGTCTTCACTAGAAATACAAAATTGTCCTCTGGGTAGAACGCCTGTTAGAACACAATTCTGAATTCAGGAAATACTAAATGCATTAAAAAAAGTTGTAAGATTTAACATAGAATTACTGGACCTGAAGAGCTTCAGAATTACATCTTTATCATTACTTCTATACAAATAGCTCTTTGAAGAATTAAGATCTTTTTATCAGTAACTGAAGAATACCATCGTTTACAATACATTTTGTGATAGAAAAATGTCTGTTGGACTTAGAGATAGTCAGATAATATGTTTTTTTGTCACTTTGCTTTGAGTCACTGTGAGACTAGTAAAAATTTATTTTGTCTCTTCAGGCTTGGGTACCCATGTATGAAGTTAGGATAACAATCTAAATATTTTTAGGATTTATGTCCTCTGTGGGGAAAAAATTGCATAAAGATTATGAATGAATAACAACTAGACAGTTTACCATGTCATAGAGTGTAAATAATGACAATATTCTTAGGTTGAAGAAATTAATTTCTATGCCACTTAAAACTCCTATATGGTGACTTTTCATGACCATCAATCATATCAGAAATAATTCATATAAAACCCATGTTTGTTCTCATGAGCCTTGAGAATTTCAGCAGAAAGGCTATATCTTAAGAGGATATGAGGACAAAATCAAACCTTCCTATTCAAATTTAGAAACTAAATACCCCTAGGGATCAGGATGGAGTTACAGTGAAGGGGCAGAAGGCAGTAATTGTTTGATATGCTTTTTAATACTCTTTCTTTTAGAGAGTGTAGTAAGGGGCTTCATTTTCAAATAGCTTTTGGAGGCAGTAGAATTCAATCTAAAAAAGAGAATGGAAATGCATATTAATTACAGTATTCCATAGACTAGAACAGCACTAAAAGTGTTCTGTACAACAGTACAGAAGAACATAGGTGTAGGATGCAAATCATGTATATTCCAAGAGGTAAGGTAAAATTACTCTCCATATAGTCTGTAATTGCTGATTTTCCAAGTCAGCTATATCACTCTTTGTCTAAAAACACACAAATTGGGTGGAATTTGACAAATTTTCCTCCTTAACTTTAGCAATTCACTTTTCTGCAAACTAGGTTAGAGAATGGTTCATACTCACTACATATGATAATAATTTGCACACTATATGCACTAATATTTTCAACATTTTACCTTGTCATGAATGTACTTGTCAATCAATTCTTTTCTTTAAAAATTGTTGATAAAGAGGGAAAAGGTGGCAAACATCATGAAAAGAAACTCACGTACTAATTTAATGGCTGAAGCCATTTGTTTAGGATTCGCCAATTTTGATGTGGGGAAAACTTTCAACTTTTTAAAAGCTATTTTTACACTTCCACCTTGTCATGGTTAGGCCACTCTGGCAACTTAACTGCACACAGCTGCTCACTCACTGCTCCCCCAGTGAAGTGGAGAGGAGAAAAATGTAATAAAAGGACTGAGGGTCAAGACAAGAACAGAGAAGGAGCACCCACCGACCGTGGCCCGGGGCAAACCAGACTCGGCTTTCTTAAAGCAAAATGATCTATTAACAGTTACTTGAGAGGATAAAAAGAAACAAAACCAGATCTTAAAAAGAACACCTCCACCCCACCTTTTGCTTTTCTTCCTGGCTCTACCTCCTCCCCCAGTGGCGCAGGGGGACAGGGAATGGGGCAGTGCAGGTCAGTTCATCCCATGTTGCTTCTGCTGCTCCTTTCCTTAAAGGAGGAGGAGTCCTTACACCCTTTTCCCTGCTCCAGTGGATCCCCTACTCACAAGGAAAATCCACAGACTTCTCCACCGTGAGTCCTACCCGCAGGACGCAATCCTTCCCCATCAGATTGCTCCAGTGTGGGCATTACCACAGTCTCAGATTCTTAGGGAGTTGTTGCCACTCACTCCAGCGTGGGTCGTCACACGGACTTTAGATGCGTCCCTACCTTGTCATGCGTCCCATTCTCCACGACCTTCCTCAAGTTCAGGCATCTCTTCTCCGACGTGGGCTTCTCCACGGGCTGCGAGCGGGTCTCTGCCCCACCAAGTCCATCCTGGCTGCAAGGGGGCCGCCTGCCGTCTCACCACCAGTTGCAGGGGAAACTCAGCTCCAGCACACCTTATCCCATTCCATCTTCACTGACCCGGTGTCTGTGTGGCCGTTTCTCTCAGATCTCAGTCCTCTCTGGGTGAACTCGGCCCAGTGGGCACCCCGGGAGGGGGGCGCTCCCCGAGTTCCCTAGCCGGCTCCGCCACCGCCATCCTCAGCAGGTGGCGCCGGCCCGGCGTGGGCAGCCCCGGGCCGGGAGCCGGGAAGTGGAGGCAGTGCCCTCCTCCCTTCTCTCCTCACTCCTGGGCAAAGGCACCTTTTCCGGTTCCTTTGTCCCAACTTAAATAGGGCAATTCGCAGAGGCGCTGATGGCTCAACACTGAGAGGGATGGGTGTCTGATCTGGTGGCCAGAACTGGTCTGACCCAGTCCAGAAACCAGGGAAGTCACAGGGAGCAAATCCCCTCAGAATTCCTTTACACAAACCCATCACACACCCTTCAAAAAAACACCCCCTCAAAAAAAACCAAACCATACACCAAAACCCAAAACAAAACCAAACCAAACACAACCTCTCTTCACTCCTATCAGCAAATAAAAAAATATTTATGGTTCTTGTCAAAAGCTAGGGTACAATGGAAGTAGAAGTCGTATGTAGATGAGTATTTTTAATTCAGTTCAACCTTTTTCAGTTAGACCCAAACAAGTTCTCAACTTACTTTTTGTTTTGCTTACACAGGCTGTGAAGATACTGCAGAGAGACTGTTCTCCATTTTTGGCCTTATGACATTTAAGATATTAGGCCTATGTCTAGGTAGAGATCTACCTCTCCTGTCTTTTTCGTATTTCTTTAACACTAAGAAGCATTCTGTTTCTTACAAACTCATGGCTATTTCACTGCCATACAAGCAGCCTGCAGTGTGGATTCCCTGCACCTACCCCTGCACTACCCCTGCACTACCCCTGCACCTACCCTACACCCTGCACCTACCACATTGCGCTTACACCCTTCCATCCAGCTCAGGTGAGCTATAGTGAAGTTATACACATCTACAATACATGACTATCAGAGAAGTCCCTACATCACCAAAGAACAACGTCTAGTATATACATCTTGTTTTACTACGTTTCTTTAAATGTCTCAAGCTTTAAACAGGTTCTTTAAACCAACATATAATAGAGTGAGCAAAGTATTTCAACTTAATAGAGGTAATTTTCTCCCACCTTACCCAGTCCTTGGAGCAAAAACATATTCCACACAGTATGCTGCTTAAGTCAAAGTGCATTTTTCTTGCAATTTATCTGCTGGATTCTTACAAACCATAAATTGTCGCTCTGTCACTCTGCTGACTGGCAGCCCATCCCGCATTGAGCTGCAATATCCAGTTTTTTAAACTGACAGTATATTGCTGTCTAGCATCAGCAAGTCCCAATTGATTTGAGTTGTAAATTAAATGCCCTGATGGTTGTAATATTGTGATTTATTACTAGAGTCAAGGGAGGTTTTTCCTTGCGGTGGATATGAGCGCATGCACAAAAATACAAGTCCCCAGAGTTGCATTCAGAGTGTGAATATTCCATAATTTTCAAGCAAACCACAGTGTGAAACCTGGTCAACAGGGAGTTTCAGGGAAATAAGTTACCGAACGAGAGGACATCAGCTGTGAAAAGCAGACAATGAAAATGTTCATGGTTGACAATTCTCATGTTTTTAAATACTGTGACAAAAGTTCTCATGGACTATCTAGTAACAAACCTCATAAACTTGAACTGGAAGAGTAGCTGAAGGAGAAAACAGAAGAAAAACAAACAGAGGTTCTTTTTTAATTTAAAGAGGCTTTTCAGTATTTAACAGTCATAAAAAAAGGATGAATTCTTAGTCTCTAAGAATAATCAAAAATCTCCCGTGAAGTTAATACTCTATTTTTTACAAAGCAGGAGTAAAATGTTAATTTTCACCATTTCTGTTGATCATTTCTTTTCTATGATGGAGTTCTATTTTCAAAAATCAGAATCAATATATTTTCAATCTTGGTCTTAGCAGAGGGTTGACCTGTTTTGTTCTTTCTGTTTGCTTACAGAAGTTACTTGTTTTGGGACTCAGTGTACCTGGTATCATCCTTTAAAGTGCAAAAAAGAAATTTTAACAGGGTGATACATATAACAAGAGTGCATGTATCACCTTTCCCAGAACAGCTTCCTAATTTAGCGCTATTAATTCCCCCATAAAAAGCCTCTTTAAGTGTCAGTTAGATTGCTGAGACAAAACAAGTTTCATAGATTTCATAGATTTCTAGGTTGGAAAAGACCTTATATATCATCCAGCCCAACCGTCCCTAATCCCCATTAAACCATATCCCTAAGTAGATCATCCATCCTTTTCTTAAACACATCCAGGGATGGGGACTCAACCACCTCCCTGGGCAGCCTATTCCAGTGGCTGACAACCCTTTCAGAGAAGAAATACTTCCTAACATCCAACCTGAATCTCCCCTGACTAAGCTTATACCCATTTCCTCTTGTTCTATCACCCATCACTAATGTAAAGCGCCCTTCCCCTACCTCCCCACCATTGTTTCTCAAGTATTTGTAGGCTGTAATCAGGTCTCCCCTCAGCCTCCTCTTCTCCAGGCTAAACAGCCCCAACTCCCTCAGCCGCTCCTCATAAGTTTTATTTTTCAGCCCCTTGACCAGTTCAGTCGCCCTTCTTTGGACTCGCTCCAGGAGCTCAATATCTCTCTTAAAGCAAGGGGCCCAAAACTGGACACAATATTCCAGGTGCGGCCTCACCAGTGCTGAGTATAGGGGCAGGATCACTTCCTTATTCCTGCTGGTTACACTAATCTTGATACACGTCAGTATCCCATTGGCCTTTTTGGCCACCTGGGCACACTGCTGGCTCATATCAAGCCGGTAGTCAACCAACACCCCCAGGTCCTTCTCCGCCATGCAGCTCTCCAGCCACTCTTCCCCGAGCCTGTAGCGATGCTTGGGGTTTTTATACCCCAGGTGAAGGACTCTGCATTTGGCCTTATTGAAACTCATGCCATTGGCCTCAGCCCAATGATCCAGTCTGTTCAAATCCCTCTGAAGGACCTCTCTACCCTCGAGCAGATCGACACAGCCTCCCAGCTTGGTGTCGTCCGCAAATTTACTGAGGGTACATTCAATCCCCTCATCCAGGTCATTGATAAAGATTTTAAGCAGAACTGGACCCAGCACTGAGCCCTGGGGAATCCCACTGGTGACTGGCCTCCAGCCGGATTTAGCCCCATTTACCACCACTCCTTGGGCCTGGCCATCCAGCCAGTTTTTAACCCAAAGGAGGGTGTGCCTATCCAGGCCAGCAGTTACCAGTTTCTCAACCAGAACATTATGAGAAACTGTATCAAAGGCTTTACTGAGGTCAAGGAAAACTACATCCGCAGACCTTCCCTCGTCAACCTGGCAGATCACCCCATCATAGAAGGTGATCAGGTTTGATTGGCAAGACCTGCCTTTCATAAACCCATGTTGACTGGGCCTGATCACCTGGTTAACCTGTATGTGCTCATTAATAGCACTCAAGATAACCTGTTCCATGACTTTTCCTGTCACTGAGGTCAGACTGACAGGCCTGTAGTTCCCCGGATCCTCCTTCCGCCCTTTTTTGTAAATGGGGGTAACATCCACCAGCCTCCAGTCCAGCGGAACTTCCCCAGTGAGCCAAGACTGCCCAAAGATAATGGACAGGGGTTTGGCAATGACATCCGCCAGCTCTCTCAGGACTCTCGGGTGGATACTATCAGGCCTCATAGACTTGTGGGCATCCAGCCGACGAAGCAGATCCTTGACCCGTTCCTCTTGGATCACAGGAGCTTCGATTTGCTCTCCCTCCGTGCTCTCAGACACCATAGGCCAGCTCACCTGGGAACTACTAACCTTATTATTAAAGACTGAGGCACAGAAGGCATTAAGGACCTCAGCCTTGTCCTCATCACTAGTGACTAACGTACCTCCTGTGTCCAGTAGGGGCTGGAGGTAATCTTTAGCCCTCCTCTGTTATTGATGTATTTATAGAAGGATTTTTTGTTGTCCTTTACGGAGCAGGCTAGTCTAAGTTCCACTTGGGTTTTTGTCCCCCTGATTATCTCCCTAGATGCCCTAACTTCCTCCCTGTATTCCTCCCTGGATGCCTGCCCATTCTTCCAAGACTTATAGACTTCCCTTTTCCTTTTGAGGTGCTCTCAAATCTCCTTTGTCATCCAAGCTGGTTTTCTACCCCGGTGGCTCGATTTCCGGCACACAGGGACAGCTCGCTCCTGTGCCTCCAGAATTTCCTTTTTGAGTAGTAACCATCATTCCTGCACCCCCTTACCCTTGAGAGCTGTCTCCCATTGGACTTTATTAACCAGACTTCTAAACAGTCCAAAGTCAGCTCTCGCAAAGTCCAGCTTGGCCGTTTTAGTGCTCCCCCTCCTAACTTCCCCTAGAATTGAGAATTCTATTATCTCGTGGTCACTATGCCCCAGGCGTCCTCCAACCATCACATCTCCCATGAGACCTTCTCTGTTCACAAACAGCAGGTCTAGCGGAGCACCTTCTCTAGTCGGTTCACTGACCAGTTGCGATAGGCAGTTGTCCTCCACACACTGCAGGAATCGCCTAGACTGTTTCCTGTATGCCCTGTTATACTTCCAACAGACATCAGGTAGGTTAAAGTCACCCACAAGGACAAGGGCTAGTGAGCGCGAGACTTCCCCCAGTTGTTTAAAGAATAGTTCATCAGCCTCACCGTCCTGATAGGGTGGCCTGTAGCAGATTCCTACTATGATATCCGCCTTCATAGGCTCCCCTTTGATTTTCACCCACAGACACTCCACCAAGTCATCCCCAACATTAAACTCTAAGCATTCTAGACCTTCCCTTACATAAAGGGCAACGCCGCCACCCCTCCTACCTCTCCTATCCCTCCTGAAGAGCTTGTAGCCATCCATGGTAGCGCTCCAATTATACGAGTCATCTCACCATGTTTCAGTGATGGCAACTATGTCATAGTTTCCCCGGTTAACAAGGGCTTCCAGTTCCTCTTGTTTATTGCCCATACTGCGTGCGTTCGTATAGAAGCACGTAAGTTGGGCTCTCGACCCCACCGCACCCCTAGGGAGGGTAGCTTTAATTCCTGAGCCGTTATTTTTGGGATTTTCTTTTACCTCAAGGCAACTTCTGTGTTCACCCTTACTACACATATCACCCCCTACTTTCACTGAGGCGGCAGGCCGAAGGTACCTGCCTACACTCCTCTCGTCAGACACTGGAGGGCCGTCCTCGGCTCTTATTCTGACAATACCCCCCACCCCCTTCACATCTAGTTTAAAGTCCTATTGACGATCCCAGCTAGTTCTGCAGCAAGAAGCCTTTTCTCCCATGGAGACAAATCTGCCCCATCCCTGGATAGAAGGTCTGGCCTTGAGGTCAGCCCATGGTTAAAGAACCCTAGGTTGTGTTCCTCACACCACTTATGTAGCCAATTATTTAAATCCTCGATCTTTGTTTTCCATCCTGTGTCATGTCCCGAAGTCGGTATGATAGAAGAGAATATTACTTGGGCCCCCAAGTTCCATTCACAGAAGAGAAGGAGGCTAGGCCTAATGATCTGGTTTTGTGTTAATGAGCACAGAATGATGGTCATAAAAATCATTAATCCTGATACCTGATGTTCACTTTGATTTGGCTAGAGATTCAGACTATTTCACACGTTTTTTGTAACTGTATATTTGATAATATTTTACTAACATCTTGCGCAATGTCCACAGGGTTCTGCAAGTTTTTCTTTCTGTTCCTACAGTGCTTGAATGTATACCCATAGTGAAAGACAATTTATTCTAATATTCACAGCAAAGAGAGACAGAGAAGACTTTTTGTCTTGCAGAAGAAAAGCTCTAAAGAAATTTTGGAAGACTGTATGCAACTTAAACCTATAGTATAGATGCAAAAGGAACGCTCATTTGCTGTCTATTAACAATAATTTTCAGGACTGGGGTTCCAAAACATGAAATCTAGTTTTGTAGCTAAATTACACTCTTCTTTCAACTGGACCTTTCTAGTCAAGTGCAGAGCATCACTGTACAACGTGTTTAATAAAGAAAAAAGGAAAAAGTTGAAAGCATGCTTAACTGTACAGAAAGCTGAGCACTTTAGTTGGCATTAATTACACTTAATATTAGGAATTCAAAGGCAGAAAAGCATGAAGACTAATCATCTAGATCCCTTCTAGTCAATGGAGGGAACAAGCACACCAGTAACAGTTTATTGTATCTTTTGTAGGATGGGATAAGTCACTCTGTGGAAATGCTCTTCTATCATACCGATTCTAGTTGGAGCAGACTTGACTAATTGAGATCAAAAGCCTACTTTTAGATGGGTGAAAAAAATGAATTCTAGTACTAGACTGTAATAAAGAATGGTATTTGACAAATTTGATTCAGTAAAAAAATCTCAACGGGTTTTGGTTTTATTGCAGAAAGTTAATTAAAATATATATTTTTGAATACTAATCTGATTAATTAACTAGGAAAAATTCTATTGAAACACAGATATTCAATGTTCAAGGAAGTTATGACTGTCCTGGTAAGTCACTTAGCAAAGTGAGGTCATTTAAACACTTAATATAATCTTCCTCAAGAAGATAAACAAGACAATTTTTTCTTAGCTATATGTCAGTTCCTGCAATGTTTGTTTCAGTTTCTGTAAATACTGTGTGTTTATATGAAAAAAAACCCCAACACTTCTAATGAATACTCATATTATTCATTCAAAATGAATGAATAATACTAAGCTTCTCATAATCTTGTGTATCTGTGCACTCAGGGGTTCCCACACTGAGCCTACTAACAACAGTGACTCATTATGGAAATCAGGCACTGTCTGCATGATATTCAAACCATTGTTACTGCCCTTCATGATCAGCCCTGAGCCCCAGCTTCTTTCTTAAAAGGCACATAAAAGCTATGCAATAATAATAGAATTACATTTAGTTACTCGAATGACACCTGAGCCTAGATTCAGCTTGTGTTCAAAACACTATTCCACTTACCCAGACAGCAGGGTAAGGCTAGAAATATTTCTTTATGAATAGATATCTTTCCCAGGAGAAAACAAGCATTACCAGGATTTGGATGCCTTCTTTAGCACACCCATTCTGGAGCTGGCTCATCCAATTGGCAAATGTCAAATGTGCCTACTCACTCCTTTGCTAGGAGGTAGATTTTGACTAGACTAAGCATAGAAGGAGAGAAGATGGAGTCAGGCAAGCTGGCTTTTAGAGATTACAGACTAAATAAATTAATAAAGCCTTTTTGCTTCTTTTTTCAAAGTTCAGTTGTGATGTCTGTCCCTGGACAAGTTAGGCTGTTCTGAGCTGAGTCTCTGAGATACATTCAGAGCAGTTGGTCAAAGAGTAAAACCATTGAGAAGTCTGTGGGACCAGTCTCTATTTGGCACTTCTGTCAGCTGCCTGCCCCAGTATGCTATAAAGGAAGCAAAAAGACAGGCCTTCTGAGCCAGAATCCTGGATGACAAAGTTGACTCACCCATGAACAGCCTGGATCTCAAAATTATGACAGCATAGAGATTCTGTGAGAGGCAAGGCTGAAGCTGAAAATGCTGAGATATTCATAATTTCTAAGGGTTTGAATGACCATAATTTCTGTTTCCATACTTCCAATACCGATGTACATCTTTTTCTTATGTGAGAATAATATTTTCTTTATAGCCTTGTTTAATCATTTCCAGTATTATTGCAAACTGTTTACATACATGTTCTAGAAGATCTCTGAACCTCATCTATAGGTAATGAAATCAGTTCTAGCCTTCGTCTTCTAGGCACCTGAAGTCATACATTTTCATAAATTTCTTGCATATTAAAAAAGGTAGCAACTGCTTCTTACACAGACAGAAGCTGACTTTTAAATATTTGGATTACAGTATTGGCTATAACGAAGGAGACTTTCTCAAACTTAAATAATGCATATTTGATAAGAAAACTAACAGACTATTTTTGCAGAAATCCTGACAAGCGTAGGATCACAGAATAGGATCATTAAAAGATCTGGTACACCCCACCACAAAAATAAGCACACTCACATACAACCTAATATTCTGAATTAGATTACGCATGGTTGCCCTTGTGTTTACCGTCAAAGATTGTACATCGTCGGATGGGAAAGAGAAGCATAAGGCAGTTTTAGTTTCTGTTACGATTAATTTTGGACTAATATGGGATAATGACTGCTAATGCTTTATGACTTTTTCTTCCTTAATGAATGAACAAAGCATCCCATTAACATCCATGACAGTACCATGAATACTTGAGGGTAGAAGAGATCATGTGTTGATTAGCACCTCATCAACAATTCAACTGTTAATTATACAATCTTTTTCTTTTATTCTATGTGGCTTTGCATTCACAATAAACTCATCTGAAATTAATCTGCTTTCACAAGACACAGAAATTTTAGCTGTTGTATTTTTGACTTCTGCAACAGATGAAAACCATTTTGTATTCCAGCTTAAAATTAATATAGAAAAGCATTGAAAATAGACTAAAGTTTTACACTGATTTTCCAAGAAAAGGAAGGAGAGAACCTCTTCAGAGTTGAAAGACAGCAAATACTGAAATAATTAAACCATTTTCCTCGGATGTTATACAGGCATATAATGAATTTACAGAGCATATTCAAGAAAAAACAGTGGACACCCTTGGCTCGGGGGTTAAGATTAGCAAAGGAAGAAGACAGAAGCATTTAATTTATCTTACATTTCAGTTGTTCAAGTGTATACACCGTTAGTATCACACAAACTGCTGCTACTCAAAGATCTGGAAAGATAGTGCTGCATAGAGGAGTGTTAGGGGTTAAACTAGCTAGCTAGCTAATTTACATAAAGCCAACATTATCATAGTAATGATAGTAGTAAATGAGTTTATTTAATTTTAATCAAATGAACTGGACTAAAAGACCTTACTGGGAAAGTCAGTAATGCACAAAGAGACTTACAAAGTCTCTGATGGTTGTGTGCATAAAAAACATTTTGACTTTTCTGAAACAAACGTGCCTGGGGACAGGCATGGAAAGATATGAATTAGTGCCTTTGATAAACTGCCATTCTTCTTTAAGTGGACTGGGGGCTTTACTGGGGCCTCTATGAACCCATTGCTTTATCAACTGCCACGACTGGGAACAACATGAGCAAACACAGTGAATAAAGAACCTTTAGGATTCAATTGTGTCTTTATCACTAGAGGTCATTTCTTGGGCAGCGTGTCTGAGAAAAATATACTTCATGGGCTAAGTAACAAGGAGTGAGGAAAGATCTTCAGACTTGCCTAGTTTAATATAAGACAAATATTTGTTGGACATGAGAAAAGGTTTTCTTTTGAAACATCTGTTTGTGCCAAGGGACTTTAGGAAAGGTTTGTTGGCTCACTTCTAAACAAACATCATACAACACCACTGCTCTTGAGAGCATTGCAAACTGCTGTCTGCCAAACAGACTTTGGGAAAATTTTAGTTCCGACATACAGAGCAATGATCAACAAAAGCTCTTCAGATCAGTTCATCTTAAAAAGGTAAGGTTTTCCATGCTGTCTATATGCTGAATGATAAAGGTCAATAGGAGATCAGTCCTACTAAGAATTCTAGACCAGATGTTGCTATTTTAGCTTGCTTCACTGACCAGTTTTCATCACCTTTTTTGTCTGTGGCTAGTAGTGATATTAAGATCATTTTTCATACATGCAGCCAATTCTTTGGCCATTCTCCACTTACTTAGCTTGGGCCCTGGTCTTCTTGATTTTTATTTCCAAAATTGGGTGGATTTCCTTAAATCTTATGATGTACCTAATACTTGGGATCTGGACTTATGAACCTCATTTCATTTTAAAAAAAATCAACAAACTTTCTTGCAATATCTGGTTACTGATACATGTATTGCTCCTCTCCGCTCTTAACAAAGCAAACACATGCGTGTTTCTCTCTATGATAAAAAAATATTTCATTGTTAATACCAACATACTCCCTTTCCAATGTAAAACTATCTTAACGGAGGTATTTTCTATTGTAGCCATCACACATGAACACGCTTGTGCAAGAGGTTGCCTGAAGGCGGGTCTTTTTCTTTTTGCATCATTGATATTATTATTTCTCTTTTGTCTAAAAGAGGGCACCTGGGTCATAAAGAACAAAAAGCAAGGTCTAAAAATGAGTTCTTAATTAGTGCCTGAACACTATCATAATCTCCTATCCTCTAAAGAAACAAACAGTAAAAGTATGTACTCATATGATTTTCTTGCAGATGCCAGCTGGCTACAGGAAGCATTTTATCCCATCACTAGTAGCAGGCTTCTGTAAAGAATAATGTTATAATTTGTGATATAATCTGGTATATGTTATATGCAGCCACAAGAGCGTATCACGATTTGCTGGCATTTGTCGGAAACGAATCTTCTCCTAGAGTCATTGTTACAGTAGTATTGCATACTATTTTAATCCAATATAAATACATTCTTGTTTCACAGTCTTTGTTTACAATTCCAAATCTGTTTTTTTTTTCATTTTATACAGCTAAATTATACTTACAGTCAAATTTTGATTATATTTTAATCGCTTAAGATGAAAAGATAAATTTTTATTTAAGAAACATTTTGCTAAATTGTTGTTATTTAAGACAGAGACATGATATGTGGATTAGAAGTCTTTTGCTGTGAGATAGTTATTCATTTTCAGGCAGTGAATTGCATAAATAGGAGACCTGAATGGCCTGCTACTTGTGTCATTTAATCTATCTTACTCTGTCATTGAAGTTATTCTGTACACCATATTCTTTAGCATTCTTTCACTGCATTGATTCAGATGATGGAGTTTTCAGCAGTTCTGTCTGCATATGAACATATATCTTGCTCTGTTTTCTTGATATTGCCACTGAAATTTCTTGTTCCTAATTTAACCTTGCTACTACTATTTACAACTCTGTGCATTGACCTATTAATTAATCTCCCCATACATACATATTTGTTTATCCGGAGCCACACTAATGAAAGTATATTTACTTGGAAGGCAATCATTGACTGTGCTCTTTATGTTGTGCTTTGTTTTTTCTTTTTAACTCTACCAAAACGTATCTCAAAACCTGGGGAAGGAAAGGTGATAACTCAGTATAATCTAGTACAGGAGAGAGGCTAAGAGTTTATGACATTTGAAGGACAATAGTGAAAAGAAAAGTTATGAATTATGTAAAATGATCTGGGTTATTTGTAGGAATAATAGGATTAATTCAAGAGATGAGATGATAGAATATTTGAATATCAGGATACATTTTCTTACAATAGGCTTCCTGTTGAGATAGAAGAACTTTTCTCTCCTGAAGCAGAAGGAGACCTGTTGCTTGGCATGATATAGTTTTGTCTGGGCAGCAGGATTGAGTAAGTGTTATACAGCAGTCATCCACTGACAGCAGGATGAATTTACACTCAAAGATGTAATTTCCTCTCTCTTAACTTCTGTAGCTCTCAAAAAGTGTCTTTGCCTACATGAAAACAAATCTTTCAGTCCTTTCACAGTCAGAGGCACAGTCTACCACCCTTCTCTACTACTGTCTTCATTCAATCAAATGCAATCTGAATACAGATCAAGGGTCATGATTGCAAATCACAGCCTACACATGATTTTGTCTGTAGTCCCACATGATCCTAGTGGAACTGTTCAGTATAATAGCTGAATATTAATCATTAGTGACATGACTACATAATAACAGTTTTTCTCTTTAATTTCCCAGGCTTCTGTACAGATAGCTTTCTGTAAAAATGGTGATGCTTCCCATTGAAGAAATGTCATCTCGTTCAGTGATTGAACCTGATATTTAGGACAGATCCACTGCATGCTAACATGATACCCATGACCTCAGCTTACCTGGAAACTAATGTTTCCTGTTTTGTGACAATGTATTTATTTAGTTCTTGTAAAAAGTGGCAGAAAGTAACCAGCAGAGAGCGAGTTTCAACTGAGAAATTGGCCTGTCACATTTTTTATTCTTTTGCCTTCATTTCTTCAGGTAGCCATACAGTATCAAAATACTGTTTGTGAAGCTAGGAAGTATTGTGGCAATTTATATTATGCAAGTCATATCACCCGTTTAACCAGGAACAGCATATAAATTGTTATTGATAAATACTTTGCACGACATACAAGCATAGCCTCTAGGGAGCACGATGCTAAACACAGAATTTCACACACATTTGTAAGAGGCACCAATATCTACAGAATGGCTTGAGAAGAAGAGAAGAGGGATTGAAGGAACTTTTCTCATGCAGATTTTACCATTTCAGCTACAAATAATTAACATTAGTAAAATTCGTTTCAAGCTTTTAAAAATAAAAAGTTTATTGTAAAGTATTAAATATTATCTAAAGAAATAAGGAATGGTAGGCCAAATTTTAACACATCTCTTGACAAATCTTCAAGATTTTGACATCAATTAAAGTTTGTTAGACAAAATAACTGTCAGAAGAAATAACTCCTTCTCTATTACTCAAGAAATAAAGATTAAATATTTAGGTTAGAACACAAACTTAAGTCATAACAATAATGACAAAAGTTTCGTTAATTTTCTATCACTCATTCAGGAAGCTGAACTCATCAGTGTGGATCAGTTCAATTGCGGAGATGCTCTCTTTTTCAAATAAGTAAGATAAAAATATTAGACCAAAATTAGAGCAAAGACATGAAATGACTGCCATAAGATAACCAAGGCTATCTTCAAGGTTATAATAATAATATCAACAACAGTAGTCACAGTTCTCATTATTACAGTAAAAAGCAAGTTAGTCACAAATTTGAAGTAACCATATTTTCTTTAATATTTCAAGGGTAAAGAATATTTCATCAAGCATTGGAAGCAGCAATTCACATAATTGTGTTAATACCCACTGTTTCAGCATCGAACGTTACCTCCATATTTGCTGAAACTAAACTTTGAATATCTTGAATAAGCTATTAATTTTTTTGAGACTGTTTCCACTAGTAGAATTGAGGACTATGATGCAGAAAAGTATCTTTGGAGTAATATTCATGTGTTGTCCTTTGGGAAAAGTACAAATATGGTGTTGCTTATCGGGCCATTACTGATCATTTGGACACCAGGGAAAGTAAATCTGCACTGCATATTCAGATGAGACAAAGGTTTTCTCCAATTATGTTCCAACCAAAAAGACAACCAAAAGAGAAGGGACTGCATTTATGAATATCCAAGTCTGACTGAAAAATCTCTGCCTTTTAGTGAACATTCTGGGTAAACCTACCCACCATGTTATTTTTACATGTCTGTTCTAAAGGAAGATGAAAGTGCTTGACTCACTGATACACAGCTATTAAGTCTCTTAACGATTCCTATGTCATATATCTGATGTTGACTTTTTTGTTAACCTTGATCATTTTCCATTTACAATGTAAAATAGGATATTAAGATATGAAGACAACCAAGTGTTATTCTCACCTCTCTTTGGAATACAATATCAACATTATTGTTGTCCTAATTTTCAAGAAGGGTAAGAAGGAAGATCATGGTAATCACAGGCCTGTCAGTCTCACTTCAGTGCCTGGTAGAATTATGGAGAGGGTTATTCTGGGAGTTATTAAAAAATACATGAGAGACAATGCAGTCATTGGTCATAGCCAGTATGGGCTCATGAGGGGAAAGTCCTGCTTAACTAAGTTAATTTCCTTTTACAACAGTGTCATCCATCTAGTTGATCATTGGAAGCCAGTAGATGTGATGCTTTTGGATTTTAGCAAAGCTTTTGATACTCTTACAGTATCCTTCTGGACAAAATGTCCAGCATACAGCTAGACATGTTCATAATATATGAACAATTGGCTTACAGGTTGGGCTCAAAGAGTTGTAGTAAATGGGGTTGCATCAGGCTGGCAGCCAGCCACCGTTGGGATCAATTTTAGAGCCAGTGTTTTTTAATGTTTTCATAAATGATGTGGACACAAGAATCAAATGTACGTTAAGTTTGCTGATGGTACTCAACTCGGAGGAGCTGTGGACTTCCTCGAGTGTAGAGAGGCCTTACAGCAAGATCTGGATAGACTAGAGAGCTGGGAAATCATCAATCGCATGAAATCTAATGAGAACAAGTGCTGGGTTCTCCACCTGGGTTAGGTGGAGATAACCAAGTGATCCTGGTTATACGTACAAATTGGGGGATGAGAGGCTTCAGAAAGAGATCTGGGGATCTGAGTTGATGACAAGTTGAATATGAGTCAACAGTGTCAACAGTATGCCCTGGCAGACAAAAAGTCCAATCGTGTCCTGGGGTGCATCAAGCACGGTATAGCTAACCAGTTGAGGAAGGTGATTGTCTCCTATGTTGCATTGGTATGGTCTCACCTTGAGTACAGTGTGCAGTTTTGGGCACTTCAGCATAAGAAGGATATCAAATTATTCTACTGTATCCAGAGGAGGGCGATGAAGATGGTGAAAGCTCGCGAGTGCAAGACTTATGAGGAGTGCCTGAGGTCGCTTTGCTTGCTAAGCTTGAGAAGAGAAAGCTGAGGGGTGACCTCATCACAGTGTACAACTCCCTCAAGGGGAGCAGCGGAGAGGGAGGTGCTACTCTCTCTCTTCCCTCTGTGCCAGGGGAAGTTCAGACTGTACATTAGGAAAAGGTTCTTCACTGAGAGGGTGGTCGCTCACTGAAATAGGCTGTCCAGGGAAGTGGTCATGGCACCAAGCCTGTCCGAGTTCAAGGAGTGTCTGGATGACCTCTTAGTCATATGATTTAATTTTAGATAGTCCTATGAGAAGCAGGGAGTTGGAGTTGATGATCCTTATGAGTCCCTTCCAACTTTGAGATATTTTATGATTCAATACACAGAGATCAATAATTTATGTTTGTGTTTTCTATTATAACGCTGTGTAACTCTGAATTCAGCCCAAACTCTGTTTGATCACAACAGGATCAGATTGTGTCCGTAATTCTTACTTAAGGCAGCAGTGATATGTTCACATAATTAATTTCTCCTAGGGCCTATCTTGCATTAAGCAAGTGATTCAGAAAATAGACGATATCACATTAAAATCACTGGAGAAACATTACTCTCTCAATGAGTCATCATATATTTTCAGAGACCAAAAGAAAAAAAAAATCTTCTATATTCAGAGATCACAAGATAAGCAGAGGGTAAAAAAATAACTGAGGGCAAAAAATAATTTAAGACCGGTGACTTCCAATAAATAGTGCTAAACATCCTTGGTTTAAGAAGACACAAGAAACTAAAACGCAAAAGAAAAACACGACTTCACATTCCTTTGTTGAATACTGATGTGCAGGTAGGTGATCTGCTGGCTTATTTTCATGCCTTCTGCACAGTAAATTCATCACAATTGTTAAATATTACAATTGCCATGGTCTTAATTGTTAAGGCATGTGTATAATACACAGCACTAAACAGGCACAGTGTATGGGCCATGACTCAAAGTCAGAGGTGACAATAATGATGACCTAAGTTATGAAAACTGGAAGCAAGATAAAATGGTACTGTGATGATGGGGAAGATGTTTATCACAAGAAAAAACACAGATGAAAGACCCAATTCTCACATCACAGATATTATCCCCCTTTCTTCCTTACGTAGAACATCATTCCAAAGCCTCAAAGAGATTGCATAGCTCTACAAAAGCTTTCAAAATAAAGCAAATATGGAATTAATAGGACACACAGCTCCATAACTCCATAGCATAAATGTAAAAAACACACAAACACTTCTTGACAATGAATCCATCTAGATCTTAACATGCAATTATTTGACAGATACAGATAGAGCGTTCTCATGCTAGCAGAATTCCATTCGTATCAGTTCCATGAATTCACACTATAATACAGAAAATAATAGATTTCTTTTTTTGAGACTGGAGTTCTTGCATGTGCCTCAATTTTTTTTTTTCAGTATGCTTATGTTAATATATATCAGTAACAATAATGTGACTTTATGCAAAATTTGAGTACATAAGCCAGCTCTTAAGTTCTATCCACCACATTGTAAAAGACTTAGTGTGCATGCAACAGCAGGCTTTGCCTTTGCATTTATTGCAGAAATGCCAGATATTGTACTGACTGCTGCTTCTACAGATGCTCATGCCAAAATTCGTATTAACATCACTGGAAGCGCGATCCATTCCATCGGGCAATACTGTAACCCTTGACAACAGCATTAGGTTGCCAACATGTTCAAGTTATAGATTTCCCTGGGGGTTTATCTTAAATGATGGAGGAAAAATAAAGAATTGTTAATATATATGGCTAATACATTTTTCCTTGTATATTTGCACTTTAATCTAATATAGTCAGGGATCAAACTGAGCTCTGACTTCAGATGCTTCAGGATTTGTACAGCTCTACTCCATTTTTACATTTAAATATATGCAATGCTTTTGGGCTTCGTTTCTAAATGTAGAAAGGCCATGATGTAGTAATATTTGACATCTGACTTGGTAATCCTTGGATTTTCTGGTGTGTAAAAATCAGAAAGAAAGACAACCCACACACACAATGGGAAAATTTTCATATTCACATACAAAGATAAGTGGAAATTAAGAATGGGAACTGAGGAATATCTGCTTCTATAACACTACTGAGGGGTTGTGTAATGTCTTCTAGTTAAGTCTATTTTTCATAAGATAATATTAATTAGAATAATTAATCAAAATAATTTCAGTTTATTATAATTAGGAACTTCAAATATTTATCTTGCTGCAACTAGAAGATACCTTGCAAGAAGCAAGAAAGTTAGGTCAGATGCAAAACTGCTTAGTTCATCTACCTATCTTTGCTTTTGTTCCTGGCAGACTCCCAAAGTGTATCTACAGCTTACCAGTGGTGCTCTTTATATCTGCTGAAAAAAAAAAACAAACCCCAAACTTTTGTGAAGAATGACAAGCACTAAAAAAAAACAAACCACAAAACCCTCAAAAGAGTGTATCTAAGTTACCAGCCCATTTCAAAGCAACTTTTAGTCATGGCGAGCGTATTACACATACGATTATTAGTTATTTATGGGTTTACTGATGACACCAAGCTGTGTGGTGTGGTGGTCACACTGGAGGAAAGGGATGCCATCCAGAGGAACCTTGACAGGCTGTAGAGGTGGACCTGTGAGAACCTCATGAAGTTCAACAAGACCAAGTGCAAGGTCCTGCACGCGGGTTGGGGCAATCCCATGCACAGGTATAGGCTGGGAAGAGAATGAGTTGAGAGCAGCCCTGAGGAAAAGGACTTGGGAGTGCTGGTGGATGAAAAGCTCAACATGAGTCAGCAATGTGCACTTGCAGCCCAGAAAGCCAACTGTGTCCTGGGCTTCATCCAAAGAAGCGTGGCCAGCAGGTCGAGGGAGGGGATTCTGCCCCTCTACTCTGCTCTTATGAGACCTCACCTGCAGTGCTGCATTCAGCTCTGTAATCCCCAACACAAGAAGGACATGGAGCTGTTGGAGAGAGTCAGAGGAGGGCCACGAAGATGACCAGAGGGCTGGATCATGTCTTCTATGAAGAAAAGCTGAGAGAGTTGAGGTTGTTCAGCCTGGAGAAGAGAAAGATCAGGGCTTATCTTATAGCTGTCTTCCAGTACCTGAAGGTGGCCTATAAGAAAGCTGGAGAGGGGCTTTTTACAAGGGCATGTAGTGATAAGACAAGGGGCAATGGCTTTAAACTGAAAGAGGGTAGATTTGATTAGATATAAGGAAGAAATTTTTTACATTGAGGGCGGTGAGGCACTGGAACAGGTTGCCCAGAGAAGTTGTGGATGCCCCATCCCTGGAAGTGTTCAAGGTCAGGTTGGATGGGGCCAAAGCCAAAGCAACCTGGTGTAGTGGAGGGTGTCCATGGCCATGGCAGGGGGGTTGGAACTAGATGATCTCTGAGGTCCCTTCCAACCTAAACCATTCTATGATTCTATGATTCTATGATTATTATATCCATAGTTCCACAATTATCTTCCATAACAAATTCAGCCCTGTGGCTGAGAAATGCACTCAGCTGTTCTTAAACTGGTAAATCACTAACAAATACTGTAAGTTGTTGTTACAATTCTGCGAAAATATATCTCTAAACTACATTTGGTTGTACCAGTCTCCAAAATTATATAGCTTTCCTGGCAGAATGCAGTGTATAAACAGAGACTATTTTTACACTGTGTTTTCTTAATGCTGGATTCAACTTGAGTTTCGCTGCCACTACATGCTTTGAGAAACTATGCTGTAGTGCAGGTTTATAGCTTACTCAGGTTAGCAATACTTCTTCTCTTGTATCTCAATATTCCTGTATGTGCAGCGTGAACAAAATCAGTGTATTTTGCCTCGCTCAGTGACCGTAATCTAGATACTATAAATAGAATATCTCTTATTTTGTATGTGAGCAGAGGATAAGCACACAAAATAGTACTGCATAAACTGTTTTCCCAAATTTTAACTGGTGACCACAAAACAGCAAAGTGATGTCACCATCAGGAGGTTTCTAGAACAGTACTAGAGTCAGCTGATAGAAGACAATATGTGCTCACAATCAGAGGGACAAGTGGAGCTGTGCTACAGATGTCCTCCAGACTGCAAAATGGTAAAAAAAAAAAAAGCTGTGCATAACTGCTAACCTACCCTGAGCGCACTTTGTTGTTAAATAACCTTAAGTCAGTGTGGAATGTTTCTTATTTCTCATTGTTCTTTAATATGAAATTCTGCTATCATCTGTTTTAAAAGCAAATGCAAAATACGTAATTATTTTGTGAGCCATTACTATGATGTCATTAACATTTATCCCATTATGATTGAATGATACTCCTGTTTTTTTCACTGTTCTCTTGCACACCTCTGATTAGATGCATACAGTCTAACATGTCATGACTTTTGCCATTTTTCATTTTATGCTTTTACTACTCATCTCTAAAATGTATTTTTCTTTCCAAATCAACAAAGTAATTTGAAATGTCTGAAATCTTAGCTATATTTTTTCATTTAGTTAAAAAATAGAGAAAAATAAAATTACTTTGCAATGTCTCAATCAAAAGCAGTTTTGTAGGATCACTTTTTGTCTTTTCAAAAACCAAACCCAAAAATATTATCTTTTGTGGATTCAGTGACTGCATGGCAAAGAAGCCTCTCTCAAACATTTGGCTATCCTTTGTTATTTGCATCCATTTCTGATCTGGAAAGCAAAAATCTTTCATTGTTACACAATTCTTCATAAGATTTATTTTCTAGAAATACAGAGCTCTTCAGTTATACACAACGCAGTTTCACCAAAGCCCAGAGAAAATGTAACCAGAAACCAGATGACAGTAGAATTTATCTTACCAGTCATATTCAAAGCAACTAGGATTCACATCTGTAATTAATCCAGAGGTAATTCACAGTCTCAGGCATGATCACAGCTATATCAAGTTAAACTTAAGAGAAGTTGGTTCACCACATTTACAGCAGTTCCTCCATCTTCTCCCGGTAGCATCAGCAGATCATGAGCAAAAAATAGTGGAAACGCCTCAGAGAAACTTGAGGAGAAGGAACCTAGATACCAAAGCATCTTATTGTAGTTCTGAATGTCTTTGTTGTTTGACTACTTTTGCTGCATTATAGACCTGTTCCTCTTCAGTGACACTATAATTAAAACAGCATTAGCTTTACAATCAAAATTTAATTTATCCAAAATTAACAACAATTATACAATGTATTTTGGAAGTTACCAATGTGAACTAAGTATTTCTGGTTTTTTTAGTTATTATTATTTTTCTTTTATATCGTCAATATACGGTGATAGAAAGGTCTCTAATCCACCCAAAAGAAACCACAAACACCTTAGAAACATGAATGGAAAATATGAAATTGGGGATCTGCCAAGGTGACATCTGAGAGACTGCTGAGCTAGGAAAAGCTGATCAGAAGAGGTCAGAGACACCAGCGTTCTCTGAAAGGCAAGCTGTCAAGTATCATCAAATTGCGTATTGAGGAGAATATCTGTCAGTACTTGTTCTTCTGATTACGTTTCTCGGTCTCAGTATCTTTCTGCACCTAAACTACATCATCCTGTTGACTTCTTCAACTGGGAACGAATGCAGTGATGCGACATTTTACTGAGCTCTGCCTTGCCATGTGTTTGTCTTTCTTTCCATCATAAAGGCACTTCCTATGTACGGAAAAGACTCAAAGGATATGTGAAATCTCAAATATTATGCTCTGCTTATGTAATATGCATTCTTTGGGGGAATTTATATAATACTTCTGAGAGTTTAAATGCTGTCTGTTAGTATCTCAGCCAAAACAAAACAAATTTTTGTATGTATGAATACAATCCCATGGATTGTGCATTATCTGCACGTCAAATTATTTTCTTCTCTCTTCATACTACCTATATTTTGTTGAAGTGATCTGCTTTTATACTCTCTCCAACAAGTTTCACCTTACCCAGGATTTATTAATCTGAAAAAGTGCAAGACATTCAAATTAGGTCCAACATGCTTCTGCTGTCAAAAAATCACCTGCTGTGATTGATTAATAGAAGAATGCATCTGATTTTGTGGTGCAAGTCCTTCCGTCAAAAAATTTGAGTTGTTTAACATGTTTCTGTCAGTAAACCTTCTCAGCTGACAATCTTTATGGAGCAGCCATCTGGTTTTAAGGATTATAAATATTTTATCAAAATATTTATGACATATTTTTCCTGAGAGATGGTATCTTCTCCTTTTCAACAGATTAATGTCTTAGGGATAACTGCAAAAGCTAAGTATACAGTCAGAAAATAAACTTTAAGATTTACCTAATTCACCAGCAAATGACATAGCCCATAGCATCAGTCCATTTTTTACTGTCATAAGGGATATTAAACTAACATCAACACTTTCAAAGATCTGTCATTTTATTAACAGACTTAAAGGTCACACTAAATCAAAAGTAAGTAGAATTTAAAATGGTTAATTTGAGTTTGCATCTTCCCTCTTATCCTTCCTCCTGATTTACCACCCATTTGTCTATTTCTTGTCTTGACATTTTTCTGTCATTTCAAGAAGAATTAGCATTCATCTATTTTAGATATCGGTCTTACAGATGTGGGGGTGGTTCAGACTCTGTGATTTTAGGTTTGCTGTCCTGCAACTATCCATACAAATAAAACAATTATCATTTATCTTTTCTATTTCTGCAGTGACCAGAAGCATGAGCTAGATCAGGACCCATTTTGCCAGAAACAAAATAAAAAAATAAATTCTTGGCTATAGGCTCAAAGAGAAGATGCAACTGTAAATAGGTAAGTAGCAATAGGGCCTGAGAAAAGAGGATGAAGTAAGAAGAACAATTTTGCATTAAACAATTGCGTATGCAATTTGAAACCATTCAAGGATCAAGAGAAGCAATACTAGGCTGCCACCCATCCCCTGTCAGGTGGATGTTTTTTGTAGGAAAAATTTTGAAATTAAAGTTAGTAATCACATTTTCTTAAAAGTGAGTCTTAAGTTAACTTTGTTAAGAGGCTTTACTTGCTTCCAGCTGCTTTGTACCACAGTGACTTTGATTTTGTCCTCCTGTGTATTTCAAGAGATGCATATATTTAGGAGAAAATACTGTCTTAGTTGTGACTAGAAGGCATATAAAAATAATGCTATCAAAGACTGGAGAGCTACTCCATCGTTCAGAAATATCTTGTGATTTTCACTAAGCTGTTTCTAACTGACCACTATTTCTTAGTTTGATTTTCTTTTTATCTTTTCCTCTCAACCGTTTCAGTACGGAATACTGAAGTCTTTCTCACTGATTGCCTCTTACATGCATTTATTGTTTTATACATAAATATAAATAAAAAGGTATCTGAAATTGATAATATTTCCTTTTCTTCATAATATTTTTAGAGGTAGAGGATGAAGATTTTTTGCCATGTTATCCACTCAGTAAACACTATCATTATCTTTTAGAGGTATTGTATTATTAACATACATATTTATTGGAGGAATAAAAAATCCATTCTATAGTCTCCCTTACATTAGTCATTTTTGTCCTTTGTTAACAGATATGACCCAATCCTGTGAATAAGACACCAATGTGCCTCACGTTACTCACATGAATAAAACTTGGTGCATACAGAAATATTTGCAAAACTAAGAGCTATAAATCAAGATTTTAAAAAGAATGTATTGGGAGCATTGTTTTATTATTATGTATATGGTGCTAATTGCTTCCCAGGAATCTTGATGCTACTATGGGATTTCAGTAGCTTCTTTAGACACAGCTGTGACTTACACTGGATGGGCAGAAACTCAAACTATATGGTTAAACCTCAGAAGAACTAAAGCTTACGTCTTACTAATCCTTATTCTAAGGTTAAGCTGATGTGCTGGGGAAGGGAAGGAGAAATTTCTTGCAGATTTTTGTAAAGATCAGTATTACTTTATGTTGAAAACAACTGTACAATGGATGCAGCTCTGCTGCCAAAGACAATATGTATGCTTGATGAAAAATAGAAGTATTTAGTATTGCTTCTTTAGTCCATAACAAAAATACAGATGAGAATAAACTATTGAAATAGAGTTTGGATATTTAGTACATTTCTGAAAGGAAAGCCTGTATTATACAGCTGTAAAAGTAATTTTGGCTTCATGAAGTCAATGAAAAAATTCTATTAGATTGAATGAGGCCATGATTTCCTCTCTCTTTTTCAGTATCATAGATACCAACACATGCTGCCTGACAACAGATCCTTCTGTTTAACTCTGACTGTACAGCACCACTATACTGAATGGTGAGCAAGTGTCACCCCGCAACCATGGATCTAAACCTGTGGTTGTTCTCTGCAACCTTTAAGTGTGAAGTGCTCTGAACACACTGTATCAACATGCATTTCTATAATGGGAAAGGTTATAATAAATATGTATTTCAATAAATCTATCATATTTCAGCTCTGGCTACTGTATGTAATTCATGAAGCTGTATTATACCACTCATAAGAGAATGACTGCAACTTTGTGAAATAAATATGTTTGTACCAATATGTATTACTAATTTTTAACCATGTCTATGCTCTGTGCATACGTCTAGTTTCCAAACCAGAAAAATTCCAGCAAGATTGCAAGTTGCCTGGTAACAGACAATGGACAGGCAATGGAAACCAGAGAGGACTAAAGGCATTTAATTTTCTTCCATGTAATTGACACCAAATAAGTTAGAATTAGATTTTCAGAGTTTAAGCTGATTCGTAGTATTTGTATTACAATGAAGATTTTAAAAAAGAATTTGAGGAGAGTTTGGAAATGGATGCAGATTGAATATGACAGAACAAATGAGAAGCCGAATCATTGATAAAGAGTTTAATACAACTGAATTCAACTCCAATCCAAATCTTATATTGGACTCGTCTTTGTGCTGGGATACTCAAGCATTATTCTAAATGCTGAATTCTTAACAAAATATTTCTGATCTTATCTTTGATAGAAATAATTTTAAACAAGCAAGAATAATAAAGATAAGGACAGCTAAAATTACTGACATGCAGTGTTGTGAAAAAATGAACCGAAGATCACAACAGATGATAAATTTCCTAAGTCTAAAAATTGTTTGTGGGTGAAAAAAGAGGAAAATACTGTAATGGAGTATGATAATAATAATATCATTCATAAAATAAGCCAGGTAATTACATTCTTCCATGCATTACTGAGTAAGTCTCATCTGAAAAATTACAGTGAGCTTTGGGCTTTCCATTTCAAAAATTTTATCAATAAAATAGAATAATTTTTTTAAGGAGATAAAGAGGATTAAGATTTGATAAATGTAATCCATGAAGGAAGAATAGATATAAACAAGACTAGTACAAACAAGAAAAAGGAAGTATGAGCTGACAGGAAACTAGTGTCCAGAACCATCAATAAAGCATAAATTATGTTATGAAGAAGATAAATAATATCATGAGTGAAAAATGACAGAATAAGAAACAGAGAATTTAGTGCCTGAGCCATGCAAATGAAGATTCTTTATGAAGAACTAAAAAGGGATACAGTATGCAGCCCTGCTAAGGATCGTATTTCTTCTTTGAGCCTCATTGTATCAGAATTTGGCAAGGCCGGACTTGCTGGGGGAGGGAGTTTCTATGATATAATAGAGGGAGGTAGATTCAGATTGGATATTAGGAAAAAATTTTTTACCATGAGAGTTGTAGAACACTGGAACAGGTTGCCCAGAGAGGTGGTGGATGCTCCATCCCTGGAGACGTTCAAGGCCAGGTTGGACGAGGTCCTGAGCAACCTGATCTAGTTGGAGATATCCCTGTTTGTTGCACGGGGGTTGGACTAGATGACCTTTGAAGGTCCCTTCCAGCCCTAACCATTCTATGATTCTATGACTCTGCAAGTCACTTTCTCCTCTGACATTACAAGGTTGCCTGTGGTGGAGTCCCAAACACCTCCTAAATGTTTGAACACTTGCTGGTGTTTTGAGAAGGTCTGAAATGACAAAATTGTTTGCGACTTTTTACCAAAAGAGTCACAAGATGAAATATAATGGCAGAAAAAAACCCAGGCTACAGAGGGTTATAAAACTCTTATCTAATGCTATTGGATTAATTAATTTTATTCTCTAAAGCAAATACATTTAAAAATTACCAAACAGTAAGAGTAGGAAATTATTTTAGACTAAGAATCAGAAAAAAATCTAGTAATATATAAGGAACTTTTCAAAATAGTACATATCATGCTGATTATTTAGCACGTAGATAATAATTGATAATACAATTACAGTATTCCAAAAGATTAAGAAAAATGTCTAAATGACTGTATGTAGCAAATTGAGAAAATAATATTACTCATATAGTTATTTGTATAAATATTTATGCATTTTCTCAGCAACCAGTGATTATGTATTGCTGCTGACTGACTCAAGTCTTCAAAATTTCCCAGCACTATGAAAGTAGAAAATAAAAATAAAGAAGACAGAGAAAAGAAAAGTAAATGTACAATCTCTGAGGACAGCAAAGCTTTAAGAAAGGATGAGAAGCTTTGAAAAGATACAGGATTCAAAAATAAATAAAATTAAATCATTAACCTTTCCAGCATCTTTTTCTATTTCCTTTAGTTTTTTTCTTATTTTCTCCTTCTGCAATCCATACATTTTAGATTGGAATTAATCATCCTTCATAGTTCATATAAGAAGTTTTCAATTAAAATGTCATTATTTGTAATCAACCATACTGTAAAGAAAAGAGAAAGGCATTGAGCATTTGTTTTCTTAAGCAAATAATATTTTGCCTTTAGAGTCAGAGGAGAAAAAGCAAACTCATCTCTTTCAACTATTTCTTAGCACAAAATCAACTGACATAAAGAAAAAAAAGTCAATGTTCTTCTGCATAAAAAATTATTTTGTTGTGATAGCAGCGAAGAGTAACCTGAAGAGATAAATATTGCACTGTATTTCCAGGTAGATTTCACAGAACTGCAAGGCACAGGTTAATACATCAATTTTTTTTTTTTGAATGAAACACTTTTATACCAGTTGGCCTACCCGAGGTTTGAAACAAATGGTTACAATACAGTTGTTAACAGTCAAAAGAACAATATAATATATACTCAGGAGATTGCATTTTGTCTAAAGGGGAGACAAAAGATGAAAGGATACCAGGCAAGCGACTACAGGCGATTAGCGGAAGATTTTTGTTACTATCTTTTTGAAAATCAAATCATTCTTGTTTGGAAAGGAAAGAAAAAAACGAAGCAATTCACCAGTCGAATTCAGCAGTAGTTTTGAAAGCCTAAATTTTATCATGAGCATCGTAGAGGAAGAAGGCAATGCATCTCTAGTACATATACAGTAAAACAGGAAAGTAATTATGCACAGTAGTAAAATTTTTTAAGAGGGAACGAGAACAGCAAATGGATACTGAGAAATTGTGTAAAGTGGTGACAGAAAAGGGAAAAATTTCAGTAAGTTTCCTATTATAACTTCCTTCTTCAATTCACGTCTATATTTTTTCTCATGCTTGTAATCTCTGTCTCAGACAGGAGGCTCAGGACCTGTTATATAAAATACATATTTTATCAAATAATGAATAAGATTATTAGAATCATGTGATGCAAGTATGCAGGCTGGAAGTAACATCAGGTTACCAGTCAATATTTATGCCCAGAGCAACTCTACGGAGCATGGACAGTTCAGTCACTAAAATGGCCACTGTGAGATATACTTTTGTGCTGGGTTTGTGTAAAGGGGTTCTGGTGGCAGGAGAGGGGATTTGCTCCCTGTGACTTCCCTGCCATCAATATTCCTAAGTAATTCCTATGTAACATCTGAAATTACACCTTTTCTATAATTCTAATATATTACTTACATTCTGTTATCATGTCTATAAGCCTTGGAACATTATTCAATCAGGAAAAGGCCATGTAATGTAATTAACTAGAGACAAACTATGACGGTTCCTCCTTTCACAGTCCAGGGTTCCCTGGCTCTGTATATCACACTTTTAGATGTTAAAAAAATCCCATCATGTTTATTCACATATAATCATTGCTCTCTGCTGAACCAAAATGGCTTTTCTGAGGCTGACAATAGTGCATTCTCCTTTTACCCTGTCCATTTTTCACTTTTGAGAGAGCATCATTTGATGGTAATAAAAGCCAAATACTGAGGCCGGGGATCTGTGTAATTCTATTAAATATTTTCCTTATCTCCAAAAATCTCAAAAGCCTTTCAGATGAAAGGAGCTGTTTCATTGCTTCCACAGCATGAAACTAAAGGGTGGTTCTAACACAATTCTTACATCCAGGTGTGAGTATGTAGGGGTGTCTGTTTATGCTTGTTTCAAGTACCTGCACATACATACACATGAAAGTGATCTAAGTTGACAGTTTACATTTTCACAAGAAGAAATTAGACTTTACAGAGAATATTTCCATTACAGCTATTTAATTCAAAATATTTTTGCCAAATCTGTTCAAAGAATGGTTTAAACATAAGCTCAAAGGTGTTAAAAATAAATTAGGGCCAAAGTGCAACTACAGAATCATAGAATCATTTAGGTTGGAAAAGACCTTTAGGATCATTGAGCCCCACAGTTAACCTAACACTGCCAAGTCCACCACTAAACCATGTCCCTAAGTGCCATGTCTATACCTCTAGGGATGGTGGCTCGACCACTTCCCTGGGCAGGGTGTGCCAGTGCATTACAACTCTTTCAGTGAAGAAATTTTGCCTAACATCCAATCTAAACCTCTTCTAGTGCAACTTGAGACTGTTTCCTCTTGTCCTATGACTTGCTACTGGGGAAAAGAGACTGACTTCCACCTCACTACAACCTCTTTTCTCCCCTGACAAGTGACAACACTGCTTGTATTCTGAAAACTTCTCCAATCACCGTGAGGATTGCTCTCATTTTCAACAATATTTCTCAAGGGAGTTAAGTTCACTAGAGTCATGTACAGTATTATTACTGCCTGCAAAGGTATCCGAGAACTTGAGCTTCCAGAACAAAGTATCCTAAAGATAGCACCTGTCACAGAATATTATTGCCTGCAGATGTGGCAAAGCTATTGGTAATCAGAGTGCATAGCTGTTTTTCTTTATCTGATATTCTTGGACGTATACTCAAAATCATTTGATGCCTTCTTGACCACCGTACTTAGTGCGGCATCTTACTTTCTAAAAATGCAGCAAGAATGGATGTTTCTATTTTATCCTAATTTTTGAATTTTAAAATATGCATCTAGAAGTCAGAATAAGGTAAACTGAAATTTTGCAATGTTCAAAAAATGTAGTACAGACTCCATCTTGTAACTTCATTGATCTCTGTCAAATCTTAATTTTTCCCATGCGCCTTATATTCTAGTTTGATAACTCAATAAAGCAAGCCAAGGAATAAGAAAACTGGAAACTGAGTACAGCCAGTACTGGTGAAAAGAAGAAGGAAACAATTGATATAATATTGGGTGTTTTGAGAAAGAAGAGTAGTAGTAGTTGGACTCTAGAGATTAGTCATTGTATCAATGATAGACTATAGTAGATAGCCAAAGACATTGCAGGCAAGCTAGACTGTTGCTTTCTGACTGGGTTAGACTTCTATACAGTTGGAAGCCAGAAATATCATCAGTGACATGCAAAGAGTATAATGGAGAGGAGAATAAGGAAGGCATGGAAATTTTTGCTTCCGGAGGGTTAAATTCCTTGCAATTTGAAACAAATGGATTACTGCTCAAAAAAACAGATTAAGCATGGGTAAAGAAACATAGACTAGGAAAAGACAAGAGCTTTCTGATTGAAGCCACCTTCAAGACATATTCCCACAGCTGTACACAGAATTCTGAGCTAAAAACTTCACTGATCACCTGTGTTACACCAGTGCAGGCTCAAGCTCATCAAGAGCATGTAAAATTTCAGCTGACAACATTCCAAGATCTGTTTTGCAGTTTTTCAGAACAGCCTCAGTGACTCTTACACAACTGTCATTCCAAAGTAGTTAAATGCAATCAGCCTTTTCATGGCCAATTGTCTTAAAAGTTAGAGTATTACAGCACACAAGGCAAGCTGAATGTTAAGTTATCTTTCCTTTTGTCTTCCTGTTGTCTTCCAGGCTAACGACATGAAAAGAAAGTGGTGATGGCAAAAAGAATGAATTTTTGTTTCATTCTTATTTAAAGTTCAGAATATTTTTCATATTTTGATTGACAATCTGCAGAAGAGAACAAAACAAAATTATATTTTGCACAAATGAGGTAGAATCTCTTTTTAAAATGAAATTTTAAATTGAAGCTCTCCCTTCCAACCCAAACCATTCTATGACTCTATTAAATTAATTTCTACTCTCTAAGAAGTACTAAGTTCAGAAATATATTAGATTACATGAAATCCATATTGCTTTCACTGAGTTCATTTCAGCAATTTATTAAAGGTTTTTTCTTTTCTTTAGTATCGCACTAGATGAAGTTTTCACTACTTTTTTTGTAGGCATCACTTCATTCTTTAGCTGTTTTCACGAATAAGAGGTGTTTTTGCATTTAAAGAACTCCCTTCTGCAATTTAGAGTGCATTTGTTCCACCACTTTTTACATTTTTCCCTCTTTTACTGCTATTTTCATTCCCTGAAGTATTACACTAAATGATTCCTTGAGAGTTGCACAGCTCAAATACTCACAGACATCCATCAAATTTTCTTCTATAGGTCTGTGTTTATAGTTGGTAAATATTAACCTACCTGTCATGATTCAAGCTTCTTTTTATTTTTTAAGAGACTACTTCATTTCTAGAGATCTGTTTTTGGTAAATTGTTCATAAAAACATTATGGAAACAGTAAAAGAAGCATAAGAGGAGTGGTCTTGGAGGGCTTTTCTCCCTAACTTAAACTCCTACTTTTTACTGACAGTCAGTAAATTGTGTCAGCAAGCCAAACGTTTTTATTCCAGACATTGACTTTGATGTAGAGTGTGCATGGAAGCAATTGAGAATGGGACATTTGAAAAGATAAATTGAACTTAGTCTTCAATAAACATCGACTATGATAAGAAAAACCATGAAGACAATATGTAAGATTTGTAGCTAAATTTCCTTTAGAATATGATGGAATGACAAAAGGAAAAAACACCAACAAACTAACAGCATTGCAGCAAATGCTAAATCGCTGTACTACCACAACTTAAAAATCTGTACACTTGCAGATCCGGCTTTTCACTGCACAGCTAAATGCAGCTAAATCTTTATCTTATAATTAGCATTAGAGGAAAATCTAGTTATTTTTTGAGCAGTGATTTGTAGTCTCCAGACTACTAGGGAAACAGCATGGTATGAATAGACTATCTAGAGATTTCTGAACATTTGCTTTCCTGTACTTGGAATTCATGGTTTCACTGGATGTGTCAGTGAGCAGTGAAGTACAGCAATACATGTCCTACTGGGAAAAGAAGGCATGGGGGAAGGGAATATAAGAAACCATTTTTATCCTGCAGAGATTCCATTTTTTTACTGTTTATAATGTGAATTGCAGAAGAAATGCACTCAACATTTTTGCCTCTGAAAACTACATGTGCTATGGACAGTTTGGAAAATTACTTGGGTTCCCAAAAGATGAGATCTAAACACTATAAGCTAAAAAAACTTTCAAAAATACACAAGAAAATGGACACTAAAGAAGAACATTTTTCACTGTGCATTCTCTGAAGTGACCTTGTGGGTCATTGTGTCAAAAAGTCTTTTGGAATGTCTATACTCAGCACTGGCTCTTTTTGGTTATACTGCCTTATGTATTCTCTTGAGGCAGAGGAATATAGCTGTTGTGAAGTGAAGGATGGTACAATCAACTATTGGCACTTTTCACGCTCTCAAAGAAATATTGAGAAGAATGAAGAAAATAAACATATTTTGTGTCTTTAAATGCAAAAAAAAAAAAGATTTAAAAAAAATGTGTACAGTGCTTTTCCTTTCTCGTTTACCGACTTAAAAAGCAGGTTGTGACAATATCAAGGCTGTGGCTGTCAAATTTGCACACAGTATTTTCACTCCCACTCACAAAGGTTACAATCAGACCACTCTCTGGGTTATTTAATTTCTCTGTGCAAGATTCCTAGCTAGGAGGGCTGAGTTTCTAGATGCAAAAGGTGCATCTACGTATATATATCTGCTTTGTGTAAAGATTGTTATTTATTATTTATCTGACAATAGTTGCCAGAAAAAATAAGAAGACGCTATTGTGTGGTACTCAATACATGTAAATAATAATATCCAGTGATTTCTTTAAAAGCTTCTGATCTGAATAAAAAGGTAGACAGGAGTGAGAATTGATAATAATAATGAAAGACACTCAGTAGGACAGCGAGGAATAGAGCCAGGTTCCCTGATACTGGTCTCTGACCCTGTTTGTAGTAACTCTGAGAGCTACAGATGACTTGGAGCACTGTTGGGTACAGAATGTATTTACAGCTGCTTTCGTCATAAACTTTGCCACATATGGCAGACACACAATGATGTTATCTACTACCTATTTTTCAGCTGTATTCAATCTCTAGGCATCTATTATTTGTCATGTTTTCATCAGTCACTAGTACAAATAATCACTATTGGGAGTATCCAAGCAGTATCCTAGACGTCTACAGTAGTAATTAAATTCTTGTCAGCTAAAGCCTTAAGCCACACACAAATTAACAGCTCTTAGATCTTTCACAGAATCACAGATTCATAGAATGGTTTGGGTTGGAAGGGACCTCAAAGATCATCTAGTTCCAACCCCCCTGCCATGGGCAGGGAAACCCTCCACTACACCAGGTTCATCCAGCCTGGCCTTGAACACTTCCAGGGATGGGGCATCCACAACTTCTCTGGGCAACCTGTTCCAGTGTCTTACCACCCTCAGAGTGAAAAATTTCTTCCTTATATCCAATCTCAATCTGCCCTCTTTCAGTTTAAAGCCATTGCTCCTTGTCCTATCACTACAGGCCCTTGTAAAAAGTCCCTCTCCAGCTTTCCTGTAGGCCTCCTTTAAGTACTGGAAGGCTGCAATAAGATCACTCTGGAGTCTTCTCTTCTCCAGGCTGAACAGCCCCAACTCTCTCAGCCTGTCTTCATAGCAGAGGTGTTCCAGCCCTTGGATCATCTTTGTGGCCCTCCTCTGGACCCGCTCCAGCATCTCCAGGTCTTTCTTATGTTGGGGACTCCAGAGCTGAAGGCAGTATTCCACGGGGGGTCTCATGAGAGCAGAGTAGAGGGATTTCATGAGAGCAGAATTCCCTCCCTCGACCTGCTGACCACGCTTCTTTGGATGCAGCCCAGGATATGGTTGGCTTTCTGGGCTGCCAGCACACATTGTCAGCTCATGTTGAGCTTCTCATCCACCAGCACTCCCACGTCCTTTTTCTCAGGACTGCTATCGATCCATTCTCCGCCCAGCCTGTACTTGTGCTTGGGATTGCCCCAACCCACGTGCAGGACCTTGCACTTGGCCTTGTTGAACTTCATGAGGTTCTCACAGGCCCACTTCTCCAGCCTGTCAAAGTCCCTCTGGATGGCATCCCTTCCCTCCAGCGTGTCCACAACACCACACAACTTGGTGTCATCTGCAAACTTGCTGAGGGTGCACTCAATCCCACTGTCCATGTCTCCAACAAAGACGTTAAATAGCACTGGGCCCAGTACTGACCCCTGAGGAACACCACTCATCACAGGCCTCCACCTGGACATTGAACCGTTGACCACAACTCTTTGAGTGCGACCATCCAACCAATTCCTTATCCACCAAGTGGTCCATCCATCCAACCATATCCTTCCGGTTTAGAGACAAGGATGTCATGTGGGACAGTAGCAAATGCTTTGGATAAGTCCAGGTAGACGATGTCAGTTGCTCTTCCCCTATCCATCAATGCTGTAACCTCATCATAGAAGGCCACCAAATTAGTCAGGCAGGATTTGCCATGTTGGCTGTCACCAATCACCTCCTTGTTTTCTATGTGTCTTAGCATAGTCGCCAGGAGGATCTGCTCCATGATCTTGCCGGGCACAGAGGTGAGACTGACTGGCCTGTAGTTCCCTTGGTCTTCTTTTTTCCCCTTTTTAAACATGGGGGCTAAGTTTTCCCTTTTCCAGTCAGTGGGAACTTCACCAGATTGACACGACCTCTGAAATATGATGGATAGTGGCTTAGCAACTTCATCTGCCAGTTCCCTCAGGACCCGCAGATGCACCTCATCAGGTCCCATGGACTTGTCCACCTTCAGGTTCTTAAGATGGTCTCAGACCTGATCTTCTCCTACAGTGGGCGGTTCTTCATTCTCCCAGTCCCTGCCTTTGCCTTCTGCGACTTGGGCTGTGCCGCTGGAGCTCTTACCAGTGAAGACTGAGGCAAAGAAGTCATTGAGAACCTCAGCCTTCTCCATATCCCGGGTAGCCAGGTCCCCCGTTTCCTTCTGGAGAGGGCCTACGTTTTCCCTAGACCTCTTTTTATCACTGACATATCTATAGAAGTTTTTTTTGTTATCCTTGATGTCCCTGGCCAGATTTAACTCTATCAGGGCTTTAGCTTTCCTAACCTGATCTCTGGTTGCTCAGACAATCGCTCTGTATTCTTCCCAGGCTACCTGTCCTTACTTCCACCCCCTATAGGCCTTCTTTTTGTGTCAGAGTTGGTCCAGGAGCTCCTTATTCATCCATGCAGGCCTCCTGGTGTTCCTACCTGACTTTCTCTTTGTTGGGATGCACCGCTCCTGAGCTTGGAGGAGGTGATCCTTGAATATTAACCAGCTTTCTTGGGCCCTTCTTCCTTTCAGGACTTCATCCCATTGTACTCTAGTGAGGAGATCCCTGAAGAGGCCAAAGTCTGCTTTCCTGAAATCCAGGGTAGTGAGCCTGCTATGCACCCTCCTTGCTTCTCTAAGTATCTTGAATTCTACCATTTCATGATCGCTGCAGCCAAGGCTGTCCTTGAGTGTCACGTTCCCCACCAGCCCTTCCTTGTTGGTGAGAACGAGGTCCAGCAAAGCACCTCTCCTTGTTGGTTCCTCTACCACTTGGAGAAGGCAGTTATCATCCATGCATTTCAGGAACCTCTTGGGTTGCCTATGCCCTGCTGTGTTGTCCTTCCAACAGATATCAGGGTGGTTGAAGTCCCCCATGAGGACCAGGGCTTGTGAACGTGAGGCAGCACCTATCTGTCTGTAGAGGGCCTCATCCACCCAGTCCTCCTGGTCAGGTGGTCTGTAGCAGACCCCTATTACTACGTCCCCTGTCCCTGCTCTCCCTTTAATCCTAACCCATAACCTCTCAGTCGGGACCTCATTCGTCCCCAGGTGCAGCTCCACGCACTCTAGCTGGTCCTTGACATAGAGGGCAACTCCTCCTCGTCTTCTCCCCTGCCTATCCTTCCTAAAGAGCCTGTACCCTTCTATTCTGACATTCCAGTCATAGGAGTCATCCCACCACATCTCCGTGATGCCAATAAGATCATATCCCAACAGGCACGCACACACTTCTAACTCCTCTTGCTTATTCCCCATGCTGCGCACATTGACATAAAGGCATTTAAGTTGAGCCCCAGATGAATCTGACTTCCTGGCTGAAGCGGCTGGAATTCCCTTCTTCTGTTCTACAGGTATTTCCAGCATATCTTTATCATTCTTGATATTACCCCCCTCCCCCTTCAAATCTAGTTTAAAGCCCTGTCAATGAGCCCTGTTAGCTTTTGCGCTAAGACCCTCGTTCCCCTCTGAGAAAGACAAGTTCTATCTGGTGCCAGTAGGCCTGGTGCCATATGACCCATGCCACTGTCAAAGAAGCCAAAATTGTGGCGATGACACCAGCCACAGAGCCACTTAATAATTGATTGAATGGACTTCCCTTGCCCCCCCAGGTGTCCTTATGCAACAGGTACAGTGCTCTGCAAGGGGAACTAGATGACAGGGAGGGTGATGGCTGTCCCTGCTTGGAGGTGTCTCCAAAGCCGGATCGGACTGCCATCGGTATTAAAACCTCATCAAAAGAAGAAAACATAGACGAGGGCCCAGGCAGAGGTTGCCTAAGGGGAGTCAGTCTGCTCCACGACTTCTGACTGCCCCTGTTAAAAGAAAAAGGAGGGTAATTGTCATAGGTGATTCCCTTCTGAAGGGAACAGAGGGGCCAATATGTCGACCAGACCCAACCCACAGGGAAGTCTGCTGCCTCCCTGGGGCCCGCGTCAGGGACGTCATTAGGAAACTCCCTGGTTTGGTACGGCCCTCTGATTATTATCCATTACTGGTAATGCAAGTTGGTAGTGATGAGCTAACAGAGAGAAGTCCAAAGGCCATCAAAAGGGACTTTAGGGCATTGGGGCGATTGGTCGAAGGGTCAGGAGCCCAGGTAGTGTTTTCTTCAATCCCTTTAGTGGCAGGAAAGAACATAGAGAGGAACAGAAAATCAGATTTGATTAACAGATGGCTCAGAGACTGGTGCCACCGACGGAAATTTGGTTTCTTTGATCATGGGGAGGCTTTCCCTGAACCAGGTCTGATGGCACCGGATGGGACATGCCTTTCTTAGAGGGGAACCAGGGTCTTAGCTCAAAAGCTAGCAGGGCTCATTGGCAGGGCTTTAAACTAGATTTGAAGGGGGAGGGGGGGAATACCAAGAATGATAAAGATATGCTGGAAGTACCTGTAGAACAGAAGAAGGGAATTCCAGCCGCTCCAGCCAAGAAGTCAGATTCATACCGCTGTCAGCATGGCACCAGTGCCAGCACCGAGGGTCCAGAGGCTGAGGAAGGATCGCAGGTATGTTCAAACGAACTTAAACTGTCGTCCAAGAGAACCCCTGTCGCTCCAGCCAGCGAGTCGGCTTTGTCGGGGGCCCAGCTGAAGTGTATGTACACCAACGCACGCAGCATGGGAAATAAACAGGATGAGCTGGAGATGCGTGCACATGAGCAGGGCTACGACCTTATTGGCATCACGGAGACGTGGTGGGACGACTCCTATGACTGGAGTGTCAACATGGAGGGGTATAAGCTTTTTAGAAAGGACAGGAAGGGGAGACGAGGAGGGGGTGTCGCTCTCTATGTCAGCAACCGGCTGGAGTGCGTGGAGCTTCGCCTGGGGTCGGAGGAGGAGCTGACAGATAGCTTATGGGTCAAGATTAGAGGACGGAGACGGATAGGGGATGTTACGGTAGGGGTCTGTTACGGGCCACCTGGCCAGGAGGACAGAGCAGATGAGGCGCTTTATAGCCAGATATGAGCAGCCTTGCGGTCACAAGCCCTGGTCCTCATGGGGGACTTCAACCACCCTGACATCTGTTGGAGAGACAATATGGCAGGGCACAGGCAGTCCAGGAGGTCCCTGGAATGCGTGGACGACAATTTCCTCCTGCAGGTGATAGAGGAGCCGACAAGGAGGGGTGCCATGCTCGACCTTGTGCTCACCAACAGGGAGGGACTGGTGGGCGATGTGAAACTTAAGGACAGCCTTGGCTGCAGTGACCATGACACGGTGGAGTTCAAGATCCACGGGGCAGCAAGGAAACTATACAGCAAGCTCTGTGCCCTAGACTTCAAGAAGGTGGACTTCGGCCTCTTCAAGGACCTGATGGGCCAAGTGCTGTGGGAGGCGGCCCTGGAGGGACGAGGGGCCCAGGAAAGTTGGTCCACATTCAAGGAGCACCTCCTCCAAGCTCAGCAGAGGTGCATCCCGATGAAGAACAAGTCGGGCAAAAAGACCAGGAAGCCCGCGTGGATGAGCAAGGAGCTCCTGGACCGACTGAAAATGAAGAGGTTAGCCTATAGAGGGTGGAAGCGGAGACAGATAGCCTGGGAGGAATACAGAGAAGCTGTACGAGTGACCAGGGATCAGGTGAGGAAGGCTAAAGCCCTGAAGGAATTGAATTTGGCAAGGGATATAAAAAGCAATAAGAAAAGCTTCTATAGGTATGTAGGGGACAAAAGGAAGTCCAAGGAGAATGTAGGCCCCCTCCGGAAGGATACTGGTGCTCTGGTTACCCGCGACATAGAGAAGGCTGAGTTACTCAATGACTTTTTTGCCTCAGTCTTCACTGATAAAGCCTCTTGTCTTACCACCCAAGCTGTGGAAAGAACTAGCAGGGACTGTGAGGATGAACCACCGCCCACTGTACTTGAAGAGCAGGTTCGGGAACATCTGAGGAACTTGAAGGTGCACAAGTCCATGGGACCTGATGAGATCCATCCGCGGGTCCTGAAGGAACTGGCGGATGAAGTTGCCAAGCCACTGGCCATTGTATTTGAGAAGTCGTGGCGGTCTGGCGAGGTTCCCTCTTCCCTCCCCTGGAAGAGAGGGAACATAACCCCCATCTTTAAAAAAGGGAACAAGGAGGACCTGGGCAACTACAGGCCGGTCAGCCTCACCTCTGTGCCTGGCAAGGTCATGGAGCAGATTCTCCTGGGAACCATGCTAAGGCACATGGAGAGCAAGGAGGTGATGGGTGACAGCCAGCATGGCTTCACCAAAGGCAGATCGTGCCTGACCAACTTGGTGGCCTTTTATGATGGGGTGACAGCATCGGTGGACAAGGGTCGACCAATGGATATCATCTACCTGGACTTGTGCAAAGCTTTTGACACTGTCCCGCATGACATTCTTCTCTCAAAACTAGAGAGGCATGGGTGTGATGGATGGACCACTCGGTGGATAAGGAATTGGCTCAATGGCCGCACTCAGAGAGTAGTGGTCAACGGCTCGATGTCCAAGTGGAGACCGGTCACGAGTGGCGTCCCTCAGGGGTCCGTGTTGGGCCCGGCCCTCTTCAACATCTTTCTCGGTGACGTGGACAGTGGCATGGAGTGCACCCTCAGCAAGTTCGCCGATGACACCAAGCTGTGTGGTGCCGCCAACACGCTGGAAGGGAGGGATGCCATCCAGAGGGACCTCGACAGGCTGGAGAGGTGGGCCCGTGCCAACCTCATGAAGTTCAACCAGGCCAAGTGCAAGGTCCTACATCTGGGTCATGGCAATCCCAGGCACAAATACAGACTGGGCGGAGAATGGATCGAGAGCAGCCCTGAGGAGAAGGACTTGGGAGTACTGGTGGACGAGAAGCTCAATATGAGCCGGCAATGTGCTCTTGCGGCCCAGAAGGCCAACCGCATCCTGGGCTGCATCAAGAGGAGCGTGGCCAGCAGGTCGAGAGAGGTGATTCTCCCCCTCTACTCTGCCCTTGTGAGACCTCACTTGGAGTACTGCGTCCAGTTCTGGAGCCCCCAACACAAGAAGGACATGGACCAGCTGGAGAGGGTCCAGAGGAGGGCCACGAAGATGATAAGAGGGCTGGAGCACCTTTCCTATGAGGACAGGCTGAAAGAGTTGGGGCTGTTCAGCCTGGAGAAGAGGAGGCTCCGGGGTGACCTTATAGCGGTCTTCCAGTACCTCAAGGGGGCCTACAAGAAAGATGGAGAGAGGCTGTTCAGGAGGGCCTGTTGTGATAGGACAAGGGGTAATGGTTTTAAAATAGAGGGAGGTAGATTCAGATTGGATATTAGGAAAAAATTTTTTACCATGAGAGTGGTAGAACACTGGAACAGGTTGCCCAGAGAGGTGGTGGATGCTCCATCCCTGGAGACATTCAAGGCCAGGTTGGACGAGGCCCTGAGCAACCTGATCTAGTTGGAGATATCCCTGTTTGTTGCAGGGGGGTTGGACTAGATGACCTTTGAAGGTCCCTTCCAGCCCTAACCATTCTATGATTCTATGACTTACTTCTTCCAGTGTCATTGCTCGCAACTGGAAGGATGGATGAAAAGTTTACGTGTGCTCCAGATCTTCTTACCAGCTGTCCCAGGGTCCTGAAATCCCTCTTGATCAACTGTGGACTCCGTGTTTTGGTTTCGTCTCCACCCACATGGAAGAGTAGTAAAGGATAGTAGTCTGTGGGTTGTACCAGGCTAGGAAGCTTCCTAGCGATGTCTTTAACCTGGGCTCCAGGGAGGCAGCAGACTTCCCTCAGAGCAGGGTCAGCCCAGCATATTGGACCTTCTGTTCCCTTCAGGTGGGAGTCGCCTATAACTACTGCCTTTCTTTTCTTTCCTGTGGAGGCAGTCTTGATACAATGGGTAGCCCTCTCTGACCCTGGTGACACCTCCAGTGCAGATGGTCCCTCAGCTTCACCATCCATTGACAGGCCTTCCACTTCCAGAGCCTCATACCTGTTGTTCAGGGGTACCTGAGGAGCTGAGGTAGGCAAGGAGTGGGGGGGGTCGCCTGTTGCCCCGAGCACAGACTTCTTTCCATTCATGGTTCACCTTTGACCTACTGTCCTCTGCTGTGTGGGGTGAGGAATCAGAATGCCCTTTGTTTTGGGTTGCCTTTTCTGGGTCTTCCTGTTTATGTTCTTGCTTCAGGTTGGGCAGTGCCCGACACTTCTGATCTTTCTCTTTCTCAGGCTCCTTGATACTTCTCAGCCTTTCTACTTCCTCCAGCAGCTCTGCAACAATGATAAGCAGATCTTCCACCTGGTCACATCTCACACAGCTGTTCTCACTACTTAACCATGGAGAGGCTCAGGCACTCCCCACAGCCTGAGACCTGGACAGCCACGTCCCTCTGTAGGAGCTCTGTCTGCGCTCCCACATCCCTCTTGCCAGGCGTGGAGGTCTTTGCCTTCCACTGGGTGGTCACCATGGCTGAGTTTTCTCTGAGAAGGCGACAGCTGACTGCTAAACCTCCCTCTCGAGCAGCAGCCTGACTGACTGACTGACTGCGCCCTTCTCTCGCGCCCTGCCGTGCGAACTGCCGTGCCACTCCCTGGCTGACGCACCACGCCCTGTTTGCCCGTCCTGTTTGCCGCGCTCCCTGGGCGGGTTTTTTTATACGGGTGGGAGGGGCCGCCGTTGCTCTGGCAATGCCCAGGACACGTCAGTGTCTCCCGCGAGAGCTGCCGGCTCCTGAGGGGGGGGGTCACTTCACTCCCTCGGCGCCTCCCGACTTTTCGAGAAAAGCCCGTGTGTGTGCCGAGATCTGCCGCTCCGCAGCGGGTTGGTCCTGCTCCAGCGAACTTCATAAACTTCATAACTTCCGAACTTCATAAACTTCACTTTCATCTGTGGTCTTCCAATAAAATAAACAGCTGACTACATGTTTAGGAAAGCCCACAAAGTTGTCTGAGTCTTTTCTAGTAGAAAATGAAAGGACCTGGGTAGCAACAAGTGCATCAAGTGTAAACACATTTAGATCACAATTGAAAGCATTGCTCACCATATGACCAGATCAGTTGTTGCCGTCACATTTTTCACCTTATGATTTTTGCGCTGCAAAAAGCCTGCTGCTCTGATTCTAAAAGAAAAGGCTTTTCCCTGTTACTGCCATTTACTGTTGTGGTCCACCTTCGAGTAGATTTATGTTCTGGGTTACTTCCTTTAAATCTTAAAAATATCTAGATTACTAGAAGAATAATCCAAATTATTCTCTCTGTAGTGATGCAATTCTTCCTCAAATGAAATCAAATAAATATTCTCGTTAGTGTCAGCAGAAGGAAAAAAAGATCCGTCACTTAGGAATGCTTAGGGAAGCTGGGGAGAGTGAATGGACAAGGTGGAGTGTCAGCTGGACTCACCTTTTGTGGCCAGTCTCAGCAAGCCAGATATGATAGCCGGATACTGCAGCTATCACATTTTATTACAAAAAAATTGGAAGTTTCACATATGAATTAGCTTTTTTAGATGCAGTACTTAAAAGTTACATCTAGAACCTTGAACTATATACCAGTTACTTTTCCATAGCGTCTTTTGTCATTGACTAATGGTTTGACAGTATCCACTCACAGTGTTTTCTTGACTTTTGGTTACCAGGTGATAATGGGTCTAAAATAGAAACTGAAAATAATTGAGAGGGTCATTTGTTTCATTGAGAAGGAGAGAAGTAGAGTTACTAGTCAATCAAATAGATGGTGAGTTGCTATGCTGTCAGAAAAAAAAAAAAAAAAAAAGAGAAATTCTGAGGGTCATTGATCTTTGTGATTTTATCCAGAGGGATGGGAGAAAATTATTCTATGTGGTTTCTCTCCTTAACCACGACACAGTAAGAAAAATTCAACTGAGGATAGATCATACTCACTCTTCTTATTTCGGTGATTTAAAATTAGGCTGAAATACAAATATATGGGGGATACTAGCTGGTGCGAATAAGACAATTATACTTTTTTCTCTAGCATTGTTTTTTCTTCTAGTTTTTACATGTTTATTTTCAAATAGAAGGAACAAACACATTTCAAGGGAGGAAATTACAGCTCAGACTACTATTGCTGAATGCAGATCCTTAAGCTGTTTGTAATATTCACTATATGGAGAGGCGATGTTGGTTTTGTATGCACACCAGTGATCAAGCATACCTAGAGCAGAAAACGAGAATTTATATGAAGATTCTTCCAGCATTCCTTCTGGAGGAATATTAGACCCTTGCACACATAGCTATTAAGGTTACTCTTTCTTCTTGCTCCTGTCTCATAGTTCTCGTTTTTCACACCAAGATGATACTTTGGAGAAAATTATTAGTCCTTCATCTGCATACCATGAACTATAGTTTTGCTTAGGATCTATTTAGGCTGATAAATCAGTTTATTGCCTGAATAAAGCAGGACAAATCTTTGTTTTCTGATAAATCAGTCTGACATTTTACCTTTAGGGATAATTTAGAAAGTAGGTTAAATATGATGGTGGTTTGGATTTTTTTTTTTAATCTTTTTGACCATTCTTAAAGAAGGAAAGAAACTTGGCACAGTATTGGTTACTTCCATTTACTCTGCAATTTTGTTTTTCTTAGGAGGTCGTTTCCTCTGCCTTTCAGATGGAGGTTTCATATGTGGTAGATCTATTGCTTCCTTTGTTCTACCAAAAAATGCAATGTTAATCCAAGTCATGTATACTGATGCAAATAGAATTTTTTAGTGAGAGTTTTTATGTAATATTTAGGTTCATTTATATTATTAAGAAAACCATAAGAGACTTCATAACTGCTAATGCATATTTATCCCTAATGAAATGAGATTATATCCACAGGAAGTGCAGAGAAAATTAAAAAAAAAAAGAAAACAGCAAATATTCTATACAGTAGAAATAGAAAGAGCAACAATTCTGTGCTAAAGAAAGAGGAGGCCAAGACAATGCATGCACTGAAGATAGAAGCTAAAATAATTTCCAAATATAAAACACAGTCGGATTAAGAAAGACTCTGCTGGGGAAAAAAAAAAACAGATGGAATTCTTCACAGACTCTTCCAGATTTGGGCTTCCCAGCATGCTTTAAAAAATGAAAAGAGCAAGCTACACAATTTCATTTCTGCTAAATAGAAAGTCAGAAATAAATGGTTATGGTTGTTTGGACATCTCTTCTATGTGTGAGATTGATTTAATTTGTTCTATAAACTCCTATTCTGACCTACTTAACACAGGATAAAAAAAAAAAGAAGGAAGAAAGAAGAAAAAAAAAAAGGGAAGTATTTAACCTAAGCCATAGTATTCACCATGAGAAGTACCCGCTGTGGTATGTTATACTAACTGCTTGCTACAGAAACTTCAAGATAATGGGCTTCCTGAAATTGTCTAAAATAAATTAAATGAAATCATAATTGCTAGGGCTGCCTAAGCGCTTGTGCTCTAGAATGACTCAAATATTAGAAATTGCCTGAACTGCATGACAGTGAAACAAAGACTCTGACTACAATCTTTGTTTTATCAACATAAACATCCATAGAAAACAGTTCAGAGGTTCTACTCTCTTATGATCCAACCATTTTTTTTTTATAGTAGGACTATATTCACAGTTTCATATATTTCCAAAAAAGTTATTGTGATATTAAATCACAATAACAAACAGAAGTGTTTGGAAATTGTTGCGATTCAATTCTACTTTCCTACAGCACCCAACTTTGCAGTTTTGAGGAGCATAGACAAGCTCCAAATAGAGTCTTTGAAATACACAAATTGTATATAATAGAACTAATTGGGAGGCTGGAGGAAAGAACTTATGACAGGAGATTGAGGCAGACATATAATGGCAACCTTTGTTAACATATTCAACCACTCAAATATTTTAGAGCAGTCTGGATTTTCTAAAAAGGATGCTGACAGCATTTTTCATATTTTCTAAAATGACTTTTTATATAAATGATTTAGCATGGATTTTAGTGTTGATTTGCTTTATATATTGACCATACTCCCTCTCTATATACAGTTCTGACAAATTTTCTCGACAGTGTAAGACTAGAAAAAAATGCAGCACAATACCTTAATTTGAAACACCTATTCAAATTACTATGAAAAAAAGAACTTAAATAACATGCCTAGAAAAAAATTCTATTTCAAGTTCTTGACACATAGTTTTTCTTCTTTCTGTTGTAAATAAAAGATCAATTGAAAAATGCTTTAATTTTGTTTTGTGAAGAAAAATCAGTCACATAAAGATTCCTTTTTCCATAAAAATTGTGCTTCCTAAAGGCTGTTTTGCTCCCTTTCTCTAGCAGTCTGCCTACTCTAATTGCCATTGCAGTGACAGGAGAAGCAAGGTATTTTCATCACTTCATTTGTGTTACACTTGGTAAAAAAAGATGATTTATTTACACAAAGGAAATTAACAAGTCTGTAAGACTGATTTGGACATACTTCTGATATTTATGTTTATAAAATCCAACTCTGTGAAAATAACTGGAGATAACATTCAAAAGAGTCAGGCTCCAGAGTATCAGTGTTTATCTGGCCTCCAGGATTTCATCTCTATTATGAGAATATCTTGAAAATATAAGCAAATCTCATGCACCTGACAATAAACACATGTCAAGTAACTATCTTGTTTAAGTTAAAGTCCTTAATTTAAAGCTCTTCTGGCAAGCCTGTACATTACATTTATCTACCTACATATGTAGAACAGAGACAATTTAGAGACATTAATATATCTGGCGTTGTGTAGAAATAACTGTCATAATTTCAGTCTGTGTGTAGAAAAAATGCAACAGAGCCGAAGATAAAAATCACATCCCATTATAAGCCAGAAGCATTTTACTCTTCATTTAGACAACCACACTTCTAGAAAGGATAGAAATGTGACCTGACTCTGCTGCTGAACTTCACAATGCTATTTCTTCAAAAATTACATAGAAAAGGCTTCATTTTAATAATTTGCAAGCTTTATGATTTACACGCAAAGCGTCTCCATGTTCTCTGCTTCTTGGCAAAGATTTCATAGCAGCATGCTGCAGTGTTTTATTGTGTGCAGTGCAAAATTTGTAAGGCTTTGTTAGTTTCATAAAATACATTATAAAATATTTACTACTATATTATGAAGGCATTATCATAAATAGTTAAAACTGTAGTTCAGTTGTCAAGATAACTGAATAAACCATATTTTGTGATGTATCATCCTGCAGTGATGCTTCACCATTTTAGTTCTGTTCCATTCAGTTATTCACTAATGTGACAAAACTAAAAATTTCTGGAGACCACGCTTTGAATTAGAGACCTTCATTTATATACTGAAAGAAAAACTGAATTAATTCTCTGTTCTATTCTGTCAATGTAACTTACATTTAAACTTCCTGGAAGGTTTCTTAAGATCAAAGTTGTAGTTATTCAAAAGATATACTTTTTAATAATTTTATTTTGAAATTAGCAAAACTCATTTGCTTCCAGACTTTGAGAAAACACTTTCTTCTGTTTGATGAATGGCTAGAAATGTACAGTTTATTTGTTTTAAGCAATAAATCCAGAACAAAGGAAATCCATATTTTATAAACCATAAACAATAGAAAAATGCAGAACTGAGGGAAAAGTCACATCTCCAGAACATGTCAAGCTTTCACTGAATCGAAGTCCTCAGAGAGCAGATGATTTTAAAGCAGTCAGAAGTTAATGTGAACATAAGGCACTAATTTTGAATGCTGCTAGAGCTAACTACAGTTGTCCATTAAACTTTATCTAAAGGTGAAATCTCCTGTATCTTTAACAAAATCAGAACTTGTTTACAAGAAGAGAAAGCTGACCAATTACTTCGCTCTGACTTCAAACTGACCTCAATAACACTTTTATGTAGACAGCAAAAAGTACTATTATTTCCAGCATTTTACATGTTAGGTCCTTTCTAGAATTGTGTGTTAAAGCTGGGGCTGTGTATCTGCATCTTAGGTAAGGATATCTTCAAGCATAACCTGTCATTTTTTAAAATAAGATGTGTGAGAACTCTCACAATAAAAGCTATTCTACAGCATCTGTAGTGAAATGCTCAGAAGAGAGAAAGAAATGCCTAAATACATACTTCAACAGCTAAGCACCATCAAAATTCAAAATGCCTCTGAGGATGTTTTTCGAACGTTAAGACACAAAGTCAAAATGTACCTGGTACAATGACTTGAGAAATTCTTCTGCAACAAGAATCACTTCGTTTCCATTGTTCCAATTTCTCTCATATAGGGTATTGGAGCTCCCTCTGAAACTTATAAGTCAACCAAACTTCTTGGCTTCAGGTCTAACTTTAGTACCATCTCTGGTACCTCTATATATGAGGCTCAAATAACAGCGATTATCTAGTGGTTTTGAGGTTTAAAATTCTCAACCAAAGTTAAATACATAGGCTGCCTGTATAATTCACTGATGTAAAAGCTAAGAACTGCAGTCACAGCCAGCACACAAATCAGGTACTCATCTACATGAATTACTACCAAACGTTAAGTATGTTTTGGCTGGGCTGAAAGAAGACTTGCATAAAGAACATCTCAAAAGCATGTAGTGTTTGACAACATGAACCTGAGTAGTAGAGACAGACAGCAGAAGCAGTTACCATCCTGAGCTACTTTTTTTTTTCTGGAGGGTATGATCCACATAAGGAAGTATCTGAACGTAAAGTGGTTCCTGGCTTGGCCATTCACAGATTATTGAATCACTGTAAAATGGTGCCAACTGTCCTTTAATTTAATAAAATGGTACAGACTGGAGTGGTTCACAAACTGCTTCATACGCCATTTAGACAAAAGTAGTTCAAATGGATAGTCCAGAAGACCTTGGTCTGATTATTTTATTAGTCTGAGATTTTAAGTCTCCTTTGAGGAACTGCAGCTTTAACTATATTTCTTTAACTATATTCCATACTCAATTTTTGAGAATTGCTACTCTGGTTTTAAATATGTTCTCTCTGGGAATTTATGTCTCAGAAATGTAACTAACTGAGCATTGTTTGGCAAGCTTCGTGAGAAATTATTGCAAAAGGGTAGTTGAACAAGAATAGGTGGTAATTTCAGGCACTTATATTTAGTGGTCCTATGGAGATCACCATATGCAGTCCCCTATATGAACGTTTGAGAAGTGTTCTCTCATTAGGAGTTAGAACCATGAAGACTTTCACGAATAAAATATCTAAGTTCAGTCTCGTAGGAATATATCTGAGGAAGGAAAGGAAGAAGTGTTGCCTTTATATCCAGATCTCTAGGAGTCCTTTGACTATCTTGTCAAAAGTAAGCAGGGAAGGTATGTGAAGGAATTGAACTTCCCACTGACTGGAAAAGGGGAAACGTAACTCCCATTTTGAAAAAGGGAAAAAAAAGAAGACCCGGGGCCAGTCAGTCTCACCTCTGTGCCTGGCAAGACCATGGAACAGATTGTCCTGGAAGCTATGTTAAGGCATATGGAAAATGAGGAGGAGATTGGTGACAGCCAACATGGCTTCACTAAAGAAAACTCATACCTGACAAATATGGTGGCCTTCTACATCATCTGCCTGGACTTGTCCAAAGAATTTGACACTGTCCCATGCAACATCTTTGTCTCTAAATCGGAGAGACATGGATTTAAAGGATGGACCACTTGGTGGATAAGGAATTGGCTGGATGATCACGCTCATAGTTGTGGTCAACACCTCGATGTCCAAGTGGAGGCCAGTGACAAGTGGTGTTCCCCAGAGGTCAGTATGGGAACCGACGTTGTTTAACATCCTTGTTGGGGACATGGACAGTGGGATCGAGTGCACCCTCAGCAAGTTTGCAAATGACACCAATCTGTGTGGTGTGGTGGACACGCTGGAGGGAAGGGATGCCATCCAGAGGGACCTTGACAGGCTGGAGAGGTGGGCCTGTGAGAACTTCATGAAGTTCAACAAGGCCAAGTGCAAGGTGCTGCACGTGGGTCGGGGCAATCCCAAGCACAAATACAGACTGGGCAGAGAATGGATAGAGATCAGCCTGAGGAGAAGGACTTGGGGATGTTGACTGATGAGAATGTTAACATGAGCCGGCAATGTGCACTGGCAGCCCAGAAAGACAACTGTATCCTGGGCTGCATCAAAAGAAGTGTGGGCAGCAGGTTGAGGGAGGTGATTCTGCCCCTCTACTCTGCTCTCATGAGACCCCGCCTGGAGTAGTGTCTTCAGCTCTGAGGTCCTCAGGGACCTATTGGAGCAGGTCTAGAGGAGGGTCACAAAAATGATCTTTGGTGCTGGAGCACCTTTCCTATGAAGACAGGCTGATACAGTTGGGGCTGTTCATCCTGGAGAACAGAAGGCTCTGGGGAGCCCTTAGAGCAGCCTTCCAGCACCTAAAGAAGGCCCACAAGGAAGCTGGAGAGGGACTTTTTACAAGGGCATGTAGTGATAGGACAAGGGGCTTTAAACTGAAAGAGGGGAGATTTAGATTCGATCCAAGGAAGAAATTCTTCCCTCTGAGGGTGTTGAGGCACTGGAACAAGTTGCCCAGAGAGGTTGTGGCTGCCCCATCCCTAGAACTGTTCAAGGTCAGGTTGGCTGAGGCTTTGAGCAACCTGATCTAGTGGCAGGCATCCCTGCCCCTGTCATGGGCATTGGAACCAGATGATCTTTAAGGTCTCTTCAAACCCAAACCATTCTATGATTCTAAGCTAGCAGATGTAGTATAATACGACAACATTCCTGCTAAAAAATCTTCATTGTTGATGGCTGATGTTATTACTGATATATTTCTTTAAGCAAATGTGAGTGATGCTTTTGATTAATTATGAGTATACTGGGAAATAATTTTCTCCTGTTTTGCACCTTACTCCTTATTGTACCATAGGATTAGTTTGAGATTATACCAACACACAATGTAGAAGAAACAGGGATTTTGTGGTCACTGCAGTTTTCCCTAATAACAATTCAAACTACTCTTCTAAAATCTGAGCTTTCTTTCCTTCTACACTGTCAGAATTGCTGGGGAGGTGGGAGTTAGAAATCTTGACCTTGGATATCATTAAGATGCAAATTCATTTAAAGGTGTTCAGAAGGAAGAAGTCATTATTTCTCATACCACAGACCAGAATATGATTCTTTATTTATTCATTTTGCTACTGCTGTTTTCAACAGGAAGGCATAAAAGCCAGGCTCTTGGGACCTAACAGAAAGTGTCGTCTGTGAACAGTAGCAACAAGAAAAATAAGACAGAATTCAGCAACGCTAATAGCAACTTCCAATATCTAGTGTGAAGTACTTGAGATTTCAGTCCGTCTGCCAACTATTAACTGTAACCAGAGAGCACAGTATTTGTGATTGATAAATGAGGTCATAAATAAATCTTACTTCTTTCGGAATTGTTGTGTCAAAAAAAGACTCTATTTGTGTGATGCATTTACATCACAAACATGGTATCTTTGACCTGATTATTTCATATGTTTGCTCTTTGAGATCAACAGGTACTGTCATCCTTGACAAAATGCTGAAAAATTTAAAAATCCCATGCTAGTTGGAGGACCAACTACATAATCTAATATTTTTGCTTTCCCTTTGTCCTCATAATTCTGCATTCAGTGATTCCATAATGCCACAGCCTTTGAAATACATGTGTCGTGGTTTTAGGCTGATCCAGCAACTAAAACTCACACAGTCTCTCCTTCTCCAGTAAAGTAGAGAGGAGAGAAAAAAAACAAAGGGACTGAGGGTTGAGACAAGAACAGAGGGAGCACCCACCAACCATGGTCCTGGGCAAAACAGACAGGGCTTTCTCAAAGCAAAACAGTTTATTAATAATTACTTAGAAGGACAAAGGGAAACAAAACCGATTACTCGAGAGGACAGAAAGAAACAAAACCAGATCTTAAAACCGACACCTTCCCCCCCCCCCTTTCCTTTTCCTCCCGGCTCTACCTCCTCCCCCCAGCAGCACAGGGGGCAGGGACTGGGGAGTGCAGGTCAGTTCATTCCGCGCTGTTACTGCTGCTTCTTTCTTAAAGGAGGAGGAGTCCTTACACCCTTTTCCCCTGCTCCAATGGATCCCCTACCCACGAGGAAAAATCCACAAACTTCTCCAGCGTGAGTCCAGCCCACTGGAAACAATCCTTCCCCACAGATTGCTCCAGTGTGGGCTTTACCACAGTCTCGGGTACTTAGGGAGCTGTAGCCACTCGCTCCAGTGTGGGTCGTCACAAAGACTCCAGATGCCTCTCTGCCTTGTCGTGCACCCCAACACGACCATCCTCAGGCTCAGGCATCTTCTCCCCACGGGCTGCGAGTGGGTCTCTGCTCCACCGAGGCCGTCCTGGTTGCAGGGGCGCCGCCTGCTATCTCACCATCAGCCGCAGGGGAAACTCGGCTCCGGCACACCTCCTCCCGCTCCATCCTCACTGACCTGGTGTCGATGCGGCTGTTTCTCTCAGATCTCAGTCCTCTCTGGGTGAACTCAGCCCAGTGGGCACCCCGGGAGTGGGATGCCCCCGAGTTCCCCAGCTGGCTCAGTCGCCGCCATTCTCCGTGGGCGGCGCTGGCCCGACGCAGACAGCCGCCTGTCCGGGAGCCAGGGAGCAGGGGCAGTGCCCTCCTCCCTTCTCTGCTCGATCCTGGGCAAAGCACCTTTTCCGGTTCCTTTGTCCTGACTTAAATAGGGCAATTCGCAGAGGCGTCCTATTGGCTCAATCCCGAGGGGGATGGCAGTGTGATCTGGTGGCCAGAAGTAAGCCTAACCCGGTTCCAAAACCGGGGAGGTCGCAGGGAGCAAAACCCCTCTCCTGCCACCAGAACCATCCCCCCCTCCACATCAAACCATGACAACATGCTTTAAAGACACATGAATAATAGTGTTATTTTACTGCAGACCTTGCTGCAAGGCATAGCCTAATGGCCATTTCTGGGTGCTGGTGATCGTGGCTTCTATTCTTACTCCATGACTGACTAGCAAGGCGTCCTGGTTATAAGCTCTTTGAAATTTTGCAAGTCACTTCAACATTTCTAAGCCCCAGTTACTCTATCACTTTCAGTAAAAAAAATGGAGATAAGAATACTCAACTCCATAACTCACTTTAAGACCTACAGTGTTTGGGTTTGAGCACAGAGGGAAGGAAGCACCTTATTAAAAGTCCAGGTCACAATCCAGCTTTCCTGCATTTTCAAGCAGAACGTGCCATAAGAAGACTTCATTTTTGTGGGGCTAGGTGAACGAAATAGATGAAACGGTTTTAATTTATTCAGAAATATTTTTTTGAGACTTTTAAAATATGCATACTGTTATTAAGGACTGAATATTCTTATCACAACAGGCCAAGAATTAGTTTTGCTTTATTTAAGCAGAGATCAGATGACTTCAAGGAAACCATTTAATCTATTGTGATATATGAACAAATCACACATGATGACAGTAATATTTTTACACTGTGTCTTAGACAATAGCTTTTATTGTTTAAAACTAATTTGCTTATCCCTGAATGACACTGTACCATGCTATGTTAAAATACTTCATTTTTCATTTTAACTACATGCTCATAAATGTTAAATCAACTGGTACATCACCCTTAAAGCTCCATTTATAAAGGCTTTGTAAGTGCTTTGCAAAATATTCTCAATAAACCAACAAACTACCTAATTTTTGTTAAAAAGTGAAAATGTGTTCCAGGATTGCACATAGATCAGTAAGGATCATCAAGCTGAGATTTATTTCTCAAGATGGAGGCCTTGGTCACGGTTTGTAAAGAAAGTGACAATTGCCAGCTTAAATTAAACAAGGATCTTCACAATGTCCTGGATGAACTTCTCTGATCCTGAGCTCCGTGAGTTATAGGGAAATTGGGCTAACATATGTAAATTACTCTCTAATCCACAGATGAAACCTGCTACAAGTGTATAAGGTTACTTGAGCTGAAAATTAAGCTTTCAGTCTATATGGCAGAGGTAAATGTTAATGTGACGACACCACACATACTTCAAAAGTAGGACAGTTGCAGCCTAATTTGCTATTGTTCACTCAGTCTTATCAATTTGGAATTCAAATTTATATGATTTCTTGACAATGAACAAATAAAATGAACAGGTCAAAATTAAGTGTTACTAGATTCACAAATTGTGTTTTGTTTCTCTATCTCATCTATCTCTTTTTTTTATTAACATATTATTGATGCTTAAAAGGGAAGACCATGGAGAATCAGTTTTCTCTTTGCAACTCCATTTTATTTCAACTTCTTACAAGCTTTTACCAATGCACTAAAAAGAAGGGGGAAAAAAATTAATCCTGTATTCATCTGGCTTCATACTGGTGCTGGGTTTTGCGTCCAATAGGAATTTGTTTCCAATAGAGTGTTTGTCTATGAGAAACAGCTCGGAATTTTCATATTTTATGTAAGTTTTAGCTATGATTCATCTAATAAGGATGTAAATTCTGGACCTACAAAGCTACTCCCAGAGCAGCAAAAACTCTTACTTGTAATAGGATTGTGAATTATAATTAGAATGAGCAAGCTATTCAATTATATTCAAGGATCTTCCAAACACCAATCAGAATTCACTGGCAAGATTTGTGCCCTAAGTCATAAATAAAAGCCAGTATCTTTCTTATTGCTATGGTAGTTGCTTCTTGGAACTTCTCTGCCATTTGTATATCAAAACTGGTTTTGGGTGTCCTCTAAAATCTATGCTGAATCTTGGAATTAGGTGGTCGATACAGATAGAGGCTTTTAGAGAACACACCACTCTATAATATTTTATAGCCTCCTCATCACCTCATCATCCTGAGAAAGGTGATTTATGGCTCTTATAACCAGGTACTAGCTGGATCTGATGACTGCCATAATTAAATCTTTCTCAAAATTATATTAAAAAAGGTTTTCTCCAGGTCATGAATTGTCTTAGAATAGAAGTCAATCAGACAATATAGAAATCTGAATAAACTTAAAACAAAATAAGTGACATGGAATAAAAAGGATTTATAACTTCAAACATGAAACTAGATAATAGTATTTATAAGCCTATAAATTTTAAAGCTCCCAGACTAATTTAAAAGCAGTTTGGTGATACTGCCAGATGAGAACTGCATAAACAGAAGGTTCCTTTGATTATCAGAGTGTTTGCTTCTGAAAATTAGAACACAGCAATTTCTCAGAGTGTCTCAAGGCTATAATCAGTTAAAGATATTCAAGAAGTGAGGTAATTTAGTATGCTGAATGTCAATCAAACCAGGGCAAAACATGAAGCAATGTGCTAACGTAAATGTGAAATATGCATATGCTAAGGTGACACGATGAAAGAATAAGTGACAGTCATGTTCCAGATGTGCTACAGTATTTTGAACACAGTCATAAGTGTGTGAATTCAAAGGATGTACCTGTAAGATTTCAAAATTAAGATCTGTATGGATTGAATGATAATTTTCAATGCAAATTACTGTTATTCTATGATGAAAGATATCAAATAATATCTCCATTTAGGCACTAGTTGAAAGGAGTACGTAGAAGGAGGGCATGACACTTCCACAGTGACGTTCTGAATTTCATACCAATATCAGGAGGGACCTTGATGTAGGAGCTCTGTTTCATGGAAAACCCATCTTTTGAATGTTGTAATCTTGACTTCTGCTTTTCAGCCAAACTGTAGTTGGTGTGATAACATTCAACTTGCTGAACAAATTGCATTTGAATTTTCTAAAACAATGGCAACATAAATTTCTTCTTAATCAGTTATTTTATTCTACTTTGTACCAAAAAAGATATTCTATCACCTGTGATTTCTGTGATGTTTGAAGTTACCCATCTGTGGGAGCAGAACTTTGTCCTCTATCTATTGAAGTAGATGACTGCAGAATTGGGACAATCATTTGTAAAACCTTTGGGATCTTAGGGGTTAAAAGGTGCTCTTATAAATGGAAGTCTATTATTTACTCATGGTGAGCTGAGGTGTATGACCAGAGCTGTAGGGAAGCTTCTGCATGTATTGCTTTTGCAAGATGTCTTAGTTGAAGCACGGTAGGTTCAGGTAGTTCTCATAGAGCCATAGATTACAAAAGAGTTGGAATGTACCTGAGAACCTCGTTAAACTTCAGTTGCAGGAAGTATCTTACAAAGTCTTTCTCAGAGATCAAAACAGGAAAAACACTTAGAAATACACAGCGTGAGCAAAGACTGATGGCCTCTAAGAAAGGAAAGGCAAGCTTCACCATCTGGTTAGGTTTCTTTGAAGACAAGACTACCACAGGAGACAAAAATGGGATTCAATGGACATCACATGTTCAGATTTCCAGAAAGGATTTGACAAAAGTCCAACTCATGTGTTGCTCTTTTTTACTGCAATGTGGCTCAAAAGCAGATGGGCTAGCTATCTGTTAGCGGTGTCTTACTGTTCAAAGTACAGTGGAGAATGGAGGAGGAACGAGCTGGGCTGCTCTGGGGGCATTTGGGCATACTAACTGCTGTGAAATGTCATGCATTGATGTTTCACATAGTATCATCCACTGTATTTAACCCTATCTCTGCTGTTTTCTAGTACAATGACCAAATTTCCTTCTGGAGCACTGATTTTCTTCTGAAATTCTGATTTGATCTGCAGGGCTTTTTGTCTTATGTGTGTTAGAAGGCATTTCAGCCATTGCCTTTAAGATCTACTATAAATGGTGGGTTTGCTATCATAGCACTTATGTATGCAAGACGATGCTTCATAATAACATTTTAGAGTTTGTGTACATTCAACACAATAAGCAGAATAAGAGGTTACTGTTGAACTGGGGCCTCATCCAAAATACAATAAAGTCAATGGAAAGGTTCCTATTGATTTTAATAGGTCGTGAGAGTGACATGTGACCTTCAAGTTACAGTTTTTTGTAGCAGCAATAAACTTTGCCAGTTTTATAGATTAAAGTCCTTATCTCTTCAAAAATATTAAATTTGTTCAATTAACTCCCAAGTTCTGTAAGGTAGCAGACCAGATGTGTTCATGACTTTCCTTGTGAAGGAATGCTTGCACCAATGCTTCAGCTTGCTTCTCATCCCACATGGCTTCAAATAGGAATGAGCAATATTCAAATGTCTTGCAGAAAATAGCCCACACATGTTAGTGATCCAGAGCCTAGTATTCACTAGGTGACAATATTAACTACTACTGCAGGGTATGATGTCATCCACTGCAGATTAAATAAAAGAAATGCTACATCAGATGGTGAATACCCCTTCAGGATATCTTTAGAGTCCTGAATATCAGAGTCTGCTTATGAAAAAGGCTTTGGACAAGCTTATCTTTTGAGATCCTTTCATCACACATTTTTATAAGCTATTGGTAGGTCTATGAACCTAATTCTGTTAGCTTATTTACATTTTCCTTCCTCCAAAGAGCTACTGTTTATTCCATTGACACAAATTCTATCAACGCATTCATTTAGTCTGTAAGAAATTGAACTTCTACTGACATCGATATATATTGTATAGATTGTATGGATTTGAGCCTTATCTCTAGAAGTAAAATTCTTTCTGATGAGGCAGTTCCTTCTCATCTTCTGTAAATGTACTGTTTAACTACAGCTATTATTATGGGATAATCAAATGAATGACTTCATAAAATCTTCTGTGAAAGTTAATCCAAAAGAAAAAAAATCTTACTTAAAAACCAAAAAGGATTAAAATCTTTGTTCAGAGCCTAAAAGGTTTCTCAGAGCTTGGAAATCAATGGTAATTTATATCAATCAAATGATAGCAGTCATATTTGACAGATAGCATAAAAAGCCCTATGAGCAATTTAGATGAAATATGTTTTCTCTTTCTTTATCTGTCCTCCTTTTCAGCAGCCACAGTCATTATATTACCTTACACATTCTTATCTAGTTGCTCCTCAGAAATATTTAAATCATCATTAAAAATCTGTACACTTTTTAGAATTCATATTCCAAGACACGATTTTGTACCTTTTTCTTTACTGTTTAAAAAAGAAAACAGTAACGTGAATAAATAATGAATACAATTTACAGAATAAAATTTGCAACATTTTAAAAGGTTCAATACTTTCAGAATTACCAGATTATCTCAATTGTGGTCCACAATTGCAGGCACAGAAGTATCTTTTGATTTTAAGTATGAAAGCAGTAATTTTTTAAAGTTGACATTTCTGCTCAGGTGAACAAAGTTAACACATATGTAATCAGCTCACTCTATAAGATCTATTACTTTGATTATATTTTTGTGCAGTAACCAATAAAATGACAGTAAGTAATGACTGTAATTGCAAACACTGGAGATGAAAAAAGACTTTTTTTTGTAATAATAACATAATTCTCATATTCTTATGAAAGTTTTACATGAGAAAGGGGAAGGAAAAAAACCTTTCTGATACCTTTGCACGTTGTGAAAGCCATGCCTTTGGGTCATTTTGAACAATCTCTAACAGTTGGCTCAGAGCACCAACTAGTGGAGGTAGTTTTGTCAGCTGATGGTCTGGACCTGAATTTTTCATTTAAAACCACCAGTGAAACGAATGGCACTATAATAACTGTGTTACTTAAAGTTACTAGTTCTCTAAATTGTCAATAATATTTATTTCTGAGATTTATTGTAATAAAGCACCTACATCATCATGAAAATCTGTTAATTAAAACATACAAAATGTGTGATGGACAACTATGCATTATTCTTTGTACCTGGAATTCTGCACAAATGATGTTAACATAAACTGTAATTCAGCACCAACTTTTTAAAGGCATTTGGAAAATCTAAGCAGGTTTTTGAAAGTGCTTAGAGGTTGTGTCTTCACACTAGTCACTACTACGAAATCCACACAAGAAAGTGATAAAACAAAACACAACAGAAGGAAATGCTTGCCTAATTTTGGAGTGTACAGATTTGTTAAATTGATTATTACAGCAATCACAAGTAACACAAAAGTGTGATATATCTCACCAGAATTACTCTTACTGACTTGACATCTGCCTTGGTCAAATATGTGTGGAAAATTACAGTCCTTTTATTTAACTGCCTATTGCAGTTTTATTTTTTTCCCAAGTGTTATATAAATGGGTATGTGTAAGCTCAGTGGATTTATCATATCTCAGCTAAATATAGATGAAATTAATTTGTAACTGAAAAAGATTTTACAAAACTCTGCATATTGAGGTGATTATCCTCCTCCTGATGAACTAAATGGTTGTTTTTTCTTATGAATATACATATGCTATTATTGAATCCCCTCAAAAAGCTATAGTTGGCCATATGACTCTAGCTTTCCTCCTTCAGTCTTCAGACATTGAACACTCTTAAAGAAGAAAATTAAAATCTTCCTAGACATGCAGGGTTTTTTTCATTTTTCATGACTGAAAATATTTCTAGGACTTTTCTTCTAGAGATATTTCTAATGTTTATTTTTGTGAATTTGCTTGGTGAGATAATCAAACCTCCAAAATAAAATTAAATCCTCAAAGTGATTGTGTATTAGGTACACAATTCTTGCAAATGTTGAAAGGAAAGAAAAAAGATTCAATAAATATTTTGAAATATCTGCCATTTGGCAGAACATTCTTTGTTAAATCCAAACTTCTGGTCATTAGAGAATTTGCTTTAAAAAAAATATAATATTTTTAATCTAATTTTCTGACTATCTTGTGACCATTAAATTCTATCAGCTACAAATATATTTTAGGTTTTAAATGAGTGAAATGGAAAAAAAAGTCTGGTAAATAATGGTATTGACGAGATAGAAAATTTAGTAATTATTATAGTCTCACACTCTCTTATCCACTTCAGTGATCAGGATTCCAGTTTGAAATTGTTCTTAAATTCTGCTGTTTGTGGTTTGAACTATTTTAGCTAGTACACACACTCTCTCTTTTACTAGTCACAAAACACGAAAAAACAAGTCCATGAATCTCTTTTTCCTTCTCCTCTGCTGATGGTAGTAGTGTAACAACATAGCTGTAGATGTGAGGAAGCAGCCACTTCATACTATGATAGATCACAGTGCTTTTCTTGCTTTTCTTGCTTGGCTTGATAGTGCTTTTCCCACTTGATTGCATGCTTCTCTCTTAACAGCTCTTTCAGCAAGTCTCACACTGCTCTGCTCCTCGTTTTGTATCAAGCTGTGCCATATATGAAATGTATTGCATTATCTTAGGATGGCACCGTGTTTTTCACTCTTATTTTAAGTCTGATATCATAACTGACAGTAGCAATGTTTCCATTTACAGCTTAATAGCACTCTGAGACCTGGAGAGGTTTCTTACCTCTCTTTAGAGGTTCCTATTTAGCAGATAATTATCTGTACCTCACCAGAATAGAAACACTTCAGAATTCAACAGCAATCAAGTGGCAAAGTAGTCCTGGTGTGCAACCAATAACAGATTGTGAAGATGAAGCACATCTCTTTTTCTGCTAAGAGAGTAATGTTCAGGAGCAGTAGCAATGAACAGCAACGAGATACCTTTAAAGTAATGCTAGAGCAGAGAATTACAAACAATGAAATGGTGAAGCCCAGATCCTCAAAGATATTTAGATAAATAGTTGCTGTTAAGATCTACTACTGACTAATTCTTAAATCTTTAGGACAGTTTATCCTCTCTGTTTATCAATTACCTAACTGTAAAATAAAGACAGCAAGCAAACTGTTGTAAATCATAGGAAGATAATAAGATAAATATATGAGATTGAGGAATCTCCCTTGTTTACCCTAAAGACAGCATACTGGTGGGGCTGTACCTAATTAACTCCCTGAAGTGCTTCAGCTCGGTCACCTATTACCTTTTATATTTTCAACATGAGTTTCTGAACTGTAAAAGTAATCAGTAAATACATTTAGTGCCTTATATTTGATGTACCAAATGCTGCAGTTTTGTTCTGTGGATTTGTGCATACTGAGACAAATCTCGATATCAAGACTAGACCATTAACCTGATCAGCATGTACCACAACATAATGAGATCACCTTGAATCAAGGACATGAATGAACCCTGTCATTTGTCTTCTTTTCAGAAAACACACATCTAAGGAAAACAATACATAAAGGTAATATCTGGAGCAGATCTTTGCTGTTAGAAGGTGGTCTTCATATATTTTTTTTTCCTATGAAGGTGCTTCATATACCAAAGATTTCTATAGTCAAAATCTAGTTATTATAGCAGATAACTTTGAGATGGCAATTTATCTCATCTTAAAGAAGATGTACTTTTGTTCAGAAGAGTCATTTCCTAAGTTACATCAATTATGTTGGCTAGATTTCTGTTGAGTGTTTTAAGAACTTAGATCATTATCTGAAAGCGAGAAACTTTAACTGGAGAAAGTTAATGTTAATTCAGACTAATCCCACTCTAGAAATCAATTCCCTTAGTCTGTTCTTTAAATTATATTGTAAGTACTCTCTTGTAGAATGTTCCATCCCAAGTATCGCTAAAAGCTCATGTTTTAGAAGAGTAACACAAGTCGTTCCACCTGCATGTGTGCTGCATATCAAACAAAACCATCTTTAAAACAAGTTATTTGATGGCTTAAATCTTACTTCTAAACTAAAAAAAAAGAAAAAGATGATCCTTAGAAAAAAGGATCCATATCATAATTACTTTATTGACTTTAATCTTCATATAGCTCCTTTAAAAAGAAAAAAAATCTAAAAGTTTCAGTAATATAGTCAATCTTTACTAAATATGAAATTTAATGAGGTAAATGACAATAGTTTTTTCTTGGTGTATGATAGCAGTTAAAAAACAGCAAAGCAACTACCTCCTGAGAGGTGTAAAGGGAAGGTGTTATTCTGATGTCATTGCCTGAGTGCTGAGAGGTCTTCCATGATGCTTTGTGACCAGGACAGGAAAATTCACATTGGACTATCCCCTGCCCATCCTTAGTTCTCAGGGTTTAATCTGGATGACTGTAAATTTGAATGCAAAAGCGATCATCAACAAAAATTTATCTTAAATCTTGCTATAAAATGATGCAAAAACATTTCATGTTGTTTGATTTACTTAGATTGAGAATAATCAATGAGACATTTATAACACACTGGCAATTTGTAGCCTCAGTTGCATTATCTGTCCACCACTCTGCACAAGCTCTCCGCAGTTGTCTGGGTTTCATCTAGGACGAAGTTAGTTTTTCTTTTTAGTAGCTAGAACAAATAGCTGCTGTGTTTTGAGTTCTCTTTTATGAGAAGAATGTTGATTACACACTGATGTTTGTAGCTGATGTTGAGACATCAAGGACTTTTCAGCTTCCCATGTTTTGCCAGTGTGCAGGTGCACAACGGGCTAGGAAGGAGCATGGCTGGAACAGAGGATCCACAGCTCCTCTTGTGATTTGAACTTAGATTTAGGATTGAGGGCCAAACTGACCAATGGAGTATTTCATATCATGCAATGTCATGCCCAGTATACAGATGAGGGTTGACTGGGAAGTTGGAATTTTGCTCTCTTCTGGGGCACTCTCTTGGACACTCAGTCTCTCAGAGTTGTCTCTCTCTCTCTCACTCTCTTTTCAGGACTCTCACTCATCCAAGAGTGATGTTTTGGTATCTATTTGTTTCAAGATTGCTTGCCAGGATGGGACAAACATTTGTCACTGAATGGTGAGCAATAACATTATGCTTCACTTGTTTGTGTATACTATTCTCATTATACATATATATTCATGTATTATTATTATTTTTGTTAATTTATCATTATAACTTTAAATTTTATATTGATGTTGATGTTATTGTTATTCTTATTCTTCATAAATTTTTCTTATCTCAACTCATGACCCTCGTTCCCTTTTCCCCTTTAATTCTCTTCCTCATTCCCAAGGGGGTGAGGGAGGGTAAGCAAGCCGCCGAGTGGCATTTAGTTGCTGGACAGGTTAGACCACAACAGTAGTGAAGGGTGTTTTCAATGCTCCAGTGAAGTTTTACACCAGGAAATCAAGAGAGTAATTCAACCCAGCATGCCAATTAGCATTTTCACTCTCACAACATGTTTACTGTGATTGTGTCTCTATTGTTGAAGGCCAATGTCAGTGAACTGGTCTACTGACCATACAGCTCTCCCAAACACTGAAACTGAGCCATGTCGCAGCTGTTTGTCAATGCCACTAGTTTGCTAACTACATAGCCCTGATTTCCAGTATTGGCTCTTCCTTCAGTATCCCCTGCAATGGTTGGACCACACATCACCATAGAGGAAAATCACTTGTGTAATCATAAGCAACCAGTCACTATTAGCTAAAAGAAAAGATTGGTTGAATTATTTTCCAAATGGTACGAGGAAATCACATAGTAGAGTCACCTGGGATAATATTGAAAGATAAAGCAAAACTAGAACTGTCCAAAATATTAATTACATGGTACCTTTCACAATGTTTACTACACTAATAGTTTATTTGCTGTGTTTTCCAATTCTGATGCCATTGTCGTCTGTCACCTCCTTTTTTCTTATTTCCTTTTCTAATTTAAAATGTCTTTGAAACAATTGCATTTATAAATTCTCATTGATAGATGAAGAGAAGGAGGAGAGGAAAAAGAGTTGACATTACCCTTCTTTCAGAGATCAAAATGAGATTTATTTCTTCAAATATTCAATCTACTTCTTTAGATTGTGTTATAAATGCATCTGCATTACCTGCTACATGTCATCAAAGATCACAAGCAATTTGTTCTACAATAAAACTGGAAAAGTACAATCACTGTTAAATAACATCTGCAGAAATCAGTGTCACTGGTAATGTTGGAGAAGGCCTTTTTACTGTCAATGCATTTTAGATAATAGAATGTAACTGGGAATAGATGTATAACCAGCTCCTAAATCATTCAAGAGTTTTGGATGATGTTATAATTGGACAGAGCAAAACTTGCATAGTACAGGACCCAATCTGAAGGCATAATGAACAGTTGTCAGTAAATTCTTCACGTGTCTCCTCATATCAAAGAATAGGAAAAAGAATACCTGCCGAGGAATCTGAATAATAATCTAATAATTTGGACCAAGTAGTCCAAATAATTATTTAAAATAATTTACCAAAATATTGACAAATAATAACATGCCTAGTCTACAACTAATACATCAGACACTTTTCTGAAATAGCATAATATTCAAAGCCCACAGATTCAGTTATGTTAATAAATAATGAACTAGATTCCTCCCATTCTTTTATGTATTATTCTAATGTAGCTATATAAACCTGATAAACATGCTTCTGCCAAGCTGAATGGAGAAAAAAAAATACATTGTGTTCATTGTGTTCAGGGGAAAAAAAAAAGGAGGAATATATTTGCTGCTAAAGAACAGGTAGGCTAGAGATGACCACCCATCCTTGAAAAAGCTTGCGAGCATTTGTACTGACACTGGTTCTATTACAGGAGAATACTTCCTCTTTAAAAAAGAATAAGTGGAAAATAGTCATATTCAGATACTAGATCTTTTCATCCTTGGAATGTGTTGAATGCATTTTTGAGTTAAACCTTCAGGATTTAAACGAATCAGTATCTTGAGGACAGCCCATGAGAAATTGAAGTGCACACATGTACGCATGTGCACGTGTGTCTGTGTAACTGTGTCTTCTCCCATTTATACAAAAACCTGAGAGCCTTTTTTAAAACTTAGAGTATTTTGAAGCAAGATGAAAGGAAAAAAACAAAGGTAATAGTTTTTATCCATAGGGATTATGTCTGTAAAGTCATATAGAGTGTTGAAATTCAAGATTACAAACAATTTTTAGAATTGGAAAATATAGCTCTCATGAAGACATACTTATTTATAACACACAGTATCTTAGTGCACAAAGAACTGTATGCACATTAGGCTTGTGGAATGTGTATATTTATGGGTAAATTAGTCTTCAGAGGATTTAAAGCATTTGTTTTATGAGGTAAACATTGCTAACTACAACAATTTAAAGGAATGAATTTATAAAGGATTTTCAGCAATGAGGCAAGCGATGTATAATTCCTTCCAACCCAAGGGTGTGATTTAGGGGTTGGGGGGAGGAAGAAAACCAAAAACATGCATTAGTTCTCAATGAGATTTATGTTAAAAGCTTTAAAAACGCATTTGTAAAACATTAATGAAATAATAGCATGAAGCTTGAAACAGAGTTCCAACTATGGGCTAAGATAAACTTTAAAAGACTGTTCCACTCATTCTAATCTCTGTGTTGGCATGTGTCATGCATAACACTAACCCCTCTCAAATAAATGAGGACCTCAGGTAGATGACAGTTCTGTAAGCACATAGCAATGAGGATCTATACATCGTGCCCACAAGCAACTCCTTACTCTTCGCATAGTTACAGAGGCAATACTTTAATAGGACTAACAGTTGGGAAATGTCTCCAAACACTTTCATTGAAAGTCAGCATTATTCCTCTTCAGAAACACACAAGTGGCTGTTGGTTTCAGCATTCACAGCTTTCTATGCCCACTCCTAGCCCTGCAGAACTCAGCCATGGCTCAGGCCAGAACGTGCCATTATTTCTTCCTGTTATCTTTATGAGTCTCAGGAATGTTTGTTTCCATCTCCTTTATGCTACCTGAAGTTTAACCGCTATGAAAAGGCAGAAAGATCTGATTTTGTTTCAACAAAATAAGTTTTTTTAAGATACTTATGTGGATAGAACCAAGCAATATATTTCATGTTCACTATTGTATAAACCATTCCAGAGGACAAACACTTGTAACTCTCTTCTGGTGATGTTTTTAATCTATTATCCTTTCAAGTTAAAATTACACTGTAAAATATTACATTCAGTATTATTTCTAAACAAAGAAAGCTGATAACATAAAGATAAGCACAAGTTTTCACATACTGAGTTATTTTTTGCAAGCAGTTTCACTTTAAAAATGTTTAGCAATCACTATTAATGAAAAATATCCTAGCATTGGGAAGTTTTGTTTGGTTTTTTTTTTTTCAGAGCCATGGTGTGTCATTCATTCTATATGCTCGTTATCAGCATCCAACCACCACTATACCTTCAATCCCTTCTTTTATAAATGACTTCTTTTACTATTACACAAAATTTCAGGACCTGATTTTCAGCATCAAACATTTTTTTTTGTGGAAAAATCAGTCATGTCTGTCCCTTCTCATGTCCTAAATACTTGCTCTTTAGTTTCTGCTGCAAATTGGTTCTTTTCATGTGTGTCTGATCCATGGAATATGCCAAATTCTTCTGAGGCTTTAGACTTGTATTTCAAAGCATAGAATTAAAGTGAAGTATCAGTTAAGAAGAATTAATAAATAAATTCAAAATTTTAAATGACTGACCTGCTAGTTTCAAATACTTTTCTCTTTTCAAGCGCTACTTTTACATTAAAGTCACTCTCATCTATAAATGGAAATAAACATATCTTTACTTTCTTTTTTTTTGTGACACAATCATTTATAAATAAAAAATCTGAAAACCAGAAAAGGATCCAAGCATTTGCTTTCCTATAGTCAATCTTGTTCTCTATAAATCTCAGAAGATGCTGAGAGATTACTTTACTGCTTCTATTCTTTAAAGAAAAAAAAAAATTTTAACTTTAAAGACTTGGCATGGAAGCAGAAATGGGCTAATGAAAAATGTGCAAATATATACAATCAACGCATGAGCCATCAGGAATGAAAGAGAGTGAGGTGTAGTAAAATTAAAGCAGAAGAGAATTACATTATTAAGCTTCATAACTAATTCCAGTTTTAATCATAGAATCATAGAATGGTTTGAGTTGGAAGGGACCTTAAAGATCATCTAGTTCCAATGCCCCTGCCAGGGGCAGGGACACCTGCAACTAGATCAGGTTGCTCAAAGCCTCATCCAACCTGGCCTTGAACACTTCCAGGGATGGGGCAGCCACAACGTCTCTAGGCAAGCTGTTTCAGTGCCTCAGCACCCTCTGAGTGAAAAAATTTCTTCCTTATCTCTAATCTAAATCTGCCCTCTTTCAGTTTAAAGCCATTGCCCCTTGTCTTATCATTACACAACTGTGTAAAAAGTGTCTCTCCAGCTTTCATGAAGGCCCCCTTTAAGTACTGAAAGACTGCTATAAGGTGTCCCCAGAGCCTTCTCTTCTCCAGGATGAACAAATCCAACTCTCTCAGCCTATCTTTGTAGGAGAGGTGCTCCAGCACCAAAGATCATCTTCATGGCCCTCCTCTGGACCTGTTCCAATTCTAACAGGTCCATGTCCTTCTGAAGTTGGGGATCCCAGAGCTGAATGCAGTATTCCAGGTGAGGGTCTCAAGAGAGCAGAGCAGAGGGGCAGAATCCCCTCCCTCGACCTGCTGTCCACGCTGCTTTGGATGCAGCCCAGGACACGGTTCACTTTCTGGGCTGCCAGTGCACATTGCTGGCTCATGTTGAGCTTCTCATCCACCAACACTCCCAAGTCCTTTTCCTCAGGGCTGCTCTCAATTCATTCTCCACTCAGCCTGTACTTGTGCTTGGGATTGCCCCGGCCCACATGCAGGACCTTGCACTTGGCCTTTTTGAACTTCATGAGGTTTGCAGAGATGCACCTTTCAAGCCTGTCAGGGTCCCTCTGGATGGCGTCTCTCCCTCCAGCATGTCAACCACACCAATTGTTTGATGTCATCAACAAACTTGCTGAGGGTGGACTCAATCCCACCGTTCATGTTGCCGACAAAGATATTAGACAATGCTGACTTCTGAGGAATGTCACTTGTCACTGGTCTCCATTTGGACATCGAGCCGTTGACTGCCACTCTTTGGGTGTGACCATCCAGCCAATTCCTTATCCACCAAGTGGTCCCTCTGTCAAATCCATGTCTCTCCAATTTAGACATGAGGATGTCGTGTGGGTCAGTGATAAATGCTTTGGACAGGTCCAGGTAGATGACATCAATTGCACTTCTATTATTCACCAATGCTGTAACCTCATCTTAGAGGGCCACTAAATTTGTCAGGCATGATTTGCCCTTAGTGAAGCCATGTTGGCTTCAATCAATTACTTCGTTTTTTTCCATGTGCCTTAGTTTGCAGGAGGATCTGCTCCATGATCTTGCCAGGCACAGAGGTGAGACTGACTGGCCTGTAGTTCTCCAGGTCTTCCTTTTTTCCCTTTTTCAAAATAGGGTTTATGTTTCACCTTTTTCAGTCAGTGGGAATTTCACCCAACTGCCATGCCTTCTCAAATATGATGAATGGTGGCTTAGCAACTTCATTTGCCAGTTCCCTCAGAAGCCATGGATGCATCTCCTCAAGTTCCATGGACTTGTGCACCTTCAGGTTGCTTAGATAGTCTCGAACCTGATCTTCTCATACAGTAAATATGAGCAGGAAAATATTTCATTTGTAATAGTTTCTTCTACTTTAGATAGAGATATGTCTCTGAATGGAGTGAAACCTTCAGAGAAACACTTAAAGTAGAGAACTTAAGGGACCCTGTTTCCCATTCACCAAATCAAATTTTTTCTGACATCATTCAAAAATTTCTGAGAAATAAGTTATTATTTGGTAAGATATAGGGTTCTTTTGGTTTTGTTCACTTCAAATAATTCAAAATAGTCACCATTAGCTATTTATGAAGAAAAGTGATGTCAAATATCACTATAAAACAGCTGAGGGAATGCTTACCTTTTAAAATAGACCTAAAGGTAGTTTTTTAGATAAAAATATGAATTCTTTTTATTACACTAATCCGGGAAGATTTCCCCTGCTTAAAAGACAATATATGAGTTCAAAAGATATTTAAATGCCAAAAAAACTATTTCCAGTTCAAAAGGATGAAAACTCACCAGGGCTTATTGATTTATATGAGAGTTTTGTCATCATTTTTTCACAATGCAGTCTGGAAAAATGAGTTAGAAGAACGTTTACTGGTTCCAAGACCAGTCTGGCAGAGATCATCAGTTACTACTGTATTGTTACGGAGGAAAAGAACTTGGGAGTGCTGGTGGATGAGAAGCTCAACATGAGCCGGCAATGTGCGCTGGCAGCCCAGAAAGCCAACCGTATCCTGGGCTGCAGCCAAAGAAGCATGGCCAGCAGGTCGAGGGAGAGGATTCTGCCCCCCTACACTGCTCTCGTGAGACTCCACCTGGAATACTGCATTCAGCTCTGGGGTCCCCAACATAAGAAGGACATGGAGCTGCTGGAGCGGGTCCAGAGGAGGGCCACAAAGATGATCCGAGGGCTGGAACACCTCTGCTATGAAGACAGGCTGAGAGAGTTGGAGTTGTTCAGCCTGGAAAAGAGAAGGCTCCAGGGTGATCTTATTGCAGCCTTCCAGTACTTAAAGGGGGCCTACAGGAAAGCTGGGAAGGGACTTTTTACAAGGGCGTGTAGTGATAGGACAAGGGGTAATGGATTTAAACTGAAAGAGGGCGGATTTAGATTGGATATAAGAAAGAAATTTTTCACTCTGAAGGTGGTGAGGCAGTGGAACAGGTTGCCCAGAGAAGTTGTGGCTGCCCCATCCCTGGCAGTGTTCAAGGCCAGGTTAGATGAGGCTTTGGGTAACCTGGTGTAGCGGAAGCTGTCCCTGCCTATGGCAGGGGGATTGGAACTAGATGATCTTTGAGGTCCCTTCCAACCCAAACCATTCCATGATTCTATGATTCTATTTTGCAGTAGTGAAACTTTCCACTTTTATCTATGCTTCGTACATCTGCAGAGCTCTTTATAGACTGTGTGGCCTATGGACAACCTTTCTCTTTGTGCAATAGTGCAGGTTTTCTTAATGATCTCATCTGCAATTATTCTTTAAGACTTCTGACATTTCACTATACTATGGAATTAGTGAAGCTATTAGGAAATCTAAGTAGTTTGGGTTCAGTTTGGTTTACATCTTCATGAGTGTATGAAAACATATAAAATTAAGAGGTTTTGTTACTTTTGCTCCCGTCCCAATGATATTTTGATCATAGAATCTTTCCCCAAAACAGCAAGAGATTATTCATTTATTGAAGGCAAAAGAACATCTCTGTAGAATTAAATGTGTACATTTTTCCCTACAACCCCTCCTTCCAGGAGTTCATTTCATAAGGTTAGGACCAAGGCAGCTTGGCAACACAAGAAGAGGAAAACTTACACCACCTTTTGAATAAAATGAAATCGATAAAGTAAAGGCTCCAACTCCAGGGCTCTCATTCCAGTACTTTTGCAAAAGCGAAATGTTTTTATCAAAGAAAGATTGAGTTTCCCAGTTGACTTTCAGCTCTGCAAACCTTCACATACATGGTATGCTTTATTCATGAGCTGTACACTCAAGTCACAGACAAAGTCACTCTCTACTGAGATAGAGAGACTCAAGGCAGAATTTAAATGGTGATTTAACCACTAGGTCTTTTGAAATACATTATTATAAGCTAGCAAAGTTTCACTAGCCTTCTTCATGCACTCTGAGCAACTGGTGAAAAAATATTTCTCTGAAGTTTAACTTACTTAATTCAATGAAGAATCTATTATGAAGAGTCATAAAATAATCATTGCTACTGTTGCTTCAAGTAGGCTTTTTTTTTCCCCCCAATCACATTCAGAATAACATGAAAATTAATTTAAAAATCATTCCAGGCGGCTAGGCAGATTGTTTAAAGGTGCTACAGTAATGGGCTCTTCACTTTAAAGTTCACTGAGACCAGTATAATGACAAATATCTCACTTCAATGCACAAGTATGTTATGGAAGGTTTCCTCCGCAACCACACCATCTCTATCAGTAGGCTTGCGTGGATAACTGTTTTTGTAAACTCAGAGTAAAACTAGGAAAAACGAGCTGAAATTATGAAATAACTGCAAAGATCATCATATCCAGTAACAGTGAACCTAAAATTTACAATGTAATACTTCAGTTTAAAAAAAAACCCAACAAACAGAAAACAAACCCAATCAACCAAAAAAAAAAAAAAGACCAGCTTATATGAAAGAATATTTTTACCCAGAATGTCTTTCTCTGTACAGTAACTCTTCTTAGCTGTTTTATCAGCTGTGAACTCTTAATGTAAGATATATATCTCAGCGGAGAGTAACCCATAGGATTACTTAATAATAGCAGAGGTTTCCAATTTTGTGTCAAGTTAATGGTTTAAGTATTTGCCACCAATGTAGCTGTATCAAGCTTGATCATTTTTTCTTCAGGGTTAATAAATCCAAAGCAGGTAAAAGGAGATGTTTATGTTTATGCATTATCAAAATACATTTGGAAAAGCTACATTGGTTAGGAATAATAAAATTAAGAAATGAACAACACAGATGCACATGCACACTGGTTCCACTCTATCATGGAAATATATCATTTATGTACCATTGTATCATGTATTTCTGATCTCTATATATGGATTATTGTAGAATAAAAGACCAGCAGAATTTTGAAAGACTTTTAAAAATCATATACTGAAATACTGTCTTGCATCCTTGTGCTGTTTTTTGACATTGGTTTGTACATCAGAAGAGCTTAAAATGCAGAATTTCAACTGAAAGTAATACTCATACCTGCAGGAATGCTCAGAATTTTTTCAAAATCAGGTTCAGTTAGTTTACAGAAACAAGAGTGAAATAAATTAAAAACATGTCTCATGTTCAGCTAGCATCAATTTATACAGCTCCAGAAAAGTTGGTGAACTTGTATTATCTTGTTTAAAATATATGAAAAATAACCAATGTCATTTTTATAGCTGTAATAATGTCAGAGTTTAAAGAGCAATGCTATTTTGACTTCCAGAGCTAAAAGTTAAGAATGCAGTCTAGCTTGGAACACAGCATACAGTTTACCACAAATAGTGTAGTTTTTGGAACACACCGAATTCCAAATGTTTACTGATATATTACCCAAAAATATATTGAAATCGTAAACACTGCAAGAGAAAAAATCACCTAGCAATTTGGAAGAACAAGGCAATGTCTCTTTCAGGACAACTAAAGCGCCTTGGAATGTCATATGACTTATTTTCTAAAAAATATGATGTATTTTAATGCATTATGATTACAACCAGTGGAAACAATCAGAGTAGTCTCAAAATAAGACTGAGTTTGAAATTGGTGTCGAGAATGTAGATCAACTCTGGAGATGTGTTCTTATTTTCGTAATATGTTTAACCAGAGCTTTCAATCAACATGTTACAAAATTGTGGGGAAGTTTAAGTACAATTATAAATCTCAAATATGAAATTCCAGCCTCTCTTTAAATGACAGGTTCCTAATCCATCTCATCCCCTTTTACATTATCCTTTTTCACCTTCATATGTTTGCTACTAATTAATACTGTCATGTCTCTACCACCTTCCACAACATTCAGTCAATGTCAGCAACTAACCTTATGCTCTGTTGCTGCTTATAGATTAATTTACTGAGCCATCTGTCTGTTTTTTCTACTTTAAGTATTTCCATATTGTGTGATATTGTAATAAGCCAAAGCCATTAAATCTAAAATATTATTTTAATCTATGAAAGATGGAATTATTTGTCTGGAAATTGTAGCTGGCTTCATGCAAACATCAGTGGTACCAAGATGATGATCTCTCACTACAAATAGAAGAGACTAATCAGCTTTTTATTATCCTTATTTATACTTTTATTCTCATTTTAATTACTTTATTACTTCATTTTTTTCAGTCATAACCTCTCTTTCTCCCTCTCCTTCCACATAGCCTGACATATTACAGGAGAATTCTATTTATACTATAGTAAGGAATAATCAAATTGCCTTAAAAAAAAAAATGCACAATGTAATTTAGGTATGGGCAGCTAGAAAAAAATCAAGTATTGTCCATCTGTGCTGGACAAGACTCTGTAGCACAGTCATTTAACAAAGCTCTGTTAAAAGAGATATAGAGCTACCTAATTTCAAAGATCCTGAATTCCAGAATGACACTGTACATAAAATGATGACAGATGCAATGTACCAATATCTCTCAGGAATACATGTACCTAGATAAATCCTAAAATACTCAACAGCTCAAATAATAAAACCCCAAACTTCAAGACACAGTTGGATCTCATGCAGTTATATGAAATATTAGCATTGCTTATGAAACCAGGAAGCTTATTCTGCATTTACTTACTCCCATTTTTCAATTGCAATTCACTTTTCTTCCTGTTGTGCCATACATTTTGTGGGACTATGTTGCAAATAAAACAATAAAAAAATTATCTGGGCTGAAACTAAGTATTCAAAAAGAAGTCTGCCACTATTAGCAACATCTGAAAATAAATCCTTTTGAGACTTGGTTTTAAATAGGATAGCCTGCATTGACACATCAAATATATTATGGACTCAGTAAATCTGAGAATAGCTTTTACAGATAACACAGATGAAAACAAATGCCTACATTCACATTAACTTCTGCTAAATGAAGAGAGGAAAAAAAGCAATAGATTAGGTATACAAAAAGACTGGAACCTCCAGTGAGAAGGAATTTAAGAACAGGTTGGACAAAGGTCTGTCAGGATGTCATGGATTAAACAACAAGAACACTCGTTCTTTCTTGGGCAGAGTGAGTGGATGTGTACTAGATAATCTTTTGAGATTACATCAGGATTTATGGATACTATATTATAAAAATGTTACTGGTATTGTATAGGTCTTTTTTCTGATCATACTTTTATGAATCAGAAAGAACACTTTGAAGTAAAATTAATTTCTCAGTGGCATCAATGATAGGAAGATTTAATCCTCAGACTCCCCATTGTATAATGGCAGAAGATATGAGCACATGATGAATAAAAATAAAAATTGATAGGTGGTTGACTACCTTATAACAACTTTAGGTCATTTCAATATTCCCTTTCCACTGTTATATTCCAGATATTACTTATGATGACATTAAAGTATTAAATAAATCTGCAAAGATTTCATGAGTTATACTAGTTTTCAATTGTTACAGTCATGATCTCGCAACCACAATGGTCTACAGATACAAGTCAGGAAAAAAAATCTGCCAGAAGAAATTGTTGCTGTTTTCTTTCAGATTCATTCATGCAGTCGGGGCAAAAAAAGCTTCCAAGGTCACAGTCCTTTATCAGGTTTGACAAGAAGGATGAAAATCCAGACTACATACAGGATTGGACATTACGCTTCTTGGCTTAATCTGACTATGTTACATAATGAGAGAGGAATGATTGGAGAGCAACACGGGTAAAACAGAGCATCTGATCACAGAGATAAGTGATATATCATTAACTCAAATGGAAAAGAGAGAAAAGAGGTTTCAGAGGTTTTGTAACAGAGGTGAATCAGAGAGTGAATTGTATTGCAATATAAAAACTGATGTTAATTCTATTGAATTCAGGATTTCTAGCTTCCAGAGTTATAAAAGTTTCATTTCCCAAGTTCGACTTTCGGCAGTATTTTATAAAGGTTCCCTTGAGAACCAGGACTGGAGAGGTCAGAGATAGAAGAGTTGTTCTATGGAAAATGTTCCCCCTGTGGTGATTAGACATTCCTGTCCTTTATTGATTGCCTGCATGGTCCACTCTGGTGCGTAGAATTATTTCACTTGTATCACTGGAAAACAGTTAAGCCCATGAAACCAGTAATATTTTATAGAAACCATTTTGTTTATAATTGCTATTTTAGAATTCTTTCTTCTGCCATCTTACTGTTGTACTGATAGGATAATAAAGATCTGGAGGAAAACACGGATGTTTTTAAATATGACAAGTAAAGGCTATATATTTTAGTTTCTTTATACTATTATTTACTTAGAATTGAATAATGAAATTATAAGTTCAGGAGCACACCTTTATAACACTAGAATATCTCTTCCCTGTATCTTCATTTCAAACACATAACGCTACAAATTCTTAAGACTAAATGAAAGACCAGATTGACTCTTCTGAAGTTGATCCATTCCCCAGCTTCAAACCAAGCCTGAAATATCCCCTCAGTAATTCCTGCCCATTAACAGAATCTAATCTTTTATTCAGCAAAATCTATTCAAGAAAGTTCAATAGCTTTCTTTTTTTAGGGTTTCAAATGCGGTATGATAGCGGGATCATTACTTTTATGATCTTTGAAGTTAGCATCGAGTTAAATTCTGAACCTATTTTTCCTCTTGCTTGTATTTTTTCTTTCCAATCCTTGTTGTAAATTTAATGGATGCAAACGAAATTCAGCACTGCAAGTGGAAAAATTGTATCTTTGACTGTAAGCCTTTTGAAAGGAGTTGTGCTATGAATTTCAGCCTTTTTTGTTCATTTCCAGGCAAAAGTGTTTGTCTTTTGTTAACATTTAAGATGACCAGTCTGACCTTCCTTAAAATAGTTTCAGTGACAGAAATCTGGATGATATAACGCTTCAAACAAAATGGCTTGACCCCCCACATAACTACATTTCATCTTGAAAGTGTAATTATGGGACCTTAATGAGAACAAAGCTCACATTAATTGCTCTTAGTTTGATTTTAATGACATTCAGTAGGAGATTAATTATCAAGGTTTTCTGTTTGTCATTTATACCCTTTTTTAAATATTTCCTTCACTACTTGTATATAGTGTCATCTTTAAATGGAATAAAATATATGTAACATCAGCTATTGTTTTACTCATTTCACCTTCCCAATTGCTGTCTCTGGAAAAAGTACTTATCAGACCTTTCTCTGAGAATTTCTCTGATGAGACAACACAGTCAGTGGTTCATCAGAATCTATCCAGCTCATATCCTGTGTCTTAAGTTAAAGTAAACAAGCAGTATGGTGCTTTGCAATTCCACAAAGATGAGTGGTAGGGAAAGTGGTTTCTACATCCACATCAAATTCTATTGCCTTTAAAGGGCCATCAAATGCTTCTGAAACTGTTAAAGGCATAATTCTATTGTCCCAGTGTTTACTTTGATTTGAGGAAAAAAAATAATAAAAATTACATGGAACCTGAGCCTTTTGGCTTTAACTTGCACTAGTGTAAATCACTATAAGCGATAATCAAAATTTATTGCTTTTTATATCCCCTAGTGCCAGATGCTGATGCTTTTCAGTATTTGAATTTCCTATAAACACCTTGTTGTTAACAAATCTCAAGAGCTTCATTTGCATATGCATACATTTATGAGAATTTTTTTTTAAATCCTTAAGTTAACCAGAATATATAATTAATTGTCTGAAAATCCAAATCGTTCTTGACTGTCATCTGAGAATATGTCAGTGTTTTCACTGACTTTTGCTATACTTATTGATGTTTTTAACTAAAAATAAAAGGTAAAAATTTCCACACCCTAAGAATCACATAATTAAATATAAATAATAAACTTAACTCTTAATTTAGAAGAAATGGATTCAATTTTGAGTTGTCTCTATTCTTTTATGATAATCACTAAGAAATTTAGACTTGGAAAGTTAAAAAAAAAATTGAAGTCCTGTCCTGGTGCACTGCAATCACGGGCAACAAGGTCATTTTTTTCAAAGATTTATAAACTGCAACCTCAGATTTTTTCTTGGTAGTCTGAATAAAAGACTATTCCAATAAATTTGCTTCTCTGATAATTAATCATCTACTTTTCAGCCTACATTTACCTATGGTTAACTTCATCCATTTGCTCTTGTTTCAACACTGTCCTCCAGTATAAATTTTTGTGTGTCCCACCATCTACTCATGTATTTCCACAGAGCAATCAAATGTATCATTCTTTTTTTCTTCACTTTAAATTATACAGACTGTTTTAGTCTCCTGTTCTAAGACAGGCTTTCCATCCCCCTGACAATTCTTGCTTTTTTTTTTTCTGCTGTTACTTCCATTTGTAACAGTAAACAATCTTTCTGCTACTGTAAAGAATTATTTTCTTCTGTTTTTCCAAAATCACAGAGCCACTGTAAAGATGTTGAACCCAGTGTCTATGAACTGGACTGAAAACACTGATGACTGACATAAGTCAGCTGACACTAAGGCTAGACTCACTTCGCATTTTATCGACAACATAACAACTAGATGTAAAATTGTATAAATAAGCTGTTGAGTGGGTTACTAATATTATGGAGTATTTCAATTCTCTTGGCTGCTTACCCTGAAAATTACTTGTGATTAATTGAAAATCTTAAAAATAACTGAAGACACATTGGGTTTGTTTTCTGTGAAAAAAATAAATAGCTACTTATAAACTCTGATGAATAGAATTGCCAACCATATACATAAAACGTGCCCTTAAAACATCTGTTTTAACTATCTTACTTGCTATCTCTTTGTGTGCAAAGAATAAAATGATCACCAGAAATTATTAGATGAATAAATTTTATAGATGAGGGAAAGGGCTTACAGACTTCTGCTAAGAATAGATCTGACTTCTGTGATTTTTCCTTTTAGGATTATTCAACATAAGTTTGCTTGAAGACTAAAATTTGTCTTTCTTGTACATGATTCAATATAGTCTTTTTTCTTTTTTAAGAGAAGAGGTGCATTGTCTATTCTACAATGGAGGCTGAATTTGTATATACTCATGTTTTCCCATATTTAACTACCATTACAAATGAAAATATCTTCTAATATGAATTAAAAAATCCATACTTTGATTTTCCTCTAACTCAGTGTGTGTTAGCGGGAATATCACTTCACCTCTTGGTACCTCAGTTTCCTATGAATAGAGAAAGACAATGATTACCTCAAATGGGTGTTTAGAGGCCTAATTAAATACTGTTTGTATCATTCTGAGATCCTTAGAGGAAAGCAATTACATTGTGCGTATGAAAAATATTACTGTACTAATTAATTCATTATTGAAAAATGACATGATTATCTGACATATTCCAAATATAATTGCACCCATTACTATTTTTAAGACTCCCTTTCAATTTGCATGGAATTTTACACCTGAGAAAGAAAAATGTTCTCTTAATTGAATCATCAGTTCTATGAATAATCCAGCAGAATCAATTTGTGCACAATACATCACTAGGCTTCATTTTTCCTGTATGCACTTTCGTCCAGTAAAGTGACAGCTTAGGAAAGAAGGTTAATAATAGGACACCATTACGGAAGGAGAAAGGGTTGTGGGATTTTTTTTCTTTTATTAGTATAACTCTGTACTAAATCTTCAAGTTTCAGAAAGGCCTCATTAAATGAATCCTGCAATTTCTTTGCAGAAGTGAACCAAAAATGCAGATTAATTTCACATTTCAATGTCTTCTGCTGGATCATAGAAACCTATTCCCTTCCTACAGCTGATTTTTCATTTTCATTACGTTGTGTTAACCTTCCACTTTTCCTGTGGAAGGTTAACTCTATCCCAGTCAAACCCAGGACAACATGGAAAAAAAGGAGGTGGTTGGTGACACTCAACATGGCGTCACTAAGGACAAATTGTGCCTGACAAATTTGGTGGCCCTCTACGATGGCGTTACAGCATTGGTGGATAAGGAAGTAGCAATTGATGTCATCTACCTGTCATCTACCTGTCAAAGCATTTGACACTGTCCTCCACGACATCCTTGTCTCTAAATTGGAGAGACATGGATTTGACAGATTGACCACTTGATGGATAAGGAATTGGCTGGATGGTTGCACTCAAAGAGTGGCAGTCAACAGCTCAATGTCCAAGTGGACGCCAGTGATAAGTGGCATTCCTCAGGGGCTGGTGTTGGGCTGGTGCTGTTTAATGTTTTTGTCAGTGACATGGACAGTGGGATTGAGTCCACCCTCAGCAAGTTTGCTGACAACATAAAGCTATGTGATGTGGTGGACATGCTGGAGGGAGGGATGCCATCCAGAAGGACCTTGACAGGCTTGAAAGGTGGGTCTCTGCAAACCTCATGAAGTTCAAAAAGGCCAAGTGCAAGGTCCTGCACGTGGGTCAGGGCAATCTGAAGCACAAGTACAGGCTGGGCAGAGAAGGGATCGAGAGCAGCCCTGAGGAAAAGGCCTTGGGAGTGTTGGTGGATGAGAAGCTCAACATGAGCTGGCAATGTGTGCTTGAAGTTCAGAAAGCCAGCTGTGTCCTGGGCTGCATCCAAAGAAGTGTGGCCAGCAGGTCGAGAGAGGTGATTCTGCCCCTCTACTCTGCTCTCAGGAGACCGCACCTGGAGCACTGTGTTCAGCTCCTGGCATGGAGCTGTTGGAGTGGATGCAGAGGAAGGCCATGAAGATCATCCAAGGGCTGGAAGACCTCTCCTATGAAGACAGGCTGAGAAAGTTGGAGTTGTTCAAGAGAAAACTCTGGAGAGATCTTAGAGCAGCCTTCCAGTACCTAAAGGGGGGCCTACAGGAAAGCTGGAGAGAGACTTTTTGCAAAAGCATGTAGTGATAGGACAGGGGCAATGGCTTTAAACTGTAAAAGGGAAGATTTTGATTAGATCTAAGGAAGAAATTTTTTACAATGAGAGTGGTGAGGCAGTGGAACATGTTGCCCAGAGACGTTGTGGCTGCCCCATCCCTGGAAGTGTTCAAGGCCAGGTTGGATGAGGCTTTGAGCAGCCTACTCTAGTTGCAGGTGTCCGTGGCCATGGTATGGGAGTTGGAACTAGATGATCTTTAAGGTCTCTTTCCAACCCAAACCATCCTATGATTCTATGTATAATTCTATGAAACATGACAGTGATACTAAGAAAAAACAGGGTGGAGTGAGGCAGAATTTAACCTTTCCTTTTAAATAACAATCTAAAATGCAATATCTATTCCCTAAACCATGTTCCTGTGTTATCATTGTTATTTAAATGAATGTGTACAGAAGTATTGGAACAATACAAAAGCAAAGACAAATTGAATTAATAGGAGCAGATGGAGCAACTGCCTTTAGATGTGCTGACAGTTGAAGTACTTTTAGAAACACTAACACTGTCATATTTTCTTTTATAAATATCACCTGTAAGATTAAAAATATGGCAGGATGATCAGCAGAAGTGGTGGAAATTAATGCAGTCTCTTTCTTTCTACTGATTTTCTATTAGTACTCCTGATTAACACAACAGCTGATTAAGAATAGGTCCTAGTTATAGCAGGGTAGGGTGGTAGCTGTAGCCCATTTTTTAATAAAGTTTGTTTGTTCCTAAATATATTGCTACTAAATGCTACAGGGGAGATATTTGGCTAACAAAACATCGTATGTGAGATTTCTCAGAAAAGAAAAATTCACCTTCTTGCTATAGAAAACAGTAATAAAAATAACTGTATGATATGTGCCTATTGCCCCTGAGGAAAGTACCTTGATTTGACCTAATTTTGTTGACATTTTCCTCATCAAATTATAATCAAAAATAAATTATATGAAAGTAAGACTACACATTAAAATTTTTTAATATAAATATGTGATAAGGATGGAGTCATCACTTGAGAAATACTTGCAACACCACTTCTATGAGAATCTTTTTGATGCATAAAGTTAAGTCTCAAATCCAAACTTCTGCAGACATTTTATTAGTATCATTTTTATTTAAGGTCTGCAGCAGAAGCCTATCCAAACCTATATTCATTAGTTTCAGCCAGGAATCAGATACAGTTTGAGCAAGAGCAGACTTTTCTTTACAACAAAGAAAAGAAGAAATCCAGGTTCATGTCTATAATTTTGGGTACTACTGAAACTAGAGTACCATTATTGACTGCCATTTTCATTGTGGGAATTTGTTCAGCCTCACTGTGCAATTTATGAGGTACAAAATCCAAAATGGAAAAGTCTGCTGGAAAAAATATGACTAACTCAACGTATTCAGATTTTCATCAGGTTGCACATTGGGCTAATGGGGATTTGTTGCTCTTGAAAGACATGAACACTTTGCCTTTTCTGATAAGACACGTCACTTTAATAACTCAGGGAGTGACTCTGGCCCTCTGGTATTCTTCACGTAGAAGGGATAGACCACAGACACGAATAGTGACTCATTACTCACCTAGTCTTGCAGACTTCTGTTTCCCAGTAGCCCAGATAGGACTACACAGTACTAATCTCCTGGTATAGTGGTGAAGACAGAAGTATTCTACCTGAGCAATCAAACAGATATTACCATGTTGTTAAGCATCCTTGTATCTACATGGTCAACTCACATGATATCTGAGCATTGTATAACTATCTTTGAAGGCATATGCCTTAAGAGAACATGTGAGAGGGCTAGATGTGGCTAAAAAGAAGTTGTAAAACAGCAGCTTTAAAGTATCCAACTAAAAATATTTCAGTGTAAAGAAGAAATTCACTTTAGTAATTCACAAATGCTTCACAACTTTTTGGCTCATTATAAAAGGTCACACTGATCTACTGCCTCTGATATTATTACAAGTTTTACTAATTCCTTTGCATTAAGGCCACAGCATTACTTCAAACTACTTTCCTAACCACATTTGGTTATCATAAATTCAGAAGACAGGTAAAATAGAAAAGTTTTATGAAGCATAAGCTCAAGTGTCCGTAGTAATGAAATGATTTCGTTCTAAGTTCTTGCTTATGCAGTTGTCTAAGAAAAGGGTGGTAAGAAAAAATAATTTCCAAACAACTAAACTGTGACACAATTCTACCCACTCCAGGCATATAAATACTATACTGAATCATACTTTTGCATGTGATATGGGCTACTTTAATACGTGGTACTCTTTTTTTGCTCTTGCTTTTTGCAAAATGTTTTGCTCTTTTTGCAGTAATTTTTATTAAAAATTCTAAATTCATAGATTCATAGATTCATAGATTTCTAGGTTGGAAAAGACCTTAGAGATCATCGAGTCCAACCATCCCTAATCCCCATTAAACCATATCCTCAAGTAGAACATCCACCCTATTCTTAAACACATCCAGGGATGAGGACTCAACCACCTCCCTGGGCAGCCTATTCCAGTGGCTGACAACCCTTTCAGAGAAGAAATACTTCCTAACATCCAACCTGAATCTCCCCTGACTAAGCTTATGCCCATTTCCTCTTGTTCTATCACCCATCACTAATGTAAAGAGTCCTTCCCCTACCTCCCCACCATCTTTTCTCAAGTATTTATAGGCCGTAATCAGGTCTCCCCTCAGACTCCTCTTCCCCAGGCTAAACAGCCCCAACTCCCTCAGCCGCTCCTCATAAGTTTTATTTTCCAGCCCCTTGACCAGTTTAGTCGCCCTTCTTTGGACTCGCTCCAGGAGCTCAATATCTCTCTTAAAGCGAGGGGCCCAAAACTGGACACAATATTCCAGGTGCGGCCTCACCAGTGCCGAGTACAGGGGCAGGATCACTTCCCTGCTCCTGCTGGTCACACTATTCTTGATACACGCCAGTATCCCATTGGCCTTTTTGGCCACCTGGGCACACTGCTGGCTCATATCAAGCCGGTAGTCAACCAACACCCCCAGGTCCTTCTCCGCCAGGCAGCTCTCCAGCCACTCTTCCCCGAGCCTATAGCGATGCTTGGGGTTTTTACACCCCAAGTGAAGGACTCTGCACTTGGCCTTATTAAAGCTCATGCCATTGGCCGCAGCCCAACGATCCAGTCTGTTCGAATCCCTCTGAAGGGCCTCCCTACCCTCGAGCAGATCGACACAGCCTCCCAGCTTGGTGTCGTCCGCAAATTTACTGAGGGTACATTCAATTCCCTCATCCAGGTCATTGATAAAGATGTTAAACAGAACTGGACCCAGCACTGAGCCCTGGGGAACCCCACTGGTGACCGGCCTCCAGCCGGATTTAGCCCCATTTACCACCACTCTTTGGGCCTGGCCATCCAGCCAGTTTTTAACCCAAAGGAGGGTGTGCCTATCCAGGCCAGCAGTTATCAGTTTCTCAACCAGAACACTATGAGAAACTGTATCAAAGGCTTTACTGAGGTCTAGGAAAACTACATCCACAGCCCTTCCCTCGTCAACTAGGCAGGTCACCCTGTCATAGAAGGTGATCAGGTTTGATTGGCAAGAGCTGCCTTTCATAAACCCATGTTGACTGGGCCTGATCACCCGGTTAACCTGTATGTGCTCATTAATAGCACTCAACCTGTTCCATGACTTTGCCCGTCACCGAGGTCAAACTGACAGGCCTGTAGTTCCCCGGATCCTTCTTCCACCCTTTTTTGTAAATGGGGGTAACATCCGCCAGCCTCCAGTCCAGCGGAACTTCCCCAGTGAGCCAAGACTGTCCAAAGATAATGGACGGGTTTGGCAATGACATCCGCCAGCTCTCTCAGGACTCTCGGGTGGATACCATCAGGCCCCATAGACTTGTGGGCATCCAGCCGGAGGAGCAGTTCCTTGACCCGTTCCTCTGGGATCACAAATTGATTCAACTATATGTATAGAAAAGTGATATATTAAGTTTTGGAAGTCTGGGTACAAGGAAAGAAGTTTCTAGGATTTGTCCTACTTTCTCCCATGCTAATCAATGACCACCTGAGATGCATTTGGGACATGGGCCATGAGTTGACTTCACCACCTGTGCTCGCTAGCCCTGTTCTTTAGTCAATGTTACTAAGAGGAGTTCTCTTCAGTCGATGTTCACTACTTCAAAATATAATTTGCCCCACACATGCCTTTCATGATAACACTGAAGCACACTTTATACTTACTTGAAATTTTGCATAAAATAATTCCATATCACAAATTAAGGACTGGCATAATTGTTTTGGTGTGTAATCCTTTGACTGTCATATATTTTCTTACCCACATATGTACAATATAATGCCTTAAGCAGAATTGCTATACTCAATTAATATCAAATATATAATAAGAAAATCAAGTCACGAAAGTTAGAAAATTTTCTGCAATGTTTAAAACATCTTTTCACAAATGTAGGTAATGCAAAGGAATTAGTTTTGTTACTGAGTGTCATTTGCAATATCAATGTTTGGGAGTTCATTATTTTGCAGTCTGAACTTTAGATTTTGATACTACCTTCAACTCAGGATTAATTTGTCTTAGCTAGAGAATTGGCAGCATTTTGATAAAATAGAATTAGAGTAAAAAGAGTAAAACATTGCAAGCAGACTGACATATTTGGAATAAAATATAGAAAGTTAAGCTGTTAACTGCAATCTGGCTGGTGGATATTTCATGCTTCATTAGTGATAATTACCTTAATTTGAACTAATGATGCTATGCTGTTGAACTCAGCAGTACAAAACTATTAAATTAAAATAATACAGTTTAAAATTGTAAAAATTGTAAATTTTCACAAAATATTATTACTCAAAGCTTCATTTCAGCAGAACCCCAAAACTCCCATTGCAGTAATAAAATTAATATTCAAGTACTTGCACTTCAAGTAAGAATTAATCTCTGCCCTGAGGCATCTACACTGTAAAACATGATTTTAGATAGAATAGCCTAAATTATTTTCTATTTAAAAAAAAGTAGAAGAATCTTAACAATATCAGGTCATAATATACCGTGGAACATATATTTATTTTGGCCTGTGTTCTATAAATCCATAGAAGTACACTCCCATAAGTAGGAGCAGATCTGATTCTCAGAGCAAGAAGAGGTTAAATCTAAGCTGTAAGCAAATTCCAATGTTCCAGTGAACATTTTGAAGAATAAAACTCATCACATTTCCTATGAAGCTACTTAGGAAAGAAGAACTTAAAAATATTTTTTTAAACTAACTACAGCTGTGAACAACATACCGAAGAGATGAGCAGTTAGTGATCTTACATCTTTTCAGTGAAAGATAGAAATTGAATCTATAGTACCAGCTAATCAGCTCTGACACCGTATGAAATGGAACTACTGGATTTAAACACTAAAAATAACATTCAAAGATTAATTGCTCCAAAACTTGGATAAATTTACTAGGACAGAAAAAGAATATGGAACAATTAACCTTGAAGATATAGCTGAATGTAAATGAATTTAATTGGTTTCTATCATAAATGTAATTAAATCTAACGTGATGGGACATGAGCCTACAAGAGGGGTATTAAACTAGAACTACCATACAACAATTCTATAAAATGGGGAGTCTCAGTGACACAAGTAGCAAACAATGGCCAGTTTCAAAGGACATAACACAAACTGGTAGGGATTTACATCAAGACTGTATATTGTGGCTACTGTATAATGTGAAATCAATGGACAAGCATAGAAAGGGAGTGTGGAAAGAAAGCGACCTGCAATCTCAAGCCATGTCATTTCCATTCAGAGTTGTTGAAACTAGTGCAGACCCAAGGTATATGGATGAGACTGCAGAGAATAAGACTAGTGATTCCGAGATTAAATTATTAAATTAATATTAAATTAATTAAAACGCTATAGCTGAATATACTATGATGGTTACGTACATGAATTATACCAATTCAGTTAAAGATGATGGGAAATTCACTCATAATGGTTGAGCTGTAGTCAAACACAATATGAAACAATGCCTCAGTGTTAAAACGAATCAAAGCAGCTCTGCAGCAAACTCTTAACGTGAGATACACCACAAAATGTAGAGAAACTTCACAGAAGGGTACATGTAAGATGGTTACCTCATGAATGTTACTGAACATTACACGCAATATTGCACTGAATATACAGTCTGGAGAGTTAAAACAAGAAAACTAAATAAGATTTTGAAAACAAAGGAAATGTTCATTTTAAAGGCACAGAAAAGCGAATTAATAAAACATAACCCGAAGTAGCAGTTAGTCTTTTTCTTCATAGAAAATAGCAGTTAACTGAAGCCATAGCGATAGACAAAAGCTAACCAAAGCTCCAACTCCGTATAACTTTTTAAGTTATATATAAACTAGGCTTTATTAAAGACTGAACATAAAAATAACCTTAGTTTGCCACCACTCGACTCCAAATACTTTGAATCTCAACTGCATATAAGAAACCCCTTAGCTGTAAAATTCAAATGAATGCTGGAATTTCTTCAAATCTTATGTATAGTTTATGTCTTGGGAGTTGACTTGGGTGCTAACTAGTGTTTATGGATATCATGCACATGCTATCATGGTGTCATTCCCAAACATACTCCTGTCCTGGTTTCGGCTGGAGCAGAGTTAGTTTTCTTCTCGATAGCTAGAATGGCACTGTGTTTTAGATTTAGTCCGGGATTTGGTATGAGAAGAATGTTGATAACACACTGATGCTCATAGTTGTTGCTAAGACATCGAGGACTTCTCAGTTTCCCATGTTTTGCCCGTGTTTTGGTGCACAACAAGTTGGGAGGGAGTATAGCTGGAGCAAAGTACCCACAACTCCTAACTTACTATTTGATCTTAGGTATAGGATTGAGGCTCAAATTGGCCAATGGAATATTTCATATCATGCAATGTCATGCTCAGTATATAGGTGAGGATCAGCTGGGAAGCTCTCTCTCTGTGGATCTATTTCTGGGGCTCTCACTCTTCCAGGATTGTGGTTTCAGAATTTCCCTGTTTCAGGATCGCTAGCTGGAGTAGGTCAGGTGTTGGTTAGCGAGTGGTGAGCAATTACACTGTGCATCACTTGCTTGTATATGTTATTATCATTTTTATGTATTAGCATATATTACTATAGTTTTTTTATTATTTCTATAATTATTACTTTACATTTATTTTATTTTATTATCACATTGTTCTTATCTCAACCCATGAGTCTCCTTCCTTTTTCTCCTTTAATTCTCTTCCCCATTGCCTGGGGTTCAGGGAAGGTGAGTGAGTGGCTGTGCTGCATTTAGGGGCCAGCTGGGTTAAACCGTGGCAACTCCACAATGCACAGGGTTACATGAATTATAAATGTTAGGAGAGCTTTTATATTGATAGCTTAATAGTATTTGCTACAGGTGTACAGAAGATAGAGAATATTTGCTTGCATTCCTCTTGGAGACTGGCAAGTACAATAAAAAAATTACTGACAAAGTCTTTTGAAGACTGAGTTAACATGAGAATATATTAAGACTTGAAAACTCAGCATTTCAGGTGAAATCTCAGCTCCATTAAAATAAATGGCAAAGTTTGCAATAGCTTCAGTGGGACTAGGTAATCTGTTGTTTTAAATGTTTCTTAATTTATTGGTATTGACCAGTAAATAAAAAAGGTACTTGTTTTCATGCTTTCATACTCAAAACCTTATCAAAAAAGCGATACACAGCTTTGTTTTTTCAACACTCCCCACTCCCTGAAATCCTTATCTCATAAATACCAGCTCAATTTCCAGAAGACTGTGACTAAAGATGAAAGAAATTATGTATGGATGCTTTTATGATTCATCTGTCAGCTGTTTAAAAACAGAAAATATTTTCTTGCTACATATTGCAAAATTTCTCTATATACACTTACATATGAAGAACTGTGTTGGTCAGTAGTGGACAATAAGAAAATCCTACACAGCAATCACACTGGTATGCCTGAATGTGTGTTACATGGATTATCTATTTCAGGTTTTATCTGGAGTATTTTAGCTGATATGTTTCTTAAGATATGGGGCAAAATCTTCTGTGTAACTGATGTTCCTTACACTTCCTGTGTAACATAAATAGCAAAGATGTTGGCTGTCATTGTGAGACAAATGTTCAGCTTTCCATCACGGTGTAAGATCTGATTCTCATTCCTTTTTCTGACATTTTAAAATAAAATACTTCGATATAAAAAATTTTCTGTGTTGCTATACCAGTAGATTTTACATGCTTACTGTTAGACAAGATTTTAAAACAAAACACAGTGAAGGACCTATTTGATTTGTAGAGATAACACCTACCAAGAAATTGAATGAAATTTCTTGGTGTCATTCAGTGCGCCTCGGTAGCACGAACGGTAAGTTCTGCGGCCGGGGGTGGATTGAGGTGGAAAAAGCGAGCGTTGAGTGAGTTAAAAGCTAGGCATCGCCAGGCGGGAGCCAGGATCTCCTGTGTCCTGGTTCCGGCAGTGCCTACGTGACTGCTGACGCAGGGGGGCGGACCCAGAAACAGAGATTTAAATCTCCCTGGAAACGGGAGATTTAAACTGCCCTGGGGAGCGCTGCGACCAGGAGCGGGCAAACAGGAGCGGGCAAACAGGGGCATGGCGCGGCAGAGTAAGGGGCGCGGCAGTTTGCGCGGCAGTTCGCGCAGACAGAGCATCGAGCCCGGTCGGAAGTCCCTGACTATTATGGTGGTCACTAGGCATAAAGCCAAGGCTGCCCCCAGCCCGGTGCAAGCCATGACCAACGCAGCCTCCCAGACAGTCCCCCGCTGGGTGCACGCTGCCACCCAGGTAAGCTGCAGGACTTGTCCCCCAAGTGTATCGGCTCAGGTCACCGCTGGGGAAGTCACTTGTGGGAGCTGTGCCAGGGTGGAGGAACTCCTCCACCTGGTGACAGAGCTTAGAGACAAGGTGAACAGGTTGAGGGCCATCAGGGAGTGCGAGAGGGAGACTGACCAATGGACCAGCACCCTGTGCTCCCTCCCACAGACCCAACAGGCAACCACAGCTGCTCTGACTGAGGAGCCCTCACCCTCTCCCTGCCTGGCCGGGAAGAGGATTCCAGGTGGGAATGAGGAATGGCAGCAGGTCCCTGCCCGGTGCGGCAGGCCTGCCCCCTCTGCTCCCACATCTACCTCCCAGGTTCCGTTGCATAACAGATAGGAAGCTCTGCAAGTGGAACTGACCCCCAGGGAGGATCACAACACACATGTTAGTATCCTTCCCAAGGTCCATACCTGCCATTAAGACATCCTCAGTTAAGAAGAAAAGGCGGGTGATTGTTCTAGGCGTCTCCCTTTTGAGGGGAGTGGAGGGCCCGATTTGTAGACCTGACCCTTTACATAGGGAGGTCTGCTCCCTTCCTGGGGCAACAATTAGGGATGTGATTAAAATACTCCTGTCTATAGTCAGGCCCACGGATTACTATCCCCTTCTTATTTTCCAAGTTGGTAATGATGACTTTAGGAAAAGAAACATTCGGGCAATTGAGAGGGATCTCAGGGTTCTGGGAAGAATGGTAAAGGGATCGGGGGCCCAAGTGATATTCTCCTCTATCATACCAACTTCGGGACATGACACGTGATGGAAAACAAAGAGCGAGGATTTAACTAACTGGCTACAAAAGTGGTGTGAGGAAAAAAACCTAGGATTCTTCAACCACGGGCTGACCTTCTCAAGGCCAGGCCTTCTGTCCAGGGATGGGGCAGATTTGTCTGCATGGGGGAAAAGGCTATTTGTGGCAGAACTAGCTGGGATCGTTAATAGGGCTTTAAACTAGACGTGAAGGGGGTGGGGGGTATTGTCACACTTCGAGGAATTACAGCTGAGGACGGCCCTCCAGTGTCTGACGAGAGCAGTGTAGGCAGGTACCTTCGGCCTGCCGCCTCAGTGATAGTAGGGGGTGATATGTGTAGTAAGGGGCAACACACAAGTTGCGTTGAAGTAAAAGAAAATCCCATAAATAACGGCATAGGTATTAAAGCTACCCACCTAGGGGTGCGATGGGGTCGAGAGCCCAACTTACGTGCTTCTATACGAACGCACGCAGTATGGGCAATAAACAAGAGGAACTGGAAGCCTTCGTTAACCAAGGAAGCTATGACATAGATGCCATCACAGAAACATGGTGGGATGACTCGTATAATTGGAACACTACCATGGATGGCTACAAGCTCTTCAGGAGGGATAGGAGAGGTAGGAGAGGTGGTGGGGTTGCCCTTTATGTAAGGGAAGGTCTAGAATGCTTAGAGTTTAATGTTGGGGACGACTTGGTGGAGTGTCTGTGGGCGAAAATTAAAGGGGAGCCTATGAAGGCGGATATTGTAGTAGGAATCTGCTACAGGCCGCCCTATCAGGACAGTGAGGTTGATGAGCTATTCTTTAAACAACTGGGGGAAGTCTCGCGCTCACTAGCCCTTGTCCTTGTGGGTGACTTTCACCTACCTGATGTCTGCTGGAAGTATAACACGGCAGTCAGAAAACAGTCTAGACGATTCCTGCAGTGTGTGGAGGACAACTTCCTACCGCAACTGATCAGTGAACTGACTAGAGAAGGTGCTCCCCTAGACCTGCTGTTTGTGAACAGAGAAGGTCTTGTGGGAGATGTGATGATTGGAGGACGCCTGGGGCATAGTGACCACGAGATAATAGAATTCTCAATTCTAGGGGAAGTTAGGAGGGGGAGCACTAAAACGGCCAAGCTGGACTTTGCGAGAGCTGACTTTGGCCTGTTTAGAAGTCTGGTTAATAAAGTCCAATGGGAGACAGCTCTCAAGGGTAAGGGGGTGCAGGAGGGCTGGTTACTCCTCAAAAAGGAAATTCTGGAGGCACAGGAGCGAGCTGTCCCTGTGTGCCGGAAATCGAGTCGCCAGGGTAGAAAACCGGCTTGGATGACAAAGGAGATTTGGGAACATCTCAAAAGAAAAAGGGAAGTCTATAAGTCTTGGAAGAATGGGCAGGCATCCAGGGAGGACTACAGGGAGGAGATTAGGGTATGTAGGGAGATAATCAGGGGGGCAAAAGCCCAAGTGGAACTTAGACTAGCCTGCTCCGTAAAGGACTACAAAAAGTCCTTCTATAAATACATTAATAACAGAAGGAGGGCTAAAGATTACCTCCAGCCCCTACTGGACACAGGAGGTACGTTAGTCACTAGTGATGAGGACAAGGCTGAGGTCCTTAATGCCTTCTTTGCCTCAGTCTTTAATAATAAGGTTAGTAGTTCCCAGGTGAGCTGGCCTATGGCGTCTGAGAGCAGGGAGGGAGAGCAAATCGAAGCTCCTGTGATCCAAGAGGAACGGGTCAAGGATCTGCTTCGTCGGCTGGATGCCCACAAGTCTATGAGGCCTGATGGTATCCACCCGAGAGTCCTGAGAGAGCTGGCGGATATCATTGCCAAACCCCTGTCCATTATCTTTGGGCAGTCTTGGCTCACTGGGGAAGTTCTGCTGGGCTGGAGGCTGGCGGATGTTACCCCCATTTACAAAAAAGGGTGGAAGAAGGATCCGGGGAACTACAGGCCTGTCAGTTTGACCTCGGTGACGGGCAAAGTCATGGAACAGGTTATCTTGAGTGCTATTAATGAGCACATACAGGTTAACCGGGTGATCAGGCCCGGTCAACATGGGTTTATGAAAGGCAGGTCTTGCCAATCAAACCTGATCACCTTCTATGATGGGGTGACCCGCCAGGTTGATGAGGGAAGGGCTGTGGATGTAGTTTTCCTTGACCTCAGTAAAGCCTTTGATACAGTTTCTCATAGTGTTCTGGTTGAGAAACTGGTAACTGCTGGCCTGGATAGGCACACCCTCCTTTGGGTTAAAAACTGGCTGGATGGCCGGGCCCAAAGAGTGGTGGTAAATGGGGCTAAATCTGGCTAGAGGCCGGTCACCAGTGGGGTTCCCCAGGGCTCAGTGCTGGGTCCAGTTCTGCTTAAAATCTTTATCAATGACCTGGATGAGGGAATTGAATGTACCCTCAATAAGTTTGTGGAGGACGCCAAGCTGGGAGGCTGTGTCAATCTGATTGAGGGTAAGGAGGCCCTTCAGAGGGATTCAAACAGACTGGATCATTGGGCTGAGGCCAATGGCATGAGTTTTAATAAGGCCAAGTGCAGAGTCCTTCACTTGCGGTATAAAAACCCCAAGCATCACTATAGGCTCGGGGAAGAGTGGCTGGAGAGCTGCCTGGCGGAGAAGGACCTGGGGGTGCTGGTTGACTACCGGCTTGATATGAGCCATCAGTGTGCCCAGGTGGCCAAAAAGGCCAATAGGATACTGGCGTGTATCAAGAATAGTGTGACCAGCAGGAACAGGGAAGTGATCCTGCCCCTGTACTCGGCACTGGTGAGGCCGCACCTGGAATATTGTGTCCAGTTTTGGGCCCCTCGATTTAAGAGAGATACTGAGTTCCTGGAGCGAGTCCAAAGAAGGGCAACTAAACTGGTCAAGGGACTGGAAAATAAAACTTATGGGGAGCGGCTGAGGGAATTGGGGCTGTTTAGCCTGGAGAAGAGGAGGCTGAGGGGAGACCTGATTACAGCCTATAAATAATTGAGAAGGGACGGTGGGGAGGTGGGGGAAGGGCTCTTTACATTAGTGTTGGGTGATAGGACAAGAGGAAATGGGCATAAGCTTAGTCAGGGGAGATTCAGGTTGGATGTTAGAAAGAATTTCTTCTCTGAAAGGGTTGTCAGCCATTGGAATAGGCTGCCCAGGGAGGTGGTTGAGTCCCCATCCCTGGATGTGTTTAAGAAAAGGGTGGATGAACTACTTAGGGATATGGTTTAATGGGGGATTAGGGACGGTTGGACTGGATGATCTCTAAGGTCTTTTCCAACCTAGAAAATCTATGAAATCTACGAAATCATGACAAAAGTAAACAAAGGAGAGAAAAAAATCTTTCTCGAAAATTTTTATTGTCTTTATACTGCAGAACTTTATAAAATGCTATAAACCAGGGCTCATAGTAACCCCCAGCTATATTCATAATATGCATGAATACATCACCTCTCATGTAAAGGAATCCCCAGGAACAAACCTACTCATCATTAAATAGGAATTATTTCACTATGAGAATGGGACAGTTGTTTTACAGTGCCCAGGAGTCAAAAAAAAACCCCACAACAAACAAAAATCCCAAGCCAACCCAGAACCTGCTCAAGAAGGCTTTGCCACAGTTAAAATCATTGTAAAATTTTAGAAAGATTGCAGCTAGCTTCAGTAGAATTTAGTTACGCCAGCTGCAGACACTTCTGAAAAGGTCAGAAAATCTTTGTCAACATTCTGTCTTAGGAAGCTGATTAATGCCAAGATTTAAAAAAATGCAGAGTATTCAGTCTCAGATAAAAAGCAGTCAACTAGCAATGGCACACTTCTGCGGTTTGAAGACTGAGACCTTATACTAATACCTGTAGCCATATGTAGGCTCTTGATAAATAAAATTTACGTCCACAGTGCCAAGCCAGCAGCTGCGATTCTCATCTATGTTAGCCGGATGTACTTATATTCAAAAGATCAAGAAATTAATTTTATTTATTTATTTATTTATTTATTTATTAAAGTGACTGACTGAAAAAAATGACTAGATTTGAGCTGTTGAATGTAAGGTATTTCATTTGTCCAGAGTCACTGAGCAAATTTGTGTGAGAATTTAACATGGAAGCCAATCCTTCTAGCTCTTAGCCCTTTGGTCTTAAACATAACCAAGACTAAACTCTTTCCCAAGAAGCTTGAAGTTTAATGAGCTTACCCATTCATGGATATAAAATAAATTACTTTTTACTCTTAGATTCCCAGATCGGACAGAGAGCCACAGTTTTAGCGTAAATATAAGAGGTCTGCAGTTACCACCTTTTTCCTTTCTAGATATTTTAAGCATTTAAGTTCCTTTTACTAAGCAACACATACACATTAAAGTTTACATAAGTTTCAAAAGAGGAATTCAAGAATAATAGTAACTAGTTTGTTAATTTAATGGCCAAACATTGTGTTTATTATATATACTTGGAACTCTCACTTATCATCTAATGTACCTTATGTAGGCATATTAGATAACTAACCTACCCCTTTGTATTCTATCTTTCATCCGTATAACCAAGTCCTATAACTTACTTTTTTTTTGGAGTTTTTTAGCTGCAAAATTAGAAGCCAGAAAGGAATACAAGTGAACTCCCAGCAATAAAATCAAAGTAGGGAAATGAAAATACCTTTTATTTCCTACCACCACAACCTTTATTTGTTTCTGACATAAAGTAGAAATTAAAGATGGAAGCCCATACTGTAAAATTTGGTAGAAAGTGTGAGAACTGTTTGGTTAAAAACCTCTCCTATTTCTCCATTCTTTATGCTTCAGCCAAGAGCTAGAATTAATTTTAGGTTCCAGATCTAAGTAAAGAAAGAAAATAAGCCTTAATAAAGCCATACTTGTCTTTCTCTTTCTATTTCTCTTTGTCTTTCTTTTTCTTTGTGTTTCACTCACTAGTAATTCAAGGTTAAGGAAAAAAAATGACCTCACAAATACAGCTTTTTATTGGAAACACCAACAAATCATCAACAGAGACCAGGATGAAAAGCTCTTTTTATTGCTTCTTAGTGCATATAACCAAAAAGTGAACTTTAGATTGAAGGGAAATATGTGTTAGTCAGACCTCTTGACTTATAGCAATTTATAAAGTTTCACAGAGCTGTTCCTCTGTATACTACTTTTCTTAGTTTCTTTAAATATAATAACACTAGGGAGCTTTCATTTATTGTTTCTTCTGCACTGCTTTCTTAAAGTTATTCAGAGCTGTGATGGTGCAAAATTGCCCTCAGGGCTATACCAAGTGTCTCTACACCAGTCCAGCTTTTTCTGTCCTGAAAATGGTAGCATTTTTTCATATGTTTTATGTGTAGCAAAAGCTTTGAAAGTGATAATACAAACACTTTAACTGCATTTTACTGTATACTTGAGAAGCAGCATAACATTGCTTTGCCTCAAGGTGACCAGATCATTTGCAGAGAGCGATGATGTTTCCAGGGCAAAAGAGTAAGTTGAAGGATCCCCAGTCTTAGAAAGTTTCTGATGTTTCCTTGAGAAGTTTTTGTTTTGATGACAGGTATTTTCTCGCACAACCTCATTCTAATTAAAGAAAATAACAGCAATGACACAGAAAACCAAAAAGGTCATTAGAATAGTTAATTCTGAGGTCTTGTCATTGTTGGGAATATCAATGATTTTATTACAAGTTGTGTTCCCAACAATATTCAATAATAAAGAAATTATGATGTTTATTCTATTCAGTTATTCTAACTGAGAAGGTACATTTTTGGTCACAACTGTGCTATTTATTAGATTCAGTGCACGATTTAGATGTATTCTTTGCTTACTGTACTTTTCTTTAACTATCCAGTGTTCAGTCGTTAGTTCAAGAAAACATTTATATATATTAATCCATCTACTGTCCTATACCTAAGTTCATTTTTACTTCTAAGTTAAGATAATATTTAAATACTGTCCTGACCAAAGCCTCAATTCCCTTTACATTATTTTTGTGTGTACATTAGATGCTATCAACCAACCCTGAGGATTCATCTGAAGTTTAAGAGACATGCAAATGCTCTGCAAAGCACACTCCAGCAACATTAGCTCAGAGGATGGTGTTCCAAGCATGAGATGTTAAGTAGGTGCTCAGTGCTAACTTTGAAAACACATGTTCAACAGCTGCCAATATAGAAAGTTGCAATGCAGTCTGAAGGCTTTGTAGATCCCATCTTGGTATTGAGAATAGCAATTAAGCAAAAGAAGATAGAGACAAGAAGGAAAGTCAACTGGTCATGCACTGTGATTAGTAGACTGAAATGCATGTTTTGTCTCTCCCACCATATAATGAATAGAATTCAACAGAATTTTTCTAATGAAACTCATCTGCCAAACTGAAGCATTTTGCAAAAGCAGATTGGTTTTGATGAACTGCTGATGAAATGCAGAAAGGCTGCAAGCAATAACCTGCCTCATTTTCTGCCTGCTCATTTATGGGGCTGCCAGAGTCCAAGGACATTCTGGAAAAGTAAGGAACGCTTCAGGCACACATCTTTGGAGACAGGTGAGTGTTTGGTACTTGTGACGATATGGATTTAAAAAAAAAAAATCCTTCCTAAACATAAACAATAAGTAGAACATAATATAATAATAATCAGCTATGTCACACATGATTATAAGTGTTTTGTGTGCAACTAGAACTGCAAAGAGAAGAGGTTTTATAAGAATAAAACTCCACTGAATTTAGAGCTGTTAGGTAGTATTCTAGAAGTAGCACCTCTGTACTTTGTGAAGAGTCCTTTGAGACCTCTATAGTAGATAACCACGTTTCCTTTTATGTGACCAGACAGTATCAAGTATGCATACAGTGCTCATTTAAGAAACTTTCACATATAAAATATTCCACCTCCCCTCACAAGTGGCATTGCTCCAAATATTCCTGCAGGGTTCTAGTTACACAAAGCATATGCTTACACAACCTGAATGTTTCATCCAAGGAACATCCACACCACACAGCACAAGCTGAGACAAAATTGTCATAAAGTAAAAATGTTCATTCTGCACTGGTACTATTTTTCATAGGAAACTTTGAGGAAAAATCTTGATGGTACAATTTTAATTATTTATTTTGACTGCTTAACATGTGAGAGCTGACAAGACTGTAGCAAATAGTGTTGGCATATAATTACTACACAGATATTTACTTCTAGTAAAATACATGTCTCTAGGCAGTACTCAGGGCATAATAGTCTTCCAATCCATCACATATTTGCTGGGAAATACACTTTAAACTTGTCATGCCTCCTGACCGTAAGTAGAAGGCTGCTTGCTGAGAAGACACCACGGGAGTGTTCTGCATCTAACTAGTGACGGATGAGTGCCCCAGCAATCAGATAGTGGCTTGCCTTGCATGGCTAATCCCTGCACTCAGACCTTACGCTCTCTTCTGTCTACAGTTAGCAGTTCAAAAGGCAACATGGAAGCAAGCCCAGCTGCTATATTAAAAAGCTGTAGAAAAGCTCAGTTCTCATTTGATCATTCAGGATCTAAAAATACAACTCAAAAGAGAGTATTTCTTTGTCGGTGCTGCTTCCGCTGACACAGCTTAGAGATGGTCAAGGTTAAAATCAGATGAGCAAAAATAGAAATAATCACAGCTTGTCCAAATTAGCCAGTTCAAGTTCAAGAGAAACAGAACTAAACATGCAAAAGATGAAAAAGGCAATCTAGCTTATGCAAACCACTTCCTTTTAGTGCCAGACTTTCTGCATGTTTTATTTACTAATTTAGCTAAAATGTACCAAATGCCAAATTTATCATTTCCCAAAACTTTTTATATAAACTGATCCTCCAGTTAACACTCAGACTTTAATTTTACTTTTTCTACCTCTTTCCTCATTTGTCACATTAAAAATATCCTCATTCAACTTTGCACTCTGAAATGTGCATGCGGCTATCAACTCACCATCCTCTACTGCTAGCCTGTCTATAATTTCACCTTTAATTACATTTCTTCACACCTGTCATGACTTTTACAGGTTACTGATGAAATAGCTTCATTTTGCCATAGTGATTCTGAAATTGTATTAAATAAAGCTACTGTACAGAGAAACTTGAAACTCTGTGTATGTTGGTTTTGTTTGGTTTTTTTTTCTCTCCACAGAGGCAAGAGAACTATCTTCCATGCATAAGTCACATACAGGTTTAATGCTAGTTTACACTGATCCTTTTTTCCAGCCTTTTTTCTTAGGTGAGAACCTTACTGGTTCTCATTTTTCTTCAGAGGATTTCTCTCTGTGGGTAAGTATTGATGTTTACAATCTCCAAGTTTTTTCTTTTACTTTTATTACAGCAAATAGTAGGGAGAAGTAAAAGGGCAAAGCAGCATTCTCTCACTTGTGAATCTGTATAGGACTGCACAGCCAATGCTTTTTGCGTTGCTGTGCTAATTTTGGCCAGAAGTCACCCAGGAGAGAGAAAAACTGCTCTCCATGGCATGGAAGAGTCATTCAAACATGGTCATTTTGTAGAGAAACTCTCCGTGTTGTTATGACAGGCACTTTGTGTTTTATTCTCTTAACGCTTTATTTCTGAAGCATAAAATGTGATTTCACTCAGCAGGAACAGTTCTATATACTGTTAATTGTTTTAGTGTTATCCACCCTAGGTAGTCCGAAGAATTCCTAAATTTGTGTGATAAAAAGTGAGATTAAATGTGCTCTCATAATGGAAGAGATGTATTATGTACTTGTGATTAACTGTGTGATAGTGTACTTCACAGTCTCAAAATGTCAAACAATATGCCAGCTACTGCAGGAACTTACTGAGTAATTTTCACAAATAATTGATGGAATTCCATTGCATCTTAACACTAACTAACTTTGTCATACCCCAAGGCCATCCATCGAGGCATTGGCAGAGTAGATGAAATGATGCTTAAAATCCCAGTAAGAAACATAAGGATTCAGAAAGAACCAACTTTAATTCTCTCAAAGCCCTGTGGCACTTAGGAATCCATCCTACAGGTAGACATTTAATATTTAACAACCAATTTAACCATTCTTCTAAAAGGATTTTCTTTATGGGTCCCAGGGGCTACTTGCATAAGGGCTACCAGATCTTCAGGTGAAGAGTTTATAGGCTTCAAAATAGGACAGATATAGGTATGATCTACAATTGTTGTGACTCAGCTACCCTCAGAGCTTTCTCAGACAGTTTTTCTCATTAGAATTCACTGTGAGATGTACTTTTGTGGATGACATTTCTGGAAAGATGAAGTGGCTTATTCTAATTAATCCCAAGCTTTATCATAATTTAAGTTTTAATTAATTAAAAGGTTTGAGTTTTTTAGCTTGTTGTTGTTGTTTTTCATTTAAGAATTATACTACAAATTTATCCTCTATCTTGTTAAATAAGCATAGGTCTAGATCACAGGAGTCAATTTCTCTGGCAGATCGATGGCTGTTCAGCTGCAGAACTGTGTAAAATCTCGTTTTGGTTTAAAGGCTTTGTATTTACCCAGGAATCAAAAAGACAAGAATTCTATTTGTAATTTCTAATTGTAAAATGGGTTGGAGTCTATCTTTCCAGTTTGCTCTCCCCCAAAGAGAACACCATTTAAAGAACTTTGATTTAAAATTTTAAATCCAGTCTCCCACCAATAAACTTGTACTTTGAGAACAGTAGGTTAATGGGTCCTTCAAAATGTACTTCAGTCTTTCAACTTTATGATTGTCCAAAACTACTGAGTGAAAAGGAAAGCCATTTTGAGGTCTTCTATAGGAAATGAGCAATCTAGATGAAATAAGTTGGCCATGCTTTTCAACTTCCTGGTTGTCAAAAGATCTATCAGAAAATCCACTAGTATTAGCTAGCACTCTTTTGGTAGACTCAGTAGAGATACAAAGAGTTGGATAGACACAAAGGCTGTTCTACCTTTCCTCACTAACACGTCCCTCTCAATAAGGGTGAATATAAATTTTCTTTCAGTGCAGACATACCTCTATTGTTAATAAACACAGGAGCTTATTTCCTAGATATGTCAATGCAGAATTTCTTTTGCAAGAATTATACAAAAGATGGACTAATAATTAGTTCCTAAGGCTTGAGAGGATTGACTTCAGCTCCTTTTCCCTTCAAAGGCATGGGCAAGTACACTTCTCTCTAAGCCTACCTGTAAAACTGAAGTAACAGTACCTACTTTCCTCACCAGGGATTTGTGAGAATATACACATTAAGATGATGGGGCCTAGAACCTATGTCAATGCAGAATTTCTTTTGCAAGAATTATGCAGAAGACGTGTAATTTTTATATTTCTGTATAAGATTTTTAAACTTAATAAAGCTTTAAAAATAATAATGAACATTTTAGCACCATCAGTATCATCAGACAAGGTGCACACTTTCCATTAAATCAAAACTGACAGTAGACAAAATTCCCTAAACAGGGAATATAATTCAAGATTGGGAAACTTCATTGGAAATACAATATTTTCTTGCTATGGCTACTGTGCAAATCAGCTGAGACTTCAAGGTTACACTAAAATGACGTTCAACATTTGCTTCTTGCCCCAAGTGCTTATTACTCTGTATTCAGCAACCAGTTCTAACTGCATCTGCAAAACAGAAGGATTTTTATAAGGAACCCTTCAACCTTTCTTAAAGACAAGGTTTGGGGGTTGTTGTGTATTTGAGGGTTTCATTGTTGTTGTTGTTTGTTTTGGTTTTGATCGGGGTTTTTATGTGTGTGTGGGTTTTTTGGGTTTGAGGATTTTTTTGTGTGTTGTGTTTGGTTTTTGTTGTTTTTTTTTTTTTAAACCTCATAAAGCTTTAAAAAATCGCAAATTTTCCTCTACCAAAAATGAACAATATTAAAATAACTTCTTAGATGTACTTTTCTTGATACTTTCTGCTCTTGAAATTAAGACCCATATGAGAGAATGGGACATTAGCAGGTGATAACACCGCTGTTTGCCATTCCTAACAAAATCTGATGATTATAAAGCACTTGTGGATCCTCTCATTCATTTCCTTTTCTACTTTTTAGATTTATCACTCAATACCTTTGCAAATAGCTAGTTCCTCATTCCACATCAAGTTCTGTCATGGTATATATTCCATTTCTCAGCTTCCCACTAAGTGGAATTGCTGTGGCTGACAATGTTTCGTTAGTGAAATGCAGTAATTAAATCATTTTAGTTATGAACTCATGTTCTCTTCTATAGCCTTTTTCAGATGCTGGTTTATTATTTTATTTCAGTCTGTTAGACTGGAGATAAGAGGAGCTACTGCTTATGTCTAACTTATTTCACTTCATAATAGCCGTATACTTGCTGGTAATTCTTAGAAGGTCAGGTATACAATATCAAGCAAAGAAATAGATGCATCATGTAAAGGTCACCTCATTAGGGTAGGGATGTGAGGAAATGTTCTCATAAGTGTAGCAAAAAATCATTACTGTATTTTGGTAAGATCGTTTCAGAAAATAAGAATAATAGACTAGAATTGTAGGCTTCTTCCAGTCAACTCTTCTTCCATGGGGAAATGTTAAATATAAGGAAGAAATTCTTCACTCTGAGAGTGGTGAGGCACTGGAACTGATTGCCTAGAGAAGTTGTGGCTGCCCCATCCCTGGAACTGTTCAAGGCCAGGCTGGATGAGGCTTTGAGCAACCTGGTGTAGTAGAGGGTGTCGCTGCCCATGGCAGATGGTCTTTGAGGTCCCTTCCAACTCAAACCATTCTATGATTCTATGATTCTATGAAGGGACCTTTTGTGTCCACTGATCAAAGGAAGCTCATCCTGAGTATAAAATGTCCATTGCAACTAGTATACTGGATTTAGTCTTTTCTTAATGTAACAGCTGCTATTCCTGCCGGTCTCTAAATATGAAACCTCCAGAGTTAAAGTTAGAAACCTGGCACTCCAGATAAAAGCTGTAATAAATTCCCAGCCTTGTGGATTAAGCAAAAAAGGGAAGGTATGACAAATACTTACCAGCAGATACATACACGTGAAGGTTCTGCAATTATGAGGTAGATTAATGCAATTTCTTGACCCACTGTAAAGGAATATTACACTTAATATCTACATGCAACCGTGTATGTAATAATGATATTAAACCCTGTTAAGTTTATAGTTAACAATTGTGAAATTATTTCTATTTGTTATATCGAAGTGTATATTGAACAGCGATAACGACATGCTTTCAGGTCATTGCCCGTGTAGGGGATCAAATGATACATGGTCAGTGAAAGGAAAACTGAATGCTACACCACCCGTTTTCTTTGCACAACTGCTATTACTGATCTTATTTATAGGATTCCAACTAATAGTTTGGGGAATTTTTTGGGAGGGTGTTCCTTTACTCAGAGTACATACAATTCTTTTGTGGTGGAGTCAAAGTGTGTCAAATTCATAGAGCTAAGAAATGATTAAAAAGACCAGATGACAATCAACAAATAAACACAGAAGTGAATAATTTATAGAACTTCAGAAGGAACAAATACCTATCTAATGTCACCTCCAGACATTTCTGAAAGTTGCTTAGATCTAAAAAACACATTCTTGTCCAAGTTGACAAAAACCGGGCATGAAATATCAGTGATTCAGTATCACTAGAAAAGACTGAGAATGCTTACAATGAAGAATAACAAAATACTTGAACTGTATTATGTCAAAAAACAGCATCAGTAAGGGAGACTCCAAGTAAATCAAACACACACAAAAAGATTGCATATCTTTAAAAAAATCTACAAGTATCTTAAACAGTAATTTGAAAAGCTGTTGTCATTTTAAGTTTAAGTTTTTACATTATCAAGTAGCGTGGTGTAAGGGGATCAGATCTGTAGAAAAAAATTGTTGAAGACTGAAAAGATACATTTTAAGCATTTGCCATGTTTTTCCTTGAATACCCAGTATTGTGTACTACTATGTGTCCTTTAGCTAAGTTCCACCTGAATATATCAGGGAAAGCCCTATTATGTGAACCAAAGCACAGTATGTAGGGACAATAGTCAGAAATGCATTCCTAATCCAGCCTAGGAACAAAAACACAGAAAGCAGAATTCATACCACTATTCCATTAACACCAACCGCTATCTTTTCTATAGCAAAGGGAAGACAACAAAGATGACTGAAGTTTTGAACAGAAATAATATTTTATCTATGAATTATAGCTATCCTATAGAAAGTGTAAACTTACATCCACAGAAATAAGAATGCACTCAAAAAAATAAAAATTCTGTGAGAAGGTGTCACAGAACTAGTGTTTTTACAACGGAAAGTTGGAAATCTTTAAATGTATTCAAAGGAATATGAGTATCGCAGTTCAGGAGTTGTAAGTGCTTTCGACTTTTCACAAATTGGAAGAATTGATAAGGACAGTTAAACATCCCGAAAAATGTAAAACTAGGTATCAAAGAATTCATTGCAAATTATAACAAAAGGAAGACAAAACTAGCTGTATTTCTCTAGACAAGAGCTATCTGTTATAATATAGTCCATATGTAGTTTTTCAGGAAAGTATCTGGATATGACCCCAACAATGCATCCACTGCGCTTGATCCAATGAATCATTGATGAATAGGTTTTGCCAAAGAGAATTTGGATATCCAGTGCATCACTCATGACCGGCATGGAAAGCTCTCCTTAAGTGCCTGAAACACGACTGCCAATTCCCACCAAAGGAGCAAGTGCATATGCACTAATAAAACTCACATGCACATAAATGTGCAAGTTGCAAATCTGTGAAAGCAAATCCCTCCCCTATAATAAATTACAGTATTCTGATTTTATTGCTACAGAATCTGTGCCTGTTGTTTCTTAAAATTTATGCATGTATTTCTAATGTGCTAAACCCCGAAGGCTTTGTTTGCAGATAGTTAATAATTTTTATTTTCTACATTCTTGTATTCTGAAACTATTTTTGGCCAATAAATGTGAAAAATGACATCTTTTAAATAAGATAATATTTAATCCAGATCAAAAAGTATTATGAGTATTTATACTGTCACAAAACTAGCATTCAGTGAATGCTTGCACATCCAAAGCCTAGAAGACTAGATACCTTAAAAAAAAAAATCATCAGAGTTCACTGGTTGAACGGTACCAAAGAAAGCAAATAGCTAAAATATCCAGTTTTAGCTCATGAAATAAATAGATTCACTGTCCTCAGAAATGACCTACAGTTAATCAAAAGAGAAAAAAATATCATTATGTAATTCAACATTCAAATAAAGGTAAAAGTGATTTAATTATTTTTCACTGTGAATCAAGTTGTGGTGATCTTAAGTTTCCAAATAAATAGAAAGAATAATAACATTGGGCCACATCCTGAGTGAAGTACATGAACCTACTTCCAAGTAGTCAATTATAAGTCAATTATCTGGTCCCATAGAAGATCTAGCATATCTTTCTTCTTGCTTTTTGTTTTCATTTAATTTTCAGCATGGCTCCTTAGAGTAAACCAATAACTACACTAAAATATTTTCTCAAGTGTATCATTTATCTCTTTCAATGACATAGCCCCTACCTTTTATTTGCAGAAAGCTCAAACTTTTCTACATTAAAGAATGTCTAGTTAAAGCAGAAATTAGACATTTGCTCTATCCCTGTTTCCACAAGCATGGTGATATATCATATGAGATCAGTTGTTCTAAAAATACTTAGTTTGCTAGAAAGAATACATACTTAGAAAAGTATAGAAGAACTAATTTTCATTATCGAGTTTAGAGGGCATTAACAATCCATGTGGAATCAAGAAGGCATCCAGCCATTATTTAAATCAAGACAGCAAGCATAATACTTACTTTAAATGGTTAATTCTCGCTGTTCTCCAGTTTGAAAGGACGTTCAATTAATTCTTATAACATCACTTTTAAGAGTTCAGATTTTCCCAATGCTAAATATTGTGGGATTTACTCAAATAATTTTTCATTTACAATTCTGTATATGAGAAGTAGAAATTATTTTAAAGGAGATCAAAATTAGAACATTTAATCTGTTGGGTTTTATTTCCGCTTTTTAGTTTACTATATATTTTGGAGAGATCTATTTCACATAGAATTAAAACAAAAGAACGTTTATTTCGCAGAGTTGCAAATTAATTGAAAAGCTATTCACAGAAGTCTCATGCACTAGTATGGCAGAAAGAAAACTACCTATCATTTCATAGAATCATAGAATCGTAGAATGGCATAGGCTGGAAGAGACCTCAGAGATCATCTAATCCAACCTCCCTGTCATGGGCAGGGATGCCTCTCAACTAGACCAGGCTACTCAAGGCTCCATCCAACCTGGCCTTGAACACCTCCAGGGAGGGGGCATCCACAACTTCTCTGGGCAATTTATTCCAAAGTCTTACCACCCTCGTACTGAAGAATTTCTTCCTGAGATCTAATCTAAATCTGTTCTCCTTCAACTTAAACCCATTTCCCCTTGTCCTATCAGTGGACACTCTTGTAAAAAGTCCCTCCCCAGCCTTCCTGTAGGTTCTCTTCAGGTATTGGAAGGCAGCTATTAGGTCCCCCCGAAGTCTTCTCTTTTCAAGGCTGAACAATCCCAGCTCCCGCAACCTGTCCTCGTAGCAGAGGTGCTCCAGCCCCTGGATCATCTTTGTGGCCCTCCTCTGAACACGCTCCAACAGATCTATGTCTCTCTTATGGTGGGGACACTAGAACTGGACGCAGTAATTGAGGTGGGGTCTCACAAGAGCAGAGTAGAGTGGAAGAATCACCTCTCTTGACCTGCTGATCACGCTTCTCTTGATATGTCCCAGGATGCAGTTGGCCTTCTGGGCCGCATGAGTGCACTGCCGGCTCATGTTGAGCTTCTCATCTGGAAACACCCCCAAATCCTTCTCTTCAGGGCTACTCTCAACCCACTCTGTGTCCAGTTTGTATTTGTGCCTAGGATTGGCCCAACCCAGGTGAAGGACCTTGCATTTGGACTTGTTGAAGCTCATGCAGTTTGCACTGGCCCAATTCTCAAGCCTATCAAGGTCCCTCTGGATGGCATCTCTTCCCTCAAGTGAGTCCACAGCACCACACAGCTTGGTGTCGTCGGCAAACTTACTGAGGGTGCACTCAATGCCGTCATCCATGTCGCTGACAAAGATGTTGAACAGCACTGGACCCAGAACAGACCCCTGAGGGACACCGCTTGACACTGGTCTCCATGTAGACATTGCACCATTGACCACAACTCTTTGAGTGCGACCATCCAGCCAGTTCTTTATCCACTGAGTGGTCCATCTGTCAAATCCATGTCTCTCCATTTTAGAGACAAGGATGTCATGTGGGACAGTGTCAAAAGCCTTGCACAAGTCCAGGAAAATTACATCCGTTGCTTTACCCACATCAACCAGCGCTGTAGCTTTGTCGTAGAAGGCCACCAAATTAGTCAGGCACGACTTGCCTCTAGTGAAGCCATGTTGGCTGTCACCAACCACTTGGTTATTTTTTATGTGCCTTAGTACAGCTACCAGGAGAATCTGTTCCATGATTTTACCTGGCACAGTGGTAAGGCTGACTGGTCTGTAGTTTCCCGGGTTGTCCTTGGTCCCTTTTTTAAAGATGGGGGTTACGTTTGCCCTTTTCCAATCTGTAGGAACCTCACCAGATTGCCAGGACCTCTCAAATATGATGGCTAGTGGCCTAGCAACTTCAGCTGCCAGTTCCTTCAGGACCTGCAGATGCACCTCATCAGGTCCCATGGACTTGTGCACCTTCAGGTCCTCTAGATGTTCCCGGACCTGATCTACTCCTACCCTGGGTGGTTCTTCACTCTCCCAGACCCAGCCAACATCCTCTGTGATTTGGGTGGTGTGGTTCGAGTGGTTGCCAGTGAAGACTGAGGCAAAAAAGTTGTTGAAAATTTCAGCCTTCTCCATGTCCTCAGCAACCAGGTCACCCGTATCTTTCCGGAGGGGCCCCACATTCTCTCTCGTTTTTCTTTTTTCTCTCACATACCTATAAAATCCTTTTCTGTTATTTCTAATATCGCTGGTCAGATTTGACTCTGTCAGGGCCTTAGCTTTTCTAACCTGGTCTCTGAGTACACGAGCAACTTCCTTGTACTCATCCCAGGTTATCAGTCCCTGCTTCCACGCTTTGTGTAATTCCCTTTTGTATTTGATTTTAGCCAGGAGTTCTTTATCCATATAGGTCTCCTGGTGGTTTTGCCTGATTTCTTCCTTTTAGGGATGCAATGCCTTTGAACTTGGAGGAGATGATCCTTGAAAGTCAACCAGCAATCTTGGGCTCCCTGTCCTTCCAGGACTTTATCCCATGGCACACTATCAAGGAGGTTCCTGAAGCGGCAAAAGTCAGCTCTTCTGAAATAAGGGTTTCAAGCTTGCTGAGCTTCCCCCTTTTATCTGCTCTTAGGATCTCAAACTCCACCATCTCATGGTCACTGCAGCCAAGGCTACCCACGAGTTCAACATTACCTACCAGTCCTTCCTTATTGACGAGAACAAGGTCTAACATGACACCTCTCCTTGTTGGTTCCTCTATCACTTGGATAAGGAAGTTACCGTTAAAGCATTCCAGGAATCCCCTGGATTGCTTGTTCCCCGCCGTGTTGTTATTCCAACTGATATCAGGGTGGTTAAAATCCCCCATGAGGACCAGGACTTGTGAACGAGCAGCAACTCCTATCTGCCTATGTAGGGCCTTCATCCACTTGGTCCTCCTGATTGGGTGGTCTGTAGCAGACTCCCACTGTAAAGTTTCCTACCCTTCCCTTTCACCCTGGCCCACAGGCACTCGGTTCTCTCGTCATCACTTGCCAGATGGAACTCCATGCATTCTAGCTGTTCGTTGACATAGAGGGCAACACCCCCTCCTCATCTCCCCTGCCTGTCCTTCCTGAACAGTTTATACAAGGCAGATCTTTTAAGATCCCATCTACTTCAATATTTTAAATAATTAGAATAATTTTCTAGAATAATTTTCTAGAATAATTTTTCATAGAATCATAGAATCATAGAATGGTTAGAGTTGGAAGGAACCTTAAAGATCATCTATTTCCAACCCTCCTGCCATGGGCAGAGACACCTTCCACTACACCAGGTTGCCCAAAGCCTCATCCAACCTGGCCTTAAACAATTCCAGAGATGGGGCATCCACAACTTCTCTGGGCAGCCTGTTCCATTGCCTCACCACCATCAATGTAAAAAATTTCTTCCCTATATCTAATCAAAATCTCCCCTCTTTCAGTTTGAATCCATTGCCCCTTGTCCTATCACTACACACCCTTGTAAAAAGTCCCTCTTCAGCTTTCCTGTAGGCCCCCTTTAGGTACTGGAAAGCTGCTAAAAGATCACCCCGGAGCCTTCTCTTCTCCAGGCTAAACAGCCCCAACTCTCTCAGTCTGTCTTCATAGCAGAGGTGCTCCAGCCCTCGGATCATCTTCGTGGCCCTCCTCTGGACTCGTTCCAGTAGCTCCATGTCCTTCTTGTGTTGGGGACTCCAGAGCTGAACACAGTATTCGAGGTGGGGGTCTCACGAGAGCTGAGTAGAGGGGCAGAATCACTTCCCTCAACCTGCTGGCCACACTTCTTTTGAAACAGCCCAGGATACAATTTGCTTTCTGGGCTGCCAGTGCACATTGCCGGCTCATGTTGAGCTTCTCATCCACCAGCACTCCCAAGTCCTTTTCCTCAGGGCTGCTCTCAATCCATTCTCTGCCCAGCCTGTACTTGTGCTTGGGATTGCCCCAACCCACGTGCAGGACCTTGCACTTGGCCTTGTTGAACTTCATGAGGTTCTCACAGGCCCACCTCTCCAGCCAGGCAAGGTCCCTCTGGATGGCATCCCTTCCCTCCAGCGTGTCCACAACATCACACAACTTGGTGTCATCTGCAAACTTGCTGAGGGTGCACTCAATCCCATTGTCCATGTCTCCAACAAAGATGTTAAATAACACTGGCCCCAGTACTGACCCCTGAGGAGCACCACTCATCACAGGCCTCCACACGGACATTGAACCGTTGACTACAACTCTTTGAGTGCGACCATCCAGCCAATTCCTTATCCACCGAGTAGTCCATCCATCAAAACCATGTCTTTCCAGTTTAGAGACAAGGATGTTGTGTGAGACAGTATCTAATGCTTTGGATAAGTCCAGGTAGATGATGTCAGTTGCTCTTCCCCTATCCATCAATGCTGTAACCTCATCATAGAAGGCCACCAAATTAGTCAGGCAGGATTTGCCCTTAGTGAAGCCATGTTGGCTGTCACCAATCACCTCCTTATTTTCCATATGCCTCAGCATAGTTGCCAGGAGGATCTGTTCCATGATCTTGCTGGGCACAGAGGTGAGACTGACTGGCCTGTAGTTCCCTGGGTCTTCTTTTTTCCCCTTTTTAAAGATGGGGGCTATGTTTCCCCTTTTCCAGTCATTGGGAACTTCACCAGATTGCCACGACTTCTGAAATATGATGGATAGTGGCTTAGCAACTTTCTTCTTTTTGAGCAACAGATGGAAGTTCTAGTAATGTTTCTACTTTTGCCATTGAAAACTGTTAGAAGAGTGCTCAGTTGCTAAACTGTTAGGAATTGTAGAAAAGACAATTAATAAGCATATAAAGAAATAATAGTCATTCATTGCAAGTGTTAGACATTCTTCTATTACACAGAAAATGTTGCAATAATAATATCAGAATTTATATCTCAGATAAAATACGATTAGCAACAGATGACCATCAAATTGCTCTTAAAAATTGAGGGCTGGTTACTGGCTACGTTGTTTTTCAAAATGTGCCATTGTCATGCACAGGTATAGAAGGTGCTTGCAAGAGTAACAACGTCCATTGATGTATTTGTCAGTGCATACTTGCATACTAGAATTGCTTAAAATTTGTCATGTCAGCAAATTTTTTCACAAATCCACATTTAAACATTTTTATGAACTGCACAATGATGTTGATATTATTTCTGTAAGGATTGCAATGGAAAATAAAATTTTACACATATAGAACTTCTGAAAATGTAGTAAATAAGCTTAGTAGAGTAAATGATGGCTATCAACAGTTCATATGCCCTATGGAGTCAATACCGTCTGTGAAAAACTTACCTAGATCGCCAGATCTTCTGTGGCATTCCTTAGAAATAAAGGTATGTCTCTTCTGTACTCCTACTCCACAACATTGCATCCTCTGTGTTTGTAGACATGTGTAACGAAATGTTTCATATTCTCAGACTGGCTTATATTTTTATTGGACATTTTGCTTTGAATCATTATTGCTGTGAATTGATTTAAATGCATCTGTCATACATTGGTACTTAAAAAGGTCTTTGTTCAGGATTTTCCTCAGCACAGCTAAACTCCTGCAGAGGTCTCGGCATGTGCAGCTGCATGAGATATAAGTATGCCCTAAAATTTTGACCAAACCTCTGCAGGGCATTATTAATTCAAGCAATCATTTGCATCCAAAGACCAAAACAATGCGCCAAATGATAAATGCATTAATTTAGATACACTCACTACTCCTATATAAGATGAATTGTTCCTCTCTCCACAACTCTACTAAATTACATTTAAGCTATATTTTTAGTTTAAGAAGTGTCCTTTCTTTTTGTAATACTAGGCCTTTGATGCCTGTGACTTTGCCATTGCAATGCACAATTTTGTTCTTTCTGGATTTGCTCATTATAACTTTCCTGAAACTGCTGATCCTGAAAACTTCCATTGATTCATTATACTGTGGAAAGGAAGCACAAAGATATTAGCATAGAACAAAACATACATGTTTTCAGATTAACAAATTGAAGTCTGATTGTTATGAAGTAGTTTAATATAACATTTCACTGCTTTACAATAGTGCCAGCGAGGACCAAATAAGGTCTACAATATACATGCAAAAAGGCTGTACCATAGGTGCCAACTTTCTCCACAGCTTTTAACAACACACTGCAAAAACATTGCAAAGCTTTTAGTGGGTGAACTGTGGAAGTGAGAAAAATAATAATGCAAATGCCACAGTGGCAAGTCAGGGAGCATGTTCCAGATTTCTTTAATAATAGAAAAAAGTTTTAAACCAGCTTGGAGTGCTTAGTGATATGCTCTGAAAAAGTGGAATTTTAAAAGGTGAGAATGAATGCAAGTGGTTGCAACATGGAGGAGGTTGAAATAGCTCTCTGATATGGTCTCAAAGATTTCAAGCTGCAATTCTCATTCTCATTTATATCCAGATAGCCACTTGGATGTGCCAGGATATTAAGGGATTTCTCAGCTATATTGTTTATTCTCTGAGTATGGTGGTTCAAATAACAGTTTATAAATGCTGTGTGAACACTTAAAAAGGTGTAATCATTCAGATCCAGAAAAGAAGCATAATAATTAGTGGCTCCTAAAAGGGTTGGCCATCTTGGCAATATGTAGGTTTCTTTAGCTTCTCTCCAGTGATTTCCTCCCTTCCTCTTCTTCCTTCCTTTTTTTTTTAGTTTTCTAATGATTTATGTGCTAGCAAAAATTCCTAGCAAAAAGAAGTAATTTGAAGAATTGATTTAACTGCAACTCCCACTCTCCACTCAGGTAGAGGAAAAGGTAGTCAATTAGAGTGATTGTTTTGTTCATGGTATTAAAATTGAACTTCATCTTGGAAGATTTTCAGGACTTTAATAATCCTGTACACTAAGAAATCTTTCCTCTCTCCCTATGCTTCTGGTACAATCAACATGGTTTTACGTTCTAAAAGGAAAAGAGACTACACAACAAAATGAACGCGCAGCTCATGGGGAGTATGTGAATATACAAATGGACAGATCTGCAATCTGAAAAGAATTTTTATCTTGCACTTATGGAGGTCCCAGTATAAGCCTAGCTCCTTTGAAATAGGATTTACTCCTGGGCAATAAATTCAGTTTTATATTGAATTTTCAAGACACAGCATCTCCACTACCATGATATTTGAGTACAAATTATAGTGGTATAATGTAGTATACATTATTCATTAATAATACTCCTGGTATGTGCTGCAGCATAGACTCATTTTAAACAGTATTACTCAATTCATAAGCTTACTAATATCTCCTTTTTGTCCTTACATAATGTTTAATTTTAGAACTGTAATTAATGTAGGATATGTTTCTTGCCATAAAGAACAAACAAAACTGCAAAACACAGTGCTAATATGTATTTACCATATTTTTTTTTTCCAAATCCAAACCTCCAGTGCTTTGCATCATTATATATGCACCCAAAGTGTTTTGATACATACAAACAAGTGGCAGGAACAGTTAAAATGTGAAATGAAAACAAAATTCCTTTGTCCGTAATTTATTTTTAAATCCACTGGACAAGGTGTGAGGTAAGCTAGGTTTTAAGTAGTGATGCTTAGTTTCAATTTATTTCTTATAAATATAGTTTGATTTTTGAGCTAAATCTCCTAGAATGGGATATTCACATGCACATTGTTAGTAAATGTCATTCTTCCATCAGCACATTTGCTTTATCCTAAAAACACACACCAAAAAAACAAATGAGGAACTGGCCTTTGGTTCCTCAAGCAAAGTACAAAATGACTCTAAAATGCGTGTCTCAAAAATTTAAAAATGTGATTAAGTATTAATATGCAGCCTGCACGGAGCTCTAATATTGACTAATTTTTTCAAAGACAGACTTAAAGAATTCCAAAGAAAGACAAACAGAAAAATCATGGCTAGGCAACAGCAAATTACGTAGGCAGTTATTGTTCTGTCTGTTCAGTAGATACAATACTCACCTGAAGCTATTAGCACTAAGAAATCTCACAGCATTTCTCCTCAATGTCCTTCCTAATTTCTAAGTTAACATATTTGGCCTCTACAAAATTCCCCTGCAGTTCAGCGCGTTTGTCCTCCTCACTTGATGCTATATACTGTTGTGTAAAGCCACACAGTTGGTCACAGAGGTCACAATCAAGGCATCAATCTTTAAACATTTACCTACTGCCTATAATCAGAAGGTTCAAGCATTGAATAATGTGCTACACTTCAAATTCAACCGTTAGCTCCTTACTGAAACGATGAAGCTGCTGTTAATTTTTAATGAGTTTTTGAGCCTACTTGGGGTGTCCCCAGATTTGGCCAAAGCCAGAAGCAAACAGTCTCTTCTGTAAGTGCTACAAAGCACATCCTCCCACACCCGCTGCAGCAAAGAGCTGCCAAAGCAAGGACAGAAGAACCAGCTGTGCCATTTTCATGCAAAGGCAATCCCCACAAATCTCTCATTCACTTTCAGGCATCATTTATACTGGCAGAATATAACAATTTGGAAGGAAACTGGGATCAAGATGTAGTCCAGTAGCTACCTATTTTGCAAAACATTGGTTACAAAATATACAAACCATATTCAACCTAAGTACAACACTTGTTTGATGCAAATATGCATAAACTACCCTTTTACCTGTATGGTTCATATTAAAACTGAAACACAATGAGAATGTAATTTTAGATTAAAATACAGGAGAGATTTACTAGAGTGCTTTTCTTTGAGACATAAGGCTGATATGTATTAACTGTTTTTTTTCCTTCTCACTCACTTATTTTAGTTGGCACTCTGGACATTTATATCTGTTAAAAAAGGAAAGGTAATTAATATTTGGAGAAAAAAAAACACACCAACAGAAGAGCTCAACACGCACAGCTACAGAAGAGTCAAAAACATTTTCTAAAAGCCAAAGCAAGCAAGCAAACCCAGCAGACATACATCAGATAGAAAAGTACATCATAATAGCCTAAAAAGAATCCAATGTTGCTTCATTTGGTCTTATGTGGCAGTGTTTTTCTCATTGCACTGAGGTTTAAGATTGTACCTCACTGTATTAAGCCCCCTCTGATGGTATTCTTGCTGGAAGCTGATGTAAAGCAGATGGTAAAAGCATCTCCAGAACTGCATGTTTGCTAAGCACTCTCAGATCCATCCCAGGGCATTTTTCTGTGGTGAGCAGAACACTGGTTTAGCTGAATCGCCATCTGTAACAGGAAAGACGAATGGGTAACAGTTGGCTGCCCTCTTGGTTGTTGGGAAATAATCATTACACAGGTATGACATCAGCAATCAACAGCTGATCAAGAGGAGAGCAATGGGGTAGCTGACTCAGCTACAGGTGAAGATACATATATACAAGGAATAAATGCTTCTGATGTGAATAAAGGATCTTGGTAACAAACGACTTTATATCTGCATGTCTGATTCTTTTGTTCTTACTCAAGCAACCGCTTTTTACTCAAGTAATTGCCCCAGTTTAAGTCTGCAGGACCCTGTTTTTTAAAACAAGAGCTTTCCCACTAATCCCAGTATGGCCAAAATTTCACAATCATGTGCAGATGTGGGGTTGTTTTTTCTGTTTTGACTTAACTGTTTTGTTATGTTTTTTTTTTTTTTTTTCAGATTGTAAACAAACCACAAATCTGGAGGAGAGCTTCTTCCATATAGTTTAAAATCATCAAATCATCAAATCTCAGTGTAACTGAGAACACTGGCACTGACTCTTTGGTGTCATGTGCTCTAGAATGAAGAGACTAAAATAAGATTAAATGAGCCTTTAAGAATTATCCGTCTCTCGTGGAAAATGAGAAAAATATGTTGATAAGGAACACCAACATTTCTTGAAAGAACAATATTACTAACCAAGGTATAAACCTAATTAAACTTAACACCATCAGTGTTATACCTGCTGCTAATTGAATGCTGATTTGAGAGATGTGCTGTTTGTTCTATTGCATCCTGAGACATGGGGACATGTCTAAGGAAGTATGACAAACTTTTTTTAAAAAAATCATCTTAATTTTCATACCACCAGTTAAGTATTCCCTTAATATTTTTTTTTGCAGGCACATGTATATTGTGTGTAGAAAAAAAACATTCATTTTGCTTAGTCATCTACATCCTTAAGACAAAGATGACTGACAATATTAATTCTTATATATCACCAAAAATCTTCTACACATTGTGTTATTTGAAGTCTTCAACTTTTGAGAAAGCCGGAAAGAATAAACCTAATGACACCAAAACCTCAAAGGAGCGGTCAAACACCTATTCATCAGGCCTTTATCAGGCAAGAACTAAAATGTGATAGTTAGTAGAGCATCACGGAATGCCCTGACTCAATATCTGACTCAGAAGTCTTCCACGATAAGCACTGAGAAGGGGGGTGTTAAAAAAAAAATTGAAGACCTTTGTCAAATAGCCATCATTATTTTAGATTTTTTGAAATTCTGCTGCTCACAAGAGCTTCCAGTCAACAGGTCACAGAAAAGACACAATAATTTTTGTCCTCCAGAATCCTGAAGGAGATCCCACAGACCCATGTTTGCCATCTCTCATTTCCAGTCTGCAGGACTGCAGCTGGGAGTTCATGAATGTTGCTCCCAGTCCCCCCGACTGGCAGAGACAGGTTTGGGAAGAGGTTAGTAAAGATTAGCTGGAGAACTACGCAGCAGAAAAGCCCCAACTCCTCTGGAATCAAGGGACACACACATTAATCAACATTACAAATTACTGCAGTGCTTTATGCAGTGATGGATCTAAACAATACTGAAATGATTAAAAAAAATCTTTCATTTTTAGAAATAGTAACATTCTTTATAATTCTTATAAAATACATTCTTTTACACATGCCCAACGTCAGATAACGTCTTCAGGGTGAGATCTGATAATCCTTGTCATATCAGCTTGCAAAACAAGAATTGTGTTGAAAGGATTTAACTTTCTAAATCTAACTTTGTTATTTCACATCCTCCTGCTTTTTATTTTATTTTCCTGTAAACACTGTAATGCCCAAGAAAGCTTACCCACATTATCCTCTTGGCTGATTCAGGGAGGACATACGATGCTCTGCTTGAATGGCATGTGGCCAAACATTTAAAAAATATTCTATTGTTAGATGCAAATCTTTCAGATTCTAGCTATGATAGCAAATGGCATTACAACCAGCTTCTATCTTATAAGCATTCTGTTATCTCACACCCTTCACAAATGTTAAATATGTACCATATGCTCGAAGTGAAGCTAATCCAGAATGAAGAATTGGCATAAACTATTGCCTGTCAATTAACAGTAAGAGGAGGAGAATAAATTTGGAACAAAAATCTCATTCGTTATAAATAGAAACGTAATGACCTAAACTAAGAATTGTTGTGCAAAAAAAGTCCATGACTTTTCACAGATACAAATAACAAAAACTCAGACGCTACAGCCCTAAATCCGTCTCAGCGCGTGCAGCATTCACAGGCCTGTGGCTACCAAATTTGTGTCATACACATCACTGAATGGTTTGGCCCAAGATAATCTTAATTTATATCTTTTTTTACTTCTGTCTTTTTTTGGAAGGTGGTAAGTACGGAACACATGGGGGAGTGTAGGTTTTTTGTGGTTGAGGGAGGGGTTGATAGGTAGGTATTTTAAGGGTAAACAATAACAGAACAGAACCACATTACCAGTATTAAAACATAGATCCTTAGTTTTCAGGAACAGACAAATTTATAATACTAATTAATATTATAACATGATCAATACAGCAGGTTTTGATGTGAAGATTTTTCATTTTTACATGTACATAACTCTGTGTCTCATATTTTTAAAATAATCTTAGATGTATTTGTTTGTATTTTAGACAGAATAACCGTATAACCTTTATAATCTTTTAAAAACTAATGACAAAAAAAGACTTCTAAATTTGATGTGTTTTAGTGAAATAATCCAGAGACAATAAATGCAAATTATTTAAATTTAAACCTGTCTCAAAACATATAAGAGAGTAAAAAGAGCTGTTCAGGATGTCTGAAACCTGCACACTTATAGCTTTTATCTTCTTTTAGATATTTCAAAATAACATGGTGAGGTTTGAGATCAGAGGGAAAAGACCACTCACATTAATTGTACTGCTAAATCTTCTTTTTAATTTTTATGAAAAGCAAGTTTCTATCAAAAAATGCCTGATAGCTATCTCCCTGAGGATGTTAGATCAGGTACTTCCATTCATCAATCTACAAGAAAACTACCTGGGACACCCCTAGCTTTTTAGCCAGACATATTTCAAGTGGAAGTCTTCCAGGAACAAAGGCATGGTTCCAGGAATCATGACTGTACGATACATTACTGAGCCTTTTGCTGCTTTCTCCGATATGTCAGACACCTGAAAAGAATCACAATTAAACATTTTGGCAAGAGATTTTGCTTCTGTCTTCCTCTTTTTTAGAGTATTTCCCTTACAGTCTGTTCTGGTTCTTGCACCCTCTACTCCTCCTCTTTCACAGAGCACAAGCATCTCTTTTTGAATGACCTTTGCCCACTAAGGGCAGCCGCAGCCAAGAGGACTCAGACACTTTGCTGCCATCGGGCAATGCTCCCTAGAGACACCTCCAAAAGAAACCTCCATTCAAGCTGCTCTTGCCAAATCTCTTCTTGCCTTTACGCAACCACTTCAGGCAGGCACAAACAATTTTGGAGATACTGAACAATGAAGTGACAATTCCTGTTCTCTTTGTTTTATCTCCAGATTTCAACAGAATTTACATTCTTACCAAAACCCACTCATTTTTAGGATCATACTGATAGATAGATGCAAAAGACCTACTGCCTACCTAGTCTGAAAAATGTGTTTACATTGGCATTTTTTTGATTTTTCAAAGGATTAATTTACACAAATACAGGTATATACGAAGGCTTTGCAAATATCTCTGCAAACATATTTAATCACATTATACATACATAATCTGCAGTAAGCAAATAAGTCACAGACAGAGCCTTAGATATGTCAATAAACAGCAATAGAATTATTCTAGTTTACCTTATCCGAAAGTTTTGTCTCAGCTATATTTTTGCAGGGTTTTAGCAATTTTTCACCCCACAATCAGCAGAGGGCATTGTTCACTCAGACTGCAAGCAAGAAAGTTCATACTTGCGAATGAGACTGCTTCCAAGTTTTCTCTGTCCCATGCTAGGCACTGATTTTCATTATTTTAATACGATCATATTTGTGTAGTAAGCACCTATATGGTAGGTTTTACAAAAAGTTGTGATTAATATTTTTTATTATATACCTTTATATCACAACTTAAATACCCATTTTAGAGACAAGAGGCATTTATATTAGGCAAATTGTCCAAAATCACAATTATTCAGCGACACAATTCTGTATCTGTCCTTTCTCATATAAGCTCACAATCTAAAGATCAAACAGTTCCCCTACAATTCAGACACCATACATGTGTAAGATACGCTTGATTAGCAATGAGTTGCATAAGCATAAATAGTGGCAAAATGAAAATATATCTTTCATAGTATAAACAAGAAAAGAAAAACAATTTTCTTCCACAGCTGGAGTATGTTTCCTCGGTAAATCATTTTCAGTCACCCATAACATCTGTAAAATCATAGAATCATAGAATCATAGAATGGTTAGGGTTGGAAGGGGTCTTAAAAATCATCTAGTTCCAAGCCCCTGCCATGGGCAGGGACACTCTCCACTACACCAGGTTGCTCGAAGTCTCATTCAACCTGGCCTTGAACAACTGCAGGGATGGGGCAGCCTTAACTTTGCTAGACAATCTATTCCAGTGCCTCACCACCCTCAGAGTGAAGAATTTCTTCCTTAGATCTGATCAAAATCTACTGCCTTTCAGTGTAAATCCATTACCCATTGTCCTATCACTACATGACCTTGTAAAAAGTCTTTCTCTAGCTTTTTTATAAGCCCCCTTTAAGTACTGGAAGGCTGCTCTAAGGTCTCCCCTGAGCCTTCTCTTCTCCAGGTTAAAAAAACCCAACTCTCTCAGTCTGTCTTCATAGCAGAGGTGCTCCAGCCCTCAGATCATCTTTGTGGCCCTCCTCTAGACCTGCTCTAACAGCTCCATGTCCTTCTTATGTTGGGGACTCCAGAGCTGAATGCAGTATTGCAGGTGTTGTCTCATGAGAGCAGAGGAGCAGAATCATCTCCCTCGACCTGCTGCCCATGTTGCTTTGAATGCAGCCCAGGATATGGTTGGCTTTCTGGGCTGCAAGCACACATTGCTAGGTCATGTTGAGCTTCTCATCCACCAGCACTCCCAAGTCCTTTTCCTCAGGGCTGCTCTCAATCCATTCTCTGCCCAGCCTGTACTTCTGCTTGGGATTGCCCCGACCCATGTGCAGGACCTTGTACTTGGCCTTCTTGAATTTCATGAGATTCTCACAGGCCTACTTCTTAAGCCTGCAAAGGTCCTTCTGGATGGCATCCCTTCCCACCAGTGTGTCAACTACTCAACAAAACTTGGTGTTATCAGCAGACTTGCTCAGGGTCTCAGACATGGTGCTCCATGTCTCCAACAGAGATGTCAAACAGCACTGGCCCCAGTACGGACCCCTGAGGAAAACCACTCGTCACTGGCGCCCACTTGGCCATTGAGTTGTTGTACTGCAACTCCTTGAGTGCGACTATACAGCCAATTCCTTAACTGCTGAGTGGTCCATCCATCAAATCCATGTGTCTCTAATTTAGAGAGAAGGATGTCATGCGGGACAGTGTCAAATGCTTTGGACAGGTCCAGGAAGATGATGTTGGTTGCTCTTCCCTTATCCACCAACACTGTAATCACGTTTAGAAGGCACTAAATTTGTCAGGCACAATTTACCCTTAGTAAAAACATGCTGGCTATCACCAATCACCTCCTTTTTTCCATGTGCCTTAGCATAGTTTCCAGGAGGATCTGCTACATGATCTTGCCGGGCATAGCGGTGAGACTGTCTGCCCTGTAGTTCTCTGGGTCTTCCTTTTTCCCTTTTTCAAAATGGGAGTCATGTTTCCCCTTTTCCAGCAGGTGGGAACTTCATCAGATTGCCATGACTTTTCAAATATGATAGACAGTGGATTAGTAACTTCATTGGCAAGTTCCCTCAGGACCCGTGGAGGCATTTCATCAGGTCCCATGGACTTGTGTACCTTCATGTTTCTTAGATGTCCTCCAATCTGATCTTCTTCTACAGTGGGTGGTTCTTCATTATCCCAGTTGCTGTCTTTGCCTTCTGTGACTGGGGTTGTGTGACTAGAGCACTTGTCAGTGAAGACTGGGGCAAAAAAGTCATTGAGTACCTAAGTCTTCTCCATATCCCAGGTAAAAAGTCCTCCTGTTTCCTTCTGGAGAGGGCCCACATTTTTCCTAGTCCTCTTTTTATCACTGACATACCTATAGAAGCTTTTCTTGTTGCCCTTGATGTCCCTGGCCAGATTTAATTCTATCAGGGCTTTAGCTTTCCTAACCAGATCCCTGTTGCTCGGACAGTCTCTATATTCCCCCCAGGCTACCTGTCCTTGTTTCCATGCTCTGTAGGCTTCCTTTTTTACTTGAGTTTGTCTGGGAGAGCCTTGTTCATCCATGCAGGCTTCCTGGTATTTCGAGGAACTTCCTCTTTGTTGGGATGCATCACTCCTGAGCTTGGAGGAGGTGATTCCTGAATATTAACCAGCTTTCTTGGGCCCTTCTTACCTCCAGGACTTTCTCCTGTGGTACTCTACCAAGCAGATCCCTAAAGAGACCAAAGCCTGCTCTCCTGAGGTCCAGGACAGTGAGCTTGCTGTGCTCCCTCCTTGCCATCTTAAGGATCTTGAACAGCATAGATTTCATAGATTTCATAGATTTCTAGGTTGGAAAAGACCTTAGAGATCATCGAGTCCAACCATCCCTAATCCCCATTAAACCATATCCTCAAGTAGCTCATCCACCCTATTCTTAAACACATCCAGGGATGGGGACTCAACCACTTCCCTGGGCAGCTTATTCCAGTGGCTGACAACGCTTTCAGAGAAGAAATACTTCCTAACATCCAACCTGAATCTCCCCTGACTAAGCTTATGCCCATTTCCTCTTGTTCTATCTCCCATCACTAATGTAAAGAGCCCTTCCCCTACCTCCCCACCATCTTTTCTCAAGTATTTATAGGCCGTAATCAGGTCTCCCCTCAGCCTCCTCTTCTCCAGGCTAAACAGCCCCAACTCCCTCAGCCGCTCCTCATAAGTTTTATTTTCCAGCCCCTTGACCAGTTTAGTTGCCCTTCTTTGGACTCGCTCCAGGAGCTCAATATCTCTCTTAAAGCGAGGGGCCCAAAACTGGACACAATATTCCAGGTGCGGCCTCACCAGTGCCGAGTACAGGGGCAGGATCACTTCCCTGCTCCTGCTGGTCACACTATTCTTGATACATGCCAGTATCCCATTGGCCTTTTTGGCCACCTGGGCACACTGCTGGCTCATATCAAGCCGGTAGTCAACCAACACCCCCAGGTCCTTTTCCGCCAGGCAGCTCTCCAGCCACTCCTCCCCGAGCCTATAGCGATGCTTGGGGTTTTTATACCCCAAGTGAAGGACTCTGCACTTGGCCTTATTAAAGCTCATGCCATTGGCCTCAGCCCAACGATCCAGTCTGTTCAAATCCCTCTGAAGGGCCTCCCTACCCTCGAGCAGATCGACACAGCCTCCCAGCTTGGTGTCGTCCGCAAATTTACTGAGGGTACATTCAATCCCCTCATCCAGGTCATTGATAAAGATGTTAAACAGAACTGGACCCAGCACTGAGCCCTGGGGAACCCCACTGGTGACCGGCCTCCAGCCGGATTTAGCCCCATTTACCACCACTCTTTGGGCCCGGCCATCCAGCCAGTTTTTAACCCAAAGGAGGGTGTGCCTATCCAGGCCAGCAGTTACCAGTTTCTCCACCAGAACACTATGAGAAACTGTATCAAAGGCTTTACTGAGGTCCAGGAAAACTACATCCACAGCCCTTCCCTCGTCAACTAGGCGGGTCACCCTGTCATAGAAGGTGATCAGGTTTGATTGGCAAGACCTGCCTTTCATAAACCCATGTTGACTGGGCCTGATCACCCGGTTAACCTGTATGTGCTCATTAATAGCACTCAAGATAACCTGTTCCATGACTTTGCCCGTCACCGAGGTCAGACTGAAAGGCCTGTAGTTCCCCGGATCCTCCTTCTGCCCTTTTTTGTAAATGGGGGTAACATCCGCCAGCCTCCAGTCCAGCGGAACTTCCCCAGTGAGCCAAGACTGCCCAAAGATAATGGACAGGGGTTTGGCAATGACATCCGCCAGCTCTCTCAGGACTCTCGGGTGGATACCATCAGGCCCCATAGACTTGTGGGCATCCAGCCGAAGGAGCAGATCCTTGACCCGTTCCTCTTGGATCACAGGAGCTTCGATCTGCTCTCCCTCCCTGCACTCAGACACCGAAGGCCAGCTCACCTGGGAACTGCTGACCTTATTATTAAAGACTGAGGCAAAGAAGGCATTAAGGACCTCAGCCTTGTCCTCATCCCTAGTGACTAACGTACCCCCTGAGTCCAGTAGGGGCTGGAGGTGATCTTTAGCCCTCCTTTTGTTATTAATATATTTGCATCATTTCATGGTCACTGCAGCCAAGGCTGCCCTTGAGTTTCACATTCCCCATCAGCCCCTCCTTGTTGAGAACAAGGTCCAGCGTAGCACCTGTCCTCGTTGGTTCCTCTGTCACTTGGAGACGGAAGTTATCATCAATGCATTCCAGGAACCTCCTGGATTGCTTATGCCCTGCTGTTTTGTCCCTCCAACAGTTATCGGGGTGTTTGAAGTCCCCCATGAGGACCAGGGCTTGTGAATGTGAGGCTGCTCCTATCTGTCTATAGAGAGCCTCATCCACTCGGTCTTCCTTGTCAGGTGGCCTATAGCAAACCCCCACTACTATGTCACCTGTCCCTCCCCTCCCTTTAATCCTGACCCATAAGCTCTTGGTCAGCTCCTTATCCCTCCCCAGACAGAGCTCTATTCACTCCATTTGGTCACTAACATAGACGGTGACAACTCCTCCTTATCTGCCCTGCCTATCCTTCCAAAAGAGCCTGCATATCCTTTCATTCTGATACTTCACAGAATCACAGAATCACAGAATGTTAGGGATTGGAAGGGACCTCAAAGAAACATCTAGCCTCATCCCCCTGCCGGAGCAGGACCACCTAGATCAGTTTACACAAGAACGCATCCAGGAGGATTTGGAACATCTCCAGAGAAGGAGACTCCACAACCTCTCTGGGCAGCCTGTTCCAGTGTTCTGTTACCCTTACTGGGAAGAAGTTCTTCCTCATGTTTAAGTGGAACCTCCAATGTTCCAGCTTATATCCATTTCCCCTTGTCCTATCATTGGATGCCACTGAGAAGAGCCTGGCTCCATCCTCATGACAGTCACCCTTTCCATACTTATAAACATTAATGAGGTCCCCCTCAGTCTCCTCTTCTCCAAGTTAAAGAGACCCAGCTCCCTCAGCCTTTCCTCATACGGGAGATGCTCCACTCCCTTCATCATCTTTGTGGCCCTAAGCTGGACTCTCAAGCAGTTCCTTGTCCTTCTTGAACTGAGGGGCCCAAAACTGGACACAATATTCCAGATGCAGCCTCACCAGGGCAGAGTAGAGGGGGAGGAGAACCTCTCTCGACCTACTAACCACACCCCTTCTAATACACCCCAGGATGCCATTGGCCTTCTTGGCCACAAGGGCACATTGCTGGCTCATGGTCATCCTGCTGTCCACCAGGACCCCCAGGTCCCTTTCCCCTGTGCTGTTCCCCAACAGTTCAGTCCCCAACTTGTACTGGTACATGGGGTTGTTCTTACCCAGGTGCAAGACTCTACACTTGCCCTTGTTGTATTGCATTAAATTTTTCCCTGCTCAACTCTCCAGCCTGTCCAGGTCTCTCTGAATGGCAGCACAGCCCTCAGGTGTGTCAGACACTCCTCTCAGTTTAATGTCATCAGCAAACTTGCTGACCATGCACTCTATCCCCTCATCCAAGTCATTGATGAATATATTGAACAATACAGGTCCCAGTACTGACCCTTGAGGGACTCCACTGCATACAGGCCTTCAACTGGACTCTGTCCCATATGGGACTCTGTCCCATATTCAGTCGCAGGATACATCCCACCACGTCTCCATGATGCCAATAAGATCATAACCCCGCAGGTGTGCTCGCATCTCTAACTCCTCTTCTTTATTCCCCATGGTATGTGTGTTTGCATAGAGGCACTTAAGTTGAGCCCCCGATGAAGCTGACTCACTGGCTGGACTGGCAGGAATTCTTTCCTGCTGCTCTTCAGGTGCTCTCAGCTTGTCTTGATCATGCCTGATATTATCCCCTTCCCCTTCAAGTCTAGTTTAAAGCCCCATTCATTTTCATGTTACAGGAGCAGCAAATGTGTTCCTTTCACCGTGGTAAGACGCAGCTGTTCTGAGGATCTTTGTGCCTTTGTTCAATGTTTGCATTGCATTAGGTGCTCTTAGTTATTCAACAAGGACCATCATCCTCTTTTACCAGCATCTCCAAGGCTAAATCACATTTTTATGTGCAATATCCAGTTTCACAGCTTCTGTGAATGATTGCTTTCAAGCAGGCTACATTGTTCCTTTGAAATTTTAAACTGTCTTGTGAAATGCTGCCCAATACTATGGGCGTGACTTGTTAGGAATATATCTAAGTAGAGCTTCCTCTGCTGAGATGCAAAGCAAAATTGACATTTAGAAAAACCTCTCCCCAGCAGAAGTAAAGTCCATTTCCAGAAAGAAGAGAAAGCCCGTTATTCAACCATCTCTCTTTAAAAGGTGCTTAGTAAACAGTCTGTTGCTCCTCAGAGATATTCTGGCCAATAAGTAAGTCAATGGAATGAAAAGCAATGTTTTTGGAAAGTACTTTCACACAGAATTGAAGGCTCTGAACAAAAATAAATGGATTTATGTGAAAAAAGATCAGCAAAATGCTACAATATTCCATAAGATAGTTTGCTTTTATCCTCACCTTAAGTTAGACACCTTTAAACAATTTACTATTAAAAAATATTTTCCTTTTTTTTTTTGTATTAAACTCTGGCGAAAATAACTCTGTGATATTTTCTGTGGATTATATAACAAGAATATAAAGTCTGCTCCTCTGAAAGACATTCTATCAGCAAAAGGCAACTGAAGCAAATCCCATAAGCACGCAGAAAATCAGCAGGTGCAGTCTGGGTGACTGGGCCTCTGGCAGTTTTTACAAGAATGTAATTTCATGATAGCTACATTCACTATTGTAACCCCATCCTGGTGACCACTCCTAAGACAGTTCTTGGGAAATAAGTATTCATCACTACAGCAGACGCTTAAGGTAAAGATACTAACCATGCCTCAAAATCTCCCTGAAAGCAAAAAGTCAAGCAGCCCTGGCAAACTGAGAACAAAAGCGAGCATAGGACTACCTCTGAATACAGTTAACCACCACCAGTGCCTAAAGCTGGACAGAATTTGCTCAGTTTCTGAGGTAGGTTATAAGGGCAATAGCCACCTTTGTTCCTAGATGGCACAACCACAGACTTCGTACTTGTGATAGTTTGATCACAACACACAGGGGGTGTTCTGGTGGCAGGAGAGGGGATTTGCTCCCTGTGCCACCAGATCTGAGTCCCATCCCCCCTTGGGGGGTTGAGCCAAATTGGCGCCTCTGCGAATTGCCCTATTTAAGTTGGGACAAAGGGGTGGGAGGGCAGTCTTTTCGCGGTCTTTTGCTCAGGAGCGAGGAGAGAGCAGAAGGGCGCTGCCCTCGCTCCCGGCTCCCGGCCAGGTGGCCGCTCGGGTCCGGGCCGGCGCCATGTGCTCAAGATGGCACCGGGGGAGCCACATGGGGGACTCGGGAAGCACCTCGCTCCCGGGGTGCCCGCCGGGCCGAGCTCCCCTAGAGAGGATTAAGATCTAAGAGAAAACAACCACAGCGACCAGGTCAGTCAAGATGGAGCAGGAGGAGGTGTGCTGGAGCTGAGGTTTCCCTTGCAATCGGTGTGAAGATGGCAGGCGGCCCCCCTGCAGCCAGGGTGTACTCGGCGGAGCAGAGACCCACTCGTGGCCCGTGGAGAAACCCACGTTGGGGAAGAGATGCCTGAGCCCAGGAGAGGTCGTGGAGCAGGGGATGCACGACGAGGTACTGTTAATAATGGAGCTTGGGATGCACGACGAGGTCGTGGAGGCATCTGGAATCCGTGGGACGACCCACGCTGACGCGAGTGGCAGCAGCTCCCTAAGAGGCCGAGACTGGTAAAGCCTGAACTGGTGCAATCCATGGGGAAGGATTGCAATCCTGTGGGCAGGACTTACGCTGGAAAAGTTTGGGGACTTCTTTCCTCGTGAGTAGGGGATCCACCAAAGCAAGGGAAAAATGGTGTAAAGACTCCTCCTCCTTTAAGAAAGGAGCGGCAGTAACAACATGGATGAACTGACCTGCACTCCCCATTCCCTGTCCCCCTGCGCCGCCAGGGGGGAGCCAGGAACGAAGGGAAATAGGGGGTGGGGAGGTGTTATTTTAAGATCTGGCCTTGTTTTTCTCTTTCTCCTCTCAAGTAACCAGTTTCGTTCCCTTATGTCTCCTGTTAAGTAACTGTTACTAAATTGTTTTGTTTTATGAAGAAAGCCTGAGTCATGTTTTGCCCGGGACCGTGGTTGGTGGGTGCTCCCTCTCGGTTCTTGTCTTGACCCTCAGTCCAAAAACCACGACAGTACTATAAACCCCCAAAATTTCAAGACCACAGGGGTTTTTTGTTTGTTTGTGTGTTTTTTCCTTCTTCCTTTATGCCATTCCAGTGAGAATTCACAATATGGAATGATCTGGACTGATAAGCTAATTGTTTTAAATTAATGGCTGAAATGGTACCATAAGCACCTTGGGAGAAGTGATGATACATTTAAAAAAAGTTAATTTTACTACCTGGTTTTCAGTTACATTTCTGCTGTGAAACACTGCTGACTTTTGGACTCAGCTTTTTTGGACCAAGCTGATGTGCAACACATTGACTTTGTCTGCTGAAGGACATATCAGTAGCTATTAAACACTTTTAAAAACAAATACATTAAATCTCTCCCATTGAGTGCATAATGTCAGGAAACAAAGAAGGTTAAATGATATTCATTGCTATCTTTCTGTGAAATACCAGACAGAGCACACAAGTTCCCTGGACTTATCTCCCCTAAATTTAACATCTGTTCTTCCAAGTACTACCTTTCTAAGGAGATTCCAGGATACTAAATAATGTCAACACACTAAACTCTTCTCCAGACTCGGCCTTCAGGAGCACAGGATCACAAAAGATCTTCCCAAGCAACACCATTTTGGCATCTTTTCTATAATAGGCATGCTCCACTGCTTGCAGTTGAATGATAGATGTCTTTATCACCAAAAGAATATGGGAAAGGGAAATAACTGAATGATACAAACTAGTGTTCCATCTAGTATTTGTTCGAGAGCCTTGGACTGTACCACCATCAATCAGGTCATTTACTCAAGAGATGATTAGTGTATGGTATTTGGGATTGCCATATACAAAGGAAAAGGCAGATCAGTGAAGAAATAACTGAAACTGCATGAAGAGAAGAAACTGGTGGTAGTTTTTTTCTTTTTATTTTATATTATTGGCAATACAACAGATTCTAGTTTTGACAGCAACTACTAAATGCTTTTTCAGGTCAAATAATGATTTTTTAAAAATTTTATTTTAATCAAAAACTACTAATTTTCCTGTTTCCTTCCTACTTGCGTATATTCAGGTTAAATAGGTTATAAATAAAATTAAATAGAAATGAACTATTGGTTCTGCCAAAATAAAATAGATGTTAATATACTTTAATTGACATGCTTAACTATTGTTTTAATGTTGATCTACTTTAAAGTGACAAGAAAAATGTATTACGAGGTTTAACAATCATTTCAGCAACCACAAATCAAGTATGCTCAGCTTCAGTGCATGATTTTTTGTGCTGTCTTAGCCACTAACTCAGCTCAAAGCTTAAAATTGAGCTCTGTATTCTTGTCAAATTACTATCACTTATAGAAAAGCTGCAATTTAGCTGCCTATTTTTCTGATGATGAAGAAATCAAAGTAGAATGAAGATTGCTCTTTCACAGATGTGTTGGGCTTACAGAAATAAAATTTTATCCCTGCCACCAAAATCATGACATATTTTTTCAAAATCCTAAATGTAGAAATTAAACTGAACCAGAAAGTTCTAGTTTTTATATGATTTGGTTTTTAACCTCAACAATTTCTAATCCCTGAGCACACTGTCTATGCTGAGTCCTGGTGATCCAGATGATTGATAAATTAACAGATTGAAATCCATCACTGCTTTTCGAAATAGAAAATATGATTTTTTACAGAGCCAAAATGATCATTAGCTGCTGTCTGCTAGAATGCATATCCTCAGCCAGTATGAACACGAATACCAAAACATGCCCTAGTTGTACTGAAACAGTTTATGTATGAGGCTTAAAATCCCTGTCACTTTAGATAAGTTAGATAAGTTGTAAGTTTGAAAATACAATACATATCCTTTGAAGCATGTAAATTTGGTTGAACTTGTATCTGACAATGAATTGGAAAAAACATGTGTTTGCATACCATCACACTTGCACGGGAAATATCACATCAACACCTATAACAAAGAAAGACAATAGTTAGCCAAGGCGAAGAAAAGACTACCATCACGTGGTCCACCTGGTCAGGGATCTGGTTCTCTCTTTCCCAGATTTCTTAGTCAGGCTAGCTCGTATCAATTTCATGAAGTACTCAGGAAGATCAAATCTATTGTAGTCTTTCAATCAATTATACTCCCATTGCAAGATAATATACTGTTTGGGTGTTTACTTTTGTGCCACATCTTGTGTCATTATTTATTTATTTTTGTTATTGCTGTGATTTGCTTTCTGTGCTATAACTAGATGTTGTAGTTTAACCCAGTCAGCAGCTCAGCCACCACTCACTCCTCACTCAGCTCACTCACTCCTCCCCCTCAGTAAGGTGGAGAGGAGAAATAGGTAAAAAAAGGCCTGAGGGTCGAGATAAGAACAGGGAGGGAGCACCCACTGACCATGGCCCAGGGCAAAACGAACTCAGTTTGGAGACAAATCAATTTAATTTGTTAACTGATCATTAAGAAAGGATAATAAGAAACAAAGCCAGATCTCAAAAACACCGTCCCCCCACCCCTCCATTGTTCCTGGCTCTACCTCCTCCCTCAGAGGCTCAGGGGGACAGGGAATGGGGGGTTGCAGGTCAGTTTGTCACAAGTTATTTCTGCTGCTCCTTTTTTAAAGGACTCCTGACACTCTTTTCCTCTGCTCCAATGGATCCTCTCCTCACAGGACAGTCCACAGACTTTTCCAAAATGAGTCCTTCCCGCAGGACGCAATCCTGACCCATCAGATTGCTCCAGTGTGGGCTTCTTCCCTGCAGAGTCATGGCTTCTTAGGGAGCTGCCACCAGCTCCGGCGTAGGGTTGTCCATGGGCTTCAGATGCCTCTTCTCCTTGTTGTCAGCCTCCAGCAGCTCATGGAGACCATTCTCTACAACTTCCTTCAGGCTCAGGCATCTCTGCTCCAGTGTGGGGTTCTTCAAGAGCTGCGGGTGGATCTCTGCTCCACTGTTAATCTCCATGGGCTGCAGAGGGACAGCCTACCATTTCACCACAGGTTGCAGGGGAATCTCAGCTCTGGCACACCTCCTCCTGATCCATCTTCGCTCCTTGGTGTCTGCATGGCTGTTTCTCTCAGATCTTAGAGATTCTCTCTGCTACAGCCATGCCAGGCCCAACTAACCAGCGTGGGCAGCCATCCACCTCCTCTCTCTTCAGTGTAGGTCCAGCCTCCCTTCAGGAGTCTTTGTCCTCTTCTTAAATAGGGCATTCACAGAGGTGCTGATGGCTCGGCCCTGACCTGAGGGGATTGGGAGGGTCTGACCTGGCCAGAGACAGGTCCAATCAGTTTTTGAGCCAGGGAAACTTTTTCACAGCTACTTTTTACACAGCTACTTACTCCTGTGCTACCAAAAACCCATCAGGTAAAGTCAGCACATTGAGCTTTTCACAGCTACTTACAGGGGCCATTTCTGCAGCCCCTCCCATAAACTCAACACACTAGATCAAGCGCTATTCTATACATATATTCCAGAAACCCATTCTCACACACTCATGAATTGAGCAGATGAACATCTCTTACAGATATTCTTACGTCTCAGACAACTGAAACTTTGAAAATAGCTGTAAGTAAATTCGATATTTTCATATAAGGCTTATTAGTATCTTTTTTCCTCAGTTTCTTCTAAGTCCCATGTATGAAATAATTACAATCTTCAAAGCTGCTAATTGTACTGTCCACAAACAAAGGACTATGCTTTCTGGTGGAGAAAAAGCAGGATGAGCAGATGAACAACTTCCTTTTCATGCAATTATCACTAATAATAAATAGCTATGCTGAAGACCTAGATGACTCAAAGGTTTTTAAATTACAGTTATGTTACTAAGAGGACTGACTTTGTGTCTGTAGTGACCAGACTCATTAATATCTCAAAACTCAAGAAGAATGTGAAATTATTTTTAATTCTACTTCTTAGTAGACAAATGTCCATATTTAAAAGATGAACCAATGACCTCAGCAAAAATATAGAAGTTACCCTTTTTAGCATCCTTGAAACCTTGACATGACCTATACATGTTAAAAATAACTCCTTTAAGTAAGGATGGGTACAAAGTATTTTGTAGAAATTCATCTTGTTCTGCTTGAGCCCTTCTTATCTTGAGAAAGAAAAGTATTTCAAAATCAGCAACAGAAAAAAGAAAATGAAATTTTTCAGTACCTAAAAAGAGCTGTTCTTCAGATTAATCCTTAAAATTTTATGATTAAAGGTTGCCAGTTTCTCTTGTAAAAGTAAATATTGCTTTACTTTAAAAAGCTTTTTCCAAAAACTTCTTGGCAATTTATAAAAACAAAAGAAACTTAAAGGTATGAGACACAACACAATCTCTTAGACTTACACTCTAAGTACAATGTTTGAATATTTAAAGATCCATGAAAAAGAGCAGCAGACTTCCAACAATGCTGTGAAAGCAGCTATGTAATTTAGTCCATTTCAGATGTATTCTGAAAATGGAACATCTCAGTTACGCAAAATGTGGATGACATCATCTGAAGAAACCAAAGTAGTTATTTAGCTGAGTTCTAAATATACATAAGGCAGACAAAGAATGGCAATGGAAAAGAAAATTCATGAAAAGTAGAGCTAAAATCTGATGAAATTTTACAGAAATAGAATCTGCTGTGAAAAGTTTGAAACATTTTCCAAATATCATCTTCAATTAGCCTTTTATTTTCTCCCATTTTTAAGGGTACTAATTCTGTCATTCATACCTGATCACAGAAAACTGTCATCTTCTTATTTAAAATAATAACTGAATGTAATAGTACCCCGGCTTCAACATTAGATCCAAGTTACTGAAAAACACAGCTCTTCTGATGCAAGAAAGATAACAAAATCAAAATAGTCTGAAAAATATGTAATGAAAAGTAGCTGATAAGACCAATCTATCAGCTGGAGCTCAGTTGGGAGATCCAGTTTCTAATCCTGTTTGGCCTCTGCCTTGATTCAAGACTTAACTTTCTTTGCTGAAGTTTGCCTAAGAACACTGTGGAGATGGCATCTACTACAACAGATGTGTCATGAAACAGTTTGTGCATTAAGCCTTGAGATTCTGTATTTAGAAATGCTAAATACAGGGCACACACATATACAATTTATGTAATTAAACCAAATGGGTCTGTGGCATTAATATTAATAGAACAGTAAATATTTATCAAGTATCCCCATAATCCAGGCAGTTGTGTAGGTCACTTGCCATATAGATTTATATAAACACTTTTCAATTACATTACAGTATTTATTATATCAAATGAGACTGGAGAACGTGTTCAACATCACAAGGCTGTTCAGCAAAATGTACCTGCCCTGAAGGTTGGTAATGCACACACAGATTCACTCAGCTTTGTTATTTCAATGTACTAACTGTAAGCCTTTGAAAGCAAAGACTTTTCTGAGCATAATTTGACCTGCCCAGTGAGCTTCTTGCAGACAGAATTCAGAGCCCCACAGCTGGCAGGAGATCACCCAGGCAGCAATGCAGATGATCTGGGTCAAACTATATTGAGTTACCAATTAATGCAGCTTTCCTGGTCAGTGTAATTTTGTTTCTCTAATTGCAGGGATTTTATAAGAATCTCTAAGGGAATAAAGCTCCCAATCCATATTAGAAATCAATACCAGCAGAAATACTACTAGCAAGGAGACTTTCAAAAAAAAGCCAACACAAAACTCAGTTAAGCTTCAAGGGCTACATTTTCCCACAAATTAATCTCATCACGACACACTGCTGAAGTCAGAGAGCTATCAGTGAAAGTCTCACCTTCTTACATTGCAGAAGAATGTGGCCTGTGAGATTAACATTCAGCATCCACCCAAATTTGTCTTAATTACTCCTTAATTAAGATGGTTTTTACGTGGTTGTTATCCCTTCACTGCATCTGCAGTGGATAGAAATGCGAGTGGAGAGTGGAGAATGCCTGGCAAATCCATGCACATTCAGCAAGTCAATGAATATGTAATACAGTTTTTAATAATACCTAAGTAATTCTTCCATTATGAACTCAATCCAATTCCACTATTTGATTTCAGAAATGGATTTTGAACACAGGCCTGTTTGACTAATCGGATCCTCATTTTCTTATTCTTTTCTATTTAAATGCTGAGTGACATAGTTGTATTTGGGAAGGCAGTGATTTCATTACACCAACAGAGGGAACTGCCATTCCAGCAAAGTGACAAGAGCCAAATTGGCCAGAGAAAAGCATTACTTCCTAGACCGAAGAGATCCACATGAGAAATTCAAGCAAAATGTCACCTCTCAAACAATGACAACGGGATTACAAAAATCTAATTAGCTGTTTCATTAGCCAAATGCTATCTGTGGTTACAGCAAACAATGGGTATTCGGAAGCTGTCCATCCATTTTTAATACAGGCGCTGTCATGGAGATACTGGGTCTAATACATTCTCTGCATTGCCTGTGTTTGCAGAGTGACTTCAAGGAGGCATTTCATCAGGTTTGTAAGAAATGGTAAAGATTTAAAGGTGCAATGGATCACATATTGCCTACATCCTGCTGAAACAGTCTTCATTTCCTACTTCCTTACATTATTTAATTGATTGCGCTTCTTTTTCAGTCTGTTTGAACATGAGCACCCAAAAAGTTTCACTGCTAAATACATACACTCAAATTTCCTAATAAATAAGCCTAATTAAGATTAATTGGACTGTTGGAGGTAAATGAAGATAGCATCCACAAGAGACTATTCACTTTTTAATGAATAGTGTAGAGTAGGCACCTCCTTCCTTCCCCTTATCTATTTCACTAATTTCATTCCCATTATAACAATCTCTACTAACCCATTATCAAAATATTAGTGCTGGAAACAATTAATGAACTTGCAAGCTGAAAGAGGAGGAATATTTCACATGAATAGGTACAGATAGACCTCCCCTCACTTTGAACTGTTGCTGTTTGCCTCTCTTATATAAGGCTCCTGGATACTCAGAACTTGCTTCATTTAGTGCAATTTGTGGTTGTAGTAGCTTTTCAGATTGACAGTATAGGCTCAAGTATTTCAGGCCAACATCTATTGCTGTATCAGTCAATGTTATTTTCTGTTCAAAGAACTTAGTGTAGTCAATACCACCAGTAGAACCTAGTTCTGATATTCCAACGTGAGATACTGCATCCGCTCACACTACAGGCAGACTGGTTTGTGAAACTAAACTGTTTCAAAAGGAGGAAAAGAAAACCAATCATCTTTACACTTAAATTAAAGAAGAAAACCAGGGAAAGATACTACTATAGTCTTTATAAAACACACTATTGTACTTGTGAAAGCTCTGCCATTTCAGAATTTAAAAGCATATTGTAACATCACGTGATCAGGTATTTTCTCAGCTGAACATCATTTACCCAGCAGTGGAAACCATCTAACTTGTCTGTTCTCTTCTTACTTAACCCGGAAAGACAATAATCAAGGTTGTACATTTATTTATTTATTTATTAAGTGCTGAGGGTAACTCAGGTATGGAAAACTGAAGATACTAGCCCAAGTTGCAAGGACACTAATGCTACAAAGGCATTTTAAATAAATCTCAGCAGAAAAAGTAGCTACTTATCTAAAAGGAATACCGTAAATTAAAGTTAAATGCCTAACCTGGCAGTAATAATAATATTTCACAAAATAATAGCAACATAGAAAAAGTTGGACAGCATTCATTTTAATGAATTTCATTTTTATTGTTTCTTTCATTTATGAAGTTCTATGAGCTGCTTGGAAATTAACATTTTCAGTGAATAAACATTATAGCAAACAATCTTACAGCAGCAGCAAGATTTTAGAAGTGATATGGCTGTCTAAAATTCTGTTATTTCACTATTATTTTCTCAAAAGTACAGAGTAACTTGTTATTGAAAGATAAATTCAGTCTTTCTTAAAGAAGAGACATGTGAGAACCTCATGAAGTTCAACAAGGCCAAGTGCAAGGTCCTGCACGTGGGTCGGGGCAATCCCAAGCACAAGTACAGGCTGGGTGGAGAATGGATTGAGAGCAGCCCTGAGGAAAAGGACTTGGGAGTGCTGGTGGATGAGAAGCTCAACATGAGCCGGCAATGTGCGCTGGCAGCCCAGAAAGCCGACCGTATCCTGGGCTGCATCCAAAGGAGCATGGGTAGCAGGTTGAGGAAGGTGATTCTACCCCTCTACTCTGCTCTCATGAGACCCCACCTGGGATACTGTGTTCAGCTCTGGAGTCCCCAACACAAGAAGGACATGGAGCTGCTGGAGCGGGCCCAGAGGAGGTCACAAAGATGATCCCAGGGCTGGAGCACCTCTGCTATGAAGACAGGCTGAGAGAGTTGGGGCTGTTCAGCCTGGAGAAGAGAAGGCTTCAGGGTGATCTTCTAGCAGCCTTCCAGTACCTAAAGGGGGCCTACAGGAAAGCTGAAGAGGGACTTTTTGCAAGGGCATGTAGTGATAGGACAAGGGGCAATGGCTTTAAACTGAAAGAGGGCAGATTTAGATTGGATATAAGGAAGAAATTTTTTACATTGAGGGTGGTGAGGCAGTGGAAGAGGTTGCCCAGAGAAGTTGTAGATGCCCCATCCCTGGCAGTGTTCAAGGCCAGGTTGGATGAGGCTTTGGTCAACCTGGTGTAGTGGAGGATTTCCCTGCCCATGGCAGGGGGGTTGGAACTAGATGATCTTTGAGGTCCCTTCCAACTCTAACTATTCTATGATTCTATGATTCTAAGTTGCTCAAAGCCCCATCCAACCTGGCCTTAAACACTTCCAGGGATGGGGCATTTCAGCAACCTGTGCCAGTGCTTCACCACCCTCAGAGTGAAGAATTTCTTCCTTAGATCTGATCAAAATCTACTCTTTTGCCGTTTAAAGCCACTGTCCTTGTCCTATCACTACGTGCCCTTGTATTTAAGTACTGGAAGACTTCTGTAAGATCTCCCTGAAGCCTTCTCTTCTTCGGACTGAACAGCCCCAACTTTTTCAGCCTGTCTTCATAGGAGAGGTGCTCCAGCACCAAAGATCATCTTCATGGCCCTCCTCTGGACTCACTCCAACAACTCTATGTCCTTCAGTTATAGGTCCCAGAGCTGAACGTAATACTTCAGGTGGGGTCTCACAAGAGTAGAATAGAGGGGCAGAATTACATCCCTCGACCTGCTGGCCATGCATCTTTGTATGCAGCCCATAATACGGTGGGCTTTCTGGGCTGCAAGAGCACATTGCTATCTCGTATTGACCTTCTCATCTACCAGCACTCCCAAGTCCTTCTCCTCAGGGCTGCTCTCAAACCATTCTCTGCCCAGCCTATATTTGTGCTTGGGATTGTCCCGACCCATGTGCAGGACCTTGCACTTGGCCTTGTTGAACTTCATTAGGTTCACAGAGGTCCTTTCTTAAGCCTGTCAAGGCATCCCTTTCCTCCAGTGTGTCAGCCACACAGCACAGCTTGGTGTCATCAATAAACTTGCCAAGGGTGCACTCAATCCCACTGTCCATGTTGCTGACAAAGATGTCAACTAGCACTGGACCCAGTTTTAATAGTCTATAGATTCTTCCTTCTTCCCTCAATACTCTGAGAAAGCAGAAATTAGAGGTCTCAACCAAAAGTCTTATACAAAACATCACTATCCTATTTTTCTTCAAATAAATATTCAAAACCTGCTGTTTTCATTGGGACTGATTTACCGTAAGTCAACAGGCCCCAAAGAGCAGTTTGGGGCTTCTCTTGTTTATGACATTACTAGTTCTGTTACTTGGATATTTTTTAAGTGACACAGTTTTGCTATCTTATGATTCAAAACAGCCAGTATACAGAGTAAAATGTTCCCAAGGACACATTAATGCCCGTCAGCTCTATATCACCACAGAAGAGTCCTGTAACTTTTCCTTGTGTCCACAGAATGCAATCAATGCTCTCCCATAGAATAACTATATAGGAAAAATGACCCTGTTCTACTATAGACAGTCTGCTGCACTGGAAGAATTAATGTTTACTTGCCATGTTGCGCAATTTGTATGTCCTTTTTGAAACCTCATTACAGGCACGATGTGTATCAAGCAAAATTTTTAGTACAGTATTCTGACTTTTGTGGAGGGATCTTGGTAATACAAGGTTCTTAGTAAACCAATGAACCTGCGCTGGAGAACTGAGCAACATAGTTTAATTATAAACATATTTCAGTATTTTTGTCTGCCTCTAATTAATATTCTTTTTTACCAGTTATTCCCTAGGCTTTGAGTAGCCAGAACAAAAGCATATTCTTTCTTTGTGTGTAATTCTTCAATATTTCCATCCCAGTATTTTATCCACTTAGCAGTCCAGTGTTTTATCCACTTAGCATCCCAGTATTTTATCCACTAAAGTAGAGTAGGGGAGAGAGGTTTAAAAAATAAGTGGAAAATAGAATATTGATCTACCAGGGAAAGAAAAAAAAAAGAAAAAATCACTCCTTCAAATTCAGCCATCAAACCAAGCTGGAAAGTTTCAAAGTATTTTAGAGAGAAGCAGAATTAATTTAATTTCAGGTACTTGGAAACACACACAATGATCCAGCTAATAATATGGTTCCCTTTATGACTATAATGGTAATTCCCTGGCCCTGTACCCAACTAAAACGAAGGAATTCACCCAGTGGAAGAAAATGAAGCCACTGTTGTGATTTCAGCATTCTCATCTATTGTCTTGTTAACTGCAAACTTGGGGTCAGAAAGTATTCTTCTCTTTGTTAAAAAGAAAAGTAAGAAAAAATCCCAAAGGAATCTGATGCACACTGCAAAAGTTTGTCAGAGAAATAGAGCCATCAGTCAGGGTATTTGAAATGGAGATTGCAATGGAATTAGAAGTCCCCACAAATGTTTCAATTCATAATCAAATTAGCAGCTCAAGATTTAGGAAGTGCATTCAAACTGATATACTCAGTCTGTTCAAGCTTCATAATTTTTCATTCCTTCCTTTTATTTAGGAGATAATAATTAAATGTGATTTGAAAATGAATGTAAGAAAGTATAGCTTATAAGTATTTCACCATTCTTAACAAAAATAATTACATTCTCTGATATGATTTGAAACCACACTACTATAATCTCTATTAAACTTTGGAAAAAAAAAAAGGAAAAAAGAAAGAAGAGGAAGATTAATTTGTCTGTTTTATTGGAATCCAGAATTAAACTCTCTTTAGAGATACATTCTATTTTTATTGCCTTAGCTGTCTGGGGAAATCTCTTTCCATGCTTCTACTTTTTACTAAACTAAGATTTGCTAAAGAAACAGCTTCCAATGGCATTTGTTCTGTGACAAAAACGTAATGTGAAAATTAAATCTCAGAGAACTGAAGGAAATTGACAGTGCCCTCAGTAACATGGAATGAAAATGTAAGATTAGTCAGTAGGACATCTGAACTTCTAACATCACAGCACAACAGAACAATTAAAAGTATTCCAAAACTGTCTGGAGTGCATTGCTGCTACTTCTCCTGCTCCCAGCACAGCTGCCTGGCTACCAGCTGTTACTCTCTGGAAATCATTGGTTGGCCATGGGAAAAATAGCAGCAGATCTGTGGGCTGCCTGGTATTTTATGAAATATAACAAAGAAGGAAGCAGGAAGGAACACAGGAAAATATATTTATGTATAAATATATAGTTTAAAAACAACCTTAAACAGACCATTCCTCTAGGTTAATCAGGCCTGATACAAACAATAGCCCATAGTTGCTGTTAAAATTCCGATTCCTTCATGAAGATCTTTTTCTTCTAATTTGTATGAGAACAGCCTGCTCTTTGGTAACTTTACTGAAGTTTTCATATCTGTTTCCTTTTCTTAAAAAACCCCACACTCCTTTGTTCAAAAATAACAAGGGTCTCACTGGGGAAGAGACACTGCTATTCAGATGTTTGGAATGAAAAGTAACAGGCCTTGAAAGTGATCTTTTTAATTCATGCTGCTAAATTGAGGATTAGCCTTCATTCTTTTTCTATTTCTAATTCTTTCTTTCAGCTGCCGTGTATTCTAAAGAATATAAAGCCAAAGTTAGAGTTGGTCTTTTTAATAAAAGGAACTGCTCTCTTTACTAAGTTCTTCTATCATCAGATACAGAGTGACTACGACTATCTGTTTCTCCATCATAAGAGAACGAGGCAGACTGACAGAAAGGTGTTCAATGCTTAAGTTTTTGGTGGGGCAGAGTTGATACCTGGTTAAAGTGTAACACTACTGCAGCCTTTTTGAAAATTCCTTTTATTTGTCATCTGTATTTTATTTAATGTGAAATATGAGAACACATTTTCATTTAAAATGTTGTGAATAAAATCTTCAAGTATTTGGACCCTTAAAAGTATCACATTTAGAAGTGACAACTGTTTAATAAAAAAGCACAATGACACAGAATCATAGAATGGTTTGAGTTGGAAGGGATCTTAAAGATCATCTAGTTCCAACCCCCCTGCCATGGGCAGGGAAACCCTCCATTACACCAGGTTGCCCAAAGCCTCGTCCAGCCTGGCCTTGAACACTTCCAGGGATGGGGCAGCCACAGCTTCTCTGGGCAACCTGTTCCAGTGCCTCACCACCCTCAATGTAAAAAATTTCTTCCTTACATCTAATCTAAATCTTCCCTCTTTCAGTTTAAAGCCACTGCCTCTTGTCCTATCCTCTGTTTACTTCTGCTAAGTTCTACTTGGCCATCATAATTGTAATTTTTATTGTGTATAACCAGGAGAGCAAAAATAAACATGGTAAGAGACAGGGTAAAATCTTCAGCTGAGTAAGTTTTCCTCAATGGGAGTTTGAAACGTGTGTTGTAAAAATAGGGAAGTCTTAAAACATGAATACTTAAAAGCAACATGAGACTAACGTATCTACAAGATACATTGCTCTGCTTCACCCCAGAAAGGAGGAAAACAAGCAACAGTGACGTACGTTACTGTCACACTGCTTCACCAGAAGCAGGCTGTGGATTTTGTTTCCTGTTAAACAAGCATGGCAATATCTGTCTTCAACTTTACCAGACCTGCTTGCTATTACAAATGCACTCAAATTCATATTCTGAGTCTGCTTCATTAATTAAGTTCTCCTCTTCATAGGTTTCCTCTAATAGACTCTGAAAATGCATCATTTACAATTTTTACCTTACTCTTTTCATCTTTGCTCCCAATACTTCCAATAGTAATTGACTAATTGAGCTTATGGTTATTAGAAGATCTCCTTTTCTCTTTCTTAAATTTGATAAAAAACAAATCCAGAGAAGAGGTCTTTTAATCTTATAGATAAAACCATAACAAAATCTGGCTTTTGGAAGATAAAGTTGGAAATGTTTAAACTAGAAATAAAGAAACATTTCAATTGGAAATAATCACTTTTTAACATTTGGAAGAATCAAAAAGTATTCGAGCTTAATAAGAGAAGGTTATTTCATCATGACTCTAAGCCATTTAATGGAGACGTGATACATTTCTAAAAGATAGCCTGTAGTTCAACCTCGAGTTGTTGAACTCTCTCCTTTTCACATATGAAGTAGGAAAGACTAATGTGCCTTCTTCAAGAATTACCTAATAAAATACTAAGGCTTGCATAATCATCTTATTATCAAATGAGGGCTGGAGAACTCGTTGTAGGAATGTATAGGTAGCTCTTTCAAAGTCAGATCAAAGTCAGAAGAACCAAACAGTGCTGAGCCTGAATCAATAAATCCTATTATATCATATAAAGTTTGATAGAAAAGTCACCCCCCATCATTTCTGTCTTCACCATATTATTTGGCTTCTGAGGTATCCCAGACTCCAGTGAACCTGATTTGTCAAATAGACTCCCAGCACAGTCTGTGTTGGAGAAAGGATAATTAAGCAGCTCTAAAATAAAGGTAAGTAAAGAGGGGAATGTGAACACCGTTCTTCAGAATGTCACATGGGAGTCATGTCTCAGGTAGAAAGCTTGAGGCAAAAATAACAATAAGCTGGCAGATAGCCACCATGGTGTGGTCTTGTCATTGACAAGATTTGTGTTGTGACAAGATACCAAGTATCTTGTCATGAGAAGATACCAAGTTGTGTGGTGGTGTGGACACGCTGGAGGGAAGGGATGCCATCCAGAGGGACCTTGACAGGCTGGAGAGACGGGCCTGTGAGAACTTCATGAAGTTCAACAAGGCCAAGTGCAAGGTACTGCACGTGGGTCGGGGCAATCCCATGCACAAGTACAGGCTGGGCGGAGAATAGATTGAGAACAGCCCTGAGGAAAAGGACTTGGGAGTGCTGGTGGATGAGAAGCTCAACATGAGCCAGCAATGTGCACTGGCAGCCCAGAAAGCCAACCGTATCCTGGGCTGTATCAAAAGGAGCGTGGCCAGCAGGTCGAGGGAAGTGATTCTGCCCCTCTACTCAGCTCTCGTGAGACCCCACCTGGAATACTGTGTTCAGCTCTGGAGTCCCCAACACAAGAAGGACATAGAGCTACTGGAACGAGTCCAGAGGAGGGCCACGAAGATGATCAGAGGGTTGGAGCACCTCTGCTATGAAGACAGACTGAGAGAGTTGGGGCTGTTCAGCCTGGAGAAGAGAAGGCTCCGGGGTGATCTTCTAGCAGCCTTCCAGTACCTAAAGGGGGCCTACAGGAAAGCTGGAGAGGGACTTTTTACAAGGGTGTGTAGTGATAGGACAAGAGGCAATGGCTTTAAACTGAAAGAGGGCAGATTTAGGTTAGATATAAGAAAGAAATTTTTCACTCTGAGAGTGGTGAGGCAGTGGAAGAGGTTGCCCAGAGAAGTTGTAGATGCCCCATCCCTGGCAGTGTTCAAGGCCAGGTTGGACGAGGCTTTGGTCAACCTGGTGTAGTGGAGGGTTTCCCTGCCCATGGCAGGGAGGTTGGAACTAGATGATCTTTAAGACCCCTTCCAACCCTAACCATTCTATGATTCTATGATTTGTAGAAGTGTGTTTGTTTCTTCACTGTCTCTTTAGTCCCATTTCTAATGGATGCAACCAGAGTGCATAGCTAATCTTTCAGTTGATCAAGGAAAGGGTTCAAGTGAAGATTCAACCAGCTTGTTTTTCAAAAGGTAACACGTTTGTGTTGATTTTTGTTCAGTGAACCACTTGCATCTGACACTAGCTAAGTAATTAAAATGCACAGTTTTTCAAAGCAAAGCATGGTACTACAGACAAAGAATCATAGAATGGCATAGGCTGGAAGGGACCTTAGAGATCATTTAATCCAACCTCCCTGTCATGGGCAGGGAAGCCTCTCAACTAGATCAGGCTACTCAAAATGAAAACAAAAACCGTTGGTTACTTCAGCAATTGAGATTCCCGTTGAAATTCATCAACAGATTGACAATAGTGCTACTTTGAAAACTTGCTCTTTCAGGTCTTAAAAATCAGGCACATGAACAATGCCTCTAAGGACAAAGCCTCAATATTTCCTCTGAGCCCTCTGACTTCAGTCAATGAAGACTGATTTTGACATTATTTAGGGAGAGTTCCTTGGTAAATATGCATTTTGTAATCTCCAATGGAGGAATAAATGCAGATAGATCAGTAAATATGTTTTAAGCAGTATTTAAATTACATATTTATTATGTTCCTGAGAGACTGAAATGGCTTGCTTGGAGCTGTTCCAGTCTGTCATGCAAATCTATTTTTAATGTATTTTATGAAACAGCAGAATCACAGGACTAAGAGATGAAAAAGACCCATTAGGTCATTCTGTCTGTCTGCCCAAACAGGTTTATTTCTATAAATGTTACTAGTCACAGGCAAAGCAAATCAATGTATATTCAAATCTTTCGTTTTCTGAATGTAACTGCAGCTTCTGACCATGGTATCTCTTCTTAAGTTCAGAAAACACTTACCATTCCAAAAATTATTTTGACAAATAGCCATTCTTTTTTTTAAAAAAGAGGACTCTTTCAAGATTTAAAAACAGTGTTTAAATACACAGCAGCAAATAAACACAAGTCCAATACACTGTTGTTTTTTTTTTTATCCCTCCAATACCACTATCTTCTAGCTGGTAACCTTTGATTACGTAGAATGCATAGACAGAGCCTGCTGAACTGTCCATATATCAGCTCCTCTTTTTCCAGCATCACTACAGCTCTAAAATATTGGTGAAGCACTATGGCAGAGCACTAGGTAAACTAATTTGGGTATCACTGCATCTTGGGATAGTTTAGAGCAACCCTCTGGCTGCTCTAAATTGTAGCAGAAGATGAATTGGAACTTGCAGACCAACAGAAACCCAGCCTGGCCCCATCCTCGTGGCCCTGCCCAGCCATCCTGGGGCTATGTCTCACCTTGGTTCTTCTCACCAGGCCTGATCTTGTTCCCCATACTCAGACTGGCATCCCAACCTGGTCGCATCATCCCTGCCCCCATAGAGGTGCTCTATGTCCTGGGCTTAGGCTGCCTTTAGATGCCTTCTCAATCCTGCTCCCTCAACTAGGGGTTGTGGGACAGCCCCAAATCCCAGTGAAACCCCAGCCCCTGAAGCACACTGAGAGTTTTTATATTACTAGGCTTGCAAAGATGTAGGCCTGCAATTTAATCCATATCATTCTTACGAATTGAACTATGTTGTATTACCAAATTTATGCAGAATTTTACAGGGAAAAACTTCTACTAAAAAATCCATGTGAAAAAAAGAAAATAAGTAAAAGCTGAACCTAACCTTTTGCATTGTCAGTCAACTAAAATTAGTTAGTGTGGATTAGGACTACTGACTTCCTCATTTATTTTTATTTTTGTATTAGATTCAGTCAGTCTTAAAATTCTTAGCCAGTGCTGATGACTACCAATGATACGTATAACAGCACTGAGTAAGAACACACATTTGAAAAGGGTCACCTTATGACTGATTTTTATTTTATTCAGTTTCATGTTTAAGATTTCATGGCATAAGATAGTGTGGTTTCTAGCTCTTCCCACAACACTATATTTTGCAGCAGAATAAAAAATATTAGGATGCCACAAACATTTATTTATAAAAATAAAAATGGCAGAGATTATTTAGTTGGATGTGCTTAGGAGTTCAAGTTCGATATTACATAACATAAGGCAAACTTGTTTAGGCTATAAACAAATCAAGACAGGATGATTTTTATTATATTAAAAAGGATGTTCAAATCTTTACATGTTTGAACCTTAAATTTTTTATAATCAAACTTTGTTTTTCCCTTAAATAATAACCTTTTCAAGCCAAGGCAAAAAACTATTTTGGGAAGGAATATGGATCCTTAACAACCAGTGCAGTATTAAGCATCTTCCTTTTATGAAGTTCTTCCTGAATTAAAATTATTCCATATTAGAAGTGAGGACTTTTTTTTAAGTCTTACTTGTGCTATCAGAGATGAATGCACTGAATGATCTTCCACACGATTGGGAAGAAGCATGTAGTGCTATTCTTGTTTTTCTCCTTTCACCTTCCATCAATTAAAGTCTTACATCTCCTATTTAAACTAAAAGATCTGTATATTTCAAGTTGTCATATTATTCTTTCAATTTTTTTACATATCTCACTGTGTAGCATGGAAGATTTTGCTTGGTTTGTACTGCCATATTTTAGTAGGTCTGACTCATACAAAATAATCTGATTTTTGATAGACAAAACAAATCAGTGTCTAAAGAAGTGTAACACAAATGGAAAAGATGTTCATTGAAAGTGTATTTATACAGTAAATTTAGAAAACCATTGGCATTTTCTAACCAGACACCAGTTTCCTAGGTATCTATGAAGCGTTTTGTTTCTCTTATTTTCCTGAAAATTTTCACAGAATCATAGAATGGTTTGAGTTGGAAGGGACCTCAAAGATCATCTAGTTCTAACCACCCTGGCATCGGCACGGAGACCTTCCACTAGACCAGGTTGCTCAAGCCTCATTCAGCCTGGCCTTGAACACTTTCAGGGATGGGGCATCCACAACTTCTCTGGGCAACCTGTTCCAGTGCCTCACCACCCTCATTGTAAAAAATTTCTTCCTTCTATCTGGTCTAAAACTATCCCCTTCCAGTATAAAGCCATTGCCCCTTGTCCTATAAGTACATGCCCTTGCAAAAAGTCCCTCTCCAGCTTTCTTGTAGGCCCCCTGTAAGTACTGGAAGGCTGCTATAAGATCTCCCCAGAGCCTTCTCTTCTCCAGTCTGAACAACGCCAACTCTCTCTTCATGGGAGAGGTGCTCCAGAACCAAAGATCATCTTTGTGGCCCTCCTCTGGACCCGCTCCAACAGCTCCATGTCCTTCTTGTGCTAGGGTCCCAGAATGAACACAGTATGCCATGGGGTCTCATGAGAGCAGAGTAGAGATGGAGAATCACCTCCCTCAACTTGCTGGCCACATTTCTTTGGATGCAGCCCAGAATATAGTTGGCTTTCTGGTGTGCAAGTGCACATTGCCAAAACATGTTGAGCTTCTATTCCATCAGCACCCCCAAGTCCTTCTCCTCAGGGCTGCTCTCAATCCATTCTCAGCTCAGCTTGTATTTGTGTTTAGGATTGCCCCGATCCATGTGCAGGACCTTGTACTTGGCCTTGTTGGACTTCATGAGGTTCTCACAGGCCCACTTCGCCACAGCCTGTCAAGGTCTCTCTGAATGGCATCCCCTCCCACCAGTGTGTCAACCTGTCATGGGTTAGGCCGATCTGGCAACTAAACTCCACGCAGCTCTCCCACTCCAGTAAAATGGAGAGGAGAAAAATGTAATAAAAGAGCTGAGGGTCGAGACAGGAACAGAGGAGCACCCACCAACCACGGTCCCGGGCAAAAGAGGCTCAGTTTCCTTAAAGCAAAACAGTTTATTAACAGCTACCTACAAAGAGAAAAGCAAACAAAAACGGTTACTTGAGAGGATAACAAGAAAACAAGGCCAGATCTTAAAAACAACACCACTCCCCCCCTTTTGCCCCCCCACTTTTACCTTCTCTTCCTGGCTCTACCTCCTCCCCCCAGCGGCGCAGGGGGGCAGGGAATGGGGAAGTGCAGGTCAGTTCATTTCATGTTGTTACTGCCGCTTGCCTTAAAGGAGAAGGAGTCCTTACACCATTGTCCCTTGCTCCAGTGGATCCCCTACTCACGGGGAAAATGTGAGGTCTTACCTGCAGGAGGCAAATCCTTACCCCATCGGATTGCTCCAAGTGTGGGCTTTACCACAGTCTCGGACTTGTAAGGAGTTGTTGCCACTCGCTCTGGCGTGGGTCATCGTATCGATCTTAAATGCGTCTCCATACAGACTTCAAACGCGTAAATGTGCCTCCCATGTGGACTTTGAATGGGTAAATGTGTAAATGCGCCTCGACCTGTGCCCATGATTCACAATAGTCTCAGGCTCAGGCATCTCCTTTAACAAAGCACCTCCCCATCGGTGGGGGTCGTCCCACGGACTCTAGATGCGTACCATACTCGGGCTCTGGCATCTCTTCTTGACATGGGTCCTCCACAGGCTGCGAGTGGGTCTCTGCTTGCTCCACCGAGGACTGGTTGCAAAGGGGCCGCTTGCAAGGGGGACTCAGCTGCGGCACACGTTGTTCCGTTCCATCTTCACTGACCTCTTATCTGTGTGGCTGTTTGTCTCAGTTCTCAGTCTTTTCTGGGTGATCTCGGCCTGGTGGGCACCCCGGGAGTGGAGCTCTCCCCGAGTTCCCCAAGTGGCTCTGCCGCCGCCATCCTCAGCAGGTGGTACCAGCCCGGCACGGGCCGCCACCTGGCCAGGCGCAGGGGAATGGGGGCAGTGCCCCCCTCCCTTCTCCTTGCTCCTGGGCAAAGGCACACCTTTCCGGTTCCTTTGTCCCGATGTAAATAGGGCAATTCACAGAGGCGCCAATTGGCTCAAGCCCCGAGGGGGATGAGAGTCCGGTCTGATGGGCAGCTTCTGCCACCCGGACCTGCCCCCCCCACATCAAACCATAACACAACCACACCACACAGCTTGGTGCAATCAGCAGACTTGTTGAGGATGCACTCAATCCCACTGTCCATGTCGCTGGCAAAGATGTTAAACAGCACTGGCCCCAGTACTGATCCCTGAGGAAAATCACTCGTCACTGGCGTCCACTTGGACATCAAGCCGTTGACTGCAACTATGAGTACAAATGTCTAGTCAATTCCTTATCCACCGAGTGGTCCATCCATCAAATCCATGTCTCCCGAATTTAGAGAGAATGTCGTGTGGGACAGTGTCAAATGCTTTACATATGTCCATGTGGATTACATCAGTCCCTCTTCCCTTATTCACCAATACTGTAACCCCATTGTAAAGACCACCACAATTTTCAGGCATGATTTGCGCTTAGTGAAGCCATGCTGGCTATCACCAATCACCTCCTTTTTTCCATGTGCCTTAGCAGAGTTTCCAGGAGGATCAGCTCTATGATCTTGCTGGGAACAGAGATGAGACTGTCTGCCCTGTAGTTCCCTGGGTCTTCCTTTTTCCCTTTTTCAAAATGGAAGTTATGTTTTTCCTTTATCCAGTGGATGGGAACATCACCAGACTGCTGTGACTTTTCAAATAAGATGGACAGTGGCTTAGCAAGTTCATCCACCAGTTCCCTCAGGACCCGTGGTGCGTTTCATCAGGTCCCATGGAATTGTCCACCTTCAGGTTCCTTAGATTGTCTCGAACCTGATCTTCTTCTACAGTGGGCAGTTCATTCTCCAAGTCCCTGCCTTTGCCTTCTGTGACTTGGGCAGTGTGGCTGGAGCACTTTTCAGTGAAGATTGACACAAAAAAGTCATTGTGTACCTCAGCCTTCTCCATATCCTGGGTAAACAGTTCTCCCATTTCCTTCCGGAGAGGGCCTACATTTTTCCTAGTCCTCTTTTTATCACTGACATACCTATAGAAGCTTCTCTTGTTTTCTTGATGTCCCTGGCCAGATTTAATTCTATCAGGGCTTTAGCTTACCTAACTTTATCCTTGGTTGCTCAGACAATTTCCCTGTATTCCTCCCATGCTACCTGTCCTTGCTTCCACCCTTTGTATGCTTCCTTTTTGAGTTTGAGTTTGTCCTGGAGCTCCTTATTCATCCATGCATGCCTCCTAACATTTCTGCTGAACTTCCTCTCTGTTGGGATACATAGCTCATGATGCTTGAATATAAACCAGCTTTCTTGGACCTCTCTTCCCTCCAGGGCTTTCTTCCATGATACTCTACCAAGCAGATCCCTGAAGAGGCCAAAGTCTGCTCTCCTGAAATCTGGGGCAGTGAGCTGGCGAGCTTGCTGTGCTCCCTCCTCACTTCCATAAGGATCTTGAACTCCACCATTTCATGGTCACTACAGCCAAGGCTGCCCTTTGTTTCACATTCCTCACCAGTCCCTCTTTGTTGGTGAGAACAAGGTCCAGTGTAGCACCTCTCCTCAGTGGTCACTATGTCACTTGGAGAAGGAAGTTATCGTCAAGGCATTCCAGGAACCTACTGGATTGTTTATGCACTGCTGTTCTGTCCCTCCAACAGATATCAGAGTGGTTGAAGTCCTCCATGAGTATCAGGGCTTGCGAACGTGAGGCTGCTCCTATTTGTCTATAGAGTGCCTTACTTAGTCTTCCTGGTCAGACGGCTTGCAGCAGATGTTCACTATAATGTCACCTGTCCTTGTCCTCCCTTTAGTGTTGACCCATAAGCTCTCGGTTAACTCCTCATCCATCCCCAGGTGCAGCGCCATGCACTCCAGCTGGTCATTAACATAGAGGACAACACTTCCTCCTTGTCTCCTCTGCCTGTCTTTCCTAAAGAGCTTGTGTTGTTCCATTCCAAAACTCCAGTCATAGGAATCATCCTACCACATCTCAGTGATGCCAGTTTTGCTTCCTTCCTCCTCCATCACCTTCTGATAGTCTACTGAGCCAGTAAAAATAATGGAAAAATGAAGTACCTCCATGGATACTGGCTACGCGAGCATTAATTGCCCAGGGAAAACCTCCCTCTGGAATTGGAAGTCTTGCTTAAGTAAGGTAAGCAAATCCCATTCAAATTGTGCTCAAGTATGTTTTAATAGATTCTCTTATCCTGCATAATGGATATCTAATACTATACAGCTCCCCTAAAAAGTATGTAAGCATGTGTATGTTAGGAACTCTAACTCGTAGCAAACATAGTGATTTCTAAAACTTGTGAACATGGCTCAGATGTAATTCTTTATATCATAATGATGATACACACTAGTGCTTAATTGATACCGTTCAGGTGTAGCCTTCAACCTTATGCATTCAGAGTTATGATTTATCAGCATCGTCACAATATCTTCATCAAAGGAACACCAATGTAAGAAAATAATCACCTGTTTCATTTGGTTTGAAGTTACAGCAAGTAGTCTTTATTTGGAGTTATGTTCAATATGATATCTGACTCATTTTCATATTTGCTTCAGTTTTCCTACGCTGAAATTACTTTGGGTACTGATCTGAACAGACTTAAACATGACACCAACTTCATTCAAACTCCAGTGTGTGCACATTAATCACGCGCAGATGTTGTTACAAAGGGAAGCCTTAGTTCAGGTGATGGGACATAGGGTCATGCCAGGGCTATGATAGATCCTATCTACTCAGCACAATAAAGTGTAACTTCTCATGAGTAATATCAATAACTTGACTTTATTAATATAATTATTTCTTAAATTCGTCAGCCTGATGAAGTATGTTGATACAGATACACTGCACTCTGTGTACTTCTGCAACCATCGTTGCAGATGGTTGTACATCTGCAAGAACGTTGCAGATGTACTTCTGCAATATCGTTCTTGCATTTGAAAGTTTTCACATCTCAGTTACACTTTGGTGTATCACATAAAAGCAGTGTTGGTTGTCACTGATATGTAAATTTTATCTTTGAGTATTTTTTACATTTTGTGACATTGCAGTAGAGTTCAAAGTGTTCTGCTTCAAGTATCTGCTAGTATCTATAACCCTTTGGGTTTCAGGTTTTTTCCCATTTACTCATATTCTTTCACAATGAATCAAGTAAAATGAAGGTAAAAAGGGAGTTGCATTGTTCATTATTTCCAGGTTGCGATCCTCAGAGATAGAACTGTATCTTAATATCCATAATTTAAAACATTACTTATAGTGCAATGTCATTATGGTCATTATTTACCATCTACTGCTATTTAGCATCCTCTTTCATTTTTTTCTTGTAGGAATTGGAAGCAATCACATGGTTGTTAACAGCAGACATGAATAGCATTTGTATCAATAGACATTTTGTATATCACTATTTTCATAAAACTTTACATGCCTGGCATTACTCCAAAGTGAGTAATGATTTATAATTACATTTCAAGCATCTAAAACCAGCCAATGACTCTTTGTTCTCCTACTGCATGGAATTTAGGAGGAGAAAGCCTATCACAGAAGGCAGTAAACTCCACATGATAAAAGACCTGCTTATTTCAAAATACAGCTGATTCCAGGCCACTGCAGTGAATGTCTTAGGTAATGTGTTTTACTAGAATTTCCTTAGCAAACATCTAAACTGCGAAAGTTATTATAACACACATTACTTACTCTTCATATCTTATAATTACATCTTATAATTATTATTGCATCTTACTTAGCACTTGATTACAAACCAAATCAAACAATAGATTAAATTGCTCAAAAAAGAATTTGTTAAAAGTTGAAATTCTGTTAGCATACTGAAAAGAAAGCTCATAAACTCCCCTTCCCTAATCCTCCCCTTTTTATTGTTACAGATGTCCCAGACCAGATTTTGTGCTTCCTGTGGTTACTTTGCGTTCTTAGTCCTGTTACTTATAAATATGAGTCATATAACACAAAACAGTTTCACTTCCCTGAAGGTGTTCAAGGCCAGGCTGGATGAGGCTTTGAGCACCCTGGTGTAGTCGAGGGTGTCCCTGGCCATGGCAGGGGGGTTGGAACTAGATAATCTTTGAGGTCCTTTCCAACCTAAACCATTTTATGATTCTATGATTTTAGAATTTACATATAATTCCTTACAGTATTTTAGACCTCTTTGGATAGTTACTGTTGCCATCATTACTTAGAAAGGACAAAATCTGTTAATATTTATTTTTAATATGTACTTTTAACACACATGTATTGTGCTTAAACAAAGTGATCAAAAGATTGGTACCTGACTCAGGTAGAATGGTTTTGTTCCCTCAATTGACATGCCCAAGTGTTTTTATACAATCAATAAAAAGTGGCAAGTACTACACAAAAGAAGCTGAGAAAATGTAAAACATTGGGAAAGAACTGACCAATAGGAAGAAACAGGGAAAGTGCAGATGGGAGGAAATGTTAGGCACAAAGGGTCTATCCCAGTTTCTCCTCCTGTCTAAGTTTTGAGATTTTTTTCTAAATTCGTGACTCAGATCCCAGGCTCCTCTTCACAGACTGTCTTCTCTTTAAGAGAAAATGTAAAGACCTGTGAATCATGGCACATCAAGCTATTTTGGGTCTCCACCAGACAAATCGGAGATCTTGACTTGATTTTTTTCTAGGAGTACTTCAAAATACTGTCCACCATTTCCTTAAAAAATTCTAAGTTGCAGAGCAGTTTATACGATGGTATCATGTGCCCTTCCCAATGAAGCTGGGCCATGGTATAAAAGAACTCAAACCACAGAGATAAAAAAGCATTCAAAATATGTTACACTTCTATAGTTAAGAAACTGACCTGGGAGCACCTTTTTAATGTGGCATTGTAGAGCTTAAAAAAATACAGAGGTAAACAAAGACTAAGACAGAAATCCAAATATGACAAATTTATTTTTTCTTGCGACTTAGATGCTTCTCACTGCATGTCTGAATGAAAGACTAGAAATCCCTTGCACCACAAAGAACTTCTAAAATAAAGCACTCAGACAACAAGGGAATATATTCTGTGAGAAACCAGTATCCCCAGTTTAGTCACTTGATGATCTTTTTTATAATTAGGTGTTTATATCTGTTTCATAAAGACAGTTTCTACATTGCACTGTCTCTGACCTTCGGCATTTTATTCTCAAACTTGGCAAGCTTCTGCTGCTGCATGGGCACATCAGAGGGTGAATCATTGCTGTTCTTATGTCATTTCTTCAAAGAAATTACTCAAACTTAAGAATTAGAAGAAGCTTGGGCTAGAATTACATAAGAGGTGGGAATAGGGTTTTCATAATCACTAAGGAAGAGTGTTTGGCTGTAGTCACTCAGGCATGTAAGTACTGGTGAGATGTGCTAGAATAACCCATTTGCAGAGATATTCTTCACCATTTATTATCATGCTGACTCAGCAATGTCCTCACCACAAAATGTCAGAAATGCATTTCTTACAGGTGTGCAGAATGAAAGAAAACTGGTGAATAAAGCTCGAGCCACTAGTGGTCCAATCTGCCACAATTAGGAAAAACTGAATAAATATATTACTATAAAAGGATATTAGAGAACATAGAACTAATCATTGGATAAAGAAAAAAGTCCCAAACATCTAAAAGATCAACACAGAAATATTCCTCATGTTGCTCTCTGTAGCTACAGTACAGCATATTTCACACTATTTCCTTTCTACTCTTTGAAATTAGACAGGCTGCACCTGGATTTTTCACACTGAAAAGCACCTTAAACTTTACCTGCAGCGTTAGTCTCTTCAAAGTACAGTTTTAGAATTATGCACTTTGAAAACAGTACCTCTGCCTGGCACTGAAACTTTTAACTTTTATATACATCCAAAATGAAGTTGACTTAGTATTATTCAGGGGAAAAATTGCTTTTGGGTGCCATGAGAACAGATGCAAAGCCCAACATATTGACTAAGTTTGGGGTTTTTTTGTTTAAGAAACACACTTCTATGGTTATAGGTAGTTAATTTCCTCACAAGAAAACTTGAGTATAAATAAGAATTGAGGAGGGACTTAAAACATAATGCATAATATTATAGAGTACATAAAATATGTATTAGATTTAGCTCATTTAGGTATTTAAAGTAGGAATATAAGACTATATTTGAATGTATATATCCTTCTTCCTGTTTTATTCACAGATCAACTGTCCTTGTTCTAATATTTGAATACCTTTGAATAGTGCATTAAACAATGTGACTAGCATTTACAGTGCATTCCTTTTCTCACTGTTTTTCCCAAGGGGAGAATAGTGTATGGTGATTTTTTATTTCACATAGCTTTGTTTTGGATTTATCAACAAATACATAATCATCTCCATATCTCCATCTTGCCTACAAAGATGTCATCATGCTTTTCTTCTCAAAGAAGATAACTGAGTCCAGGCTTCCAGAAAAATCTCTTGCGAATTGTACATATGGAATGGCTAAACAAAAGTGAAGCTCATAGTTCCAGTTCACATCAATGGCAACAGGACATCACACCGGACTGCACTTCACTCAGTGTGGTACAGTCATGAGTAGGGGAGGACATACCAAGGTATTGCTATCTTAATACATGAATTTTCTACAATTAGAAGGTAAATTTGAAGCTAAATAAAAAACGTCACTGCCTAAGCAAATGCAGTCAATATGTTAATGTGAATACAAAAGAAAATGGAAACTAATGAGGATGGGCAAATGTCTTCCTGAGTTCTACTACAACATCAAGGGATATGTAAAGTCTACATACAAAAATATGATTTTTTCTAAAGTAAAAAAAAAAAAAAGACTAAGCTAATAAAAAATAAAGCCACTTTGAATTTATTAATAAGAGGTCTCTAAGCTGTCGTGGTTTAGCCCAGCTGGCAGCTAAGCAACCACGCTGCCACTCACTCACTCCTCTCCCTCAGTGAGATGGGGAGGAGAAAATTGAAAGAAAAGGGTTATCCCAACTCATGGGTTGGGATAAGGACAGTTTAATAGGACAGTACAAAAACACAAGAAGATATAATAACCACAGTAATACTAATAAAAGAACAGTACAAAATGAGTGGTACAATTGCTCACTTTGTGGAGCTTGGAACCCAGAGCCCAGCCTGTTCCCTATTGGTGATGTGATGCCCCTCCCCTGGCTAGTTCCTCCCCGTATAAATTCTGAGCATGACATCATATGATACTGTACAGCCTCCTGGCTAGTTTGGGTCAGCTGTCCTAGCTGTGTCCCCTCCCAGTTTTTGTGTGAAAAGTTAACTCTATCCCAGCCAAACCCAGGACATAAGCTATTCCAGCATTTAAGGTATAGTGTCACTGATTTAAGAGTTGCACTGCACGAGTGAGCAGCTAAAAATTAGGCTAAAAACATTTTATTAGGAAAGGAAAAAAAGTTTAAAAAAGAGAAATGATTCAACTTTCAGTCACTGGCATATCGCAGTTTCCTCAAGCAGAGGAAGATTTGTGAATCATAAGATCAATGATACTGTGACTTGAGATCTTTATCAGCACTAAAATTCTAGTGTGATACAACTCAGCACCCTGGCTAACCAGGTGAGACAGAACTAATTCAGAGAAAGCAAATTTTAGGGACTTCCTGTTTGTCAAATCAATTGGTACAAAGTGACTCCAAGTAAAAAAGATGTTGCACAACGTAAAATTACGATGTTCTACTGTTTGCCACATGACAGCTGCAATTTTTCCTGTTCATTTGAGAGCTTTACAATTAAAGGGCAACATGGGAAATGGAGCCCAACATTTGGTATTGTTTCTTAAATGCTGGTGGAAAACTGAGATACTAGCATCCTGGAAAAACATTATAATGGTAGTATTATTAAAGTTGTGGAGGTTTTTTATTTCTGTTCTTGGTATAGAACAGACAACTCAGAAAACAAAATTTCATTAGGTTTTCCTCTTCAGTGCTTATCAGAGTCCAAGGATGAATTGGATAAAGGCACTACTTTATCTAGAAAGCTAGGAAAAGTCTTTTGTAAAAAGACATTAAATTTGCAGCTAAAAATGACTGATCATGGCATGTTATGCAAAAGCCCATTTGGGTATATGGCCCATCAATATAAATCCCTTTTCAAGATAGGAGGCAAGGAGACAAATCAAATATACAGTGGTGAGAAGAACGGAGGAAAAAAATCTTAGGGCACAGTGTTGTAACAGAGAAGAGATGTGAGAAATTGAAAGCCATATATCAACAATTATTGTCTGATGTATATATTAGAACTTGCATAGAAAGTATCAGTACTCAAGTGTGAATTCAGTGAATTTATGTCTCACAGAGAAACCACAATAAATTGCTTCAGATAACACAATGAACTAGGTCAATAAAATCTTGGTATCATAAATTTCAGCCAAGAGATACAGAAACATCTTTCAGACACCTTTTCGTGATATGCTTGCTGTGCCAGTGAAGGCCACTTTGTCTTTGCTATATTTTCTGCCACTCAAAGAAATAATGCAAAGAAGTGGAAAAAGAGGAATATCTTAACACAAGTGATTAGAGTAACCCAGATTAAATAAAATGTGCTTCTATAAGAAATCAGAATTCTGATTAAAAAAGTGGCAGCAGAAGAAGTATAGGAAGGTTTTTTTGCACAGTGTTATCAGCAAAGACAGCAAGTTGCCTCCAAGGTAGTTCAGAGGTAGAAGGCCACTAATGCTTTGGTGTGAAAACAAATTCTGACAAATTTTATTCTGAATTCATGTAGATTAGAATGCAAATACCACAGCAGGAAAATATATGTCGGAATGGAGCTGGATCACATTTTGTTCAGTAAGTCTGTAGCTCTGATCTCACAAAAACAAAATTTGAATTTATATTGAATTGAGTGAATAATGTGGTCAAAAAGGTGAGGTTACAAAGTCTCTTCTCATGTAAATGAGGTTTGTTTTAAGTTATAATTTTCAAAGTATTCAGTATTTTGAATATTCAAAACATTACCTTCCAATAACATTTTCTTATATGTACAGTAGTATATTTTTAATAGCATTCCTCAAAGAAAGCAAGAAGAAGGTTTTGGAAAAATACCATGCTTTTTTACAGTCTCTATCATCCTGAAAATAATTTAAGTTGACCTGCATGGATTTTCTCCCTTTCCCTCCCCAGCTAGCAAATAAGAAATTCAATTACTTTTACAACTTGAAAAAAAGAATAGACATACATATCCACTTGTAAATTCAATAAAACAATGTCCTCTACTGCATTCCACCAAAATAAAAACTTTACACAGGCAAAGACCATTCTCTGTAACACTGTGCCTAATGCAATAATGTTCCTTATATGATAGTATAATGCATTTAATAATAAGAGAAACATGCTAGTTATTTTTCAGAAAGGAATGAAGCTAGACCTCCCTGTCATATCGTGCCTGGTGGGCATACTTCCTACTGTGAATACCAGCTATGCCTCTTGCGATGTGCTGCTGCCAGATAACAATCTATGCTTACTTTAGAGATTCTTCCAAAGTATCGGTGACAGACTGGGGAAACATATGGTCTCCAAGAGCCTGGAATGACTTAACACTTGCCCAGGATGACTAATCCTTAAGTATTTTGATAACCTGAAAAAGACCTGAAACAAGCCAGAACATTAAAGCTACAGAGAAATTGTCTGAGCAAACAGAGATCAGGTTAGGAAAGCTAAAGGCCTGATAGAATTAAATCTGCCCAGGAATATCAAGGGCAACACGAAAACTTCTATAGGTATGTTTGGTAAAAGAAAGACTAGGGAAAATGTGGTCCTCTCCAGAAGGAAATGGCAGACCTGGTTACCCAGGATATGGAGAAGGCTGAAGTAATGAACAACTCTTTTGCCTTGATCTTCACTGAAAAGTGCTCTAGCCACACCACCCAAGTTGCAGAAGGCAAAAGTAGGGACTAGGAGAATGAAGAACCACCCACTGTAGAAGAACATCAGGTTCGAGACCATCTAAGGAACCTGAAGCTGCACAAGTCCCTGAGACCTGATGAAATGCATCCACGGGTCTTGAGGGAACTGGCAGATGAAGTTGCTAAGCCACTATTCATCATATTTGAAAAGTCATGGCAGTCTGGTGAAGTTCCCACTGACTGGAAAAGGGGAAACATAGCTCGCATTTTGGAAAAGGGGAAAAGGAAAATCCAGGGGACTACAGGGCAGACAGTCTCACCTCTGTTCCCAGCAAGATCATGGAGCAGATCCTCCTGGAAACTCTGCTAAGGCACATGGAAAAAAAGGAGGTGATTGGTGATTGCCTGCATGGCTTCACTAAGGGCAAATCATGCCTGACAAATTTGGTAGTCTTTACGATGGTGTTACAGTGTTGGTGGATAAGGGAAGAGAGACTGATATCATCTACTTGGAGTTTTGACACTATCCCCCACAACATCCTTCTCTCTAAATTGGAGAGACATGGATTTGATGGATGAACCACTCAGTGATAAGGAATTGGCTGGATAATTGCACTCATAGTTGTGGTCAATGTCTCGATGTCCCAAGTGGAGACCAGTGACGAGTGGTGTTCCTCAGAGGTCAGTACTGGGGCCAGTGCTCTTTAACATCTTTGTTGGAGACATGGACAATGGGATCGAGTGCACCCTCAGCAAGTTTGCAGATGACACCAAGTTGTGTGGTGTCACACAACCAGACACGAGACCAGTGACGAGTCGCATTCCTAAGGGATAGGTATTGGAGCCAGTGCTGTTGAACACCTTTGTTGGTGATATGGACAGTGGGATTGAGTGCACTCTCAGCAAATATGCTGATGACACCAAACTCTGTAGTGTGGTTGAGACACTGGAGGGAAGGGATGCCATCCAGAAAGACCTTGACAGGCTGGAGAGGTGGGCCTGTGAGAATCTCATGAAGTTCAACAAGGCCAAGTGCAAGATCCTGCGATATGGGTGGGGGCAATCTCAAGTACAGGTACAGACTAGGTTGAGAATGGATTGAGAGCAGCCCTGAGGAGAAAGACTTGGAGGTGCTGGTTGAATAGATGCTCAAGATGAGATAGTGATGTGTGCTTGCAGCCCAGAAAGTCAACTATATCTTGTCTGCATCCAAAGAAGTGTGGCCAGCAGGTCAAGGGAGGTGATACTGCTCCTCTTTTATTCTGAAAACCCATGACATACTGTGTTCAGCTCTGTGATCTCCAACATAAGAAGGGCATGGAGCTGTTGGAGTGGGTCCAGAGGAGGGCCACAAAGATGATCAGAGACATAGAACACCTCTCCCGTGAAGACTGTCCAAGAGAGCTGGGGTTCCTTAGCCTGGAGAAGAGAAGGCTCCAGCGTGATCTTAGAGCAGCCTTCCTGTATCTAAAGGGGGCCTACAAGAAAGCTGGAGAAAGACTTTTATAAGGGTATGTAGTGGTAGGACAAAGGGAATTGTTTTAAACTGAAAGAGGGTAGATTTAGGTTAGATCTAAGGAACAAGTTTTTTACAATGAGGGTTGTGAAGCACTGGCACGGGTTACTCAGAGAAGTTGTGGCTGTACCATCCCTGGAAATGTTCAAGGCCAGGTTGGATGAGACTGAGCAACCTGATCTAGGGGAAGGCGTAATTGCTCATGGCAACAGGGTTGGAACTAGATGATCTTTAAGGTCCTTTCCAAACCAAATCATTCTATGATTCTATATGCATATACATGCACATGTTCATGTGTACATCTACACAGTTAAACACTTGTTCTCCTTTACCTGATAATATGAGACCAAGTATTTAAATTCTCTTGAAGCATTAGGTAAGACATAAACCTATCTCCACAAAGTGGCACTGTAACTATGTCTGCAGTTACTATGCCTTCCATGAAAACTGGAAGACCGCTGAGAAAAGCTGACTGAAATGTTAATTGCCAAATAGAAAAGAATCAAAAAACTTACTCTGTAGATACTACTGCAACTGAACAAAATTCTAGTACGAAAGGAGCACAGAAATCTCACTGATGTCTTCAGGAAAAAAGTTCTAGGCCCAAGGCATTTTTTTCTTAAGAGCTCAATGTTTCCCAGTGTATAAATAAGAAAATATTTTCTCTTTAAATCCTCAACCTCAATGTAGTTTAAGCTACACAGTAAACAAAACATTCAACATTTGTCACTTAAGGATAGAATGCAAAGTGGACCTTCAGCTCTTCTCTCTAACTCAAAGATCACATGGAAGACATATGGCCAGGTGAACAATGCATTACTATCATCTTTTTCAGGCTGAAGGATGCTATCTTATACGATTTGAAATCCCACCTGGAATACTGCGTTCAGCTCTGGAGTCCCCAACACAAGAAGGACATGGACCTGCTGGAGCAGGTCCAGAGGAGGGCCACAAAGATGATCCGAGGGCTGGAACACCTCTGCTATGAAGACAGGCTGAGAGAGTTGGGGCTGTTCAGCCTGGAGAAGGCTCCAGGGTGATCTTCTAGCAGCCTTCCAGTACTTAAAGGGGCTACAGGAAAGCTGGAGAGGGACATTTTACAAGGGCATGTAGTGATAGGACAAGAGGCAATGGCATTAAATTGAAAGAGGGCAGATTTAGATTAGATATAAGGAAGAAATTTTTCACTCTGAGGGTGGTGAGGCAGTGGAACATGTTGCCCAGAGACGTTGTAGATGCCCCATCCCTGGAAGTGTCAGCAGAGAAACTGCTGACAAGTTGCGGATTTGTCAGTGTTTGTTGATGGCGGAGTTCCTTAATCTGCTTTACTCTATGATCTAAAATTGTATAAGGTAAATTGACAATGACACACAAGCTTGCAGCTTGCCATCAGTCCATGTTCTCCTCTTGAAATATGCTTCATTTGGTCTGTTAGTCATCTTGACTGCTGTCAATCAAGTTTTCTTTAATGTAGAAGACACTGCTAATGTTAATAATGCAACTACAAGAAGTCACCAGTTTTGTGAACTTCACCTTTCTTTCATAGAATCATATAATGGTGTCTTGGTTTGAAAAAAAAAAAAAAAAAAGACAGAGGTCTGCTAAGGAAGGCAGGAGCCTCCCTCGAAATGGAAAATGTAAACCCCCTCCCTCTGAATTACTAAAATTTTGAAATTAAGGGGCTCTCAGGCAAAGATATGGGAGTAGAAATAACAGTTCTTTACTAGGAAGATTAAAGAGAAGGGAAAACAACAATAACAACAACAACCACCCAAATGCAATAGTACACCAAAAAGAAAAAAAAAAAAAAACCCAAAAAAACAACAAAACAAACCAAAACAAAAAAAAAACACCCCACTGACAGAGTCAGAATACGACCTGACCCCCTGCTGGTCAGGGTGCTGGCAACAGTCTGATCAAACGGTGGCCGCAGTCCTCCTGCAACGGCAGACGTGGCTCCGCCGAAGCAGCGATCCTGCCGAAGGGCGCGGGCCCCTCCGAAGGGCCGGCGGTGCTGCAGATGGCCCGGTCTTCCTCCGGGAACCCGGCGGGGAAGAAGGAAAAACCCGCTCCTCTGGGGTGTCAACGCCGGCCGGCCCAGGCCTCCCAGGTCTGGGCGGAAGGCACGCAGCAAACCTCCAGTGGCTGCTCTGTCCCAGCCAGTCCAGCAGCAGCGAGCAGTGCCCGTCTGTCTCCCCCGGTGGCTGCCAGAGCCCGACCGCCGCCGCCGCCGCTTTCCCGCGCGCGGGTGCAGTCGCGAGGCGCCCCCTCCCCTCCCGGCTGGAGCATCTCCCAGGGGGCCGATGTTCTGGGAGTCTGGCCGCAGATCCTTGATTGCCCATCAAACAGAGATGGCTCCTGGAGGGAGTGATCCACGAGTCATGGGCAAGGCATTGATGGCCCATTAACAGAAGATAGTCTGGGAGAAGGAGGCAAGGGAAACATTGCCCCACCTGGTCTCAACAGCTCATGAGGATGGTGATAGAATACATACTTTTGGGCACATCTTACATCATAACCTAGGACAAATGATTTGGGTTGGAAGGGACCTTCAAGATCATCTACGTCCAACCTCACTGCGATGGCACAAACAGCTTCCACTAAACTAGGTTGCTCAAAGCCTCATCCAACCTGGCCTTGAACATTTCCAGGGATGGGACAACCACAACTTCTCTGAACAACCCGAGCCAGTATTTCACCGCTCTCATTGTAAAAAAACTTGTTCCTTAGATCTAATCTAAATCTATTCTCTTTCAGTTTAAAGTCATTGCCCTTTGTCCTATCACTACATACACTTGTAAAAAATCCCTCTCCAGCTTTCTTGTAGGCCTCCTTTAGGTACTTAAAGGCTACTCCAAGGTGTCACCGGAGCCTTCTCTTCTCCAGGCTGAGCAACTGCAACTCTCTCAGCCTGTCTTCACAGGAGAGGTGCTCCAGCCCTTGAATCATCTTTATGGCTCTCCTCTGGGCTCACTCCAACAGCTCCATGTCCTTCTTAAGTAGTGATCCCAGAGCTGAATGCAGTGCTCCAGGTGGAATCTCACGAGAGAAGAATAGAGGGGCAGAATTACCTCCCTCAACCTGCTGGCCATGCTTCTTTTAGTGCAGCCCAGGATATGGTTGGCTTTCTGGGCTTCAAGCGCTCATTGCCAACACATGTTGAGCTTCTCATCAACCAGCACCCCTAAGTCCTACTCCTCATGGCTGCTCTCAATCCATTCTCCACCCAGCCTGTACTTTTGCTTGAGATTATCCTGACCCATGTGCAGGACCTTGCACTCGGCCTTGTTCAACTTCATTTGAACAATTTCCCCTTATCTGTATCTTCCCCTTTCTGTAGTTAACTGAAGGCTTCCTTACAGAAAGGAGGCTGAAGGATGAGAACACAGGATAACTGGTGGAAGAAGGGAGGCACAGCACAGGAAGCTGAAGTAGAGCAAAATGGGAGGGAAAGGATGAAGGAGAGCAGAGCTTATTGCTGCTGGAAAGCATAGGGAAGGACAGTTGCTACTGGGTGTAGCCTGCACATCTGGATCAGATGGTAATCAGAAACCAAATACAAAACCTTAACTTAGCACCAATTAGATGTATTATAATCAGAATTATCTGAAACAGTTCATGATCAGGATTCAACCACTATTGCTCTCATGTAAAGATGATTAAACTGGATTTATTTTAGATTAACACTCATTTTAAAGGCACAATCTGACATTTTGCTTTCACAAAGAAGTTGTACAGAATCACTACACCATATTTCGGTATACAAACAACATAATTCCTGATCCACTTTTGTATTTTAGCCCTCAAAGGAAATCCTTATTACCTACACTACAAATTATATTTCATCTTCTAAATGAACTAAAAAAGAACACAAATCCAACAAATTAATTGTACCTTTGAAATGAATAATGACAATTAATGAGTGGCATTAGGACATATTACTCATACTTCTGAAATGTCAAGTATTTATAGATGTTATGTTTAAATATGGACAAGTTAAGTCTCATATATCTGAAACACAGAAGGTTCTACCTGTTTGTCACCTGCCCATTTTTAAAGTAAATTGTGAGAACAGCATTTTGTGTAACTGCGATTTTATAGGCGATTTAAGAGCTTACAGTTGAATGAAGAAGTTTGCTGATGTAAGTTTAGTCTCAGAATTAGACTAGCCTGTGAACCTGCAAACAGATGTCATACAAGAAGTTCTACAGGAAGTAAAATCTAGTAACCCCGAGATCAATCCATAAAGCACTATAAGGCACTGTGAATAAATACAGTTCTCGTCCTCCCTAGGTTTACTCATGTAATTCACTTTATACCCTGTAACTAACCCCATTGACTCCAAGGTGAAAACCTAGCCCTAGTTTAGACACTAGCAGAACTCCCATTCATTACAGCACAGCCAGAATTTATCTGCTGTGCACAAACTATATATATGAGTATACAAGTATGTAAGTATGTATTAAGAGAAGCATCTTAAACTCCCAGTACTCCTGCGGCAGCATTTGAGGTGCTCAGTTCCCAGCTCACCATGAGGCTGCTCCAGTGCTTCCTGTGGCTGCCCAGGGGCAGCTGCTGGGGCTGAGCACTGGCCTACACCCACGTTAGCAGTGTGTTGCCCTGACAAAAGCCATCAGCTTGACCCCCTCTCTGCTAGGCATCCCCTTTCCCTCCAGCGACCTGGTCAAGGGTGCTGCGAGCCCCAGTAGTGCACCGTGTGCTCAAAGGGGTCTCAAAGCCCCCTGGTTGTGGCTCCACATGGGGTGAGGGCTCAGGCTCCAGGCCACTGGGGCAGCTACTTGGAGCAGAATCTGTGCCAGATCTTTCTAACACAGGGTGGGTCATGCCTCTCCAGTGCAGGGTGGTCAGCAGGACCACTGAGTGAATCCTGCTGCTTATGCTTGGTGCAAGACACAAATGAGGACACGTTCTCAGGGATAACAACCACCAGGGCTGTGGTCAGAGATCTCTCTTCTTGGCTCCCACTCCCCACGTCTCTCAGCTCAGGCCAAAGACATAGTGGCCTATGCACATCTGACAATCCTTTGCCACTCCTGCAGTGTGGTTGACCTAAGCCACATCAGGGCTTCTCTGTACACTGTGCAGCTTGTATAATCATGCTACTAACAGCAAAGTACAGCCATTTAGTTTTTAGCACATCTTTAATTTAAATAAGAAATAGCAACTTTTTATCTGTATATCTAACAGTTGGTCATTCCTAGATTTTTTCTGAAGTGCAGTTGCTAGCTGTTACACATTATTAAAATTTTTTTACAGTCGCTTTGCAATCAAAAGCAGACAGTTTGCTGAGCAGTGACTTACTCAAAACCATGTATTCACATCTCCTGCTGATAATCTAGGAGAAAAGATATCAGCTAAATATTTGATCTGGAGTTATTTTCTTCCCATTTAAATCCCCCCAACTGGCTGCCGCTCAAGTTTATCTCAATGCAGGGGAGAAAAGAGAGAAGTAAAGAAACCTCTTTCTGCCTCTTTAGGAAGCTGAAAGAAGAATCATTGGAGCGTTGCACAAGGTTAGAGAAGAAAACGGGTATAAAATTAAGCCATGATCGTTTTTAAAGAAGTATCCCAGTGAAGATGCAGTGTCTTTGGAAACAGAGTTCATAGCTTAGAGAGTAGAAAGGAGTTTCGTTATCAGTGCAGAGTGCTGAGAGACCAATACATACAAGCATTCAGTTAAAACAAATGGAGGTGAATGGCCGGATGATTTGTGTACTTATATGTCTCTGTTTTGCTTGTAAACCAAAGCTGAGATTGCATTTCACAGATAAGGAAGGCAATGCATATATTGATCAGTCTTCTACACAATTCAGGGGGGCAGTTCAGTGGCAATCTGTTTAAGAAAGTGGTTATGGAACATTTCGCCTCCATTTCCTCTATTACTATGTGTTCTGGTTTTGACTGGGACAGAATTAGTTCTTCTTTTATTGCCTGGAATAGCTCTGTGTTTTGGATTTAGTATGAGATTTGTTATGAGAAGAACGTTGATGACATACTGATGTTTATAGTTGGTGCTGAGACATTAAGAACTTTTCAGCTTCCCGTGTTTTGCCAGTGTGCAGGAGTACCACAGGCTGGGGGGGAGCATAACCAGGACAAAGGGCTCACAACTTCTAGCTTCTGATTTGAAGTTTAGGACTGAGGGCCAAATTGGCCAATGGAATATTCCATACCATGGAATGTCATGCCAAGTATATAGACGAGGGTTGGCCAGGAAGTTTGATCTCTTCTCAAACTCTTGGACTCTGAGTTATGTCTGTCTTTCATTCTCTTTTTGGTCCTATCACTGTTCTAGGATTGTGGTTTCAGGACTCATCTGTTTTGAGATCGATTGTCAGGACAGGATGGGTGTTGGTCACCAGCTAGAGATATCAAGATTGCTATCATTTGACAGCTATTGTTCTTAAAAATAATTTTTTTCACCAAGATTTCATTTGATATAGTTTGTGAGTGTCACACGTATGAAACCTTTTTTTTTTTTTTCCAGAATGAGATCCTAGTGTCTTGGAAAATCATAAGTCACATAGGCATGCAAAACAAGTTTTTTTTTCTGAAATTCAGTCTCCCTTTTTTAAATTGACAATTAACTCTTCAGAAACTTTGCTCACTCATACAGAAAAGAAAGCAATATCTCTTTTAAAGGTTTCTGTAGTGCCATGCATTTAAGAACTAAGAATAATGGACTGACAAGAAACTATGTCTTAATTCTTGGGCATCCTGCTCCTCATCTTTTGTAAGAGTGAAGAACAGAGAGGTACAATGTGGATTGGGAAGGGATTATTTACTTACTGTCAACATAAGAAGCACATGATTTAGATTTTTTGGTTGTTGTTGTTGTTGTTGTTGTTGAAAGTTCTTTCTCAACAAGTCAGTGATCTAAGGCAGTTGATCAAGGGGTTAGGTTGGAGCTGCTGTGATTTAATAGATGGAATTTTCTTGTGCAAATACGTGTTCATTTGCATAAGGAACTGTCTCTTCATAAGCTAAAATTGAAAATTAACTAAAAGGAAGATTTTGACAAACAAGTTGAAATTACTTGTCTCTGACAGCAAGAATGTAAAAACACTTTCCCTATCTGTCTCTTATCACATGTGATGGGAGGGAAGAAGGTTACAAAAATGGGCTGACATCGTTTTTCTGACAGGTGGACCATATTTGCAGTGTATAAAATAATGCCTGACAGTTCTTTGATAAATTATTTTAATAAATATGCTAATTCAGCCATATTATTGGCATTTTATTTTTCACCCAACTGTCCTGGACAGTGGAATTTATTCATGTTTCTTGAGAAAGTCCGTGTCTTTTTATTATCATAAACATGTGGATATGTAGGTAGGAGCATTCAATTTAGATCTCATAGCACTGCAAGTGGAGGATAGACTAAAGGAACTATTTCACATTCACATTACCAAGGGTCCTTTAATGTATGATTTTATTTTTTGGTCCATTCAGAAAGTGATGCGGTATAGCATTTTAGTGAACAAATTAGTTCCACTTGTTTGCTTTCATGGACTGAATGTCCCCATTTCATTTTATACTAATGCACTCTCAAAAGTTGCATTTTGGACCAGAAAAGAAATGGTGTCAAAGTGACATTCAATGTAGTTTTCTGTGTATTTGAAGTTAGCCTTGATTGACTGATGTAAAACTTTCCTATACTTGAAGTCTGGCAAAGCCAGCGTACACCAGTAGGCCCAGGGTCAAATTCTGAATGCAAATCTCCTACTTCAGAAGTCTTGGGTTTGAGCCAGAGTTTTACTTCGATTTTTAGCTCTTGTAGAGTGTTTACAGAGCCTGCTTTCAAAGTAGTCATGCAAGAGATAGTAATTAACAAACAAAAAAACCCCATAATTTTGAGGTGCTATTTTAGAACCAGTTAAAACCTGTTTTTTACAAAATGCATCTTTTGTGCATATTGGTAAATACATTTTGCAGTTGGTCTTACATGAATACTTGTTAATTTAATACGCACATAGCAAGACACTTTAAGACACATCTCAGAATTTGTAGCACATACATCTTTTGATTAGATAAGTGATGGATTAAAAACTGGATATTCCAGTTCTTCTTTATGAAAATTCCAATTCACATTAGTATAGATAATTTGAAAATGTACAGTTAATAGGTATAAACATTTTGAGGTGAAAAATTACAAATAAACTTTTGAAAACCTAATTTTCCTCAGTTCCTTTCAAACAACAGAACATATTTCCTAGTATTTCAGGATAAATAGAGCTTCTAAATTATCATGCCATATAACAAAATTCTAGAATCTCACTTAGAAGATATCTCTTTTTTGCTATAAACAACTATGATTAGAATCTGGTACCATGCTTTTATTATTTTTTTAATGTTTTTTAAAAAGGACTTTCATATTAAAGATGATTAAAAGTTGGCCTTTGTGACCTGCATTTCTATGTCCACAAGTTAACGATACAGTGTACATTTATATAGGACTGAAGACCTGGACAGATTTGGTTTTGGAAAAATTATGGAGACAGAAAAGACAGAAGGGAGATGATCATCTCCATTGTTATGTATGTGCATATATATATATTATATTCCTTAGAAGGCTTCACCACATTTTCCTGCAATTACCAGGAGAGTTACTAGAAACTGCCAAGTGGCATTACTCAGTTACTTTTTTCTTATTTTTGGAATGTTTATTTTTTCTTGAGTTATTTTTGTGACATCAAGTTTGCCCTTAAAACTACATGAATAACTTTCTTCCTACTCTTTCAATACACTTAAAACAGAGGACAGAGCACAGCACAGTTAACAACTCTGAAGCCAACTAAAGATTTTGAGACAGTCTCAGCTCACTGAGTGCTGAATGAAACAGAGGTCCCTCCCATCACTGCTTTGTATTTTTCTTGTTTATTTGCTTGTTTGAAACAAACATATCATATTAGTGTTCTGGCTGGAGAAGCCTAATGTACCTTGAAATAAGTTTTATTATGATGAAGTGGTGAATTGAAGTTCGAATGCTTCTGAGGGCCAGGGAAGTTTATAGAGGTTAGTACATCATGAAGGATGAAACATAAAAAAAGGAATAAATCTCAGGGGATTATGGATATTGCTTCTGCTGAAACTGTAAGGCTTTTACAATAATAGAAAAGCCCCCCCCCCCCAAATTAAAATAAGTCCTATCTCTATGCTTCTAACAGCTAGCAAGGATTTCGTCAGTTTCTATGACAACATTTCCTGTTAAGGATATATCTAATCAGCTTTTGGCTCCCTAGCACAGATTTCAAACTTGATTTTGAATCATAAACTAATTTGCCACTGCTTATTATTTAAACAGATTGCCCTCCTTTCTAAGAATGGGGACACTGATCTTCCTATAACTCAAGGCAGGGGGAGGAAGGGAGTTGTGAACCGTGCTAGCATTCCAAAAACTGAATAATCCTTCTTGAAGGCAATGAGGCCAAATCCCTAGTTTCTAAGGCACAGAAAAATATTAAGAGGAGCCATTACCAAACTTCTTGTTAAATCACCTTGATTCTGGCATAAAGGGTTTAATATTTATTTTCCCTGCACTACTCTGTGGAGAGGTTAAAGTGAATGATCTTGAGATCATACCATAAAGCTATGTTCAAGGACATAAAAGCTTGGCAGCGCCCTAAACGACCATGGTCAAGTTTGACCAGTCCATGCTTTAACAGACCTGCTTTTATAACTTACCTGATCTAATGCGATTCCAAGCACATTTTTCAAAACAAACAATTGCCTTTTTTTCACTTGTTAAAGAAAAGTTGTAGCCTCCAGAAATATCAGCAAGATTTTTTTTTTAACAGCTAACTACTTACAAATCAACACAATCATAAATTTTAAGTAGACCTACAGTAAAAAAAGCAAGTGGATATGTACAATACAAAGAACAAATATTAGAAAGAAAACAAGGAATCATTAAAACATTGAGGGGCATCAAATGATCAAGGCTTATGCTTCCCTGCATACAGAAAAAACGTGTTAAGCTACAGAGCAGAAGTGTACTTGCAATTCTCATTTTTATGGGACTTAATGGAATTATGGTTCATGAAACTATTCTGGATGTATTTATTGTCTAATTTAAGAACATACATCTGTCTTGGACTAACTTCCTAGCACGTTCCTCCATGTGACCTATTCTTCATCTTTCTTCAGTTCCTTCTTCTTTTCTTTCTTTCTTTCTTTCTTTCTTTCTTTCTTCTTCGTGTCTTGCTTTTCTTCTTAACTCCTTCATTCTTCTTTTTTTATTACTTAATACTTGAATTAACCCAGGTCATTTCCACTCAGTTCACATGTGGATATTGTGGAATTTCATCTACCACTCCAAATTTGCTCCATTCTTGCTTCCCTTGTTTAAATGTGTGTGTGATTGATTGGCAAAATCTAGTCCCACGGATAAATTTAGAGTAAGACCACCTCGCAGTTGATTCTATTTTGAGAATTAAATTGGTCACCAAAAAGAAGAATCCTCTTGCCTTCTGGGAAATCAACAACGGACACAGACCCAAATAAAATCAATGAAACTGAAGACTAAAGTATTTATGTGCTTACTAATATGGATCACATCAGGGCATTACTTTTATTCTGCTTTGTTTTCTTGGGTTATTTTAGAGACCAATGTCCATTTTTTATCACTTTCTGTGCAGACAAATGCACTGAATTAAATACCCAACAACTGCACTTGCTGGACCAGAAGCATCATGGTTACCAGCATACTAAATCCCTGATGAGGCCATCTGCCAAGCTCAATAGACCCTAAGAAGCTGGAAGTTGTGTACCTGCCACTTACACACATGCAGACACACACGCACTATGCTGGAGGGATCCCCTAATGCCATTATACCAATGTTCACTGATAGCACTCCGCTACTGACACCATTCATCTTATGGGTGGGATGGAGTAAACCACAGCCCATAGAGAAACTGGATACTGAGGTGTCAAGAATCAACAAGATCTGAGGTTTTATTTTGCTTGATAATCTCATGCACTCACTCTCTTACTCCTCCCCAGCTCTTGCTAGGTCTGGACTTCCCAGCAGGGAATTCACTGCTAGCCCACAATGATCAGGCAGAAAGTCACATCAGCTCCTGCTGCTCTGCTGCTTCCAGTCACCTGTCTTGAGTATCACTGGCCAAGGTCCCTGAGTGGCCTACAGCATTTTTCTCCATGAAGCTGTTTGATTTTCAGGATCTTCCCCCACTTCCTGGATCTTTCCTCCTGCCAGGATCTTCACCTTTAACCAGAGAATTCAAGACATGCTACTTTTGTTTAGACCTTGTGTTCTCAAAATTCTTAAGTAGCTCATACATGTTGCAACTAGTAAGCAGCAGGCTCTGCTTGAGAGTTCAACAGTTTAATTTCGGACATTAACCCCTACACATAGCTGTTGATGGTTACAGTTTATTTTTTCCCCTGTGACAAGTACAAGCTAGGAAATTGTCACAAGGAAAACTCAAATGAGTGAGAAGCCATGATCAAGTAAGCATCTTATTTTAGAGGATATCTATCCAGTCTTTTCACACTAAATGCCAAGCTGTGTAAGGCAATAGAGTTTTAAGATGCAGTAATTGACCTCAAATGAAGACCTTACTTCTCTGAAGCGTTTAAACCCAGAAATCTTGCTTAAATATATCTTCAAATAAAATTTCTAACACTTTCTCTTCTATAATTTAGTTATTTTATCAGATAGAGTGGAGGAATGCCAAGACTCAACCTGGTGGATATATTTCAGATACATCTTTTTCACACGGCTTTCAGATATCTATATCCTTTAAAAATACTATTTCTTGTGAGAAATTACTAGTAGAAGTACTGAGCCTTATGTGCTGGTTTTGACTGGGATAGAGTTAATTTTCTTCGTAGTAGCTAGTATGGGGCTATGTTTTGTATTTGTGCTGAAAGCAGTGTTGATAACACAAATATGTTTTCCTTATTGCTGAGCAGTGCTTACACAGAGTAAAGGCCTTTCCTGCTTCTCACACTGCCCCACCAGCGAGCAGGCTGAGGGTGCACAGGAAATTGGGAAGGAACCCAGCTGGAACAGCTGATCCCAACTGACCAAAGGTGTATTCCACACCATATGACGTCATGCTCAGCATATAAATTTGGAGGAAGAAAAAGGAAGAGGGAGAACGTTTGGAGTGATGGCATTTGTTTTCCCAAGTAACCATTATGAGTGATGGAGTCCTCCTTTCCTGGAGATAGCTGAACCCTGCCCGCCAATGGGAAGCAGTGAATGAATTCCTCGTTTTGCTTTGCTTGTGTGTGCAGCTTTTGTTTATTTATTAATCTCAATCCATGAGTTTTCTCAGTTTTACTCTTCTTATTCTCTCCCCTGTTACACTGGGAGGGAATGAGCTAGTGGCCTTGTGGTGCTTAGCTTCTGGCTGGAATTAAACTATGACATCCTAATTTTTAAAGCAAAAGAATCAGGAAAAGACTCTCTTGCATCATACTTTTGTTTTAAGCTTGAATTTTTTAGATCTTCATTTCATTCTAGCAAGGTGTTCTACCATTGCTACAGATGGGTCAAAATCTCATCTCTGAACAATGTTATAGAATATGATCACATGCCAACTTAAATCTTTCTATAACATAAGAATCACAAATTTTATTGAAAAAATAGTTGTAAAATTGAAATTCTTGCAAGCATGTTATTGAAAGATATCTCTAACCACAAGGATGTCTGTGGTGGGAGGCACCCGTCTGTCTCTTGAGTTCTGGACCTAGTAATGAAGTCCAAAATATTAAGTCAAACACACTGATTCAGTTCTTTTCTATTGACAGCTCTTTCTTCAGCTCAGCTGATGCACCAAAAGGGATTAAAGTTTTTGTCTGATTTTGGCTCGACTAGATGGACTGAACAAATTGTTAGATCTGTTCAGTCAGTTAACTCACTAAAGGCTTGGTATACATCATAGCAGCTAATAGAGTCTTTTTCTAGTGGCTGAACAGAAAAATATGTAAAAATAATCCTGCTCTGGTTGGGTGAAGTACCAATTATGTCAGTGGGAATATAGCCATTTGTGGCAGTTTCACCACAAGCACAGTATTTAAAGGTACCGGTTCTTCAGAGCTGAAGAAGACAAACTTTTAATGGCCTTGGCTTAGCTGTCTTTTTTCACAGAGAAAATGGGTTTCTCCAAGTTAGATTTCTGAAGATAACAAGTTTTCTTTTTTGCAGATGGGAGTGAATGACGTGAGAAAAGGGGAATCATAGAATCATAGAACCATCTGGTTGGAAGAGACCCTCAAGATCATCCAACTCCAACCATTAAACAACTACAAGACAAACTACATTTCAGAGGAACATAGACAAGGTGATATCCTTAAAGAAAGATTACCAGAATCACATGAACAAGACCTGGTGGCCAGATGTGATATGCGGCAAGCCCTTCAGTATCTTCTACTAATTTAGCAGTGTGCTTAAAACGAAATATACTTTAAACTGGCAAGGTGTCGAACTCTAAAATAACTGCTTATGCCTTGTCTGGTCATCACAGAATGGCATCCTTTGAATTTTCAATATGAAATGCCACGCTTTCTGCAGAGCAAGTTAAAGAGTATTAGATGTCCTGACGCTGCTGTAGCAAAGTGTAATTGACTGCAGTACGGGGAGAGCAGAAGTGCTGTCGTTCCTTTGCAGTCGATGCTCGCGGCGATCATAGGCAAAGAGTGAGTATGATTATTGGGGCAGGCCTTTTGCTTTCTACTCTAATTGGATAGCCTGACCTGGTTGGAAAACAGTAAGAACCAAGACCTTTTCATCCGGAATTCAAACCAAACAGTTCTTACGAAAGTTTTCCTAAGATGAATATGTCCCCCTCAGTAAGGGAAAGTCCTGACTCTCCTCTTAGAAGATGAAGTAGCCAAGAATAAAACCACTTGCAGTTAGTTAAGGAACTGCTCTGAATGACATTTATGAATTCTGTCCAAAGGATTGATGAGTGTCTGAAAGAAATATCCATAAATCCCATAGATTTATGTCATAAAAATACCACTGAGTATAAGTGGTGTGATTTTTACCCTTATCTTATGTAAGTACTTCTGGGCTGATTTTGTTGGATTAATTTCTGGTTTGCTTCAGCATGATGAGGTATCAGAATCAGGCACAAAGATTTTTACCTGCTCTCAGTAAGTAACCTACCAAGCGGGTGGCCCTGACTGCAAGTCAAATAGTGAAGCATGAATGGATTGACATCAAAACATTTTTCTTTCTTTCTTTCTAACTGAAATTGCTTTCAGCTTGCTGAATTTCTAATGCATCCTTTGGTGATCACTTCCTCAGTCTCCTGTTCTCTCTTTGCTCTCTCATCTGCTCAGCTCTAATGATCATGCACCATGCAGAGGTATGAGCTTTATTTTTAGATGCAGAGACATTATAATTGATTTTTCCTCTTCAGTTGCTGTGAGGAGTAACTAGATACTTTGTCACTTTTAAGTCTAGAAACTCACTATTTCTTTACCTCCATCCCATTTCATCATACCTCAATGAGGATTGTGCTGAAGAGATATATGAATCCCTCCTGCTGAGCCAACAGGCTAGCTTTTAATTGGCTTTTATGAATCATTTTCAAGGTATTTGTAGAAAAAAGTCTACAATAATTTAAAGGGGATGCTGATTCCTTTTTTGTCTTTTTCTTTTTTTTTTAAGAATCATTTTACAAATATGCTTAGTTGCATCTTAAAGAGTTCTATTTTCTCAGAGCAAGTTTGATTAAATTCTTGAATTGATGTTTTCAGTTAATGAACCTGGAGGAATTATTGTCTATTAAAACATGGAGACATAGTAAACCCTGAATTTTTTGTTAAAGGCAGTATGAAAATGAGATCTAATTGCTATCTTGTGCTACCAAAAGCAATTTTATAGTGTTTAGAATTAACAGTCAAGTCACGATCTTATTGGCAGTGCTGCTGCACTTAGTAGGAAAATGTTTTCATGCTGCAAAATATAAGTTCCTTGGGAGTACATGCCACATAATCTGCATTTGATATTATCCAACAGATATTCAGACTATTTTTTACTGCAAGAAGGTAAAAATGCTAATGGAAACTCTGTGAATACAATGACAAAGACCAGTGCTCCATCAATGCATTAGAAAACAACTAGGTGATTCCATTCCTACCTTTTATAAAAAAATTATCAAAATGTTTTCCTTGCCGCTTCATGCTCTGTGACACATTTATGGTTTTGTTCCTTTAATATAATAATGCTAAGCATTATGGGTTTTTTAAAGTCTGCTTTTGTAAACTTATTATTGTATTATCCATAATTAGCTAGCAAAGTCATATACACCGAAAAAAAAAATAAAATCCCAGGAATTTCTGGGATACTTTTTTCAGGAATAAAGTGATATTATTTTTACCAATTTGTTTGAATTTTCCTGATCAATCATGTGAAAAACCCAAATTCAAGCAATGGTGTAAGCTCAAACAAGCCTCCTGAAAATAATAGGATTGTAACTCTTCCGCCCAAATGCAACACAGACTTTAAAAAGAAATGTAGTCATGAAGCATGAAGGCTACAGTTTACAAACTCTGAATTCTCCTGGTGTGAGTTTCCTGTTATTTGTCTTCCCTGAGAACATTACGTGTAAAACAACTGAGACTTCAGAACCTTGAATGTTTCTATTTAATCCACTATAGATTTAAGCCTAAGCAATGCAATGAAGCTGCTTGAATGAAATTGCCTGTATCTAACACAGTACATCTTTACAATACAAGTGTCATTTCTGTTCGTTTAATATGCTCGGTTTCTCGTCACGCCACACTGCATCTATCTGTAACACCAGGAGGTTTTCTACTAGCTTTCTCAGTCTTTCATGGGTAGAATTTAACTCCTTCTGTTTAGAAAAATTAAATACTCATAAAAGTTTCAAGTGCCTTAATAGGAAAATATGAAGTGTGGAGTTCACTGAAGTGAGCTTTGGGATACATATTTAAGGATTTCAGATTAAGAAATTACATTCACTTGATATACTCACATAATGGACAGCTACTGTTTTTTTCCTGTGATAGCTAATTAGTTTTCTAATCCATTATTGCTTTAGTAGTGTCAGTTGTAATATCACTTTCTCCCAATTAAAAAAAGTTACTTGGAAAGCAACTGGAAAAGCAGAAGAAGGAAAAGAGCAAGAAGGCATCTAGCAGTAAGGGTAGGTTTTATTTTATTGGAAACAAAGGAATCGCTGAGTTTACTGGAAAAATGGCATCTCAGGTTGAGCAAAATAATCTACTTCATATTTCCCAAAATATTTTGTACAAGCTAAAACATGTGAGTAAACTTTCATGGGAAACTTTTTCTCAGAACATTGTTTGTCAGTATCAAAAGGAAATATTTAGATATAATTATTTCTGTTTCTCTTCAGTTAATACCATTAACCAGATTTACTCTGAAATTGCTTTATTGACTTGAAAGTATTTGTCAAACTATTCACTTTAAAAAGCAACCAAACAAGAAACCCCAACCAAAACCTAGCAACCTTAAGTAAAAAGAGGCAGAGGTAGTTCTAGAAAGCTGTAAATATTCCCTAGGAAACAGCTATAGAGAGTATAATCTGGCCCTTTTAGAGCTGCATACTATGATCAAGTCGATATGGTCCAAGATAGTTATCCTGAGCGAGAATGGTCAAAAAAAGACAAGCAGAGGACATGGCCTGTGGTCATTGACTGTTCTACTGCTAAGATAAACGTTTTTCAGTTTTTGCTTTTACACTTTGTATGAGACCAAAATACTGTCTCAGCTGTCTCACTGGCTCACATAAGCACTCATGTAAGTGAAATCAGCTGCTGGGAAGTCCATCCTCCATCTTCCATTCCACAGAGGTGAAAGAAAATTTCAGGGAAGACCAAGATCAGGTTACTAAGACAAAGCAAATGTTCTTTTGATGGAAATAGTGTCCCTGAAGAAGTGTCCCAAGTCTTCAGGTACCAATTGCATTTTTCTGGAGAGCGAGTGAGCTGTTTGGTTCTTGAGTTATGTCTCAAAAAGTTTCAATTCATCAGCAAAGGGAAACATCTGACCAATTTTGAACATTAGGGTCTGCACATGATAGCAGATGAATGTGGAGGCTGCTACAAAAAGAGAAGACTCAAATTAAAAATACACTGTGATTGTAAATTACTTGACTAAACTGCTAACTTCTAAGGCTTACTAGCTAGACACCAGATAGGCAGGTAGGTGTTTAAATGCAAATAAACTGGAGACACACTTTCAACGATATTATTCTGTGACTTAAGATGAGAATAAATGACAGCATTAGAATTATCAAAATGATCATCAAATATAAGGTTAACTCCTAGTCCAGAGGTTAGTCAAATTAAATGGAATTTCACACATATGTAAGAAATTTTAAGCAGAGACATACAAGTATACTATTGGTAAAACAGAACCCGACTGTCCTCCAAACCTTTTCTGGACTGTCTGTAATAAATGAACACAGCAGGGACACAAATGTAGGAGAAGCTATTTCAGCAGCAGCATATTCAAGAAAATGTGCATGCTAGGAAAATTGTCAGAGGTCATAGACAAGAATAGGCAAAGATAAAGATTCAGCCGCCTAAAGAAAATTTTGAACTCGTGAAATAGGACAGACAATTCCAAGATTCTCCTTCTGAACTAGTTATTGAAATATTGAAGGATAATTTTCTTGTCTGAAGAAAAGTTGTGCTAATAATAACTATTTACTCCCATAGTGTAGCCTCAGATATTTTGTCAGGGCCACATACACTTGCGGTGTTTGGGTTTTTTTTCTATGTCACAAGGACATTATCTACAAAAGCAACAAGCACAGCCTCTCTACTACACCTGATAAGCAAACTAATAGGGTCAAGAGTGATAACCAAGTCCTTGGGATATATGTTACTGATTAGTATTTCCAATAGTCATGAGCAAAGCTAGATTTAGCACTGCATTACATATATACATATATAAAAAGAGCCAGTTTTCTATACAAGTGCTTTCAGCTTCTTTTTACCCTAGGTGCAACTTCTAATCTTTATACTCTTTCTTCCTTATTGAGCTTAATCATCCAGCAAGCAATGCATTTCATGATTCAAACTAAATATACCTCAATGAAGGCAGAACAAATATACCTCAACAAGGCGAACAAAAATTGAAAATAAATAGTTAAGCACACATTCAGATGCTTTACTGAACTGCAGCAGAGCTTTAAATAGATGCTTTAGGCCTGATTGAACCCTTTAGTTTCTTTTTTTTTTTTTATCCTAGCCATTTAGTGTCTGTAAATAGTATAATTTTTTAAAAATCATTAAATTCATACTTTTGGACCTTTAAAGAATTTTATAGAACTACATTTAACTTACTTTCTCCTACTGGTTTTCTGATGGTGAGCATTTTCTCCTTATCCATTTGAAATGTTAAGAATCTGGAACCTGTCAATGTCTCCTTTGACTAAAAAAAAAAAAAAATCAAGTAATATGGAGGTTGCCCATGTGCTGTTTTTCTTACCTACTCCTCATTTTTACCCCTTGTATGGATAAATAAGCTTTGGTACCACAGAATGAAATAAATGTGGAAATTAAACCATTAAAAGTCAGTAATAAATTCTGAGAAAACACAAATAAGCATCGGAGGTATCTTTGCATTGAGTCTGTTCTTGCCAGCCTGAACAGATTTAACATGATCAGAACTTTCTATCTTCTTTAAAAAAAATACCGTGGCACTTCTGATTGAATGTTTCTTCATGACTGGCACTTAGGAATATTAAAAGAGAAGTTAATCTTCGGTGGGATTGTCACAGCCATATATTACACTCGAGGAAATTGAAATATTTCTGTCTTAATCTTGCCATTTCCTGTTCAAAGTGGGGAAGAAAAGTGAAAAAGGAGCTGAAACTCGACTTTTAAAAATAGAAATCTCACAAAATTGTTTGCATTGATATCCATCTAATTTAATGCAATACACCTGCAAGCTCCAGCCAATTCTATACCTTGCATGAGAAATACATTTAAAGCCTTCTCTTTCAGAACAGTACTTGACTTTGCTGGCTGAGATTAGTTTTCCTTCTCAGAGAGCAATTGACACAAAGGGCAGCTTAAATTAATAATTTAATTATAAATCAGTAGCCCTCTTCCCAAATCTTATGGCTATTTTGCTCCCAAACTTAGAATCACTTCTGTTAAGTTTAATAGTTACTTACAGGAGGAACAGCACTTTCAGAAATTTTATATGTTTATCTATATTCTCAGAAATTTATCCAACATAAACTTAAGCCAGACATATTCAGTCTCCAAATACAGACAAAATATAAGGAATAAATGTAAAACCAACTTTATCCCACACTTCCATCTTTTTTCTTCCTCTTCTTTAAACAGGAAGTAAATATCACCTTACTATTTGAACTCAGACAGTTTGTTTAGGAGACTGAAACATGCATTGAGCAAAGATCAGTGGCCGAGACTTTCAGGACTATCTGTCAACCATGTTAAGTCTTTCCACAAGTCACTAAATGATGTAATCATCACACCATAACAATAAAAAAAAAAATTTGGACATTTTCCAAAATTTTCCAGTTATCCATGGGTGGTGATGGATACAGAATCCTTAGGCTGAAGAGTTTGACAGAGGAAGTGAGAAAGACAAAACTGATTCTACATGCTGATACCTTTAATTATAAATTGTCTTCATTTTTTAATCAATATGTTCACAGTCTATTGGGCTATTCTTGGAGATAGAATAAGTAATAGAAAATCTAATCATAAGAACTCTTAACTATACATCTTGGCTTACATGGTTTTTTTTCCCCTTTAGCTCTGTGCACAGTTTGTACCAATATATTCCTTTACCACAGCTTAAAACTGAAGATAACTTTTTAAAAAATACCGGTTTCTATGGATAAATCAGGATTCTAGTGATTTTAAAACTACCACCCAGCTAACAGTATCCCTAGTGATCAGTACTGCTACAAGCACACTTATAAATCTTTCTCTGAAACACACTTTAATCTGTGGGAGACATCTTCATCTTCATGAGAAAGTCAGCCACCTTGACTTCTCTCGGCAGGAACAGTGCAGCTAAAGGTGTTCCTTCCTCTGTTGTTTTTTTTTTTTTAAAAAATAAAATCAAAAGTTGTTTCCTCAGCTGAAGAATAACAACAAGGTGTTATGAAGATGTCTGTGGTTGTATTTTATCTCTAAAACTGTCATTTCTTTCTCTTGTTCCTGATAAACAATGGTGCTCAAAAGTAGTGACAAACATAAAGGGCTTATATGGGAAAACAACACTTAGCTTGAAGCATGTAGTTTATTCTCAGTCATCTTGACTTAATGAACTGTCACTCACAGAGTTTATCTTCAGGGGTTGATTTAAATCAGACCATATTTTGAATTAGTGAATAAAATCTGTAAATATTTTACAGATTTTGTGCTTGTCCAGTAATAATTCCTCCCAGTTACTGAATTCTCCCAGTCTTTACTCCTGTCTATGCTCACTGGGTTAGGGCTTCAATCCACTCTGGTGCTTAATATGCAAATAAAACAAAAGGCTCCATTTGCTGCATAATTTGTTCACATATTGATCTATTCCAAACCAGCCTTTCTTGCCATTTCCTATACAGACAACTTCTTCAGTGCATTTTCCTCACACTGTTCATTCATGGTTTGTTACATAGTTCAATATATTACTTCATTTGCCACAGATTTCCATGACAGAATGGCAGTGACTCATGGCTGCTCCTGAGTTACTGTTGATTTTGTAGCAACAGATGAAGAATTGTAGTGAATAAAATCAGACTATTCTTTACTATCCAGGTCTGGTGATTCTTTAATTTGTAAGAAACATACAGTAAAACAGAGTAGCTTCTACCTACTGAAACAGTCTGTGCCCTTCTAAAAGGCAATGGAAGTACGTTGGCCAAACTGGGGACGATATGAAATAAAACAGGCATATGTATTAAGAAAGAAAAAGCAAATCCATTACCTAATGCTGGATAATGAAAACTATAATCACTAACAGAATAAAGAGTATTTTTTTTGTGTTTTTACTGATAGATACATATATTTAACACTTTTCTGTGTTCGCTGACTAAGAAAATATAAAAATTTGACAAGCCCTGAGATAAAGGTACATCAGAGACACCGCCAATTGGACAACAAGCCAATTTCTCTAAACACTGTTAGCCACGTTTTTCAAGCTTCTTAGAAATCAAAGAAGGGTCATATAAATATCAAGCTCCTGGATACCTTTCAGAATACTTCATTTTAATTGAGCTGTTACTACATGAGAAGGATCAATAAGGGTGCATGTTAAAACAGGTGTTATATTCATGTATTCACACTGCTTTGTTATTGCGTGTCAGATGAACTGTGTGGCAGAAACATGCACCTGTACAATATATGTTTTAATACTGTTTCACAATCCTCAAAAAATCATTAAACATTTTTTTTTCACTACTACTAGTATTTACATTTCTTTGACATTCAAAAATAACTATTGAAAATTCTTCACATATTTGAGAGTGAGAGAACAACTCAAGGGCAGTTGTAGAGATTAATCACTGAACTTTTTCATATCTACACCAGGAGATACTTCAGAATATATCGTGGAAGAATACAACACTCCCTGTAGGGGTGGGATAAATTTATTTATCAGTCATTGTTTCTTTGTTCAAGAATTTTTAGGAGGGAAATTTTGTTGAAAGACTCATGTCCTCCTAGTTCTCTGAATTTTATATAGCCTTTGAGAGGAGAATTCCTGTCACAATTAGTGTTCAAAAGCTTTTCCAAAACCACCTGGAGTCATTTATTTTATAAATGCACCTGATAAACTAACATTTATTTTTTTTTTTTCCCTATTAGTGGAACACAATACAAAATTTGTCATTTTAGAAAACAAGTTTATTTCCTTGTCATTTCATATTTATTTCATGAAAATAACTCTGGAAAAGTCTTTCATGCTGTTCTATTCACCAGAGAAGCTAAATCTGGAAGTCAACATGTATTCCTTAGCATTATATGCTAACATTAAATGACTGCAAACTACTGATATGCTTTCACTTATTATCTCTCTGGGACATCTGTCAATATTAATACAGTAAGTGGCTCAGCAATCAGCCCTAGTAAATAAGTATCAGATCCAAATGCATCACCCGTCAGCAATTAAATGGAAGATTAGAGATGGAAGATTAACATACTATTATGTTTAATTACATTATTTATGCCCATTTTTACTTTATGAAAATTAATAGGTCGTTAGAAAACAAGCAACAAGAATGGGCACAAATTCTTTGGGACATTCTTTTGTTTCATTTGCCACTGTAATTCCCTCAGAAACAAGAGAGGAGGACTCTAGTTGTTTACTCATGAGCCCTACATTAGGTCAATTCGCTTTACCTAGCAGTTAGAGAACAGTGCTGTTGGGCTCAGTTTTCCACTCTGCTTCAGACTTGCTGAATGACTTTAGGTAAATCAATCAATCTCAGTATCTCATGTCTACGCAACTGAAAAATACAAATAAGGATCACTAGCATAGAATAAAGTAAAACACGGATAATGGAGTTCACATATTTCTTCAGGAAAAATGGAGTTCACTTATTTCTTCAGGAAAAATGGATCACATAAGTTTACTCACTTTTGTAGCTACTGTTACACCTAAGAGAAAAAGCTGTGAGATTCTGTACTGGTAATTTTAAAGAAAATAAGGTGGACAACATGGAAGTAAACGCTGAATGCTCTTCTGCATGTTTACCGCAGACTCACAAAAAGCAGGAAGGGGCAGGAGTGATGGTGGCTGTGTGTCAGAAATAACAAAAGTTGAGTCAAGTCTTGCCTGCTCACCTCTGTTTCGCCTACTGGAGAGCAGTACCTTTCATACTGGGATTAAGGATGTTGCAAGGTAGGCGGAGGACAGTCAGAGAACAGACAGGAAAAGTGTAGCAAGATAGAGTTGGTAAGAACTAACAGTGGAATCCCTCTAACTTTAAATACTCAAGCTCTGCTGCTACAGCAGCTAGCTGTAATCCTCTTGCGCATGCAAGATTTCTTTCTGTGGCTATAATCCCAGTAAGCCTTGCTACTATTTGTTTCATTATAGTGAGAAGCTGGAAAAATATCTATGAAATTTATGACAAATTTGAACAATGTAAACTGCTGAGTAATAGCTTAAAATAGTCTGTTTGACGAATATGGTTGTGTCAAACTGTGTGACTTATGTGAAGCTGTGACAGTGGCAGGGAAATAAGATATCATGGACAAAGGGCGAGGGGGCTTTCAATCATGCTTGGAAATATGACACCCTTCTCAAACAGGTGATTTCTCAATAAGTGTCTTTTGACATTCCCCAAATATTAATACACCTGTTGAGAAAACAGCACTTGTCCTGAGGACGAAAGAGAATGTCAGTTTTGGACAGCAGAGGCTGGAAGACTCCTTAGTGCCAGTAGAGACTGCTGTAAATTTTGGAAAAATAAATACCTTCAACAAAAGGAGGAGAAAAAAAGTGCTTATGCAAAAATACCTACTTATGGCAAACTAAAAAGTTTTATCTTTTTAAAGAAATCTTTGGAAACTAGTTTCTTATATTGAAATGTAGAATGATGATAAAGGCTTACTTCACAATTTTATCTGATCAAAATGAGGAGTCTTTATAAAAGACATTTTATAGAATTAAAGGTATAAGAGGTATATTAGATCCTAGTGTTCACATAACAAAAGCATGTTCTTTGAAAGTAGATTTTCTACAGGATTACACATTTGGATTCTGTTTTATGTCCCCATTCCTACCAGAGCTAGAGCAAAGAACTAAAAGAAATTATTATGAAAATAGCAAATTTTTTGGTTTCGTTTTTGTTTGGGGTTTTCTTTTTGAGAAAGAAATTGTTCAGAACTTAGAAATATCTGGCAAGCATTATTACTGTCAAAAATGTATTCACTCCTCTTTCAGAATAAGGAGTGAGCTTGAAAAATGTGTAATACAGCAACATAAGGAAGAAAGAACTCAGTAGGATATTTTATATACATTGAATTTGTATTTGGAAGTATGTAAGGATGCATAATTTTACAGATCAGAGCAATGGTTTCCCTTTAAATAAGATTGTTGGTGTCAATTTATCACTGTTCAGATAGCTCTTTTTACCTTACTCATGCAAAGTTTTAGCAAATTTAAAGACATGGAAACAGATTATCATGATACAAAATGAAGGCAAGAACTCTCGTTGTCATGACTGGAGAAAACTCTTGCAAAGCTCTTTGATCCATTGAGTTTCTTGATATTAACATGAAACATAGCAATGGGTGCAGTATAAATCTACCAGATATGCAGGAGGAACATTAAAGAGGGAAATTAAACATTAAAGGGGTGCTGGAACACCTCTCATATGAAGACAGGCTGAGGGAGTTGGGGCTGTCCAGCCTGGAGAAGAGAAGGCTCTGGGGTGATCTTATTGCAGCCTTCCAGTACCTAAAGGAGGCCTACAGGAAAGCTGGAGAGGGACTTTTTACAAGGGCATGTAGTGATAGGACAAGGGGCAATTGCTTTAAACTGAAAGAGGGCAGATTTAGATTGGATATAAGGAAGAAATTTTTCACTCTGAGGGTGGTGAGGCACTGGAACAGGTTGCCCAGAGAAGTTGTAGATGCCTCATCCCTGAAGGCGTTCAAGGCCAGGTTGGATGAGGCTTTGGGCAACCTGGTGTAGTGGAGGGTTTCCCTGCCCATGGCAGGGGGATTGGAACTAGATGATCTTTCAGGTCCCTTCTAACCCAAACCATTCTATAATTCTATGATTCTATGAAATCATTACTGATGACAATTTGCAATAGAAGAGTGTACAAATTAACATGCAGTGGCCTGTTCTAGGGGTTATAAGCCTCACATAAAAGGTAAATTAATTTGACAAGAGACATGTCTACTTAGAACATTTGAGAATAGTTCATGCAAAGAAACTGTCATTTAGAATTAAAGTCCTTATATTATTTTTAGGGATTTACTATTTGCATAACAACATATAACATTTATCATCCACATTACTACAACACTTCATACTAGCAAGCAAGTGGAGGCAAACACTGTTTATTATGTGAGCTTGTGGATCAGTTGATATTTTGCTAATAAAAATGTATTTATTTTTAAAAGCTCAGAATGTTTGCATAACCATTATTATTCTATTTTTAATGCACAGTAAACATAAAGATGTTAACCCAAAATGTAATGCATGGTATTTTATGAACCGTTCCTGGAAGGGTTCAAGGCCAGGTTGGATGAGGCTTTGAGCAACCTGTTCTAGTGGAAGTTGTCCCTGCCCCTGGCAAGGGGGGCAGAACTAAATGATCTTTAAGGTCTCTTCCAACCCAAACCATTCTATGATTCTATGAACATTCAAGGTTCAACAGTCTAACCCCAGTTAAGAAGCTTTACTCTCCCAGTTGGAATAACCTCCTGCTTCTTTTATATGGGTCATTTCTAAAGAAAAAGGAGGGCTATTAATTCAAATGGCAACTTTACAAAAACCAAGGCAGAACACAAGCTAAAGTATTATATTTTCTGCTTAAAACCCAAGCTGTCTCTGTTTCTAGAAAATATAAACCCAATGCCAAGGCCAAATAGTCTGCTGTCAAACCTTCTAGCACTTAAATTTCTTTCCAGTTATCCACGGATTTGAAGAAGCAATCAGCACAAGAAACTTAGAAGCTGAGCATACAGACATTATTGTTCTGCAAACACTGATTGCTATTGTCACACTGAAAAATGTCTGCTAAATAATGAAATGGTCCATTTTAGAAAAATGTTTCTGTCTAGATAGCTTATGTCAGATTACAGTAAACTCTAAACTCCAGTCATTTTCTTTTTTTGTTTGTTTTGTTTTGTTTTGTCTTGCTTTGTTTTGTTTTGTTTTGTTTTGTTTTGTTTTGTTTTGTTTTGTTTTGTTTATGATGCAAATGTAGCTTCTTCCCTTCCCAGGTAGCTTATTGTTCAATCACGTGTGCCATATTTGTATATTTGCAGTTAAGCATAATTCCTATTAGAGATGTTTCTACTCCTAACATATGGACATAAAAGCATCTACTTATACAGCAAAACTAAAATGAAGTAATACAAAAGCTTCACTTTCTTTAGTGTGTAAATTACAATTACAGTGAATGAGACAGATTAAGAGAATTAGATTTTACCCCAAGCATTCTCAGGGCCGGGTAATACTACAGATTCTGGAGAAGGGCAGTTCCTTATACTTAGTGCTGGATCTACAGACCTCAAAGTTTTGATCATTCAGAGATGATACTGCTGTAACTCAGCCTGGGGATTCAGCTGTCTGGGATCCAAAGCCTGTCTTTTTTAAAACGAGGCTTTCTGACTTTGGCTCATTAAGCTGTAAGATGGAATAAAAACTAATTCTGTGCAAGATAAGAAAGAGCAAAGACAGAAGCAGAGACAGCGATAGTAACTCAAGGACTTGGGAAAAAAAACAGTGTGAAATGATATAAAAGCCTAGGAAAAAAATCTTTCATTTGGATGGAGCAATGCAGCAACACTTTGAGCAGCAGAGAACACTCCTCCACCTCCTGTCTGATGACTGCCTTACCAGGAGAGACTTATGACATACCTGCATTATGAGCATGCAGATGTTTAACCTGGTAGTATGTTATTACTAATCACTCCCTGTGAATATTATTTAATAAACAATTGCTGTGTGTACCTAAACTATGTACTATCCTAGAAAAATTTCTTTATGCACAGCAGAAACTGCTCAAAGAACCCCTGTGGAAAGAAGGTTATGGTACAGTTCAGACTTACCTCTGCATTATAAGAAGCTTTTCAAAAATTCTCATAAATTTAGGTGCCTATTTCTATTACTGGTTAATTAACCTTGGAAATCTGATATTCCTATGTTGTTTCAAAAAAATCTCAGAATGTGTTCGTAATTTTAACTGAATTTTAAAAATTATCTTAAAGATTGCAAAAGCTCTTTCAACTTCAGTAGCACATCTATTTTACAGATGAAGGAACTGTTCTCAGAAGAACAAGATTAAACCAATTTAAACTGTTTTTACCATTTCTGAGAATTAGACCTTAAAAGACTTGGAAAAAGGTCAGTAACTGAACTAAGAATATCAAACAGGAAATCTTTAACCAGATCCAGTTATCTGCAGTCACAAGAGAGTCTTTCATAAACTATTATAGTCTTCTTAAAAATGAGTTGGTCTTTGCCTCTACTATTTCTGATGGAAATCTGTCCATAGAATTAATAGAATGGTTTGGATTTGAAAGGACCTTAAAGATCACCTGGTTCCAATCCCTCTGCATCAGGCAGGGACACCTTCCACTAGATCAGGTTGCTCAAAGCCTCATCCAGCCAGGCCTTCAACACTTCCAGAGATGAGGCAGCCACAACTTCTCTGGGCAACCTGTTCCAGTGTTTCATCACCCTCATTGTAAAAACTTTCTTCCTTATATCTAATCGAAATCTCCCCTCTTTCAGTGTAAATCCATTGCCCCTTGTCCTATCACTACACATCCCTGTAAAAAGTCCTTCCTCAGCTTTCTTGTAGGCTCCCTTTAGGTACTGGAAGTCTGCTGAGGAAAAATAACCAAAAATAGGGGCAATGGAAGAACGCTATTCTCTAAAGTTCAACTTACATCTTAACACAAGTTGTAATATAAGTTTCTGGAAACTTCAATATTAGGTACAGGGGATATAAGGGATTTGTCCCGATCTTGCTGCCCGTGAGGTTTCCTGAATAGCTTAGATGATCACCCTCCAACTTTGTGGGCTGTCCAGAGGAATTTTTCCTAGTGAGGTTGTCAGCGTAAGCCTGATGGGCTGGTCAAATTGTTAATGGTTTGAGGTAACTCCCCTTCTCCTTAAACAGGCTGGTCAGGTACAAGTGTGTCATCTTTCTTGGGAAATGCGCAGGCTGGTCAAATTGAAAAGGGATTGAGGTAGTCCCCGTCTCTGTCCTCTATTGACCCAACATCGTGTCTTAATGTGAAAACTGCTATAAGATCTCCCTGGAGCCTTCTCTTCTCCAGGCTGAACAACCTCAACTCTCTCAGCCTGTCTTCACACAGCTTGATGTCGTCAGCAAACTTGCTGAGGATACACTCATCCCAGTGCCCATGTCACCAACAAAGATGATAAATAGCACTGGCCCCAGTACTGACCCCTGAGGAACACCACTCATCACTGATCTCCACTTTGACATCAAGCTGTTGACTGCAACTCTTTGAGTGTGACCATCCAGCCAATTCCTTATCCACTGAGTGGTCAAATCCATGTCGCTCCAATTTAGAGAGAAGGATGTCATACAGGACAGTGTCAAGAAAGTTATGCTTACAATGATTAAAAACCTTCTAATTTCCATCCTAAATTTATTCATAGGCAGTTTGTTCTAAAGCCAACATTAAATTTCTTTAAATTCAGTAGCTCTTTTCTGGTCTATATTTATTCTCTTAATGAATTGATAGAGAGCAATCAGCTCCTCCTCAGCTTTCATTTCTCTAGACTAAACAAGCAAGTTGTCTTTTGTGAAATAAGCTTTACCTTCTCAGTCATCTTAGTTGTCCCTCTGAACACTGATTCAAGTTATAATCTCACACAAACATGCATAAGCAAAATTTTTCTCATTCATGAGAAAATTAGCTTTCCTGTCTGAGTGTCAACCTTTTTTCTTATACTCCTAAAAAAGATTTTGTGTTATCAGTCCCAGGAATCATTCAGGCAGATGAGGATTCATGTAATGTATATAATAATTCATACATTACACTGTTACTATTAAACCTATTTTTTTTGGAAGTTGTAAGGATGTGCATGCAGAGTCCATTTCTCTTCAAGGGTACTAAAAAATACATTGTATGTAAACCAGATCCAGTTTGGCACGTGTGATTTACTCGTGTTCACGTGATTTCTATCTCAAAATGGCATGTGAGTTCAGCTATAGCGCTGTCCAGTTGTCGGTGTGCAATGTGATCCTGGGTAGACTCTTGTCCAGTAAGTTTAGAAAAAAAATTGAGTAATTTTGTCTATCCGAAAGCGTTTCAGTTTGGGTTCAGACTGGAAAAAAAACTTTCCCCATAAGGACAGTCAAGCATTTGAATAGATACCCAGGGAGGTTGTATAATCTACATCCCTGGAGGTTTTGAAGACCAGACTGAACAAAGCCCTGAGCAACGGGTCTGATCTCATAGCTGATCTCCTTGAGCACTAAGTTGGACTAGTGACATCCTCATGTTCCTTCCAACCTGAGTTATTCTACAGTCCTAAGTATTTGGCTAGTCAACGGATTTCAGACTTGAATTAATACATTCCATGATATAATGAATATGACTATATTAAAATAATTACATTGAATTATTAAATATTAAATTAAAAGTTAGGTTAAGATTTAAAGACTCCATTATCATTACATGAGGCACATGGATATATTGCAACTCTGGTTTTTTTTTCCTTTCCTAGGAATCATTTCTTGATAATATTTTGATCCCATTTGTCTTCAACCTCATCTCTTTTTTATATTTCCTTATAAGAATCAAAAATAAGAATTTCTTTTATAAGAATAAAAAAATGACTTTATGTATTAATTAACAAAGTAAATTTAGTCATACTGATTATTATGGAAGCAGCATGTCTTCCATAGAATGAATGGCTGAACTAGCTAGGATTATGCAGTTTAGAAAAGAGAAGACCAAGGATGACATATACTAAGGATCCATATAGCATAAATGGCATGGGAAGAATAGATAAGAATGAAATGACAATCTTGCTCTTTTCCAGAGCAAGAACTAGAAGGTATCAATTGAGGCTAGTAGGAGACAATTCCAAAAGGCACAAAAGGAGGTGACTTATCAAGCAATTGAAGGTTGAACTTTAGAACCCTGTGCCAAAACATGCTGAGATTGCTAAGCATTTACATGGATTCAGGAGGACACTGGAAAATCTAATGGAGTAAATGTAGATGCTTACTGAATACACACATTACACATCCAGTTACTATGCTTCCCCAGTTCTTGCATTTTTCCCTAGGCATGCCTTTATATTTGACAGAGACAATTGAAGGCTTCACAGACAGAATCCTGTTTGATCTGCGGCTGTGTGCTTTTTGCAGTTTTCTAATTCTTGGTTTACAAGAAGCTTTTGCAAACAAATGTTGAATGTCAACCATAAAAATTGGAACATTCATTGTGTTTAGTATGATAGCATGAATTTAAAACTAGGGAATCCTGAAGATAAAACTTTGTCTGCCAATAAGTAGAGCAGTTATTAGAACATTCAGATGTATTATACATATAACAGGAAAATTAAGTACAAACTTTTTTTAGTAGAGAACAATTAAACTATTCTTTTATATTTATTTCTGATCTTTGGTCAAATATGACACTGAAGACTCTTTAAAAATTATTTGTAAACAAATGTCATTATAGTAAGTGCTTGGTACACATAAAACAGATGTATGTCTACAAGCTGTACATTAGTAGTAAGGAGAAGCTGCTGTCAGAGACTACAGATGTGATTCTCCATTTGTGATAACATTGGGAGCTTTCTAAAGCAGATGAACAGCTAGAAGTGAGCTGAAGACCCATGTCAAACAAAATAGTCTTTTAAGTATTCATATTCTATTATCTGATTTTCTTACTGTATGAGCATAGCAGCTGGTGTTGACATGAGAAGTGTTTGAATGTTAAATCCAAATTATATAGGACAATATAGTAAAAAGCATTGAGTGTCTTCATGGTTGCCAATATCTGGAGCTTCAAAATCAGGGAAAGAAGTCACAGAATCATAGAATGGTTTGAGTTGGAAGGGACCTCAAAGATCATCTAGTTCCAACCCCCCTGCCATAGGCAGGGACAGCTTCCACTACACCAGATTGCTCAAAGCCTCAATGGCCTTGAACACTTCCAGGGATGGGGCATCCACAACTTCTCTGGACAACCTATTCCAGTGTCTCATCACCCTCAGAGTGAAGAATTTCTTCCTTGGATCTAATCTAAATATCTCCTCTTTCAGTTTAAAACCATTAAAATCAGGTATCACAAGCTGCCACATAAGTGCAAGATAGTTTCTGAAGCTACTTGTGAGTTTTCAAATCCTAGAAAGCAGTGCTGTAGCCCTCATTTCAGTCACTGGGGCAATAAACAATACTCCAGTATCTGGAAATCAAACAATTCAACCATCATTTGCAAAAAACTTATTCCTAACCCACTTGAAGGAGGAAATTTTATTTCTACAAGTTTCAGAAGGAAACAGTGCACCAGGTTTTCAAATAGTTAATATATTAATGTTAAAAAGAAATGAGTGATGTAATGAGAATTAATTAATAAGAAATATGCCCATTGTTTTCTAACTTTGTTTCAAAAAGCCTGGAAAAGTTTTAAATTTAAAACCAAGTTGTATACACTTTCAACTTCAAGCATTTTATGACTCTTCTAGTTAAGTGTAGGTGTTGGCAGTTCTGTGTGTTGGTTTTTGCTGGAACAAAATATTTGTAACTCATAAATGTATGAATCATAACATTTATATAGCACTTCTGGAGCAGACGCCACAAAAAGCTTAATTAAATATAAGAGCGTACAATTAAAAGGCAAATCCAAATGAATAGACTTTAAAGAATGATTTAAACTCTGCAACTGAGAGCCCTAGAAATGAAGATGCAGTGTGACATGAATATCACACAAGCAAGTTATAGGAAAAATAGAGTCTAGTAATAGGCAGACAGAAATAAGAGCAATTATTAATAAGTAGCATCTTGTGTTTCAAAGTATTCTACAGCACTTTACAAGTTCTCTCTGAATAGGTAGGAAGCATTTCAAATTCTATTGCAACTCATGTCATAATATATGTTTTTAATTTGGCAACTCCTTTAGTGGCAATTATTTATGATACTCTATAGCATACTAGTGAATGTAATCTATTATATTTTTGAAAAATGAGACAGCATCTGCTACTGAATACCTACTGTACAGCAGGGATATACTGCCAATTATCCTCACAACTATAACACGTGCAATTTAGCATAAGGTAGAATATCAAGGTCTTTTAAATCATTTGTTAAAAAAAATAATTGTATCTGAGGAGCTAATGTGAACTGATTCAGCCTAACAGGTTCAAATGAGCAGGTTCTTAAACCTGAAAACCAATGTGAACAAATGGAATAAAGAACAACTTTTCCTCTCTAAACAGTAGCTACTCCTACATTTGTCCCAAACAGCAATGACATTTTTTTTCAGTTTTCAGTGTGGACCTGAATATTTGTATTAGATCGCCACTAGGGATTAATGAACTCATTGAGACTGAATAGTACAAAGTGCTCCCTTCAAATCTTTTCAGTAAAAACTTAGATAACTTTCACAAGCTTTGTGCAAATGTTCTTATTTCTTTTATCTGTCATTTCTGTGTAAATGAACTTCCTTTTTCCAATGTTGGTGTGGAAGTAATTAGCAAAAAGCTATTTGAAGACCTTTTGATGGAAAGTTTCTGTCTTAATAATGACTATCTCAACTTTCATTGATCAAGTGACCTATTTTTCTGAGGTTTCTAGGCCACTAATGAAGATTAAAAAGTCTAAAATAGCAGAGATGAATTATCCAAATTTGGGGTCCGTACCTGTTGCATAAATTGATTGTGATCTCGTTTCATCATGCAAAATTTGTGAATCGGAATCTGGGTAATTTTGACATATGAAGTACTAGGAAGAACCAAAAATTTGAGCAGAAATAAGCATTAACAGCGTGCTTTTCAGCTCCTCTTATTTCTAATCAGACGATTGTTGCAATATTTTTTGACTGAGGAAAAGAGCTGTGGTATCTTGAATGACAGCTGCAGCAAGACCATCTCACAAAAATACATTGGAAAGGAAGGAGAGCAAAGATGTGTATTTGCTTGCTGAAAAGGATACAGTGTGTGTCAATTTAAAAATGAGTAATTTTTTTTAGGACATTTTGATCTGGGTTTATGTCACTATAAATATTATCTGTGTTCCAAGTGACAGTTATTACTCTTCAGAGATCTGAAAACATGGAACGTTTTTGTTTCCTGACTAGCAGTTGCACATGTTATATGTCATTCTCCCTATTTTCTTGATAGTTGTTTTGAGACCAATTTGGATTTACTGAAAGATCACAGTAAAACATAAAAAATTCCATTTTGGTGCAATAGAAAGGGAGATGAGAGGAAGTCATGGGGTTAGATAGCAGTGGGAACACGGATACTTCTGCCCATAATTTCAGTCTTGTGCAAGATGATATGAAATGTCCCATGATACACATGGGACTGCTCTGTATCTGTATTATTTCTTCTAAGCGAAGCCCACAGCTGTGCAGAAGGTTAACCCTATCCTCTGTGAAGCTTTAGCAAGAGAGAACACCTGTGAAGTTAACGCCAGAGTAGTTTCCATCAATGGAGTAGGACTACTGTTAGCATAATGTACTATCAGTACAAATCAAGATTATACCATCACACCTAAATAATGACAGATCTCATATGTAAAACATAGTATCTGAATAAATTCTCTTAACCCTTGATATTTCATTGTCCCATTGCAAAACAATAAGACCTAAAGGAGGAGAAAATGAAAAATCTGCCCCATGCACTTTTCCCCGTCATAAGTCATATCCTGAATGATGTTTTTAGAGATTCTGCAGGTTGTCCAATCATAAAAATTTGCTGCTACCTTTTTGCCATTAGACACACCTAATGAACACAAAATTTGTTCTACAATATTTACCTTTATCAATTGAACAAAATATTTTAAGAACATAGCTAGTGGTAGCTAAACATTTAAAACAAAACTGTATGCATTAACTGGTTATTGATAAGTATTACCCCATGTTTACAGACAGAATAAGGAATCTATGATTTGAGCAACTATGCTCAAACTGTAGCTCAAAAAACTACGTAAAATTATAGCTAGACTGACTTACAAGGTGAAATTCAAAATTGTAGGAACTGTATCTGCTAACAAGGTTTTACTTAGAATATCGAGATCTATTGAGAGTGATTGTGCTCTGCAGAAGACAGCCAACTGCAAAGCCTAAAGTAGCTTCACATCTCTATTGTGCTACTTGGATTACCAGTTTGACTGTTGGGGCTGCACTGGGCCTAAACGTACATGATACAGCATATTAGCATAAATTAACACAGAAAGCTGGGTAATATAAGTGCAAGTATATTGCCAGTGCCAGTTGTTCCCAAACACTGATCTCATTTAAAGAGATGGAAATACACTGCAAGTGAGGTACAGCGGAGGCCTTATGCAAATATGTTCAACCAAACTTGTCAGCTCAAACCATAGTGAACCAGAGGTTTCTCCATCATTCTCCCCAAATTAATATAAATAATACCAACAAGCACAGTAACTCAGTATTACCATGACTACTGCTACAGCTGGCAGCAGGAGAAATCTGTCGTTCAAGGTAAAAAGGGAGACAGAACAAAGTAACAACAAGCAACAGCAATGCTGGGTTAGGGCAAGGCAGGCTGGAAGCAAGGATTCGAGTGTGGCAATGCATTCCAGACTGTAGCAAGGAGACTTTAGCCAGTGCCGCATGATTTTCTCACATTCCTCCAGCTGTGGAGGAGCTCTGAGCAACCACTTCACTATAATGCCCTGTAATAAGATGCATTGTGAGAGTACATCATACAAACAACTGCAATGTGGTTAGTT